>NC_090927.1:299887615-300487615 GCF_040938575.1 Ambystoma mexicanum
TTTGTTTTTCAGGTGCGGTTCTTCCGAGATTTGCAGATGCTGCTGAACACGATGAGCGTCACATTGCAGGACTGCAAAATAACGCGAAGCGTGTTCTCCAAGTCGGGTGTGGTTTAAATAGCATCAAGAAGTAGTCCAGGTAAAATAGTCTCTAGGCTACCACACCCAAAACACTATACCGCATAGCCTGGTTCCAAGGAGCCAAGCTATGTGGATGCATCCATGTTGACTGGCATTGAAATAAAATAGTTCCCAAGCACAAGTCTTCATTAAGTATGAGCCTGGGGGGCGTGGCTAATGTGAAGAGGACCACTCTTGGTGTGCTCCGAGTGATGTGACCACCATAAGCTGATTTTAAACGGATTAAAGAAGCTCCCGAAGCCCGAGAACCTCCACATCCACTGCAGACACTCTCGAGCACCTGTGTGCCGTTCCTCGTGACCGTGAGTGCCTGCGTGGACCCAAATATCACACGGCACGATGCTACGAACTTGAGCCCAAAATGGTGGCTCCCTCACGCTGACCGGCATCTGGGACTGCACTGGAGCTCCCGCCTAGCACCTGCGGCGTAGTCCCGAGACTGCACTTGGAGGCCCGACACTACCGGCGCTTCAGTCCGACCTGAGAGCGGGGACTGTGCCGCCTGAGCCACGGACCAGCAGAGAGCTTGTATACCCGAGCACAGACGGGAGGAGGAGCACCGGAGACGCTGCACCCAGCCAACCGTGAGCAGAGCCTGCGAAAGCGGCACCCAGCCAGCCGCAAGCAGAGCCTGTGAAAGCGGCACCCAGCCAGCCGCGAGCAGAGCCTGTGAAAGCGGCACCTGAGCCACGGACCAGCGGAGAGGTTGTACACCCGAGCATAGACGGGAGGAGGAGCACCGGAGACGCGGTGCCCGGCTAGCCGTGAGTGGAGCCTGTGAGAGCGGCGCCAAGCCAGCCGCGAGCTGAGGGGACGCGGATGCGCTGGGACAGCGGAGCGGCTGCTGAGGTCTACCCAGGAGGTGCGAGAAGACCGTGACAGAGAATCCAGGCGAGGTACTGCTGACGAGGTGAGCAGGGGGTGGGGTGGGGGAGTCCACACATCAGCCTGCACACCCCGGGCCCTAAGTTAGGTGCAGTGCCACCCGCTCTCCCCCTGCCCCCCTCCACACCCAGCACAATCACTGGGACCAGTACAGTGAACTGCCCCAGAGGGACGGAGCGAAAAGGCGCAATACGCGCGAAACCTGCTATCCGCACGCTTACCTGGAAAGCCGGCGAGCGAGCTCCTGTGACCCGGTTGGGCCCCTACTAAACCCAGGCCACCCCACAAAGCCCGCCTCAGAACCCACGCCAGCTGGACAGACTACCATAAAAAAAAAAACAGTGGGCCCATAAGCATAACATTTGCATACCATAGGCTCACAACAAGGGGCTACCCTTGTGGGACAGGCAATACAGGGAAGCCACAACCAAACTAACAAAACATCAACGGGGGCCACGCTCTGACCGCCGCAGTACCAGGGGCAGCAGTGACCACGAAAGGGGCAAGGTCTAAACATCGTCAAACCACGATTGATACCTTCACAGCCGGGGGGCCTGCGGGACCTGGAACTACAGATGAGACAACCATAGAGGCACGGCCAGACCCTCCTGAGGTGGCGACTGAGCCTAGCAACACCCAAATCCTTGAGGCCATTAAAATGTTCCAAACAATGATGGAACACAAAATTGACGCTATGGCCATAGACCTGGGCCTTCTGCGCCTGGACGTCCGCTCCCTGGCCAGTAGGACTGATATACTAGAAGTCCAGGTTTGTGAAAACACAGAATCCAAAACCCGGCTCCTTAAAGATGTCGATGTGCCACAACAGAGAGTGAAGAACCTAGAGGACAGGGCCGAGGAGGCAGAAGGGTGGGCACGCCGGAACAATAGCCGCCTCCTGGGCCTGCCGGAGGGTATCGAAGGACCTGACCCCACGAACTACGTGGAAAATCTCCTGCTGCAGGAGATAGGCACCGAGAAACTCACGCAAGGCTTTATGATCGAGAGGGCCCATCGGTCCTTCGCCAAAAAACCTCCCTCTGGCACCCCGCCCAGACCTATGACAGCAAAAGTGCTTAACTACAGGGACCGAGAGACCATCCTGGCCTTCTCACGATCAGGTGGTCAGATCCAAAGAGACTCTGCTAAGGTAGCCAGCCATCTACCCTGACTACACCTTCCAGGTCCAAATTAAAAGGGCACAATGTATACATACTAAGGCCAGATTGAAGGCTGCCGGACTGCGCTACATTCTTCTTTACCCTTCTAGATTAAAGGTTATACGCAACAATAAGGCCCACCTATTCGACACTCCGGCTAAAGCCCGGGACTGGATGGACAGGGAGCAGATCCCAGACATTGATGAAAAAAGGAGAAAGCCGCACTGAGCCCCACATTGTAAAACAGCACGCAAGTCCGTAGATCCACGCTGACCCTTCAACATAATGGCCAAGCACAGACGCAGCTGGAATGATTCCTAACAGCAAGACACCTGAGACGAACACCCTTCTACCCCCCCAGACGTTCTTAGGGTGTATACACCCGCCCATAGGGCACCAGGAGACCAATGGACGGTCAATCGGAGCGGAAACGGGTTAGTCATAACGAGGGAGACCTCGCTGGACCAGTTTCAAGTTTGGGGAGTTTAAAGTTAGCGGGAGGGGGGAAAACGGGAGTTGGCACCAAAGTTATGTGCCGTAACAAGAAAACACCAAGTCCACATGCATACCTCGCTGGGCTTTTTCTATGTTGGGGGTTTTCACAGTTGAGGGGGGGGGGGGGGGAGGGGAGTTACTCTCAAAGTTGGGAACAGACATTGGAAAATACCGAGACCACGGGATCCTTCCATACGCAATACAGCACTAATGAGACCTCGAATTCCACTTGCCACATACAGCAATCCACATAACACCTATGGCTGACACGTTAAAGATAGTTACTTGGAACGTCAAAGGCCTGAATAGCTTCGTTAAACAATGGCGTGTCCAGACCTACTTGAAGAGATACAAGGTCGGCATCGAAATGCTACAAGAGACTCACTTAACTGCTAAGAAACTGGAAGCCCTGGCCAAATCTTGGCATGGCACCCTGGTGGGTTCTGCTTACTCCTCCTATTCCAGAGGGGTTTTGATATGGATTGCCCCTACGGTCCCCTTCAGACTTACTAGCACAAAAACAGACAACGAGGGGATGATGGTGGTGGTGGTGTGCGGCTCGGTCGAGGGCAAGGAGTTATGCCTAGTCAGTACTTACGCACCCAACCACGACGCGACTACCTTCTTTCACTCCCTTTATACGTGACTTAGCCCATATATGGAGAGAATCATGATATGGGGGTGGTGACCATAACTGTACCCTTGACCCTTTACTGGACAGATCCGGCAACAAACACGATCGCCCCTCCCCTCCCCTCCGGCCAAAATACTTTCCAAGCTAGTCCAACAGTTGCAACTCAGTGATTTTTGGAGGGACCAGCACCCGTAGCAACGCGAGTATTCCTTCAACTCCCCACCACATGCCGTATACAACAAGCTAGACTATATTTTTCTTAGCCAAACACAACAGTCTACATTTGTTGATGCGCGCATTTGCCTAGGCTGCTGTCTGACCACTCTTCCCTGTTGGTCACCTGGGACGTGTTCCCGCCTAAACCCCCTGTACCCACATGGAGGCTGAGGGCTGAGGCCTTACTTGATACTGCATTCCGAGAACGCATAAGGGATAGTACTGAGGAATTTTGGCTAAACAACTTGCATAGCGTTAAATACATGAGCACCACCTGGGAAGCATACAAGGTGGTCATGAGGGGCGAGATGATCGCAGCTGTTGGGGGTGCCCAGAGATCCATTACAACCTTGCTAGAGCGTGCAGAGAGGGACCCGAGTATGCTTGAAAGTAGGGCTGACTCACCCCCTGATCAATTACAAAAAATCACAGAACTCAAACAAACCTGCCTAACTCATTGGGAATCCCTCGGTAAACTGAGCTATACCAAGCACAGGGAAAGAATCCATGCCCTGGGGGATAAGCCAGGGAAACTCTTAGCCTGGCTCTATAAGAGAGAGACCCCCCAGACCACCCATTTGCCAAATACTCACACCAGATGGCACCGCCGTACATACCCAACAAGAAATCAATTAGTTTTTTTCGGACTTCTACTGCAACCTGTACTCCGAAGCCCCGCCCCTCTGACACCGGGATCGAAGACGCCCTTGACATCATTAATCTGCCTAAATTGGAATCGCATAAGGCTGAGAGCCTTGATGGGCCTGTCACTCCTGACGAGGTCAGGGTGATAATTAGATTTCTACCAGCCGTGTAAACCCTGGGCTTGGATGGCCTCCCGGGGGAGTTTTATAAGATCTACAAGGAAACGCTCACCCCTATATTAGCCCAGGTCTTTAATGAAGCCTTCGAGTGTGGCACCCCCCCTGGACTCCCTGTGCGAGGCCGCGACAATACCCTTTACTCAAACCTGGGAAAGATGGGGCGGATTGTGGTTCATACAGACCTCTCTCTATGTTAAATGTAGACTGCAAGATCCTCACCTCCCTGCTTGCTAATAGACTACGCAGGGTAATCCCACTGTTGATTCATCAAGACCAAACTGGTTATGTCCCGGGGCGATCCATCACAGAAAACAAGCGCAGGTTACATCATGTCATTTACAGCACCGAGGGAAGGCCACAGAAGCTTGCAGTGGCATCACTGGATGCCACCAAAGCTTTTGACTCCGTAAGGTGGGAATGGTTATATGCTACCATGGCCAAAATGGGGATTGGCCCTGTATTTCTAAAGTGGACCCAGCTGGTTTATGCTAACCCCACTGCGAGAATACGCACCAACAGAACCTATTCTGCAAAATGGTCCCTACACAGAGGCACCCGCCAAGGTTGCCCTCTATCCCCCCCATGTTGTACATCATTGCCGCGGAACCGGTGGCAGCTTACCTGAGACAGGAATACGGGGAGGGGGGCAGTAAAATAGACGGGGTGACCCACCTCGTCTCTATGTACGCCGATGACACCCTTTTGTACCTTCAAGACCCTGAGCACCTCCTGCCCTACATCTTAGAAACCCTGGACTGCTTCCACAAGCTCACCGGGATCCAGATTAATAGGAGCAAATCTTGCCTTTACCCCCTTGCAACATTACACAGTGACGAATACAGATCTCTCCCCCCTCTAGACCTCGAATGGCAGGTGACATCTTTCAAGTATTTGGGGATAACCATACACCGTAACCCCCATACAGAACACATCCTCAATACCGTAAGAGCCAAAGACTCTCACGAAATCCATGGAATTTTGGGGGCGGCTCCCACTTTCAGTGGCCGGGAGGGCTGGTCTCCTTAAGATGGTCGCCCTTCCCCGCCTATTACATAACTTCACTAACGTCCCCTTCAACATCCCCCCCTCATTCTTTAAAGACCTCAACAAACTTTGTAGGGGCTTCCTCTGGCAGGGAGGTAGGCACAGGGTGGCATTGGAAACCCTCCAGAGACCATACGAGAGGGGTGGACTGAAGATCCCCAATTTTGAACTCTACTTTCTTGCCAGCCAGCTAAGACATGTCACGCAATGGATGGCAGATGGGAGCACGACCGACACTCGCCTCCTCCTACCGGCCCTCCCCCGGCTATTATTAAGAGACTTGCTGTGGGCCAGAGAAGGTGCCCTAGAACACTGCCCATACCTCGTCAAGCTCGGGACCCGGCTTTGGAAAAGGGCCTGCAAGCTGGTTGTGTGGGAAGATCCGTTCTCCCCACAGATCCCCATTGCAGCACTTATGACTAATCACTCCTGGGGGCAACTAGAAACACGCACACAGTGGGAGCCCTTCGGGGTGGCAACACTAGGGCACCTGATCCAAGAACAGGAAATCTTAACTTTCCCGGAGCTCCGCGAGGTCACGGGCCTCCCGGCAGGGCAGTTCCTGTTGCACAGGGTGGTTGTACAGGTGCTGAACAATAGATGGCCGGCCGCTGCCAACCAGATAGAGGAAAATGAATGCATCGAAACGATACTGAACTCTGCTGAGGGGGGGCCACGAAACCTCACGCATCTACGAGGCCCTGCTGTGGGGCACGACCAGGGACAACCTCAAATGCAGGAATAAATAGGAAACGGAACTGGGCCTTGTTTTTTCGAAGACAAAGACTGGGGTGATATAACTTACTACCACAAGAAAATGTCCAGAAACGCCCGCTTGCAGCTCATCCAGCTGTATATCACCAACAGAGCGTATCTCACGCCAGAAGTCATATCAAGATTCACTGGTGCTGAAACCCAATCATGCCCTAAATGCAGTGAGCCCAGGGCTGGAATGACCCACATCTTCTGGGGTTGCCCAGGGATTAGGGAATTCTGGTCACAAGTGAAGGAAAGAGTGGCCGGTGCCGACATCGAAGTGGAGGTGGACGAGCCCAAGGCCTGTATCCTGGGCATATATAGTTAACAGGAAGAATAAACCCCTAAATAAGCTCAGAGACCTTATATACATATCGGCTAAAAGACGCATAGCCATGGGGTGGAAAAGCCCCAGAGGTCCGCTTATGTCCCTATGGTGGGGAGATCTTTTGAAGTGGATTACAGCTGAAACCGTGGCAAGGGAGATGGCGATCCAAGTGCAGAGACTAGACTCCAGTGAGGAGCTGCACCGTTGGGTGGCCCCGACAGTACCCCTGCTCCATCCGGTGCTGGATGATAGTGTGCTGGACGAAGAAGGTGGCCCGGACTAGGGCACGGACTCGAGAGGATCAATGACCTAACCGTGGTCTTGGGGGAGGTGGGAGGGGAGGGTGTTGAGGTTATACTTTTGATATGCTACTTTTGATATGCTTGACCCATTGCTGATGATATTGGCCCTGTTATTTCATGTTATTAAACCAACAAAGACATTTTTTAAAAAAAGTATGAGCCTGGCGCCAAAGGCGCCAGGACTGGCCCCAAGAGGGCCTAGGCAAAGGATGCCTAAGCTTGTTGGGGGCCCGAGCCGAGCCCCTCCTGGCCCATGGGCCTGCCGGGGGGGTTTCAGGAAGTGGGTCGTGACAGATGTTTTTTGTTTACAGGAAACATGGTTGTCGTCGGCTCCTATTCTTGACGGCTACACATGTCTCCATCTCCCGGCCTCCAAGGGGGTGAAAGGCCGACCAACAGCCAGTTTGATGTCAGAGTGTAAAAATGTACTTGGTTTAGAACTAGTCCCATGGAGATCCCAAAATGGTTTTTCAAACTGTATGAAGCTAGTCTGGTCCATGCATAGTGACAACTCTCGTGGGGCTTTAGGTATAATAATTGTGTATGGAATCCAATGGGGATGACTACTATGGTCTTTCTGACGGATGTAGCCTCCCTTTTGGATACACATGCCTTTGAACCCAAATTTCTAGGCGTGTTTATTATGAGAGAACTGACATCTTTTGCCTAAGCCCACCGGACAACAATTTGATGTTGAGGAAGAATGCCTGGCCAGAGTTAATGAACTCCAGAGGACTTCTACGGGTTAACAGCACCCTTCCAGGAGATATACCAGCTGCTCCCACATAGTCCAGTGGCCTACAGCAGGCCACCCTTGATTATTGCTTTGTGTCCAGAGAAATATATTGGTGGGTTAAAGATCTAGTTGTCTGTGCGCAAGCAAACAGTGATCACCATTTGGTTACCACTATGTGGACCCTTCCACTGATCAGAGAACCCATCAACAATTTAGTGAATTGTTGGATGTGACTACAAGAAATAATTGTCTTCCCTGCACCAATTCCTCACTGTTGTTTTTAAATGAACATGAAATAAAGCATTACCCTATGAAATTGAGGCAGTACACAGTTCACCAGCTCACCCATGGGCCTTTGCTTTCAAAGCACAAATATAGCTTTGATATAGAAGTACACACCTAAAAGAAAGAAACAAGGAGATAAATTAAAAGAATAAAACAGTATTGAGGAGTAGAGAGCTCATATGACATCAGGAGGCTCAAACAGAGATTAAAGAATGGGTTAAAGAACTACAAGATAATCATGCTAAAGAATGCCACCACCTCATGTCAATCAGCGCTCCAAATAAACATTATTTCAGAAGACTGTTGGGTTGCTCACTTTGAAGCCTTGTTTACGACTTTAGAGTCGAAAGGAAAGCCTAATGGTCCCTCATTGAGTCCTTTTTGGAAACTAGATTTTGACTCCGAGGTCCTTAGGTCAATCATACAAAGACCATCTCATTCACATGCTCTCGGTCCCGATGGTATATCCAACAAAATGTTGAAGTCATTTGGATATATGGGAAAGAATATTGAACCTGCTTTTTAAAATCGTATCAAGTACCAATATCATGGAAAAGGTTGATATTGTACCCATTTTTAAAGAAGGAGTTGAGCAGAATTCCACAAACTAGCCACCAACAGCCTTGCTGGACGGTGTGCACAAAGTATTTGTGAGATTAGTTTTAAGAGATCTCCTAAAATGGATAAAAGAGGAGGAAATAACTGATGTGTTCCAGTCAGGGTTTAGAGCAGGTTTGGGAACTGCCCCCAATTTTATGACCTATAATTAAGGAAATGGCATTATCAACTGGTCAACCAGTCTTCCTAGTCTTCATTGACTTTAAATTAGCATTTGATGCGGTTGACCGTCCCATGTTATCGGTGAAAATGGAAAAGTGGGATTGTCCGGTTCATCTGTTAGAGGTCATCATAATGGTTCTATACTCAAAGGCCTCAATCCAAATCCATTTGAATCAACAGTGGCATTTGGCCCGTCAGATTAAAACCGCTCGAGGATTGGGTCCTGGCCTCAATATTATTTAACTTATTTATAAGAGATCTTGGTGTCAAACTGGGCCAGGTACGAGCATTCCCTCCAAAATTAGGACCCTCCCCTGTGCAATGGTTGCTATATGCGGACAATCTGGTCCTTATGGACCAGACCCTCATTGGATTACAGAGACAATTAAGCACATTGGATGAATATTGCCAAAATAACACAATTAACAGCAAGAAATCAAATATCATGATTTCCACTCCAAGGAACCGTAAACAGTTAGTCAAACTGTCATGGAATATTCATAAAACTCCCCCGATTGTAACAGAGTATAGATACCTAGGACCTCTGATAAATGCAACCCTAATTGAATTTGTTTACAGAGAGGACTTGAGGACCAAAGTTGAAACTGCTGCATCGCAAGCTTTGATCCTACACAAGAAATATGGCACTTTTGCTCGTCTTCCTGTATTACTGTTCTACAAATAGCAGGTAGTCCCAACACTTACGGAGTAAAGGGTAAACTAGTTGGAATAAAGTTAGATTGGAATCAAATAGGAGGACATATTTTGGAAGAGGGTGTTGGGAGTACATTATGGTACCCCCATTCAGATCTTACGATAGGAGTTGGGGTTTGCAAGCGTTAGTTAAATTGAAAGCTTTATCATTTTTAACAACAACTGTCACCGGACCAAAAGACTCAATTTTGGCGCTTATGGCAGCCGATTTGGAAGCACCCACTTTGACTGCTCTGATTTAATGGGAGGACTCAATGTCTAAGTTGGCTAAATGAAATTGGCTCGTCCTGGGAAACCCTACTTAATAGACCGGATAAAGTTAAATTGAAAATGTGGAGGGCCGATTGGTGTAAAACAATTTAGGAATGCCAAGACTTAAGAATTTTGCATACTATCCGCTGGAACCAAGGCATGGAATGTCAACGAAGACGTACACACTTTCTTCAATTTCATTTAAACATGTGGGGTACAAGAGACGTACTAGCAATTAGAAGTCATGAGAATAAGATTTTGAACATCTGTTGTTTCTGTGGTAAAGAAATGGAATCCATGAGGCATTTATTTATAATGTGTGTTTAACTGGATGGTGAAAGGAATACAATCCTGAGGAAACATTTAAAAAAATGTTACTGATCCCTCAACAGACATTATATGGGCGATGATTTTTAGGGGAGCCTATGTATCTTTGATTTTAGACACATTCAGATTTATAGAATGTATAGGTATAAATTCATGAAACTGAAATTGATTATGCAAGTAATTATAGAATTCTTGTCTTCTTTTCATTTTTTTCTTGTTTTTATGAGCGAAAGTATATTATTATAATTGATCAAATTATTTATGTGGTGTAAAGGTTTTGTGTAAGCATATGCACTAAATAAATAAAAAAAATAAGCATCTGCCAGTGTCAGGATGTCAATAACTGAGAAGTCGTCCTTATGTCCAAAACATCGTATCCTGACCCTCTCACTACAAACTAAATTTTAAAGTGTGCAAGGAAACGGCTTCAACCTGGTATTGGCAAAAAGTTGTTCACAGCTAAAGTTTAGAAAGACGCCAAAAAAAACATTCTCCAAAGTGATAGTTCTTGGACCCAGAGGGTGGTTCCCTTCCCCTGAAAATGAATGGCAATGTCTCTTATGAACACCACTGAAGAGTTTGGCCGAGGATGGGAGGCCAGGAGGACCACCTCCCCATCCATCCGCCCGAACCTGCTGTCCAACTTCTTGTTCATCTTGGCGTTGGCCCTAGTCTTCTCCCAGACCTTCTCGCCACCTGCAGGATATCTTTCTGGAGCGGAATGCCTGAACGGCTCGTGATGCGCTTGCCCAAAACCTCTGCTAGCACTTCCGACTCCTGGGCGGCATCCTGAGGCAGCGGGACCCTCAAGAACTCTGCAAGGCCCTGAAGGTGGTCATGAAAGGCCTTAAAAGATGCATGGGGTTCATCGTCCTGGGCATAGTCATAGTCCCCCCACGGACCCTTTTTTACAGGCTAAGGGGAGTCAGAGCCCTGGGACACAGGTGCCAGCGGGGTTCCCCCTTGGTCCGGACGCAAAGACAGGTGCAATGGTTGCTGAGGGGGAGGAGTTGGTGGTAGAGGAGGAGGCAGAGGGGTCTGGATAACTGGCAAGGCCTGGACTGGGGGAGGGACAGGCACCGGCAGCGCTGGAGGAACAGGCGGAGGGTCCACCAAAGAGGCAGAGGAAGTACAACCTGCGACTTCACCTCCTTCACTAGGTCGTTGAGGAGCCCAGTCATCTGCGGGGAATGCACAAGGAGGCGGAGGAAGCGCTTGAAGGTGTCCTCGCAAATCGCCCGGTCCCAAGGGGGCCGGCCCTCTGAATCGCTGCATCTCCGCTCCTGATCGAAGCGCAGAGACGCGTGAGGCGTGCAACCATAAAGCTGCAATGGGTAGATGTATACCTGAAAGACTAGCCACCTGTACCCCTACAGTCCGCCGCCACTTCCAAAGGGAAGGGGTCTGGGAACGTCATGCAAGGCCCATTCAATGGGCGAGAGCACCGGAGGGCCCCGACGCAGATCCAAGATGGCCACCGCCCTAGCAGGCTCTGCCACATGCTTATACACCATCTTAGTGCCTTCCGCCACGCTCTGGGCGGGAGGGCGCGAAGGCCCCCTAACACATGCTGGCTCCGACATGGGTGGATCCTCCTTGGGCCGTGAACCCAAATCAGAAGTGGTGACCTCAGATCACTCTGGTAGGCGCTGCGCCCTCGACCGGCAGGCCGGTAATCAAATCAGCCTGGCCCACGTCCTCGGGGTGGAGGGGGGGGGGGGTGTGGGGGGTAGGCTGTGCGCCCTCAGCACCTGCGCTGGTAGTCGTGCTGGATCGTGCTAAGGACTGACTCTTGGACGTACAACACAACGATCATTTGCCCCTTGGGTTTGATAAGGAGGATGAACTGATCGCCCCTCCGAGGACAGCCTTGGAGCCGGTAGCCTTGATGGCCTCCAGTCTGCCCATAGATTGCCCCGAAGAACTCCAGAGCCCCTCGGCTTGGGAGTCAGTAGGCCTGCCAGAAACTGAATCCAACGAATCCTTGCCCGTAGGAGCCCCTGAGAAGGAGACTCAGTGGTGAGGAGCAGTACTAAATAAAGGGGCTACCTTGTCCTGATGTGAGGTCCTGGAGACAAAGTTTTTAAGGTGAGCTGGAGGAGAAGTGTGGAAGATCTCCCTCCAACGCAACAACCGATTCTTCAAAGCCCAGTGACCGAGAGCGCAGCAAGCCACGTACGCGTCCCAGCGGTGGTTGGCCCCAGGCACTCAAGACAGAGCGCATGGGAGTCCGAGGCTGGGAATAAACAGTCACGGGACTCGCATCTCGTGAATCCTCCTGCAGCCGACATGCGCCGGGGGAGGAGAGGCAAGGAAGAGAGGTGAAGATTGAAATACAAAACAGGGAGCAAGCGGAAAGTTAAATAATTCTCTGCGCCAAGCTGCCATGTCTAACACCGTTCATGTGGAAAGAGAGAATGAGGTCAGGTGCCAGAAGACGCGGCCTCATGGGGGGCATTCGCATGCCCCAGAGGGAGGGGCTGCACCCCATGCGCTATACTAAATTTAAGCGGAAGCTCAATTATTTGCTGCCAAAGGTTCCGGTACTGTCCCCATGTTGTGGGATGTCCAGAAGGATAGAGGAAAGGGGGACAGGACGTTTGAGTATGGAGTCTCCTTGCTGCCCCATCGCACTCCAGTAGACCACTTTTTCACTCCACTTACACCCACGCGTGATCCGTACTAGCCGGACGGTTTTGAGCGTTCTGCTGGCAGAGCTCCTAATCAATTAGCAGCAACTGGAAACAGACTGTGGTACTCTGTGGAACGATGTAGCAACACAGCAGACCACTTTCACTCCACTTACAAGGCACTCAGCTCACACGGTCTGCTTCAAATAAAAAGAATCACTCCTGATATTTGCACATAGGTCAATATTCACAATTCAAATACTGGACGTCACAGTTTATTTCTCCCTTGCCTTATTCATGACAGCGCGTTTTTAATTTACCTTCCCATAATATTGTTGCGTATTGAAGACTCGTACTAGATTATCATTTCTGTAGTATCATCATATTTATGCAACTAAAGAGGGCCCCCTACAAACCTTTTGTGACCCGGAGTCCTGCAAGTCCTAGCGCTGGCCCTGCTGGACATAACCAAACAACATACAGGCAAAGCACCGTCAAGGTCAGAGCCCATTGAACCCAAAGTGCACAAAACTGGATTTAAAAAGGTTGCCATCAAGCAAGCAGAATACTTGTCACTGGACTGAAGACATCCGAATACCCCGAGGTACGTTTATGTAAGTCAGTATGTCTAGCCATGTTCACTTGGCCCAGCCCATACCCGCTTGCTGCAATATCTTTATTTATTTGCATTCTAGTTTCTTACAAACATTTTGCAACAGGATATCTCCCTCATTCACAAACACCCCCCTTAAAATCTACATCATTTTTAATGTCAGTCCTATATTACAGAGGACTCTTTTCTTCCAGTGTTTTGCACTGCATTTCACAAGTTCACTATGGCATAGTTAATGGTTTGATCCGCCGAATAAATTAGCTTCCACCATCTTTCGGCATCCCGATTAGCTTTCTTTTGGAGTACCTTAGGGAGGTGTATAGATCTCAAATCTTTCAGCTCAGGTCAGAATAATGATTCACGGCCTTTCTTACATAATCGGCAAGGATCATCATTCCCTTTTTTGTATCTCTTTATTGTGGTGTTATTTCGTAATAGGTGTAATCTAAACCTCATCAGTTTGTTTGATTCGTTATTCAGGAATTCCTTCAGATATTGCCTTGTCGTATTTAGGTGTCTGATGTTTTTTTTTGACAAGGTGTGAATTTTTGTTCCAGCTCTTTTCTTCCGTGATTCTCCAATCATCAGCCTATATTTTTTTTGCCAGCGTTGGGTTTTTGCACAAGGTCTCTGTAGTTATACCCATCGTTAATAAAAAGCTTTCGCATTTGTTCTTCAATTTTTTTTTTTACTACCCACTCGTCTTCACCATTCTCTCTACTTTTCAGTACTCCAAATTGAGGAGGGCTCTCTGGTGATATTTATCTGAAGAGCAGTAGTTTATTCCATTGTACCTTCACCTGCAGAGTGCTCAGGCTTAATTCATGGCGGAGTATGGCTATCGGGACTGATTGTGGTAGCTGTAAAACTTTCTTCCAGAAGTATCCTTCTAATCGTTCCCATACCTCGTTTCCAATTCCTCTACAGGATTCTGCCCCATAAGTGAGTACGGGAGACACTTTGTTTACAGAAGTTCAGAATTGGAATTAAAGAGAATTTCCCAAATCTTCGGTTTAGAACTTTTCCTTGAACAGTCAGTTGTCTAACTTTTTCAATCAGATGCTCAATCAAAGCCCTTTCACTTTGTACATCATTTATCAGGACTCCCAAGTATTCTAATTCTGTTACTGGGGCTATCCTTTCTGTATTTAGTCTCCAGGAGTCTGATTTTCCCTCCTCTTTTTGATCCACCAAATATTATTTCTGATTTTGCAGCACTGATATGCAGTTGATTTTTATCAAAGCATCTCTGGAGTATACCAAGCTTTCTTTGTAGCCCAGTCATTTCTAGAAGAATAAAATCGTCTGCGTATGAAATCCATCCCACTTCTTTGCCATTAAGTTTTGGTGGTAATGTGGTCTTATCTGACAATGCTTCTTGAACGTCGTGAATAAAGAAGTTAAACAGGGTTGCCGCTAAAGTGCAACCCTGTTTGAACCCTTTTGATGTTGTGATCTTTTCTGATATGTTTCCTTGGTTGTCCAACTTCACTTGGATGCTAGTATTTGAATATAATTATTGGATAATTTCCAAGAGGTCTTTCGGGCATCTGGCATTCCCGATTTCTTAATTTCGGCCATAACATTGGGCGAACGATACTGTCAAATGCTTGACTTAAATCGATGCTGGCAATGTAGATTTTTTCCTTTTTATGTTTTGCCCGGTGTTTGAGTAGGTCCAAAATTAATAGATTCAAATGTAACCCTACATCCTTCACAAAACCTGTCTGGCGAGTGTCAAAGGCATTTGAATCTCTTATCCACTCCTTCAGCTGTCCTAGAATCAGAATTGCAAATATTTTTCCAACCACATCAAACAGGGCGATTGATCTGTAGTTTTTAGGTACAGACCTATCCCCCTGGTTGTAGATTGGGATTGTTATTCCAGTCTTACAGGATTCAGGTAATTTTCTTAATTTAAGGATCCTGTTGAATATGGTTTCACAAATTAGTGCCCACTGTTCTGGAGCTTCTTTCATTAGGGCATTAGAGATTCCATCGTGCCCAGGGGCTCTCGACCGGCTTGCTTTTTTAATTAGCCTCAGGATCTCTTCTCTCGCACATGGTATTTTCCAACTGGTTTGGTTTTTTTTCTCACAATTTTTGATAGTTTCTTCCATCTCTGACATCTTCTTTGTTTCAAATAGTTGTCCAAAGTGTAGCATCCACTCCTCTTATGATATTGGGTTTAGCAGGGTTGCATCTGTTGATTTCAACAGTTGCTAGAAATTCCTACTGTTTGTATTCATTAGAGCGCATACATGTTTTCAGCGTCTTTCTGGAATGTGTTTGCACTTTTATTCTTCATCCAGTTTCTGTATTCTTGGTTCCATTTCCTTATGAGCTCTATTTTATTTAGATTCTTTGACTTATTTAGAATGCGGAAGTCTTTTTTTAGCTGTTTCTTTTGGTCCATCATTTTTTTAATTATATACATGTGTGTGGAAGAACTTTGGTTTTAACAGCCCCTTTTTTACTTCTTTGAATGCCATTAAGAGCCTTTCATATTCTACCACTTCTTGTTCTTTTTCAAACATGTCAATTAGGGTCAGATATTTTTGGCACGTCTTGGGGGTTTATTCTCACTCGATTTAACCCTTTGTTAATTTCAACTTTACGTGACCATTTTTGGCGAGATCTCTGAATTGACTATTTGAATGTTATTATAGGGTCATGGTCACTATAACGCGATTTCTCAATCACCAAAATTTGGACCTTTGATAAGATGTTTCTTGTTACAAAGTAAATAGTCAAGGGTTGCATTGTAAATCCCATTTGACCATATAGGCGTTGCCGGGGTGTCTCACCTGGTGTTACCATTTAGGAGGTGCATATCTCTTAACTTAGTTTCCTCCATCCACGCTTTACCTCTTTTTTCAGGTCCTTTTTTGTCAAGACAGATTTTTTCCAGGATGCAATTGGAGTTCAAATCGCCATAGAGCGCAATTTGTACATTGGGATGCTCTTCCATGTTTTCATCAATCAAGTCCATTACGTTTTCTATAAAGGCCATCCCTTCTTGTGTCTCGGGATTCCAATATACATTTATAATAAGTAGGACCTCTTCTTTGTTTTCATCAAGTACTTTCCGTATCTTTGTCATCTGTATGTATTGGTTTAAATTCTTTGATTGAATTATTTCAAATGTTTCGGTCAAGTTTTACCATTGTCATCAACCCGGAAGACGGCCTACCCCGTTTTCCTCCTTTTGCAGGGTTGAGATAGATAGTGTATCCGTCAAGTAAAGGGCGTTCTTTTAACCAGGTTTCTTGGCAGCAAATAATGTCCATCTCAAGTAGCTTCGGGAGGAAGTCGTTGAATAGATGTTTTGAGCCTCTTGTGTTCCAGCTCCCGAGTTACCATTTGTCGGTCTCCGACTTCTGGCTCTATTCATTGTTTTTATATGCTAGCGCTGAGGCTATCCAATCCCAGGATGTACAGAGTTTTCCCCTCATTCTTTCCCAATGTTGTTTTATCGTTTTTTTGCTGTCATTGCCTTCAATTGTTATTTTGATTTTTTCCAATACATTTTTCTCAAACTTGTGCTCATCGTCATCATAGGTCTTTCCTTGCTCTTCTCTATCTGTTGGTGACAGAGCCAGAGATGCTTTATTTTTAATGTTTGGTTTCTCGTGTCGTTTCTGAGCCTTCTACATGCCGACCTGGGGTCTCTCTCCTCTTTACTCTCGATGTTGTAATCTTTTGGGCTTTTCGAATCTTCTATATCAAAGCCTAACGAGCGTAGTTTGTCTCATGCTTCCTTTATCATTACTCTCAATCATGAGGAGCTCATAATCAGCGAAACTTTGTCATTGATCCTTTCATCTGGAAAACTAACAATTTTTATGTCTTCTGATGAGATCCCTCGTAGGTGCGAGATGTGATGAAATAATGCCATCATATTTAATTGGTTTAAAATTAATCCATCATCAGTCTTCAATATTCTTTCTAAAGTTATGCACACATTATCATCTTTTTCCTCACATCTATTCTGGGTTCCTCTGATTGATTCTTTTGGAAGCCTTCCTTGTTGGTTTGCTGAATGATGGTCTCTAGCGTTTCTTTTTGATAAGGACCTCGCCATTGTCGAGTTCCCTATAAATCTCCTCAATAAGGCAGTAGGTGACGCATTGCTGGACTCGTCACAACTCCTTATTTCAATTTTTTTCCTTTTTCCCTTAGTATGCGAAAAGGGGGAGGGTTTGCAAATGCTCCGGATTCACTTCTGTGGTTACCCGCATCAGACTAATTACAACCAGAGGTTTAGATTTTTTTGTTGGTTCTATCGGATTTTCTTTGTGGGTAGACAAATCTAGTGGTTCAATCAAGTTGTCATTTAGGCCATCCTGTTGTGGTTTAGGGATGACTAGTACCTTCAAGCTTGTATTGTCAATCTTTGATTGATCGGATCGCACCGGTTGTGTAGGTTTACTCGCAGACACTCCGTCGTCATCTGCATTTTGCTTACTTTGTTTTAGGTTCCACAAAAATTTGCGCGAACCACCCGATTTATTTTTTGCCCACTTTCCGATATTATTTCGATTTTTGCTTTTGGTCTCCACCCCTTTTAGTTTTGTCACTTTCATTTGATCGTGAGTCCCGATTAAATATGGAAAAGGGGTTTGTACATTTGAGTTTTGTTAGTAATATTTTCCTTTTCACCCGGGTTGAAAGGTCGTCCTGGATTTCTGTGTTTGTTTTAGGGCCATGTATCAAAGCTTTTGTTATAGTCTGCAGTGACACTCTCACTTCGACATTGCATGGTTTTGATTGGGGAGAACACTCAGTCTCCAAAGTCGGGGGCAGCCACACTTCCACTGGGTCTTCTGTAATTCAATCATGCATGATTTCACACCGCGCGGTCCGCGCGGTTTCACTTTTCGCTTTGTGACACACCAGCACCTCCGTTCTTTTCCGGGGCAGGAGTTTTTTTTTTTCTTTCCACTTGGTTCTACTTTTACCCACCCTACAATTTCTTTTACTCCTTCAAAAAATGCCTTTTTGTCTGATTTAGCATCTTGCATCGCGTCAATAAGGGATTTCCAAATCACATTTTCAAGTTTTTTCTCTTCCCCTTTTTTTTTTATCTCTCATAGCAGCGATGACATTTTCTACAAGGACAAGCTTAGAGTTCATCAGTGCCAAGTGTCGAGAGGTCTTTATAGTTGTCATACAGACTCATACAATTTTAGATACGGTGCTAGGGTTATTGTGACGGCCGAAATAATTGTGGAATACGAATTGGATCCCTCCTTGTCCTTTACTTCTGGGCAGCATCGTTTCCATTTTGTTCGCCAGATCGGCCCTGTAGATCTTTCGCTGCTCCGCGTTTGGTCTTCTCTTTCGGAGTCTCCTGAATCAGTTGAATCAGTGTTTTCACTGATGGCCAGGTGTTTTCTGTTGCTTTTTGGCATTGTAGCGCTTAACAGAGTTAGACTGCCTGCATGTCCATCCCGTTTTGGTATAGTTCGCGCAAGCAGTAGCCGTCCCAAGCTTTTTCAAATGGGAGTGTCTTGCCCTTTTCAACCTGGCAGCTCTTATTCTCTACCGTTTTGCCGGCTGGTCTTTTTTCCGACATAATGTTGATCTTTTCAGCCCTGTTATTAGCGCACTGTAAATTTTTTCTGTGCGTTTTTACTTCGCTGCTGTTTCCGATAGACGGTCTCATGTTTTTTTGGGTTACAAGGAAAGTCACAGGTTCCTTTAAGAAGGTTTCATCTGGCGCCCCTTCAAACAATTGTGCGTTTCAAAGATCTAACAATCAGTGGGGAAAATAGCAGTGACATTTCCTTTTTCACAGGGAGACTTATTGCTCTCCCCTTCACTGGGGCCTTCCGTCAAGGCTTACCATCATCTGATTCACTTACTTTAGATGAAGGAGCTCCGTTAAACGTTCAATTTTTTCTGCTGGTGCAGTTGATGGACATGAGGCACTGGCACCATTTTCTTTAAAAGTGATTGTGTGATTCAAAAGATTTTCATCTGACAACTCTGTTATGCATTGGTTCCACAATTAATCAGGTGACCTTTATTATGCAATGACACTCATTTGCGCTGTGTTAGTTTAATTTGTTCTGTGCGTTTGGGTTCTTTTAATTTGCCATTTAAGTGTTCCTAATTCCGAAGTTGAGTAGCGCCTTTTGTTTGTCAAGTTGTCAATGATTTTTTTTACTTAATCGATCTTGCCCATTCAGTGAACAGGGTGGTTTAGTGGCTTTTGAGGGCACTATACTGCTCATCGGTATGAGTTTTATAACATCCGACTGTTTCAAAGCAAGTTGTTTATTGGGTGCTTGTTTTCAAGTAGCTCACTCAGGCCACTTTCATTTTCCACCTCACAGCCGGTCTCAGGGGCAGGGGCTCTCTCTGGCTCCGCAGAGGAAGACGGCAAACTGCCCAGAGCGTCCTCTCCACTGCAATGCCTGGCGGAGCTCAGAATCCAGAATCTAGGGCCATTTGCCCACAGTCAGCCTGGTCTGCACGTTCCGAGCTGCAGGATCGGACGTGGCTCACATTGGGGATGGGCCGCCCGAAGTAACGGTCCTGTCGCTACTCTGATGGCAATGTCTATCCTCAGGTGGCAGCTCGTCACTCGGTGCCACGGCCACAACAACTTCAGCTGCAAAAACGGTCTCTGGTGCCTCATCCAGAAGATAAGAGTTTTGAGGAGGAATTAGATGAGGGGGGGGGGGGGGTTGATACGGGAAGGTTGTGAGGTTGGGAACAGCGTTCTTTATACAGCTTATATTCGCACAGCATACAGGGGAAGGATTTTTTAAAATTAACCCTGTTTTCACTCACCTCCTTTCCCGCTCCATATCCTGGACCATATCATGGCCCGCACCCCCTTAAGTGTGGTGACACGGCTACTTTGTGAACTGTCAATTTTCATACCTTACTTGTCCTCAATTGTAGTCCGTCAACGAAATCCTCCATTCTTTCTGACAGGCAGACAGTGTTCTTAAGTAGCACTTCTGGAGGGGGGGGGGGTGGATGCTGTTGCGCACATGGGAGACGGCAGCCTGAATTGAGAACTCCGGCCCATGATAAATCCTTTATGAAATGAATCCGTTCCGGAGCCACCCAAGAACAGACTATTTACACAGCTGATGCGTGAACATTGAAGGAACGATACCTGAAAATCTGGCGGAAAACTAGTTCCAAACAGAGATATCCACCGTACAAACTTGCCCGGGAATGCCGTGAGGCGCAGGCCGCCGACAAGAACCACGCTGAGCCCACCCGAGACCGCGCTCGTAAAGGGGGAGGAGCCAAGTCCAGTGTTGCCTAGGCCTGCGGCCTACGTGCTGTGGTGCTGCTGGAGCTACACACCGACCACTGCAAGGGCCCCGTGATGAACTCCTGCTTTCTGTGAAGCGAAAACAAGGAGGACACGGCCAGAACCGGGCTGCCCACTGCAGGTCAGAGTGGACGACTTGTGCACAGAATCCATCAGCTTTCGGCTGTGGTCCGCCACGGGCGCGCGGTGAGGAGGTTTTTATGCTGCCAGCCCCTGCGGTGGCCCACGGGGTGGGGACTTCAGGCCCTGTGTGGTGACCCCCTTGGGGGAGGCAGGAGGCTCCACTCCTACCCCTGAGGGCACGGGTGGAAGGAGAAGGCGACAAGCTGAGCGGGGGTTCCACGCCCTACCCTCTATTGCAAGGCCTGCTCCGGTGGCAGGTGCAAGCAAGGTACGTGCTCCTGATGCCCGGCACGGCCCACATAGAGCCCTGAATCGGAGGAGACTGCTGGAGAGCCCAATAACATAAGGGCCAGAGAGGGGGATACCCGCCTGTGGCACGGCATACACCAGGTCCAACACTCACAGAAATCCCATTTTACGGTGCGCCTGTACCACGCGTGCCCCAGTGGCGGGACAGCCGTAGGCTGAGGCCGTTCACTGACACCATAGCTCAGGCGCCCGAGTGCGGTTGGAGGTGCAACTGAACCGCTGGTGCCGGAATTATCTGCGCTGCATGACCCTCTTCCCGCCACAATAAGTTGGCCGGCCAGACACATTGAGAGCACTGAAGGTTACGGATCAAGGTGAGGTGAATACGGGGGTTTTGCAAACAGATGCAGGCTGTGGTGGCATTAAAAGTACCCAGACGTAGTGTTGCAGCCCCCATACATGACACCAATGCCGACTAGGCCAGCTAACATGGCAGACTGTCCTGGTTACCGACGTAAAAAAAAAATCATATCACGGCCACAACATATACACCGGCGGCCCCACGAGCAGGCGGCAACATAGCACATCTAACATCAAGGCCTCCAAAAGGCATATCAAAAGGACCGCCGCAGGACCAATACACAATCAGCGGACCTTACCTCCAGGCCGCGACCAGCATAGCCCACGCAGGTGGCAGTGGCAGAACAGCCCGGCTTACACCCCGCCGGACTGTGAGGCATTTGGGATTGGGCACTATAACCCTATCGGCCCGAAGTGACAAACAGCCACAATAGAATCCCCACCACTATACGTGGGAGAACACCGTTCATTCTTCGTCGTGATCTGAGACTCACATGCTCAGCCTAAGCACTCCCCATCACTGCATACTACAACTCCAGGGGAGAGGGATTTGGAACTCACACCAGCGAAATTTACTATGAAGCACGGTCCCCCGCAGCAAAAATCTGTGAGTTGGACCATATCCTACTGCACCGATTGAGACACACTAGCGGAGTCCCATCTGAATATTGCGGCTGGAAGTGCGGGGAGAGAACTCATCCCAGTACACGCTGTGAGGCCCATTCCACCCAAACGGTTGGGGTAGGGTCAAAACCGCTGGATCTGCAGCCCGGATGATTACGGAGGAACAATCCGTGACCCCGATGCCGCCTGACTTCGAACGTGGCCCGACCACAAGAAAACTGGTCGACACTTCCTGAGGGAAGACATCGTCAGACCCTACATTGAGGGCAACACCATATATACTTGTGAGAGTAGGGTATAGAGGCCAACGTAAACTAACAGCTGTACGTCCGGGGAGCCTACTCCCCCCTCTGCACCTCTGTACTTAACATATGGGCCGACACGAGAGGAAAGATGCGAGCGCCAAAAAGACAGGCCCAATGGATTCCTTTACAAACCCACAGGCCCTGGGAGATTCAACGAGCACATCAAATAACATTGACACCCACACGGGGGTATCAGATGACCCTAGAGAAGACGGCCTCATGACAATGGTTCAGAATGGGTTCCTTGCAGCGAACGTCAAATTAGACGGCATAGTTGCAACCATCGGCTCCCTCAAGGCCAGAGTGGACAAAGAAAGCGCCCGTATTACGGAGGCGGAGTAAAGGATCAGCACAAATGAGGATACAATAACTCAATATGGCCGAGACGTAACACAACTTAAAGAAAGTCTGGTCAAAATGCAAGACAAGTGCGAGGATCTGGAATCCAGATCTAGGAGTAACAATATCCGTATTATTGATGTTCCGGAATCCTTCTGTAAAGGCCCAATGGAGGGACATGTGGAGGAACTCTTGAAATCCCTGTTCGGCGTGGAATCCTTTTCAGAACATTTTCTGGTCGAAAGAGCTCACCGCACCCTTGCCCTGCTGCCCAAGCCGGGAGTGGTCCCGCACACGATAATCACCCGACTCCTCAACTATAGAGACAAGATCCTAATACTCGCCAGGGAGAAGGGCACGCTACACTATGTGGAAAGCAACATACACGCTTACCCATGACTTGGCTGCTAGCGTACAAGCACAGAGGTTATCATATGAAGGTCGGTGAAATGACAGCTCAGTCTACGCCAGGTTCCATACGCCCTTATTTTTCCAGCCAAAATGAGGATTCAACATGGTGGCAGGGCCCATTTCTTTGAAACCCCTGATGCGGCCGTGACACACATCGAGGCCTGTATCTCCCTGCCTCCCAGAGACATTGAGACTGATCAGAATGCAAGATTGAGGCCGGGCGGTGAGAGACTTGATCCTGCAGATTGAAGCTTAAACACAAATATCCTTTATAATGTTTGAATAGATAAGATAAAGATGGCACCGACTAATACTTATTGAGCGGGATCGGGGACACTTGCCGACGGCTGCCATGTGCCTGCAGCGGCTCGCCTCAGGAAAATCCAATGTTTAACGGGATACATCATCATGTTGGGGTTGACGGTGCGGGTGGGGGTGGGGCACGAAGTATGGTTACCCTTGGCACTATGCCAAGATTTGTTTGGGATGTTAAAGGTTTAAAATCAGGGAGTTATGTTGCAGCAGACACTGCACACTGGGCAACGGCGCATCAGTGCACAGGAAACAGAACTAAGATAAGTGATGATCATGACACAGGTTGATAAGGGACTGATTAAACTATTCTCCTGGAATATCCGGGGACTCAACAACCCAGTCAAAGCCAGGAAAATTGCAGTTTATGTGAATAGGCATAGTCCCCAGATTCTCCTTTTACAAGAAACACACGCACTCAGAAATGTTAACACTAACTTTCTTCCACGATGGGGACCCCTTAGGTATTATACGGAGTATTCGGCCCAGTCTAGAGGAGTGCTCACGTTGATTCACCCAAAACTAGGCTTCCAATATCTTTACAGCAAGATAGACGCCCAGGGCAGATACGTACTGGTCTGGGGGCAGGTGGCAGGATGACAAATAGTGATAGTCAGTACCTTCTGACCTAATGTCGATGACCCAGACTTTTATTGCACGATACTAGACATGTTGATCACGTCCGGAGACGCGCTAGTGATATGGGGGGGGGGGGTTTCCACACAATTCTTGACGTGTCCTTAGATAGTTTTTTGGTGGTTCCCCGGGCGCCCACGAGGGCCGCACTTGCCCTGAAACAGATAATGCAACAAACAAGCATAATTGATGTATGGCGTGAATTTAACCCACAAGAAAAGGAGGTTGGCTTATTACTCATCGGTACACGACTCACAATCACATATAGAATACCAGCTCATCAGCGCATCCCTCTCAGATGCAGCGTCCGGCTATGAGATTCATCCCAGCACCCTCTCAGACCACTCCCCAATATCACTAACCCTCACCCTGCATGACACCACAGCACCTGCCAAAGGCTGGAGGATGCGCCCCCACAATGCTTAGAGATCCCTATATCTGAAGCACTCCACATCCGAAGAGTTTTTTTTAATTGAATGAGGGGTCGGTAAGGGGTTATGCCACTATGGGAGGCGTTCAAGGTGTGGGTTCGGAACGTCATCATAACAAAGTCCACTGGGTTATTGAAAACTGTTAGGAGGGAATTGAGTATAGCCGAAGCAAAACTAGATATGCTTGAAAATGAATATAGCACTACACACAATAAGGAGACCCTTTCCAATATACATGTAACACTGAACGAATTCAACAAACTTGCGGACAAAGAAATCCTATATATGATCACCCCAGCTCGGGCCCGCAGATACGGGGAAAGCAATACAGCGGGCAAGTTCTTAACCAGTATGGTCAAGGCTGAGAGTTACCATAGCCCCATTGCCAGTATCCAGAGGATTCATGGGACGATAGTAAATCGGGAACAAGATATCAACACCACGTTTGCCGACATCTATAAATCTTTATACTCCATCCACGATATGAAATCTAAGGAAGAGATAACTAACTACTTGGATGAACTAGACCTCCCAACTCTAACACCCGATACACATAATATACTAGACATGCCCATCACGCTTGAGGAAATTACCAATGTGATTAAAGCATTAACCTCCGGCAGAGCCCCTGGCCCGGATGGCCTGGGAGCCGAGCTATATAAGGAAGGTTTGGGAGGAAGCAATAGGCCGAGGCACACGCCCCGAATCTATGCGCGAGGCGGTTATCACAGTCCTCTTTAAGCTCTGCCGCCCTGCACAACACATGACCTCATACAGACCTCTCTCCCTGATCAATACAGACGCAAAGATTCTTGCCAAAGTCCTCGTGACTAGACTCTTACTGTACATGCCCATCCTGGTCCACCCCGACCAGGCAGGCTTCATCCCCACTCTATCTACTGCTTTAAATTTAAGACGCCTCTTTGGGGTGATGGAGCAGATCGACCTGAAGGCAAATGCAGTTATCGCAGCACTAGACGCCGAAAAGGCTTTCGACTCGGTCTCCTGGTCCCATCTATTCCTGGAGCGGTTTGGTCTGGGCCAATACTTTATTGAGAGTGTTCTTCCACTGTACATGAACCCGGCAGCTAGAGTCCTCCCTAAAAAACAACACCATGCCACCTATATTCATGTTAAACAGAAGTACCCGACAGGGATGTCCCTTCACTCCCATCTTGTTCGCACTTACCATAGAACCCATGGCGGAATACGTACGGAAGAACCATTCACAGAGGGCTCAGGATGACGGGACCCTCACAGATAATCTCTCTTATACGCCGGTGATACCCTACTATATAACCGTAATCCGCAAGAAGATTTGGAACCTATAATGGCTGACATACACACATTCTCTGACTATTCTGGGTACAAGATTAATGTTTCAAAATCTGAACTGTTCCCATTGACTCCTAGTACCGGCGATCCATCTGTTATAAGCGGGTTTAAATGGGCCCCTACACATGTTCGCTACCTGGGAATAATGGTATCCACGGACAAGCATATACTATACATGCAAAACCACAGGGAACTGTTGTACAATTTGACCGTCAAATTACAACTGTGGGCTAAACGCCCTATTTCCCTCTACGGCCGAGTGGCCCTTCTTAAGATGGTGGTCCTTCCCAAACTATTATACTGCTTTGGTAACATCCCAGTTTGGCCTGGAAACACCTTTTTTGCAAAACTTCAGACACTGGACACCTATTTTGTGTGGGGCGGAAAGACGGCCAGATTGAAGTGGGCCGAACTGGTGGAGCCATTCTCGAGTGGCGGCATATCTGCTGCCGACTTGAGTTTTACTACTTGGCGTCCCAGGCACAATTCGCAAAACACTGGTTTGATCCCAACAACACAGCCACACATATCCCTCTAGAGAAATATCCTGCTTCCCCCACTGATGTACGATCAGTCATCTTCGGCCCTAAACATAAAGACGCTTGTGAATTCGACCCAGTAAGCACCACCACACATACATGGTCCAAAATATATAAAAGAGGATTGGACTGACGACCCCATACAACCCGGAAATTCTGCTATGGAACTTCCCCAATATCGCACCCACATTCGATAAGGCTTTACAGGAGTCATGGGACCCGAACTAACACTTCAAAATGCGCTATATGTTTCCAGGAGGTACATACTGTGAACTTGGGGATTTTGTTGAGACGGTGGGAGATGGGCAACTCAAACGTTTTCAATTCCACCGAATGAAGGCCGCATATGCTGCTAAATGGCCAACATTTCCCTTGGAGCCCCCAACCCGTGACTCTATAAGGGCCAGGACAACTGCCGGAGGACAAAGGAAAGGGGTCTCAATGTTATACACCTTGGTACAGTTGCATTCCAACTCATGCAACACCATTAAGGAAGTTTGGGAACGAGACTTGGGCATTGAAATAAATTAAACGTTATTGTTCCGATGCACTCAACTCACTAGAACTCTGTTCATGAACTCAGGGCTATGACTGATTTAATTTAAGATACTGAATCAACTCCATTATACCCCGGCAAAGTTAATCAAATTCGTGGGTGGCTGCATGGGAAAATGCCTAACATGTGATACACCGAATGCAGATGCATACCACATGTACTGGGCGTGTCCTTTGGTGACGGAATTTGGGGGTGGTGGGGGTGTTGCAGAACTCCTTGAGGAAATCACAGCAATCCCTGTATCTCTCTCTCCATTGAAATACCCGTTTAGGGACATTGGTAAGGTGGCGGAGACCACTAGGCGATTGTTTAACACTTCATGTGTTATTGCAAAACGCTGCATCTTGAAATGCTGGAAGTCCGCAGGTAGACCCAGTCGAGATGACTTCCTTAAACACCTGTCAATGGTGAATGAATGTGAGGAACAATTTGTATTAACCGTACCACCAACCTGTCGACCTAAAGACATTTGGACCCCATTCCGACTCTATTTATGTAATTTGCTACCAGATGAGGACACCACACCCCAGATATCACAATAATCTGTTAGGTCTACTGTGAAATGTGTAAATATAGATCACGACTGTATTTGATGTACTTGTGCGCTGTCTATAACGCAGCTCTGCCCTGATGTTACTCTCTATGAAAAAAAAAGTACCACTTCTGTGTGGTATGCAAATGAGTAGCAGAGTTGTTCAAAGATGTTCCGGCGGCGACCCCTCACATCTGCAAACACCCTGCAAACACCCTGCAAACACCCTGCAAACATCCTGCAAACACCCTGCAAACACCCTGCAAACACCCTGCAAACACCCTGCGTCCAGAGTGAGGTTTATGAAGGTGGAGTCAGGTGTTGGCAGTGTAGACAGACTCCTCATCCAAGAAAACAGACTGTAGTCCAGCAGCAAACCAGAGTCCTTGCAGATTCAAACCACTTTTGTCATCTTCCTTTACTGCATCGCAGCTCTTCTCTAGCCACACAAGACAGTTGCAAAATAGCTTACTTTAGTGGATTAATGTGTAATTGTCAAGGAACATTGTGTAGTCGGCTGGGGGATGACTTATTATGTTTTTAATTATAGCATTTGCGTAAGGCCCAAACCCAGATCACAGTGTTTTTACAGTGGTACAACAGTAGATGACATTAAAGAACAGTATAGAATGACATGAACCATATTTGTAGAACAACCAAGTCTTCTTTTGTAACTGTTCCAACAGGCTTCTCTGGCATTGAGCAATGTCCTGCAAAACCAAGACCACAGAGGATTAAGCACGGGAGCAAAAAGATTTTACAGTAGAGGAACTCAATGGAAATAAATTGTTAAGTTGCAAGGCTTGCAGAGTAACAATTTCATTAGTAAATGGAAAGATTTCAAGTCGAATCGATGCGAGGAAAAAGATGTGGCACATAAATGTTCACGCACCTTAGTGCAGGCTGGAACCAGCTTGCACCAGCCAGATGGTCCAATTGGTAAATTATTGTGCAGACCCCAGCAGCCACTGTTGCCCATATCAACTCAAATGTACGGGCAATATCTACCTGAGGGTTTTATGACCGACATTGGCCACATCACATAAACAGAGATATATGGTGATCCAGCAGTGGCAGTCGTCTTCACTTTTTGGATGGGTGCGCCGTACTATAATAGCAGATTTTGAGGTGGCTGAAACTTGCAATGCAGTTTCAGTTGCAGCATTACTCCAGAAAGTCCTGAGCAAGTTTGGGAAGGATTGGGGTGATGTGTGCACTTGCAGCAATTCTGCAAGTTATATGAAAAAGTTATGGGATGATCTGTCCAAGGGCAATGCCGATTTCAAGGCCTCCCCATGCAAGACTCGTGCCACTTACTGGAAGACGGTTTTAAAGCAGTTTTGAAGTCCTCAGATTTGATTAGGAATGCAGTTGACTGTGTGGTGCACTATTTAGATATGCACATGAACTGAAACGCAAACACCTAACATTTTGCACTTTGTATGGCATGAAAGAAAAAGATGATTCCATCTGCCTCCTTCAGCAGGTGGTTCCATGTATTGGAGTCAGAGAACACAATACTATTGATGTGGCAACCTTTTACCGATTTTCTTTTTAGTGAAGAGGCTGCAGGCAAGAAATGTGAGGATCTAAAGGCACACATTGATACAGAGATGAAGAAAAGTACAGTCTACTGGGTTCTTGGACTTTTGCAAGAGAACATGACGGATTAATTTGATATATTGGCAAGGATGAAATCTGAAAACAAATTTACCAAGTGTACAATGTCATTGTTGTGACAGATATTTGAAAGAAAGCTGGTCGGGGGCACTTTGTTGGCTTTGGCCCTGTAACATGTGCACTACTGGAATGTCTGCCGCTTGGAAAACGAGACTGTTGAGGAGATGTTTCTTATATTCCACTCCACAATGCATGATAAATGTCAAGCAATGATGTGTAGAAACATCCCATCAGTCACCATGTCATTTGCAGTGAACCTCACTGTGGTATGCCGTGTAGGTACTTTATCCCTTCTGCAAAAAAGAATTTTGTACAGACTAAAAAAGCATGCATTTATTTTTCACCATTTTAATGACTGAGTCTGTGTGCACACTGTTCATGCCTATTTGGCAGAACCTTTGCCTGGATTCTGCATCTCCAGGCACATGAGTTTTGGGTGGGAAAGTGCCAACAGTGGCCAGATTTATCAGTTTGCGTGCTGCATATTTTGTCCATGTCTAGTGCAAAAGTGGAAAGGACGTTTTCACAAATCAAAGTCTTTGTGGGAAGGAAAAAAGGGCAAGGATGGTTAAAGAGTCCCTGAAAAAGTATTGCATGATTTACTACAATAATGTTTACTTGTATAAATGCGACTTATTACTGAATTAACACATTCATCTTTATTCTCCGGAAAGTGTTCATAACATCTTGCTCTGAGAGATGTTACCCTATATTTGCGCGCAATGAAACAAAAGAATATTTGTGTATTTACACTGGAAAAAACAGTTATCTGATTTTTCAAATGGGGCAAACCGGAAAACACTGATAAACACAAATTGTAAAAATGTTTGAAAAAAGAAGAAAAAAAAGAAAAAAAAAAGAAAAAAGAAAAATCAGAATACAGGAAACTCCAAATATAAATGAGCTTTCACCAAGAAGATCATGGATACCAGTAACCTATTATACATATCTTCAAGAGTTCTGGCAGAAAGCTAAAGCAGAACCTATGCAGAAGAATTGCCCAAAATATTTAGCAAAGAAAGGATTGCTGTACCTTTGTTTCTTTCATCCTGCCTTCTCGGGGAAGCTGGAGTGCTTTTTTTCTGTATTTTAAAGAGTACTTCACTGACAGTAGTCTTCTTGACTTTAAACTGTTCTCCATCACCTGAAAGAGAATAAAGAAACATTCCATCTTAATGAAATCCAGTGATTAGTACAATAGTTTAGAACAAAGACAATGGGCCTCATTACCAGTTCAGCGGTAACCCTGCCGGTGCTGCTGGCGGGTTGCCGCCGGACTTGCAATATTTACCAGCGCTTGGCTTGTCAGAATACCCTGGGGATTATGAGGCACCAGTAAATTGTTAGGACTCAATGGGAATGAGGATCAGGGAAGCACCAGCATCGTTATTAATGGTGGCGGTGCTTCCGTGAAACTGTGGCGGGTGCCGTTCCGCACGCCAGGACTTATTTATAGGAAGATTAGCTATTACATACATCACTTTGTGCCGGGTAATATGGTCTAAAGTTACACTATCCACTCCCGAGTTTTTTTGCAACTGAGTTGATAGCAAGTAATTTTTTTGTGGCACATGTTCTGGGGAATCTGATTTATATAGGGCAAATGCTTGGAACTGGGCCATGATTTCTTCCGTCGTCATTACTATCTTACCTAGTGTGTCTTCCACCCCCCAGTATTGTTTGGGCTGCCATTTTCTGTTTAAAAATATCCTTAACCTCCAAATCCATTTCAAATTTGCGTTTTAGCTTCCCCCTATTCACTTGTATTACAATAAATTACCCCCCAATTGTCGCTTTAAACATATCCCAATCCATATCTAAACTTGCGTCCCCTCCAAGTAATCCGTTACCTTGCCGTCTATTTCATAGCATAGGACCCAGTCCGACAGTATCGCTTTCAGGAATTTCCAATTCCAAAGTGTGGGGAGAACTTTAGGGAGATCAAGGTCAATGGTCAGGGGTGGGGGGGCATGATCTGAAATGGTAATGGCGTGGGTTTCAATCTGTGTCACTCTACCCATCAGTCTTATTGGGGCCCAAAAATAGTCAATCCTTGAAAAGAATTTGAGAACATGAGAAGTATGTATATGCCCTTTCATCTCCTTTCAAGGTAGCCCAAATATCGAAGTGTCAACTGTTCAAATTTCTGTCTCAGTGTTCAATAACATACAAAAAGGATTCAGTTTGCCCCAGTCTGCTACCTGTCACTTTGGACAGTCATAAAGACAATCAGAAAAGGGTGTACTGCTGGTTATCTTAATCAGAACCGAATTGGAGATCCCCAAGATTACTGATCGGATAAATCATAAAATCCAAAAGTTGTCCGAAAGGAAACACAGAGAGACTGAGGAGTCAGCTCAATTAATTATATTGAAAAATTGGGCTCGTTTTCACAATTAACAATACAATCTAAAGCAAATACAGTGTACCGAAAAAGTAATAATGAAAAAGAACCATTGTGAAAAACAATCATAGAACATAAACATGAAGACCTGTGTCAAATTGAACACGGTTACCAAAACATGACAGTTAAAATTTTCAGACAATGATTCACAAATCACTTTAGTTTCGACCCGTAGGTATTAGCTAGAGAGGTTCGCTGTTGCAAAAATCACAGAACGCACATTGGATATAGAGTATGAACCATATTCACGTCTACCAACTAAATGGGAGTTCTGCAATTGTTATACCACCAGGTAATCAAACTGAAAATGATTCTACCTAACGGTTCACAAACATTCTATATTCCATTCTCTAGAACATACAGTGGTCTCTATTGACTATTTTCATATAAATGCACACTTTGCCGACGCTGCAGGGGGTAGATCCAGTAGGTATGTGCTGGCAGTGTCTCCTAAGAGTCCAAAGGTTGTCAGCCTAAAAACTATTCTATAGATTCCCCCTTGCTCAGTGAGCGTTTCGGTGGCAGATAAACAGTCAAGGGTAAATGTAGTAATTTAGTTGGTAGATGTGAATATTGTTTGTACTCTATATCCAATCTGCGTTCTCTGTGATTTTTGCAACAGCGAACCTCTCTCTAGCTAATACCCATGGGTCGAAACTCAAGTGATATGTGAATCATTGTTTGTGAATTTTAACTGTCATGTTTTGGTAACCGTGTCCAATTTGACACAGGTCTGTTTATGTTCTATACGATTGTTTTTCACAATTGTTCTTTTTCATTACTACTTTTTCCGTACACTGTATTTGCTTTAGAAGCAATTTCACCTTTAGGGGTTTGTTAATCGTAAAAACAAGCCCAATTTTTCAATATAATTAATTGAACTTACTCCTCAGTCTACATGTTTCCTTTTTGACAACTTTAGGATTTTATGATTTATCCAATCAGTAATATTGGGGATCTTCAATTAGGTTCTAATTAATATAACCAACATGGGGAGTACCCCTTGGTAGCAGTGCCCCATTGTCAGCGTTCAATAAGGCAGGGGGGCGAGCACATTTGGTTATAGAGCTTCCGTCTCGTACCGGGTGCCTTGCAATGTTTAGATCCCCCCCCCCAATCAGAATCACCTCACACAGGGCAAATTGTTCCAAATTGGCTAATAGGGTGTTCAAAAAACCCTCTTGACCGGTGTTTGGGGCTTAAAAAGAAACCAACGTTTTTTAAATTAATTTGTTTTAGTTGCAATGCAAGTTTACAAATATGAAAACTTTAAAATTGTGTATGCTTTTGCAATGAATAACAAAACTTTAAAATATCACAATCATCGCATAACAAAATAACATTTATTTCGTACTAATGATTCATTTCATTCTAAACATACAGTCTGTCCTACACTTTGTATGCTTTTGCAATTAATTGGAAGACTGCAAGATTTATTTCAGATCAGTCCTTATTTGTGAGTTTTGTGTTTGTGGTCATTATCTCTGGGTTCTTCTATCTGTATTCTAGATAGGTATCTGATGGCAGCAAGATTCAGAGATATATGATGAGCATTAAGTATCAGTATCATTTCCCACATTGTGTTAGATTTTATCATCCGCTATTCACTAAAATACTTTGCAAAATACTCATGTCTTATGCTTATTAAAGCCTTATAACAACCCATGATATGCTCTAGGGTCTCAATTTCTGTATCTTCCTGACAATACCTACATGTATTGGTCTGCGTTTTATCTTTAGCTCTTGAGGATTTCACTGCTGTAGTAGGCCACAAATTAAATCGGAGCCTCGTCATCTTTGAGCGATAATCTATGTTTGGATATTTTTGTAAATATTTCGGGACATCATTTATCTTCTTATTAGGAAATGTGCCCATTTTAAAATTCTTGTATTTCTCACATTCCATTCTAGTGTTTCCCCAATCAAAATACCAGAACTTGTGCTTTGCCCAATTCGGATTTGTTGCGACTAAGGATTCACGGATGTCTGCTTTTTCCATGTTGTCTCTACAGCCAGTCTTCCATACATTGATCATATCTGTCCCATTTTCCATAAATGCTTGTGATATGAGGTCAACTGCGGTGCAATCAAAGGTGCTCTTGGTTTTGCATTTCTCATACAATAAAAGTGAGTTCCACTGGACTATAGCTCACAAAGAGATGAAACCCAATTCATACCAAATCATCGGCATGGGGAAACGTTTTTTTCCAGTATCTATTTCCAAACAAAGACCCTCTAAATAGGTCCAGTTTGGTTGCCTTCCTACTAGTTTGCACGACGCCCCATAGGTTAGAGTGGGGATAACCAGTTTATAGAACATGAGAATAGGAAGGCAAGTGAATCTGCCATACTTCTGTTGGATGAATCTTGCTTGTGATCATAGCATGGTCATTTTATGCTTCATTTCTTCTTTATATGGTAGATCAAACTTGCTGTCACTTATATTTGTTACCAGATATTTATATTCCTTTACTACTTTGATAGGTTTATTAGTGATATTCCAGCACTTGCCCAATTTTCTAGCAGATGCTTTGTTCCCTCCAATTATCAGGACATTACACTTTGCTGTGTTTATTTGTAGTCCGTTTTCATTAGCATGGTTCTCTAGTGCACATTATGACCTGTGAAGACCAATTAGAGTTTGATCTGTTATTATTAGATCATCGGTATATAGCAATTGTTCAACTATGTTTTTGTTGATTTTGTGCGTAAATGTTGTAACCATATCTAGGTGTTTATTGCAAGGCTTAAAATAAGCAGTGTTGCATAGCCATTTGCTATGAAATTCTTTAGGTTTGCTAATAGAATTGGCACTTGTGTAGCAAAGCTAGCTAGTAGGTTACCCTGTTCAGTGAAAGCACAGCACGCCCAGCATTCCTCTCTTGTCTTCAGAGCTTTCTCCATCCTCCTCACTATGTTCACTGCAAGTTTAAAGGGGCTAATGGAGAGAGAGTGCAGCGGTAATCATCTCCTCCAATCTTATGTGACAAAAGCCTATGCAGCAGTGCTAGGCAAGATGTCATCTTATTTTTCAAATATTTGCAAACCAGAAGTAAATCGGGAATATATTTTATTAAGCTAACTGTATCCTGTCTGCCAAAGACCAGTGTGTGTTAGCATTATTTCTTTTTAAGTCATTCAATTCCATTTCTAAAAATGTAATGTTATATAATGCATAATTACAGTATTGCTACTGTGAAACACTGCACTGTCTCAATGCTTTATAGTAAAGTGTAGCTTAGTGCATCTAAATCTCATTGTCAACTATATTTCATTTTGTTGGGGAAGATGCATCATATTGACAAGTAGACACTTTAAAATGTACATGATCACATGGCCAAATGCTTTTGATAGCAAACCTAGTCTGTAACCTGTTGGTTACATACAGCTTGCAATTGGTGCTCCACCCATGAGCTGATACCATACTCCTTGATGTTCCATCGTATCACCCTCTTGCTTTATACCAGCTACCCTAAGTGAGATTGCCGCAAACTACAATATTCCACCTAGTTTGCCCAGTTCACTGCCTGCTATACATCCACCCTTAGCCTCTTACTTTCTTTCCTCTTAAATAATGAATAGACAAAGATAACTAGATGTTTACGCATAGTGGTGACCAATAGCTCCATCCAGCCCGTACATCTATAGATCTACTGCCTTCAGAGCTCGCTTTGCTCTACGATTCTGATTACATTATGTATTAGCAACTGCAGTAAAGAGAAATAGCTAAACTGTTTTCAGCACATCACATATGTGTCCATTCATACAGCTAACCTTTCACAGACATTCATCCAGGGCTCACAAAGTATTTTTGCCCACTCGCATAGTAGAGTAGATTTTAAGAGGGGCCAGCACCATTTGCAGGGGATGTTCGAAACTTTTATTTAAAATGTTACTTTGATTTCAGTAAATGTCAGATAAATGTTTCACTGTGCATCGCTGGCCTCTGGGTGGCAGCAGTGCTCCAAACTAAGGTGGGTTTCTGTTGATCTGCACCATTTTATAGAAAGCACATTTACATTTGTTGTCATCCGTTGCCACGGGTCTAGACCATTTCTCTTCGGTCGAGTGGGTAAATTAAGTTGCTCGACCTGCAGCTATAGTGGAATTTAAAAGAATTTGCAAGTCCTGATTTATCTCACTAATGTCTTACTTCAGCAGTACACAAAAACGTCTTTATTGTTCGTTTTGTATCTAGTTTACAAGTACATTCTGGGGGCATTAAAAATATTAGCACAACATTGCTAATCAAATGGGTTTGTTTGCTAATCAAGAACATTTTAAATGAGCAAACTCTACTAATCAGTTTTTGAAAACTAATGTATGCCTTGCATTGATGACCCGAATGTAAAAATTAAAAAGGGTAGAGGCCAATATACACCCTTGTTTAAGTCCGATATTTGTGGGTATTGATCTTGTTAACAGGCCTTCACTATTCAATTTTACTTTCACAGATATTGCCGTATAGAATTGTTGGATTACATTTATGATGTATGGTGGACATCCAGCTGCTTTTAATTAGCTCCATAATAGAGATTGTGAAACAGTATCAAAGGCCTGTTTAGTCAATAAAGGCGATATATAATGGATGACTTCTACTTATTGCTTGATGGTTCAGGGACTGTAGTGTTAATAGATTAGGAGCAGTGCCTAGCCAAGGTCTAAAGCCAGATTGTTTAGGATCATCCAAATTCTGTTCTTTGAGCCATTTATTCAATGCCGCCAATAATCGATTTGCTTTTATTTTTCCAGCAGTATCTATTAGTGCCAAGGGTCTGTAGTTTGCAGGTTCCGTTCTGTCACCTTTTTAAAAACAGAAACTAATGTTAAAATCAATGGTCCCATCTGTACTAAAAGTAAGAGGGACTGTCCCTCTTTGTCAGCTTGTAGTTTCATAATAGAGACCTGCATGCCCACCCTAAAAGCTATTAATACCCCAGCTGACTTGCTTGCATTGGCTTGCCTATGTACCGGAAATTGTTTTAATTTCAACTTCTATCAGTTTGATACTTGATATGCGTTTCCTGTAAGGCAATAAGATCAGGCTGACATGTAATTAATACCCGTTCCAGTTTCCTCCTCTTGATGGGGGAATCAAGGCCCCTAATATTAAATGTTAAACATCTAAAAACGACAAGCGTTTTACAAGAACGCTGCCCTGGGGACTCTTCCTAAAGCCAAACTTGATAAATCTCATATTCCCGTCCTGTGTACAATCCCATCCCCACCCCACCCAAGCCACCTCCCACCCAACTTGTTCCCTCCCCCTTCCCACCCCCTTCCCATCCCAACACAACCCCAACAATCCCCTCTCCCTGGCGTAGACCATCCTTGCTACTGTCTCCTTGGACTCAGTCCTCAGAGATGGCCCACCTCCTAAACCAGGGATAGGTGTTATCCCAACACCGTCTGTATACGTTTATGGGTTCCAAGATGAACTTCAACTGTGCCACAGCATTACATATTTCTTTCCTATTCTGAGATAATGTACTTTATTTCGCCTAATTGTTTCCATCCACACCATTTAACATCTTAATCCCATCAACGTGCTCGGGGTTGTTGCTCTGCCGAGGAGGGTCCCTTTTGGGCTTTTGTTCGAGGCCGTTGTACAGTTGTCCACTCCCAGTGTCGTGGGCCTCAAGGAGCACGAGCCCCGGTCGCAGTGCTTTCATTGGCCTGATCTTCCTGGTCGAGACAGAATACAGCCCCCCTCCTCCTTGATTGTGATGCAATACTGTTTCCCTCCCAAGTAAATATAAGACCTAATAGGATGGTCCATCTGTATGAGGTTTTCTGTGTTTGCAAATATTGCAGAATATCTTGCATATCTCTTTTTTGTAGTTTAAGTGTAGAGAGATCCTGATATAATTGGATATTGTTCCCATTAAATGTGCTTTTTGTCGCTCTTCTGGCCTCCCATAAGATTTGTTCCTTTTGGGGGGTAACATGCCAATGCCACCAAGGTATCGCTGGTCGAGCAGCCGGAACTTGATGCTTTGGACCTACCCTGTGGATTCTGTCTATAGGGATTTTTACCTCCGCTTCCGTGTTAAAGAGATCTTTGAAGACTCCCACTGCTTCCTCCTTCAGGGACGAATGGTTCACAGACTCTGGAATATTATGTATGAGAATGTTGACCTTCTTAATCTGTTCTCAGATCCTTGCATTGCAAATCCACTGTATGTGTTGCTCGTGCCAACTGCTCAAGGAGCTCGTCTGACTGCGTGGAATCCTGGGCCAAGTCTTGTAATGCCTTCTTATTAATATCAGTTCTCTCTTCTAGAGAGGCAATATCCTTTCGTATGTCAACTAAGGCAGATTTAAATTCTGTTGTCAAGTTATCGAATTGCAATTTTAGAGAGGAAGAAAGCGTCTTGAAATACTTGAAAGTACCGTTCTAAGTCTTCTTTCGAGGCTGCTATGGTGGTTTCCGTGCTTCACCTCCGTTCCTCTGGCAATTCACGTGGGTGTTCTAATTGTTTCTGGGTGTCTCCCGACCTGAGCCAACAGGTTCTAATAGGATTCTCTTTGGGGGTAGGTGGGAGCATGGAGAGACCTGCTCTTTTTTTCTCCTTGGGCCCTAGCATTGACCAAACACACTCCCAGAGCTGGGCTTACTATTGAGTGATGATTATAACTAGTTGCTTTTGCTCGTCTTCACCTGCACTGTAGAGCTCAAGTCTTCCTGAAAGTATCCAAATGGACCAATATCGTCTCATAGTGTCACACCATACCAGCTCGTGATCTGCTTCTTCCTCCAGCCAGGCGTTGCTGGTGCCAATAAAATGAACTCTGTACTGTAGCAAAGTTTTCACCAATACCTGGTGAGGATTACTTTGGCTCTGATGACTCATTACTGGCAATGCCAGTCGCCCTGTGATTTAAAAAGGTTCTTTCCCAAAGAAGTTTCCCCATGCATAATAGTACTATCCTTGGGGCCATGCTCTATCATGAACAACCTGTGTCAGCCCTTAGCGCACCCATCAAGCCTACTGTTGATCTGAATGCATATACAAATGTTGAAAACAGGAAGTGCCAACTCTAACTGGGTACAACGCTGCGTTAGCTCCCGTTAGCTTTGCAAATGCTGTTGGAGGTTAAGAAAGCATAAGCGCCGTTACATGCCTTCCCCCAACAGTTCACACAGCAACTTACTTGGATAGGTCCTGCCGGGGTGAAAGAAAAAAGCCGGCGTAATGTTTTGCAGGAACCTCTCCCCTTCGACATGTGGCTCTACCCTGGAATGTTACATACGAATGCGGGGCGCCGGGTGTGCAGAGCGAAGGTCGCTCGCCGGGTTCACATAGCTGGATCGGACCCGCTGCCAACAAAGACAACGAATCTCATCAGGGACACCATAATGTATCAATCGTTGTACCAATCACAGTGTTCTTGTCCTGTGCACACTGTACAATCAAGCCATTTCTGAGGAATGTAAGGGCCTCTCCTTTCCGACCCAGAAATAGGGCGGGTACTGCAGCTTCCCGATCCGCCGTGGAAGGCTTGAGCACAGCACGGGTCTCACTTCAGAGCTGCTTCTCCCCGTCTCCTTCTAGGGGTAATCCTCACCTCCAGCATCCCTGCTTCTCCTAGTCTCCTTTTAGTGGTAGTCCTCACCTCCAGCATCGCCGCATGTGGATGGTGCAAGTTTCTTGTGCTTTTAACATTTAAAACAGCTTTTTTTGCATTTTACATCTCTAGGCTTCTGATGGGGCACAGAGCTCCAAATGCTGTGTCTTCAGTGCTTGGCGGCCATCTTAGAATCTGGTCAATGATATCTTAACTACCATCTTCAGCTCGTATGTAGAACACACCTGTTTTTAGGATTCATCCGTGGTAGGTCTTGGCATCATCATACAGTTATACATTCATATACAAACATACTATTGGAATAGGTGGCGGGTGGGTTAACGAGTAAAATACTATAAATTGATTGGGTCTAGATCAATGGACAATAGAACCCTACTGGAAGAATGGACATGGAGAATGTCATGTGAGATGACTCTGGAACGATGGGAGGTTGTCTGTAAGAATGTTTGCCTATCCTCTGGAAGCCTGGGCGAGAGATCGCGTCAGATTAACATCCCGACGCCCGAGAGATTACATAAGAGAGCTTTCTCAGATACCAGTGACTGCTAGGGCTGTTTTCACAGAGTGGGCACCTTGGAACATATGCTTTGGGAGTGTGCGAGGGTGATTGATTTCTAGAGGAGGATCTGCATTATTTTTAACAACGTGTTAGGGTGGACCTTAGATTACAATTTTAATACATTCATTCATTCTTGGTGATGTCGATTATTGAATGATCTATGCACTTCGCCACGAAAATGGCTATTAAGGGGTGCCTTAGTGGCAAAAAAGCGGTTATTAAGAGGATGGAAATCGAGACTGTCTCCAGAAGTGAATGTTTGGATGGGCGAAATATTAAAATTGGCGGACACAGAAAGATTAATTTCTTGTCAGAAGAAATCTTTTGGATCTTTTGAGAAGATATGGGGTAGATTCATGGACATGTACTAGCTCTAGCTATTCTCTTTTAGTTTTGTTTTTTTGGGATGGTGGGGGGAATATTAAGACATGTTTGACCATATAGTGTTTCTGCTCATTGTTGTAAAATACATACATTGTATATGTCTATTATTTTTTAACAATAAACATAATTCATTACAAGTTCAAGCTGGTCTGAGACCTCAATCCTAAATGTAATTTGCACACAGTGTTTGCACGGATATTCCAAACAACAAGAGAGCAGAATAAAGAGGTTCCCTTTGAACTGTCAATATCCCTGCTTACTGGTGTAATTTGAAAATTCTAATCTGACCAATACCAATTCAGCACGCATGGCACATCTGGAAAACAATCTCGAAACACAGGGAGTATCAGTCAACCCTGGCCTCACGTTTATGGTTAGTCCAAAAGCAAATGTTCGGATCCCTCTGCAAGCCCCATTAAAAAAAAACATATCTGTTGTCGCGATACTACCAGGACATAAAAACCCAGGCCGGTTTGTTAGCAGAGCTGACCATCTGCTAAGGTTGTAGTTACTCATTTACCCTTCCTCTGGCCTCTGAAACTCTGCAAAACGAGTTTCTCCAAATCACTTAAATTAATCTTGCGAAACCCTGACTGCTGAGTTTTATCCATTTATAAGAAAGCCCACTATATGTAAATTTATAATTCCTTGTGCAAGTATATCAGTGTGCATGCATGTTTAATAACCATCATGTTTTCTTCAGAGTGGGTTCTCTAGGACCAGTCCCCTTCCTTGCATGCGCATTATGAAACTCTTTGTTGCACACCATGTCTGGATTGTGTTTATACTTCATTTGGCGGATTTTACATTTTATCTTTCTACGCGCGTGCAAATATAATATGCATCAACCTGAACACAAAGTAACACTAAAGTAAAATATCCCATTCACATTTAACTACTCTGGATCCATATGAAATTGCAATGTGACGGTTTCGCCCCCCCCCCTCGGTTACAAATATGGCACGTGCAACATGAACCCCTCTTCTTCATTAGGACTTTTCCAGACCAGAGTACTGTATGGTTGTAGAGTTGTGTTTGCGGTGCCACTGGAGCTTATATTTAGTTGCAAGTATGTTTAGCCTTTCTAGCAATTCAGAGAACAGCTCACAAGGGGGAAGGCCTACAATCTAGCCCTTAAAACATTATATTGAAGCAAGTATCCTCATTGTAAGCGCTTCTCACTGGTATCATCAAAGAAACGCAACAAATAAATGCATAATACACGAGTTGTAGCCAAATGTAGTATCTTTTACAAGTTAGTCTCATAAATTAGGAGTCATCTGTATTTTTGTGACTTAGAAATTAATGTGTTAGTAACAGTTCAGTTGAATGCACCAACTCCATGGGCCGTATGAACAGTCCTAGTATTTTGCTCTATGAGTCTTTAACTGTCCGTAATCTCTTGTGTATATTGCCAATGGGCCTAGGTTGTGCACTGTTCTTAACAGTCCATAAGAGTCTCGCGCTCTGAAACACTTGTGTATGAGCGAGATATAAATAAAATATCAATTCAATATGTTTCCAGTTAGGATTAAGTTCTATGTGCTTCAGTTAGTGCTTGTGGTAACAGAAGAAGTTGCGCATCAGATTGGTGCTGTTCTTTAGGTAAAATGCATTCAAGAATAAAGGTGCGTGTTCCATAAACTTCAGAGTGTTCTCTTATAGTCGGGGTTCCGATCCCCTCTAGGTGTGTCCTTCTCCATCCCAGACCAGCGCAACAATAGATATACAAAGATGGAGGCCTACGCCCCTTTTTGTGCTTCGTCTGTGAAGTCTCGAAATCTCCAAGCCATGGCTCTTCATCCCTTCGGATGGACTCTGCTCCATTCACATTTTCTATTTGTATTTTATTATATTTTTATATAGCGCTTTTTACCAAAGCGCTTCACAAAGAACAGTCAACGGTACAATAAAATCACTATAGACAATTGTTTTGAAAATCAACCAGTAACAAGATGACTGACGTAAATTACTTTTTTAAAAAATCATATTTTATTGGCATTTTTAGGTTATCACATCATGCATTGTATTTCAATATTATTCACCTTAAGAACATTGTAACAATAACCCTATACCCCCCCCATCCCTCCCCCAACCCCCACCCTTAGCCATGGATCGAGCGCTGGTATCAAGTTCAACCAAAGAGCTCACAGAAAACTTTTCAAGGCACAGTCTATCAGTCCCTTGCACACTGGTGTCTTGGGCTCGGCTTTTTGCAGTCCCTGTGGGGCCTTACTTGTGTGGCCTCTCATGCATGTGGTGTGTCCCGTCTAGCGAGCATTGATGTCCAGATTCGTCCCCCGGTGTGTTCCGTCACTTCAGGCCGGGAGCCCATACTTCTAAAATAATGGGAGCCATAGTCCTTCAATATTGGATCTAGATTCATCAATGAGATGCGTTCTCTCGGCATGTGTGGGCTTTTCCACTTCTGGGCCAAACAACACCTGGCGGCCACCAACATAACCTGCAGTATGTGACCCTGGGTTCAACATTTCCAACAGTGCGGGTCGTATCCCGCCCTCATCCTGGCGATCCTCGGGGGGGGGGGGGGAGGGGGTAATGCCACCTATGCAGTATCTTCAGGGCCTGGTGTCGATATTGGAGCGAGGCCGTTGATCGGTTGGCACGGATGCACATTTTGGACCATCTTTTGTCATCAATTGCCCCCCCCCCTAGGTCCCTTTCCCATTGTGACCGCGCCGGCGGGGGATCGCGAGGGACCGAGAGCAGGAGGAGCCTGCACATACGGGATATGACCCCCTTGGTGCAACGGGTGGAGATTAGCAATTTCTCAAAGTCTGTCAGGTCTCTCCTAAGTGTGCCCCCCCCCCCCCCATGAGGGTTCAGTAAGGACTCCCTTGAGTCCTGGTGATACCGGCCTCATACCATTTTTGAAATGCGGCTGGTTCAGCTATTTTGTCTATGAACGGTGGAGCCCAAATGCAACGCAACGGAGAGGGCCAGGTTGTGAGCCATCTGTAATAGCCCCCGCTCCCTCCAGACCGACCACAGGACCCCCAGCACCGGGTGATGTAAAACCCTTCTTTGGACACGTGATCTGGGGACCCATAACCATTCGTCTAGTGTGACTGGGGCGAGTACCTTGTTGTCCATTGCCACCCATTGCTTTTCCGTAGGTGAAATGGTCTGTCAGGACCCTCAACTGGGCAGCTTTATAGTATGTTTCAAGGTCTGGGAACCCCACACCCCCGTCCTCCTTGGGCCTCGTTAGAGCCTCGTATGAAATCCTGTGTTTCTTACCTGCCCAGAGAAATCTCAAAAGGGTACGTTTTGTTTCCATGAAGAAAGTCTTGGGTACCTGGACGGGGAGCATCTGGAAATGGAATAGAAATTTTGGGAGGACCACTATTTTAAATCAGGTTAAGACGCGCCATCCACGAGAGCCCTGAGCTTGCCCATCAAGCCACATCCCTTTTAACTTCTGACCAGAGTGGGGTAAAGTTACTGGGGTAAAGGTCTAAAGGGTCACTGGTGACCTGGATTCCCAAATATCGGAACCCGTCCCTCTGGAGTCAGAAGGGGAGCCCTCCCAGGTAGTCTGTCTCTGCATTCGATAGATTCCCCCCTATGAACGCCACAGTCTTTGCCAAATTAACCTTGAATCCCGAGAGTTCCACGTAACGCGCTAGACCCTGTAGCACTCGAGGGACCGTCTGTGATGGTTTAGTGATGTAGAGCAGTGCATCGTCGGCAAAGAGACTAATTCTGCAGTGGGTGTCCCTTATCTGTACTCCGTTGATTGCCTCATCCTTTTGGATCGAGACCGCCCAGGGCTCCATGACCAGCGCATAAATTAAGGGGGATAACAGGCAGCCCTGTCTTGTGCCTCTCCCCAGGGGAAAGGCCCTCGATTCTGTCCCATTTCAGACCACCTTGGCTTGGGGAGCGGAATACAATGCCGACATCCAGCCCAACCACCTCGGACCCATCCCCACCGCAGAGAAAACCTCCCTCATGAATCCCCAACTAACCCTGTCGAAGGCCTTCTCTGCGTCAAGGGCCAGCAGATGGGCCCAATCATCCCGGACCATCCTTGAGTTTAGCACATGTAATGTTTTGCGCATGCTATCAGAGCCTTGCCTGTTTAGAATGAATCCCACCTGGTCTAGGTGAATCAAGCGGGGAAGATATCTCTTTAGGCGCGCTGCTAATATTCTGGCAAAGATCTTGGCGTCTAGGTTCAGGAGGGAAATAGGCCTATACGAGCCACAATCTGTTAGGTCTCTGCCCGGTTTGGGTATTACAGTGATGAGGGCCTGTAGGAATGTGGGTGGGATTGAGTCTTGGTTTCTAATTTGATTGAATAATTTAGCTAGGGGCTCTGCTAAAATGGTTTGGCACTGTTTATAGAAGTCCGCCGTATACCCATCTCCCCCCGGGGCTTTACCCACTTTTAACCTCTTAATGGCACCCTTCACTTCCTCCACTGTTCTGTCCCCCTCTAGTCCCTGGAGCTCCAAATCTGTCAGTCGGGGTAGCGGGTGTTCCGCTAGGTATGCCCGAATCTCTTCCGTCGATTCCCCCCCTTGTTTTGTATAGAGTTCCCTGTAGAAGTCAGCGAAGCATTCTACTATTTGCTCCTTCTTGTTGCACTCGTTTCCCCCTCTGTCTCTGGTGGGTCCCACCCTCCTTTCCATTCTGACTCCCCTTGCCCTGCGTGCCAGGAGAGTCCCCACTATATCCCCCCTTTCATAATATCTTTGTAGCGTGTATCACAATTTCTTGACCACTTCCCCTACGAGGACCGTATGCAGTGCCTGTCTCTTCTCTTGCATCTCTACCAGGAGGGCTTCCCTATCTTCTCCATCAAGGCCTAGCCTTGTACGCAGGGCCTTCAGCTCTTCTCGGACCTTATGTTCAATGAGCCCTCTCTCTAGTTTACGCCTGGAGCCCTCGGCTATCAGAAGACCCCAGAATGTGGCCTTTGCGGCCTCCCATACCACCACCATATCAGATTCCCCGCTATCATTTGTTTCAAAGTAGGCTACCATTTCCTTCCTTAGGAAGTTTCTGAAGACCGGGTCCCTCAGGAGTGTGTCATTGCAACGCCAACGAGAGTATCTCGGGGACACGGGCAGCGACCAGTTTGCCACTAGTAACTCGTGGTCAGACCATGTTATTGCTTCCACCCTGGGGAGCGTGGCCACCCCACCCCCTTCCTCGGAGGTTAAGAGGAGGTCAATTCTTGTATATGTGTAATGTGCGGGGGCGGGGGGGAGTGGGGGTGGAGAAAAAGGTGTATCCCCCCGGACCTGGCCATACCTTGCGTCATACGTCCACCCAGTAGTGTTCCCTTAGACGAGTCTGTAGGGCAAGATTATCTTTAGTGGCTCCCCTAGACCCCACCCCCCTCACCGTCCACCAGTCAAGTTTGGGGTCAATTATGAGGTTGAAGTCACCACCTAGTATCATAGCCCCCTCTGCCCATTCATCCATTACCCTAAAGATCTGGGTCAAAAAATGTATTTGACCTGAGTTGGGCGCGTACAGGGTGGCCAGTGTGATGCGTTCTCCCTTGCAGGTGCCCTTAATCCCCAGGAATCGCCCCCCAAAGCCCCTCTTAGTTTCCATGTTTGTGAGATGGAGTGTTTTATTCAGAAGAATGCCTACCCCTTCCTTCTTTGTACTTCTGTGAGAGGCCCAGAAGTTGCTGCCGATTTACTTTCCCTTAATCACCGATTCCTTACCCCGTTTGTAGTGGGTTTCCTGTAGGAAAAGAACCATCAACTGTTGCTTATGGAACATGTTGCTAGTTAATTATCTTTTGTTTTGGGAGTTTAAGTCTTTGACATTCAGTGTGCCTATCTTGCCTTCAACCATTGTCGTCCTTGATCACGCATTCTTTGTACTCCTCCGTTTGTTTCCGCTGTAGTGCCCATTGTGAAGCGAAGAATCATGGCACGATCCGACTGGCCCCCTTACCCCTAGCGGGTGCCTCCCCATTCTATTACCTTTCCCCCCCTGCACCCTTCCCTCCCCCATGCCCTCCCCCATTCCCCACTTTGAGGTGTTAGTCCTCATCCCTCGATGATCGTCGGGAGTGAACAACGAACCACCAGGGTCTCTTCCCCAGACACGGGGTAAAGCTGTTTGTCGAGGTCCCCTAGCTTCGACTTCGTGTCGGAGCCATTGCCTTTTTGGGATCAACGGTCGGGCCCCCACTCAAGATTTCTCGATCCTCCACCCACCTTACTAATACCTCCTAGCAAGTCTATGGGCTCATCCACTCCTCAGCTTTACATTTGTGAACTTCAACTGGCTCCACAAACTTTGGGGCCCCCACCCACTGCATCTGCAATGCCCTAGTGTGTGGCCCACACGGCCGTGGGTGATTCTGGCCAAAAACTCTCACCACCTCAGTATCATTTTTAGTGTCACTCGGCGGCCAGAGAGGGGCGTCTAATTTTCTGGAACTTGTGGGCACCTTTTACCTTTGCTTTGCCCCTGAAAGTTTCTGGGCCACTGGGGCCTCGATCAGGGATCCGCACGTCACCTTCACGGCCGCCTAAGGAGCCGGCCCGATCACTTAGCAAGTCTGCTGTGACCATCTGGATGTCTTCTTCAGACACGAGGTGATGTTTCTCGCCCTTCCATTCGAACGCTATGTTTTGAAGGGTGGCCCCAGCGGTACCTGACCCCGCCCTCTCTTGGAGCCATCTCGTGAGGCTGCCGCATGTTTTCCTCATCAGTAGGGTGGGGGCCGATAGGTCCTGGAAGACGGCCACCTTCGAGCCTCCGTACTGTATGTTCTCCATGATCCTGGCCTTCTCCAGGATCCTAGCCTTGTCCGTGTTGTAGTGTAGTCTTGCCAGCACCGAGCGAGGGCTTGCGCGGTGGACTCTGTCCATTTTTATCTCCTCAGCATCATCTGTGCCCAGAATAATCCGTATGATGTCATGCACATTGCCCTCTAGGCCAAGCGGGATCTCTCCTTCAGATTCCGCAAGGCCAAAAATGCATAAGTTGTTTCTCCTTTCCCTATTTTCCATATCATCGACCTTGAATCGTAGTTTCTCTTCGCGACGTTGGACCTCCATAAACCTTGCTTCCATTTGAGTCTCTAGAAGTGCTGTGGAGAGTTGGTTGTTCTCGAACCCTTCCATGCGGCCCTCCAGTGTTACTTTCGTGGTGAGGTCTGCCAACTTGGCTCCCATGTCAGTTCTTATCCCGCAGATTTCCTCTAGGATCATTTGGATATTGTTCTGGATCGCGCCCAGGTCCGGCGCCGGGGTGGACGGGCTTACGGAGACCATCTAGTCTTCTCCGGCTTGAAATTGGAATCTGGAGAGGGTCTCCCTCCAACTCATAGAGGACGTGCCGAAGCCGGATGTGAGGTTAGCCAGTGTCCCGTATGCGAGGATGGCCGTACTGGCAGCCTGTTCCAGATTCTTCCCCCATTGATGTTTCAGTGGCTCCGATGGTTGAAGTGTCCAGCCTGTGGTTATAAGGTCCGTGGGGGGGGAGGGGGGTGGGGGGTTGAATTACAGGTGGGCCGCAAGTTGTTTGCTTGTCACTCGCTCTCGGGTCCCCTCCCCCAGGGAGCCCCTGGTGGGGGCGGGCCGCCCAGGGTCCGGGGGAGCCCCGGGTCCAAGTGTGTGGACCTTGTCCGAGATGAGGCAGGGGAGAGGGGGACTTCCTCTAAAGTGAGCATCGGTTCGAGGCCTTCAGGTCAAGTGGAGCTTCTTGTCGTGGTCCAGCTCTGGAGGGGCACCTCCAGTGTTTTCCTCTCCAGCGGTGAAAAGGGCGCACTCCTGCGACGGCCCAAGCTGGGGAGGGGGGGGGGGCACCCGTGAGGGGTATTGAGTCAGTTGCCAGTGTCACTGGGCCCGTGTGGGTGTCCACTTGGGAGTCTAGGGCGAGTGCTGAGGGCCCCCGTGGGTGGAGACCCAGGTCCGGGTGTGTGTGGGTGTATGGGCTCCTATGCAGCGCACTTCTGCCTGGTTCTATGTTATGATCCTCCTATGATGGCTGTAGCTCCGCAGTCAGTCCGACCCCCACATGTGGGTTGTGGGGGTGGGGGGGGTGGTTGGATCACTGGTGTCCGATTCAGGCCCCCTCTAGACAGCCTCCTTGTCCCTCCAAGACCCGACAGCCTCGGTGTGGGCGCGCTCCCGCGTCGGCCCAGGCTGGGGGGGGGGGGGGGGGGGGTCCTGTTGGGGTTTTAGTGAATGCTGCCCAAGTTTGATTATGTGGACTTATGGGCTTATGGGCTTTGGGGTGCCTCCCCACGACCCGGGTCCGCGCTCCTGCTCCCCTGCGGCAATCCCTCTGTCGCAGTGCGGCGCGCCCCACATGTGGGCTATGGGTGTTGATGGTGTCCTCTCAGGGCCCTTCACCCCGTCCCCTCCTCACCTGGTTTTGTGGGTCTCCACGTGGCCTCCCCGATCAGGGGCCACAGCATGGGCGCGCTCCCGCGTCGGCCTGGGGAGCACCCTTTACTTCAGGGGGTGGGATGCTACCCCCACACCATGGACGGCCACCAGGAAGAGAGTGCCATCACCGGTCAGGCGGGGGCCTCTCAGCTCCCTGTGGGTCGCGTGACACATGTCCGGGTCGCTCCTCCGGGCATAGTGGGCCAAGTGCGGCACCGGCAGTCCGCTTGCTGATACGCTCCTCGTGGCGCTGCGGGCTCGTCCCGGAGCCGTCCCACGGCCTCAGTCCATGTTCCCGCGGTGTGTAGTCCCGAGGAGGGGGGGGGTGCCCAGGTGCCTGGCCGTATTGCCAGAGATCGAGGGCACCTCCAAACCCGGGAGTTGGACCATTATGAGTGGCGTTGGTTCCGACGGTCTTTTCTCGGCACCATTAACGTGCTGGGGCCCTTTTGTTCTCGTTGCTCTGCAGGATTCCCGGGACTGGGAGGATTCCTCGGCTCAGGCGGACATCTTGCCTGCACCCCCTGGTGGCCTCCGTAAATGACTTTTTAAGGAAGAATGAAACAAGGAATAGGAGGTTATAGAGCGAAGGTTCCAGTGAAATGGGGCAAGCAGTTTGAAAGACCGAAAGCGAGATTGTGCAAAGGGGCCACGAGGAACAGTAAGTCGGAAAAGTCCAGCAGAGCGAAGAGGCCAAGGGGGAGAATAGAATGAGAGAAGAGAAGCAAGGTAATCGGGGGCGAGACCATAGAGAGGAACAAGTTACTTCTTACCTTGTAACGTTCTTTCGATGGGATGTTCCTCCGACGTATTCCTCATCTTTGATAATACGTTTCCAGCTTGCTGGCCTCGGAATTTTTCTCTGTAGAGGGCGCTGCGCGTCGACGTCCGCCGAGTCGATGTCCCTCGACGGCCACCATATCGGCGCCGACGTCACCATGCCCATAAATAGCCACACGCGGCGTCCGTTGCTCAGTTCCGTTTTGTAGCATAAGAAAAGTCATGCCTGAATTGGTTATTGACCCTGGAGCGTAAGCTGCAACCACAAGGGAAGTATTACTGCGGGGATGGATGGGAGGGGCGATAAGGAATACGTCGGAGGAACATCCCATCGAAAGAACGTTACAAGGTAAGAAGTAACTTGTTCTTCGAAGGGATTGTGTCCTCCGACGTATTCCTCATCTTTGATAGACTCCCATAGCAGTGGCATGTAATTGGAGGTGGGAATAAGAATGTCATGTATCCCTTTAGGGATGGACCGGATGTAAAACGGCTTTGCCAAATCTGGTCTCTTGACTAGTGGAGGAATCCAGGTTGTACACTTTTGTGAATGTATGTGCGGACGACCATGTGGCAGCCGCACATATGTCTCTGACCGGGACCCCTCTTTGGAGGGCCGAAGAGGCTGCGAAACCCCTGGTTGAATGAGCCCTAAGATTTTGGGGTGGCTCTTTCCCTGCCAGTTTGTAACATTCCAGAATGGTCAAAATAATCCACTTGGAAATGGTTTGTTTTGTTATGGGTAATGCCAACTTGGACCGGAGTATCCTAAACAGTTGGTCTGCTTGCCTGATCCTAGCCATTCTGCTGATGTAAAAGCTTAGTGCTCGCCTTGGGTCCAGCCTATGTAGCCTTTCTTCCTCTTTCCCCAGATGGGGAGGAGGGTAGAACGAAGGTAAGGTAATTTTCTGAGTAATATGAAATTCAGAAACCACCTTTGGGAGGAAATTAGGCTTCACCTGTAGGACAACTTTGTCCTTGTGGAAAATTGTATGTGGGGGTTTACAGGAGAGAGCTTGTAGCTCGCTCACCCTCTTAGCAGATGTTAGTGCTACCAATAGGACAGTTTTAAGCGTGAGAAATCTCAGCGAACAAGAGTGAAGTGTTTCGAATGGAGTGCCCATTAGGAAGTTTAAGACTAAATTTAAGTCCCATAAGGGAACTTGGAATGGTTTAGGAGGATAAACATTAGTTAATCCCTTGAGCAATTGTATCACTAGAGGTGGTTTGAAATACGATGGTTCCTCCGCAGTGCGCTTGAAGATTAAAAGGCTATCTCGCAGCGCTTTCACAGTGCCAACTTGAAGGCCTGAGTTTGCCAAGTAGAGTAGAAACGATAACACCGTTGGTGTACCACATGAAAAAGGGTCGATATTCCCTTCTCTACACAAGCTGCACAATTTGTTCCAACGGCAACGGTATAATGACTTTGTTGCTGGCCTTCTGGCCGAAAGCAACACCTCCATGACGTCATCAGGGAGATCCCAATCGCAAGCCATATCGCAATATGTGTGGAACAGGAAACCTCCCCCCCGCCCCCCACCCCCCCCGAGGATCTCCAGAGCCATTCTCACGGCACCTATCAAGGCAGGCGGAATGTCCCTCCCTCACTTTAAAAAATATTATCAGGCAGCCCAACTCTGGATCCTCAAGGAATTGTTGGGGGAGGACCAACAGACGATCTGGGTAACACAAGACAGGGCGGTCGCCAGAACCCCCCTGGAGGACCTACTGTGGAAACAAACAACACAGAACCTTAGAGTTAGTGAGGTCATGAAAGCCACCCTCAACGCATGGGATGACCAAACCAGGAAGGGAATCATGACCACCCCACTGGCCCCCTTCACGCCAATCTGCCGAAACACTCAGTTCCCACCGGGACAGGAAGCAGGTGCCTTTGAAAAATGGGAAACAGCTGGATGCAGGAAAATAGGTGAAATGATCCAGGATAATGAAATACGATCGTTCGAGGAATGCAAAAACATGTGGAAACGGACAGAAGCCGATCGTTATAGATAAGAGCAAATAAAACACTGGCTAAGTACACCAGAGATCTTCCAGGCGGCCACAAGGGACCTTACACCATTTGAAAAGTACATAATATCCAACCCAGGAGACAAAAAACTGGCGTCAACCCTTTATACCCTCAATTACACACAAGGAGAGGAAATAAAATGGAGATGCATGTGGAGATGTGAAGCCACGCTGGGGGGGGGGGGGTGGGGGCGAAGAAATAACCATGCAGCAATGGGAAGAACTCTGGGCAGGCATCCCAAAACTCACCAGGGCAGTCCAAACCAGAGAAATGTGGTTGAAAATAATCACACAATGGCACTACACCCCAGAGAGGCTCAAATCAATGTACCCGGCAACGTCGGATCGCTGCTGGATGGGGTGCCCGGACGCAGGAACCTGGAGGCATATCTGCTGGGACTGCCAGGGAGTACAGGGCTTCTGGAGGGAAGTGCGATTGGAAATCCTGAAAATTTTCCCAGAGGCAGACCAAATGGGGGATAGAGTGTGGTTGTGCGGATTTAAAGACCCACAGGCCAAGAGACTCCACAAAGCACAATGGAGGAGCTTCATGGGTTTAGTCATCGCGGCATGGGCAACGATAGCCCAAAGCTGGAAGAAACAAGACCGGCCGCTGGTATACACCTGGCTGCAAAAGGTGTGGTCCCAAATGACCATGGAAAAGATTACGCACCATTTCCAGGACCAAAACAACACTTTCATGAAGGAATGGGGACGAGTGCTGTAATATTTGAAATCGGACTACATGGAACAATGGTGCCCACATAACATCAACATATCAGACATGTACAGTACGTAAACGTTCCAGAAGTGAAAAACTGATGAGGATCCACTCTTCCAGGGAGGGGGGAGGGAAGTTGGGAGAAATAATTTTTGTTAATGTTTATTTTTGTACCAGAAAACAAAAATATGTTTAAAAAAAAAAAAAAACAGGAGCGCGCTATTCTGACGGCCATCTGGACCACTACAGCTCAGTGCAGCGATTTCGACCCAGATTCTCTGGCTGTAGAAGGTGAGCTGGTTGATCCCACCAGGCTTAAGGGAAGGAGACTCCGGACTGGATCTCCTCTGTCGTTGAAGGGTAGATAGCTCAGGACTGCTGCAGGGCTTCACCGGGACCCAGGAGTTGCAGCAGCCGTCTTCTTCTCCACTTCTCTTCGGTTCTTGTAGTTGCAGTGGCGACTCTTCCAGCCCAAGTGCCCAGCCTTTATGCCAAAAATCCCCCATTCACACAGCCTGGCTGTCAATCACACAGCAGGGGGGTTGTCCAGCCCGGACAACCACCTCAGCCAATGTGTCAGTCTATAAATACGGATACCTCTACTTTGAGACCGCAAACGCATTTTGGTGGCCGTGGACCAACCATCTCATGCAAGATACGACAGAATATAGGTTTTCGAGTTTGCCAATGAACGGCCATTTTGATGTAGCAAGAATCGCCATTTTGTTTTCTAACCATTGCTCATTGCTTTCTGTTCCTATTGCTTAGCAGTATATTTTCCGCTTACACTGCTCGACTGTGGAACATTGTTGTCTGTATGTGAAAAGGACAAGGCCGCAGGGCCGTGAGGATAACAAGAGTTCGCTGAAACACAAACGTAGGCAGCGCCAGGAAGAATGCCCGGCTCCCTCCCGAATGTAGCCTTGAGGCAGAGCTGCAGGGCATTTAATCATTTCACAGCTGCCAGCCAGTCTCGTTATATGGTAGAATATGTTAGAATAATACTGCTAAAGGCTTGGATTATGCTGTTCTAACTGCCCCCCCTTTGCTGAGCCCGCTAGAGTATGTCGGCTCCCAGGACGCAAATAGCACCCGATAGATAGCAAGGTCCGGAATGCAACTCCTCCCGTATGTAGTTCGCTTCCAAGAACAGAAGCGCTGTGTTCTATTCAATAACCAAAGGATGCCTTCGCACTCACAAATTGCAAATAGTTACTAGAATATATGTTTGAAGGTGTCATAGTGGTCGGAGATGTCCATCATCACACCAAGTTCAAAGAAACCCAATAAAGGGGAGTGTTAAACGGGTCATAGCTGATTGTTTGATATGCATTTTGTATATATGTAACTGATGTACGTAATTCACTCTCTTGCGTCCCTCGAGGTCTAGAGATACACGTCGTGGGGTGTGAGACCGAGTTGGCCAACTGAGACTTTTGCTTTGCAATAAAACCCTAGCTTTGGGACTACAACCTCGTGTCTGGCATCTCTATCGTGTGTAGTGACCCGCCTTGTTCCATAGACGTCAGGGTCCCCTAGGGGCCCCTTTCAAATGGACACAAAGTGCGACTTGGGTCTCCAAGGAGACCCTGTGCAGGGGGTTACTAAACCCCTCCCTCACATTCAGCCCACCTAGACACCCAGATGCCAAAAGAGGGCTTCTTCGCAGACGCCCACCAAAGGACAGAGAACAAGGAAACCAAACCTGGTTTGCGCAAAAAGCAAACAAGAAAGACCGTTCCAACACAAAATGGCGAAAAACCACACTAGGACCCAAAATAAAAATGATATGGGGTAGCGGGTTTTATGTTCACGTCTGTCACCACAGCCAGAACTCTAACTCTGTGTAAAAATGATAGTTACCACTGCCACCTGCCATGTCGAGTCGGGAAGGGAAGGGGAAAGGGGACACAAAGTGCCCCTGGAGGTACAGAAGGACAGGGGAAAGATATTCCCCTCCAGTACTCCATGGTATGATGCTTTGTGCTGGATCTGTATTTAAAAAGGACTAGTAAAGCCAATGGTGACTTTACAGGTTTCTGGGGGACAGTAGTCATCCCCAGAAATGAAGTTAACAAGGGACGTCTAAAAGACATCCCTGTGTTAGTGCACTTAAGGTGCTGTGTGACACACAAGTAAAAAGATAATGCCTAGGGAGTTGGTGACACTCCATAGCCCATGAGCACAAATAGTACAACATACACAAAAATACACTGTAAGAGTGGGAAAAAAGGCTCACACTCTAACCAGGTGGAAAAATAAACGCCAGAAATCCAGCAAAGCTGTTGAGGGACTCACTAGGTAAGGGAAATTAGCCATAAATGAAAATTCTCCCGAACAGTACTGCTGACAAATAGCAAGTACACAGCACAGACAGAGGAGTGTGTGGAGAGTGGTGAGGCCACAACAAAGCCCAGACCAGGCTCGGAAACAAGAAAACCTGTGAGGGGGTGAGCGAACCGATCAACAAAGAACGGCTGAAGAGCCAGGTAGCCCAAGCAGTGCAAAGGCACAAGATTCCCCGAACAAGGGAAATGCCTGATACGCAGCGAGACACAAGATACCCCAAGCTGGATTGAAAGACATTTTCAGTTACGAGAATACAGGCGGACCCAGACCACTGCAGAGTTTTGTCTCAAACAAGGATCATACATTCAGAAACATTGGATAGACTTAAGATATTGAACTGCCCAGCCAGGCCGATTGGCGGAGAGAAAAATAAGAACATTTGTGTGGAGGACCAGACACAACCAGAAAAAGAGAAAGACTAAAAGACATGTGAACTAAAGCAACAGGCCTGCGGCCCGAGAGTATTGAAAACTTGGGTCGGGGGTGTCAGAAAACCAGCCAGTACTAGCCAACTTACTTTTGAACAGACTTTTTTGTAAGAGGTCCTGACAAGCACTACTTTGGTTTTTCTTTGGGAGATTAGGGAACTCATCATAGATGTAGGGATCGAAGAGGCATTCTTCCTAATGTTCTCTGTTGCAAACATGTGTTTTTATGCATCTCCTATGTCTGGCTGACCACACTGCTCACTACTGACTTGGATGTTTAAAAGGAAGCAACCTCTACCCCTATATTACTGATAGAATTCATGTAGAGTCATACCACAGAATTCTCAAGATAAAATGTAGTATCCGACAATAGTAGCTTTATAATTACTGATTGTCTACATAAAACTACAATTTCCAAATGTAAAGTACACCATATAGTAAATAGCCTAGTTAAATAAATTGATAATGTGAATAGTCCAAAAATAATGCATTCCAGTATTGCTATTTGCCTCTTGAAACAACCATTTATTATAGTTGGGTATAGAAACTCGATCCCTGAGACACATATGTCCCAATCACCAAAAGAAAGCATCAGAGTGCTTGTCGCACCTGTAGAGTACATAAGGTATACCCACACCTTATGTTTTAGACGATTTGTGAAGTTGTGTACTCATAGGTGGCGCCAAGCATCTAAGAAACTCAAATTTAAGCCTATATTATTTTTTAAAAAGGGCCTCATCAGACCATGTCCAGTTTCATATGTGTGCCAGTCTAGGTTGACAGGCGTTTTGGCCATTAAGGCCCTTCTCAAAACTGGGCTTAGTTATTTACAGATCAATCATTCTCCATCCAAATACATCACATTCTGGGTTTATAAAAAACATTCATTGTACATGTGTAACCTCATTGTGTAACCAGACAGAAAATTGGGGTTGGTATTGGGTTAGATTGGTAGGTAAGCAGCGCTAGTAAAACATTAGTTATGCATTACATTGTAAAATCTCTTGTACTTTATAGTCCATTATTCTGTTTAAAGAACTTGTTCCCTTTTTTATTGATTACTCTATCATGATTACAGCAATAGCGGTCTTCTCCTCTCAAGAAAAAGAAGTTCACTAAATCTCTCCGTTCACAACACACACACTGAACTTTACTGACCAATCCCTAGCTCTGCTCATTCTCATTTGCATGCCTCTCCACCCCAGAATCCCCGTATGTAATACGCGCTGCCTGCAGACTACCGCCATGTCCGCAGAGATGTAGAGGATCGGAGCGCGACGACTGTACATTTAAATAGTGTTCCACTTTTCCCCCTTTAAAAGGTGGGCTTTGAAAAGAGCAGTTTTTTGGGGGGGTTTTCGAATGCCTGACAGACACCTGTTATTTTGTATTTTTTATTTGGGGGGGGGGGGGGTTCTTCTTAGTTTACTCCTACAATCATCACATAACCTTCTCCAAAGCAAGCCTTAAATTCCAAAGAACATGGCATTTCCCAAAAAAGAAAATCTTAACATGAAAGCACGCATGCCGCGATTGATTGCACCTACCAATACTTTGATCAGGACAAAAAACAGAACTGTTGTTCCATTTTGCTCTAGGGAGTAAGCCATTAAAAATTCCTTTTGCAGTTGGAAAGAGGTTGATGACTGCTTGAATCAAATGTTCCAAATCTCCCAACAAAGTAGGTGAACTCACGTAGCCCAAACGGAAAGCACCATAGTGCAAAACTACCACATGGGGACTGTTCATCCTACGCATATCCCTGCAAACTTGGAGAATTGCCTCTACATTGCAATCAGTCGCAGCGCTCCACACCACCTCCGCTCCTCTTACATCGAAATGGTTTGCCACATGCCTACATTCAGAATAGTGCTGTAAACCATGGACAAAATTATCTCCGAGCACCAACACCCTGACTGTCTCTACCTCTGCCATCTTCACTACACACACTCTCCTTCTACACAAATCAACAATGTCAACATCTGATTGGCTGATCCCTACAGTCCCCTTTCCATGCTGGATTTACTGTAAAACCCTGTATGTGGCACGCCCTACCCGCGGACAAGCCCGTTGTCCGTGCAGCCCGTAACTCTTAGCCAGCCGTTCTACCCTTTCTACATCACTCGCGAATCCATTCCTTCACTGGACACAGCTAAGCAGTCACACAACCATCCACCAATCACATCCAAGACCTCTACATCTAACTCTCATCAGAGTTCCGCACTTCAAATGTACTGTCGATCACTCTGAATACAAGTCTTGTATCATTGCAAAGCGCCTACTACAAAAGCTATTGTGCTAGTCTCGAGGATTTCTACTTACAGCTCCATGCATACCCACATGCATGACTACAAAGTAGTACAGGTATGCATATTCAGAGTACATGTGCAACTCTTACTATTCCATTTAAACAAATTAATGCCACTAAATCTACATAGCCAATACATACCAACGCTCCCGCTTTAAGCGCAAGACTTCCGATTTTTCATTGGGAAAAAAAGAAAAGAAAAAAATAGCACTACTTCTTACTATCTCCCACATAACCTATACATTCGTACCAACCCTCCCGATTTACGCGCAAAACTTGATTTGTCATTAAAAAATGTCACAATTCTTTACTGTCTTCCGCCTAAATTAATGCTACTTCCAATGCGATTATATGAGGAAAAATAAACGTTCCCGATTGCTGTGGTGACACCTCCCTCTCAGGTGCTCCCGATCTATCGCATTCCTACTTATAATATGAAAGTATTCACATTTCCCCCCCAACCCCATCTACCATAATGATCCATCACTTCCAAACCTCTCCGCTATCTACATCACAGCTGCAAAAAAACAAGGGAATTTCATGAACTTAAAATTGTACTAATTTGCGAAGCAGGTTCAACTAACATACTGCAAATAACATATAAAGGCTGCGCATAGTGAAATGCACACATACACTGTGTTGAGATAACAAACGAGACTACTTGCACGGAAGCTGAAAAATGAACATGTACATTAACATCCCTGCTTTAAAAACACACAAAATTACTAACTTCTTTCTTTTACAATTGCAGTGAAGACCACTCTCCTGAAAATCAACAGCATCTACACTACAAACATATCCAAAGAAACCTGGTCATTCCACACAAAAAAAAATAAGTGCAATACTACCTTTATATTCTTACTGTTCCTCAAAGAGACTGTGTGGGTTATTTATGTAATTTGGGCACCAAAAGAAAAAAAAAACAAAAAAAAAAGAAACACGAAATTTCTGAACCATTCTGCCCACAAATCCTCATTTATTAAACAAAGATTAACAGGCAGAATGGCACACAAATCCCTTTTTTTGGAACACAAATAACATACACAAGCCTTAGAATGTAAGTACTACAAAACAAATACCAGTTTTAATTTTATACCATTACGTTTACTATTAATGCTTCTCCTCACCACTAGCTCACTTTCTACTCTCATCTGAAGCACAGTGTAGTAACATACAAACAGAAAAATAGCCTTCCCAACTCATTGTAACTGCCCAATGCACATTCACACACCACTACAAACATCTTCCCCATCAAACTCATACACGCATGCACACAGCACACATACATTGTAAATCAGACCAACCCATACCTTCTTTTATTTCAACAGACCACAAAGAAAGCCTACCAAAAAGCAAGTCCGTAGAAAGGAACGCAGAAATAGAGCAAATGAAAATAAAAGTGTCCAAAGTAAGCATCCATCTCTACCAGAGTTTGTACAAAACGTTGAAACAAACAGCTAATGCAGTCATTTAGCGAAACAAAGGAAGCTTCAACTACCGAAACTTTGCCTCCTCTATCAAAATGTGGCACGAAACAGAAAATGCTTAACAAGAATTCGGCTACCACTACAGCCAACACTGCTCCTATAAATCATGATATACTAGCAAGAAACCATAGTAAAAAAGTATTTTAGCAAAAATGTTCCACCACAGAGTCCTTCAGAATCTAATAAGAAGAGGAGCGAAATCATCCACAACCCTTAAAACCTACTGTAGAAAATGAATTCTAGAAGCTCTCAGACAGTGCAATCCTTCTCAAAAGGAAGTTATTTATTATAGTTTTAAACAGGATGAAACCACTAACAAAACTAAGTACTAAACTACAAAAGAAACTTCTCAATAAACGGAATGTCAACAAAAATAACTTCTTAAATATTTGTGGAGATGAATGGAGTCACACAAAGACCACAGAACCATATTTTAATGAAGCAGCATACAAACGAAATCAAACAAACAATTGCCATCCATAGCAGTGGATGAGGATATTGAAAAGAAAAAAAAAAATCAATAATACCATCATGGAACAAGAAACACTGCTTACAAAAGTATCCCCAGAAAACTCAGAATTACCTCTCCATTCGACTGAACCACACCGTCCAGAATACAAATGGCCATGCACATCAATGTGTAACATTCCTAACAAATCTTTCAAATCTTTACGCCAGTTCCTCAATCAGTATGTGAAAGGTAATGACAAAATCAAAATGAAAGTGCTGCAAAATATGGATACCTGTCCAGTGCGCAAATACACAGGACTACAATGACATTCATTAGCCTGCATTTCAGGACCTATTTGCAAAAGCACCTTCCACGATATCAAAATGAAACACATCATTCAAAATGTAAGAAATCTAGCGTATAAACTGTACTATGCTAAAAGTCCAGCTTTAGAACTAGCCAATTTAAATAACTTCTGCATGGTACACCCCAATACCTACAAGAAGAAATCGACCGTATCCAGAGAAAATATTTTGGAAGTGAAAGCCATTTACAAAATACAATACTTTAGAACAGACTAGCAACAATTCTGCACATGGCAACCTTCTATTACACACATACAAAAAAGAAATACTAAAATTTAAAAGTATATCCGCTGAAGTACCAAACCATGTGTGTGTGTGTTGCCGCAGAACTTTTTACAAAAGTAATAAAAAAACTATAGACGTAACATAGACGTAACATACAAAATAGAAGACAATGAAGATTCCAAATGGTTTGAGTTCAAATGGTTTGAATTAGCTCTTTACCTTTTAGCAGAAAACAAATACGAGAAGTGAACCCCCAATATGTTGCAGTTACTGCACTACAAAACTTAACAAACCAAACTCCTTCACGTGCTAGCACAACTCAATTTGTATGAGAGCATCATAATTCAAATAGTACACCAATTTCAAGCAATAATACGCCTCCAACCAAAAGTAGCAAAATTACCTCCCTCTGAATTGGTGAAAGGCATTTGTGGCAAAGTAGTTTATTTGCCATTAGATCTGACAGACAATATGCACACTCTAGGAGTGATCACGTCCAACAGAGCATTCTTTAATTGTCTTAGTAAATGGTGTACCAACAAAAGACAAAAAAATTTGGCAACAACTGGTGGACTTGCATAAAGTTAGACAAGCCTTGCAATATCTGAAACACAATAATGAATACTACAAAAACATAAATATTGAAGAAAGCTTAAAGGCATGGTCTAGTAAAAAATTGTATTGTCCCTATGGGTCGGCCATGTTTTTTTAAGGCTAAGTGGCTCGATTTTAGAAAACTTTCCTATGGACCTTAGCCGAGTTTTCGTCCATTAAATGCACGCGAAAACAAGCACCTGGCAGCCGCCATTTTCTGATAATCCTATCTTTTCCCCGATCGCCCTGGCTGACCTGCTTTTGCGGCACTAAATCAATTCCCCCGCCCCTGAGCCTGTCATCAGCAGACTCGTACCGCCCATTTCCCAACGCCAAAGCACGTCTCGTGTCAACATTCGCTGCGCTTCAGCTAATGACGTGTCGCCATGGAAATGGCAGGACGCCTCTCTCCTCAATAAGTATAAACAGACCGTTTCACAACACACAGCAGCCGATTTTCGATTCCATTCCTCTCTCTGTGTTACTGTGAGTATTCTGTGACTCGTTTCTGTGCTCTGGTCAGCTACCTTCGCCGCTTGTAGCCCGTGTGAACACCTGTACCATCTCTGTAAATTATTTTACTTTGTTTACCACACAATGGCTACAATAATGCCCTACATGTACGAGCCCGAGTATACCGAGGAGGAACTACTGGAAAGGGAAGCACGCGAAAACGATGGGGATTCGGACAACAGTTGGGAGGACGATTCAACAGATGAAGAGCCTGGGCCTAGTCGAATGGACGGCGTCTCCACCTGGTGCACATGCAATCGGTGCGAGCTAATGCCAACCGAGGACGAGAACTGCTGCCGAGAAAACTCAGGATGCCTAGCCTACATTTCGGAAGGCGAGCCACGACTGCAATGCATCACCGAGCTGCCAGACTTCAGGGCAGCCTGCCTCACACGGGCCGTGTTGAGAATAATGATGGTGCTTATGCACGAACTTCGAGCAACTGTTCGTCCTCGTAATCCGAGTAACGAGTAAGTATACTCTGCTTGTCATGCCACTCCTATTTCATGTTCTTCTACTATATCTAAAATTACATCTACATATCATTGTAACGCATGTAAGTCGTTGAATAGTTTGCATTGTCTAGATAGCATTTGTCCATGTAAAATGCCATTAGTTACAAGAATTGTCATTGACAACAAACGTTTATTAAACTTATCTGGGTCATTTAAAAACAGTTTGTTTCATTCCTTTTCACAGGTGGTACAGGCTGGTGGCCTATCGTTCCTTTACATGGTGGCTTCACGGGAGGCTTGGACACCGCGTTCGAAGAGTGATACCCGCCTGTGCCGTTCGTGCCATTAGAGACACGTTCCCGAGTGACAGCGGTCAGTACAGGGGATTTTCTCTCGCTGTGCTGCAACCTGACCTGTATAACCTTTAAAGTCTTCTAATTTTTTTTTGTGTCATGAAAATAAGATACAAAATAAAACACCACATTTATTTTAACAACGTTTGTCTCCATTTTTTAAATGGATCAAGTGTGTCTCCATTCAAGGATGGACGTCAGACACCAGTGCAGGGTGGTCACTATCTATCTAAGCTAACATAACATATTATCGATAATGCATGCACCAAATAACACTTGTTCAAAGTCTTTCAGTAGGTTATGTCTATATAAAAGTCACACATATATCTACACTATCAATTACCATTGGATTATACATGCCCTAGGGTCTTGGCCACTATAATACACCGGTTGAAGTGTGGGTCTGTGCTCACAAGAATCTCCGGTATGTGGCATTTGTTATTGATAAGCAACGATATACTATCATTGATATAAAGGCGATATACTGTATATTGATATAAAGGCGGTTCGCGCCGGTGGAGGCGCGCTGGCATGGGAGGGATGTCCGGGGCGCAAAAGGCCAAGGTGCCAAACTGCATGTACACTTCAAAAGGTGTCCCACGCCAAGGGGCCATCGGTCACATGGCCTACTCAGACCTTGTGTCTCCAGACAGGCCTCCCCCGAGGCAGGCCGCCCCCCTAATACCACGACATACATACGTCATTCATTCACAAACACACCCCAGTTTCTAATACTTTAAAAACCACTCGATATGTCTCATGAGAACATCTTTGTGCTTTGCAACTCAACTCTTGAACGTGCTACCTGGGAACCACTGAGATCTATGCTAATCTGCTTGTCGTCGTGCTATCCGTGAACTCTGTGACCGACCGCTTCGAGCATACCCATCAGTGCGCTACCTGTGGCCATCCACCTATTCTCCCGCAACATACTGCTCTGCTTGCTGAACCCAACTGTTTGTTGGTCAAGTTAAGGCCATGTATCCTGGTTATATTTCGCAGATTTTTAAATTTCTATCTATTTTCCAGTAGAGTACAAAATAGTGCTATGTTCATTGGTTTCATTGGTATTGACTTCAGTTTCCATTGCTATGCTATCAATAGATCTGTGACTATTGTGATTGAATTGCATCCTTCGGGGGTCCAGTCAATAATGTTAGCATGTTTCCTTCTCGTGCAAAACAAAATATCCAAGGGACTTGTCACATGTTCAGATTTCAAACACATCAATTATACATTTCTGCAACTTATGCAAACACTAAGCAGCACATAATGACCTGGTATAGTTCCTGCGACCAAAACAAACCTTGCATTGATCATTGTATGATTCATTTACTTCTGTATCAAATCTTTACTCTTGAAGATTGTATAATAATGTCGATATTTACTTTTCAGATTTATCAACAATGCCTGCCTGTTCGATTAGCGGTTGCCCTTCGAAGACCCATGCGAAATCTGAAGGAACTACAATGCATGTATTCCCGAAAACTGTTGATCGAATAAGAGAATGGGTCAGACATTGCGGATATCCACTGGATGAGCTGGAAAGTAGAGTCCAACAAGTCTTAGAGGACAAGAGGGGCGATAGATACCGCATCTGCAGCCGGCACTTTTCCTTGGACATGTACACAACATCTTGGGTAACAAAGAAGAATAAACGGCGAACGACACGGAAATTGCTCGAAAACGCTATTCCCACTCTATTCGTCCACATTCCGCCACCGGTGAGTCATGTGTCCAGATTTAGCTTTAGGACTTGCGGTAGTGTGTAGGTAGCCGAATGGATTAATAGATATTGTAGGTGTTCTATCCCTTGTAATAATTTTGATATTGATATGGAGTGTATAGTTTTTTGAATAATGACATTTATCAATATATTCTTTTTCGATTTCATAACCCACAAACGCAATGTATATATATTGGAACAGGGAACTGTGCTGTATTGAGCATTTTTCAAGTATTCTGTCGGCTTACGTGGCTATTTTTAATATTGGCATTTCATTATCAATCATTAATTGACCTTTACAACTTCTTGACTATCCCTTGAATCTGAAGCAAGAACATTCTACATCCTTGACGTGGTCGCAGTTATCAACCACTTCTAGTGCGTATCAGGTAATCTTACTAGGCTAATCCGCTAAATACTTGTTTTATGCATGTCAAGTAATAGTTTTATTCTATCGTGTAATTTTTTTACCGAATGTTTGGTTACTGCTTTCCAATTAATATACACCTTAGTTATCGTCCACTGGTGTTTGTTTTCAGTTATAATTAGTGTTATCCATACTAATGCAAGTACTGTCTTTCAGGGAGATGCTGAAGCGTCCGCCACATCTACAACATTTCTAGATGTTCTTCACCAGCAGGAGGTATGGATACTGACCGCTCCATCGAGCGTCATCATCAGAGCTGGAATTCTTGTCGTTTGATTGTTCTACACTATGTTTCATTCGTGGTTAGCCGTTGATATGTACATGTGCTGTCGACTCCAGGTGTATGTTATGTTTTCACAATTGTAATCCTCACTAATGCAAGTACTATGTTTCAGGCAGTTGATGGAGCGTCAACCCCTACACTTGATGCAGAGCCTGACATTCAAGTATACGAATCGGCGCAACAGCTTTCGGAAGTGCGCACTACATTTGCAACATCCATAGATATTCTTCAGCAGCACAGGTATGGATACTGACAGCTCCATCATGCGTGATTATAACGTGATTCCGTTTGCTATACTTTCTTCCCTATTAACGCAAGTGCTGTGTTTCAGGGAGACGACGAAGCTTCCACCACAATCACAACATCTCATTGAGATGATGCAGATGTAAAGGAATCGTTGAAATAAGTAGATGAAATGTGATCATGTTTGGATTTTCCTTGATTCTTTTGGATAATGCATCTTTCGCGGTTATCTCTTTATATGTACCTGTGCCGTCGACCCCAAGTGTGTGTTGTGTTTCCAATATTGAAAAGCATACTATTGCAAGTACTGTGTTTCAGGGAGATGCGGATGCCTCCTCTCCAATACAACCATTCATGGCAGTCCATGCAGAGCCAGAGGTATGGATACTGACAGTTCCATCGAAATAGATCATCACTGGTCGAATACTTGTCGTTTGATTGTTGCACACAATGTTTAAATCGTGTTTGGCTATTGAGATGTACCTGTGTGTTCGTCCTCACGTGTGTTTTATGCTAACAATATTTTGATACATAGTAATGAAAGTACTATGTTTCAGGGAGATGATGGAGCCTCATTCCGTGCTGTCTATGCGGATACAGAAAATATAGTCGTTGCAGCGCAAGAGGAAGGGAGGACATGCGGAAACGAATCGGAGCTACAGCGTGCAGATGTTGAAGGTCGAGTCAAAAAAGTTGCAAACAAAAAAAAGGTTACAAACAGTTCATAACTTTAAAAAAATGTTTGTGCTGGGGACTATTTTATGTTTTTTTCTAGTCAATTCTACTACACTCCATCTTGTGTTTAAACTGAACATCCCTTTTCCAATCTCTCCTCCAGTTACCCGTGGGCGTCAGAACTATACACACACAGACAGTGAAGCGAATGAGAGATGTGGCTTGCCAGACCATGTACACTATGGAGGAACTATTAATTGAGGCGAGGCGTGTTCAGGCTCGAGATGCTCATGTCCAATGGCCAGAACATGAATTAGCTCTGTTTGGAGACTACAGCAAAGTTGCATTGGACCATAGCTACTGTGCGACCGGACCACCACAAGATGATGTTATTGAATGTATTGAAGATAGCTCTGAAGTAGTTGCAGATCAATTTACACAATCTACACCCGCCAAAAAATTCCCACCAAAAAACATGTCGACATTGTTGTATACTCCCATCAATGTAGAATTAGCAGATGTTGAAATGAGAGAGAATGAACCAGCCGCAGCATTAATAGACGCAACAATACTTGATAGCAGCGATATTACTTTCCAATGTGTTGACATCTCCACAACGTCAAAGGCCGAATCAACGTTGACGCAGGATGACAGTCTAATGAAAGAGAGCAAATACATAGTATTCGACAGTTGTTTGATGGAAATTATAAGTATGCTGAAACGTGTGCATTCCGTTAGAGGGAAAGTATGTGGGAAGCCCTTGATTAATGTGACTCGTCAAATGAAAGGCAGTAACGTCAAAATAAATGCCGCCTGTAGATTAAATCATAGGTTCTCATGGTCTGCACAACCAATGCTGCGGAAAATGCCAGCAGGCAATCTACTGTGTGCAGCTGCATCACTTTTTAGTGGCTCCAGTTTTAGAAAGTTAGAGGCTTTCTTTCAGTTTGTGGGACTCCATTTCATTTCTAAAGCGCTGTACTAAATATACCAACGTGATTATCTGTTTCCGGCCATTAGTGATGCTTGGAAAATTGAACACTTGTCTCTAGCAAGTACATTCGAAGGCAAACGATTCAGGCTAGCCGGCGATGGACAGTGCGACAGCCCTGGAGTTTCTGCCAAGTACTGCACCTACCACTTTCAGGACATGGATAGTAAGAAAATTGTGAGTTCGGAGGTCGTGCAGGTAACACAATGTACATCGTCAGTGGCCATGGAGAAACTAGGATTTATAAAATCAGTGGAACATCTACAATCGAGGGGGATGCACATCGACCTCATAGCCACAGATAGACACGTTTCAATTGCCAAGACAACGAGAGAGCAGTTCCCACATATTAAACATCAATTTGACGTATGGCATCTTGCCAAATCAATCAATAAGAAAATCTCGGCTGCAGGTAAAAAAGAAAAAGGTTTTGAAAGTATTTTGCAGTGCTCACATTCTATCACCAACCATCTTTGGTGGAGCTCAAAAACTTGTGAGGGGTCAGTGGAAATACTACTTGAAAAATGGCGGTCACTGATGCACCACTGTACCAACGTTCACCGCTGGACAGCAAATGAACATTTCCACCAATGTGAACATGGCCCTTTGTCCCCAGAGGAGGCACGGAAGAAGAAGTGGTTGATTCCATCTTCACAGACAGACAAAGCCATTGAGAAGATTGTTTTCGACAAAACTCTATCAAGAGATTTGAGAGGACTGACAGAATTCTGTCACACAGGAGATTTGCAGGTGTTCCACAATATGTGCCTAAAGTACAGGCCAAAGCGCTTGCATTTTAGCTTTCGGGGCATGAAACATCGCACTCTACTAGCGGTCTTGGCCCATAACAGCAATGTCGGACGTGAACAATCTAGGACTAGGGGTAAAGTAAGTATGCCTCGCTACACTAAGGTGTTTTCAAAACGAAGCAAGCAATGGGTGATCAAACCAGTCTATGATGAAATGCAGTTCGACTTTGTGAAAGGCCTTATTGTTGCTGTGTTAGAGAAGCACACATATGGAATTTTGGACGTTTCTGTGCAGAGCAGTGATCCATTGCCACCGAACATTGCAACTGTGCCAGGTCCACCAGAAGCACAGCTGGTTGTGAAGTACAAATCCCGGTTTAAATAATTGCAATACGATTGTCTTTTTGTAAATAAATGTTATTGTACAGTGTACCTGTAACCCAAACCCGTACCTTCACCATCATGGGCGGCGAACAAGCTGGGTGTCATCTTTGAATTATCTCTATTCACCTCATATGTGAATGTATATATTTTTCTCATGTCTCATCTCATGTAAATGTAAATGCTGCGCACTGTTGCACACTGTTAACGGAGGGGAGGCTTGCGTATTGCAAATAATAAAACAAACAAACAATAAATCTCACTTTTAACTCAACTCCTGTGGTACTTTATACTTTCCCTGACCTTGCGCCAAAAATTAAATGTCTCAATTTGGGCTGCAAAGCTCGCAGACAACGGGGACAAAATTGGGGGCCTTAGAACGCGCCAAGCGGGCCGTGGCATTTGGGAGAGAAGCCAGTTCGCATTTGCACATTGAGGCACACTACATAGACGGATTCTAAACTTCAAGTTCTCATAGATGCCTATACTACGTGATGTTGCAAATAAAGAATGCGAAGGACAGTGCACAGATGAGGCCCACAAGTCGCACTGGAAGTATAAGGGTCTATTGTTTTTTGACCTTGAGACAGGGACCATGCCGAAAGAACTACATTTGAAGGGAGTTGGCAATAACGTAAGAGACGATAAGGCAGAAAATTCAGAAACTAGACCGAGTTTCAGTTTTAGGTCAGTATACGAAAAATCATTGTCAAGAGCACGGTCCGTTTTACAGACTGCATTACGAAGAGACACAATGGAAATTTCAAATATAATGTAAGTAAATCTTTACACGCTTTTATACCGGAATGAAGATTTAATGAATGCATGCATGAATAAATGAATGAAGAGCTAGGAAAAGCAAGTAAAACTGTTCGTAGTGGGCACATGGGCATGCAGGTTCACTGGTTTCACCAATCTCGCTCCTTGGCCCAGCCACTTTTCCCTGCACTACGGGACTGTCTCTGTATCCTTCAGCCCCTTGTCCCAGCATTTACCTTGCACTTGCCACCAGCTGGCCCTATTATTTAATTTGTATTCAACTATCCTTGTACAGCCCATCCCGTGCGCGATCAGAAAGACACCTGGCCTAGTAGGATCGTTGTCTGTCTGCCCTTGTTCCCCACCTGCCTCGTCACGCCTAGAAACACTTGAGTATACGCGAGTTACAAATGCCATATCATATATCATGTCATTCCTCATGCATGTAGACTGTCGTTTATCATTGTGTGTTGGCCTCGATTTATCTCGTTACTTTTCGCATTTATGTTAGAGAAGAACATACTCCATTGAACTACCCTTGCAAGCAAATAGTTTCTGATCGGCCGTAATAAATGAAATGAGTAATATTAATGAAGCTCGGCTAGCGAGACTAATTATTATTTTTTTGTTTTCATAACAGGTATTTGATCCCTTTCTGCAACTGCCATCTGTTTGAGACACCGGCGGATGGATTCTTCAGCAGACACCTGCAGCTTCGTGTCAACAATTGGAGAACGATCACCATATTATGGGACGATTGCCAAGGGCCCACATGCCCTTACGCTGTACTAGTGGCTAGAAGTAACATAACAACCTTTAGGCTGGACTAGTGCCTAGTTGATGGAACAGCCTTGCGGTTCACCGTGCTTCCAAAGTGATTCTTTTTACGAAAATGAACACCCTGTGTGCTTAAAGGAACAGCGCGTGACTCAAGATGAAACGGAACAGTTATTGCGGATACAGATAAAAGAAAATAAATGGCTTCCGGAGTTCATATGAATATTCTCTAAACATTTAATGCCAAATAAATGTACTTTAAAATGAAACAGCAACACAGTACTTTTGGTAAAGTACAGTTTCATATTCCGAATTGTGGCGCGCTGTGTTGTGAGTTGATCTGTGTTGGTTTCCGGGTTCTGTGTGGAGTCGCGCAGAAGACGACTGGGCGTGTTTGCCTACGCAGCACAGTAACGTCACGGGGAGAGGCGGGGAATATAAAGGTTTCGTAATTTCAGGCTCAGGGGCGGGGGAATTGATTTAGTGCCGCAAAAGCAGGTCAGCCAGGGCGATCGGGGGAAAAGATAGGATTATCAGAAAATGGCGGCTCCCAAGTGCTTGTTTTCGCGTGCGTTTAATGGACGATAACTCGGCTAAGATCCATAGGAACGTTTTCTAAAATCGAGCCACTTAGCCTTAAAAAAACATGGCCGACCCATAGGGACAATAACATTTTTTACTAGACCATGCCTTTAAGGGAAACAACTGAAATAATTCAAGAGTCATCAGAAACTGGTCAATTTGAACTTCTGGATCCTGCTGCAGTATCCACTATTTTGGACCATTATACAATTCATCCATTGCACTCTAATGAGAGCATAGATGATGCACTAGAAACTTACCAAATGCGACAAACCAAAGGGTCACCAATGACCATATGGGGAAAAAGTATAGAAGCACGTGCTTTTCCACTACTATTTCCTACTGGCAAAGGAGGAAGATACAATGATAGACCCACTCAGATAAGAGCATCAGAATACCGCTCATTACAAATGTATTCTGAAAAATACATATTCCACCTACTCTTTGAAAGTGAACTAGCAACCCTATGTTACGGAGTTGCACACATATTGAAATCTGGAACCCACTTTCAAAATATGTCAGCTACGCAATTAATACAAAAAGTGCAAGAAAAACAGGAGGTTTTTACAATCAAGCATAACAAATCTGTTTGCAAACATGCGTGGTACGAAAGAATACTTGTTCCGACGTCACGGAGATGTATGTTGTATGATCAGAAACCTTGGACCACCCACTTGGTTTGTTACATTAAGTTGTGCAGAATATGCATGGGAAGATTTACATGATTTCCTACACATATCAAACAACAAAACCAACATAGATATACTAACAACTGGAGAACTTTGCTCTCTAGATCCAGTTAATGTGTCAAGATATTGCCACCATCTTTTCATTGCTATGCTACACTTTATTTGTAATACAACTGTTCCTCCCCTCGGAAAAGTGCAACACTTCTGTTGGAGAAAAGAATACCAAGCCAGAGGAGCACCACATATCCACATGCATTTATGGATTAAAGGTGCATCTAAATTTGGTCAGGACAGTGATGTCACTGTTTTGCAGTTCATCCAAAAATATGTCACTTGTGAAATCCCTTCACAGAAGGACACAGTGACCTTCATGGACAAACTGTACAATTTCAAAGACACAAATGTGGCAAATATTGTTGTCGCAAATACAAAAGGGAAATACTACACCAAATGCCGCATTGGGTTCCCTAGACCAGTTACAGAAAGAGGTGAAGTGAACAACTTCATGTCTTCAGTTCGACATAGTGTTAAAAGGTAAATCACCTAAGAACACGTATTACATAAAAAGAATAGAAGAATCAAAATATATCAATGATTACACTGCAATCATTGCCCTCTTATGGAATGCAAACATAGATGTGCAGTACATTGCAGACAATTCCACTGCAGTTGCACGATATGTTACAGCCTACTTAACAAAAGCAGAAAAAAAGAGCTGCAAGACCTCTGGAATGACCTATCAGACAAAACACTATCTCAGAAATTGTACAGCCTAGGCATAAAAATGCTCTCTCATGGAGAATGTGGCGCCTATGAAGCTGCAGATCGTTTAACCGGTACCGCTTTGTATGGAAAATCTGAAAATATAGTATGGCTAAGTCTTGGTCCTGCTAAATCTAGAAAAAGAGTTCTCAAATCATATGAGGACATAGAAACAATAGCCAAAAATGATCCCAACAGCCAAGACATTTTAAAGAACAATTTACTAGACACATACTACCCGAACAGCAGTACCACTTTGGAAACCATGTGTCTATACCACATAGCCCAAAACTTTGCATACAAAAATAATATAAAACCTGATGAAAGCAAAGGTAGATATAGAGTGACAGATTGTGAGGCAGCTTAGTAAAACTTACCAAACAAAGCTTTACTAATCATATCAAATTGTCATTAAAAACTCAACAGAAATAACTATATTACATGTCCCTGCTACAGCTTTTTAAACCATGAAGAAAAGAGGAAGAGATACTAGATAACTATGACTGCTATGAAGATGCTTTCAAAACAAATGAAAGCGCCATCACCGATGTGAACTTTACGCAGTACAAAACAATGTTGCACAATGAACAGCAACACGAAGAAGAACTCCAGGCCCAACTAGATAAGGACACTTCCGACAGTAGTCAACCTTCTATAACAGGAAGTCAAGAACCACTAGGACAGCCTGTAATAGCAAATGAGGCAGAATTAGCTATGACAGAAGTGGAAAACACCATGTGTCACTATGAAGAAGATAAAGACTTAACTGTACTACAATCAAAACTTAAAGACCAGCGCACCATTTTTGAAGAAGTAAAAGAAATTGCACATGGTGTACAGCACGAAAATAAAGAACGTACCTGCCAAAATTACAAATCTATACTGCTGTACATCAGTGGTGAAGCTGGTTCAGGCAAAACATTCTTAATCAAAATCATCAGCAAGTTCCTTCAACAATTGACAAACAAACTGTCAGCTGTTGTAACTGCCCCCACAGGTTTAGCTGCCTACAACATAGGTGGTGTCACTTTACACGGATTACTACTCCTTCCAGTAGAACACCAAAACAAATTAGACTACTACAAACTTTCTACAGAAGCTGCAATGGAACTATGCAGAGTATTAAAACAAATGAAAATGCTACCAATAGATGAAGTGAGCATGGTCTCCAACCTAATGTTGGCTTTCATTCACCTCAGATTGCAAGAAGTACTTAAAACAAACTACGAAGAACACTTTGGAGGAAAAAACAGTTTTCAGAGATCTTCTACGATTGACACCAGTGAAAGGTGAACCCATTTTTAAAACCTTAGGACACAAACTCTGCCGTAAAACTGTTGGCAGCATAGAAAATGTCAACCTTTGGCAACATTTCCAATACAAAGAATTAACAGAAAGCATGCGTCAATCTGCAGACCTCACTTATGCCAACATCTTAAAAAGTATTAGAATTGGTGTACTATCTTAAGAGGCACAAGCAATATGAAAAAAACGGCACATCCACGCACTTTATGGCCATAACGCATGTGCTACTGATGTTATGGAACAATTAGCGCACACAAATGTTAATTGTATGGCCTTAATGCCAACTCTTGCAAGCTGTTCCAAATTCAATGAAACAAGGTTAAAAAAAGAAATGCAACCAATAATTGAAATTTGCTCCACAGACAAACTGGACGTACATGCTATGACACTACCCATGTGTCAGCAAGCCACAACAAGACTAAATACCTTAGAAAATTCAATCTCCAACACAGCTGGGTTGGAAAAAATACTAAAATTATCCTTAAATTGTAGAGTAATGATTAAACGTAACCTTGATGTGGAGCAAGGACTAGTTAATGGTGCACTGGGTACAGTAGTTGGCTTTCAAACATACCCACGTGACAACATTCAGTTTGTCAATATTCTCTTTGACAAACTTTCAGAAGTAAAAAGGATGGGGCGCTCAACAGCTCGATTCCTTTTCTTCAAAGGCATGTATGTACGTAGAGAACAATTTTCTCTAACTCTTGCCTATGCAGTCACCATTCATAAATCCCAAGGTCTTACCCTAGACAAAGCATCGATAGATATTGGAAACACAGTCTTTAACCCTTTAACTGCCATGGGTATTTCCCCCCAGAGCCAGGGCCTTTTTTGGTGATTTCGGTATGTGGCCATTCAATGGCTTGTACCTTTTTTGTTACCCGAGCTATCTCGGCCAAATTTGGGTCCTTTTTTTCTCCCCACATGTAGGCGGTCGTAACGCCACCCAGGAATCCTAGGTTGCTGTAGAGGGGGGTGAGAGAAAATAAGCAAAAAGGGTAAAAATGTTGGGTTTTTTCAAAAAATGCCAATAAAATGATGTACAAAAAAGCCTGTGTTTTTTTCCTTGTTAGAGCTAGGAACAAATGGTTGGCTGTGCTGGGTTCCCCAATTTCCTGGCTTTCAAGAACAGGTTGAGTGGAAACGAAAACAAATTATTTTGATGTGGTTATCAACCACGATTTTGGCCATTTTTGCCAATTGGACATGCATGGACGGAATGGGAGAAAAGGGTAGGAAAGCCGAAATGGAGGAGAGAAAGGCATATATTTCTGGAAAGTAGACAAAATTCCAAGTTTTGGAAGGAGTGATTTGTGTAGGTCAGGCAACAACTAGGTAGGGAAAACTGCCATAGATTGGGGGAAAAGCGGGAAAACGAGAGGAAAAAAAAAAATAAATAAATTTTAAAAAAAGGTATCTGTTGGACATGGTTGGCTTGGTACGGCAATGGCTTCTATGAATTTTGAGAAAAGCAATGCTTCGCTACATTCCCCCGACTCTTGCAGTTAGGAAAGTACACATTTCTTGTAGTGTTTTACAAAACAAGCAAGACCACAAGCCAAACACTGAGCCATGGTACACAGGAGTTTTACGCTCACGGCCTGAACAGACACTTAGCGTGTGTAAATCGGGAAAACCAATGTGTGAGGAACGGCAAGCATACATTTTTTGAAAGGGCACAAGCAGACCTTTTCAAGGGTAGGTGACTTGTGCAGGTTACAAAAGTGTATGGTGCCTAAAGCAGCGACTAAATGTAGGGCACATTTGGGAAATGAAAGGGTTGTGTGACAAAGGGCACCAGCAAATGGGTCAAAACGTTATGAAAACCACACAAACAACACATGGCCTACCATCCCGCGTTCCCACATGTGTACCGATGAAAACGGTACCTCACATGTGTGGGTGCACCTACCTGGCTGCCAAGGGGAAAGCCTAAAACACAAGTAACCCCAAGTCTGTTTTCAGACCGGAATTTCAGACACTCTGCCGACTGGCACAACATACAGATATGGGCCTCGGGTGTCCAAGCGACCAAGGAAAACAGGGAACCCCATGCATTTCCGAAAAGAGGACACCCGTGGGAATCCGCAGAGGTATGATTTGCACACATCGCCCCAGAATTTATTACCCAGACACCCCCGCAAAGTCCAAAATGGGGGGGGGGGGACCAAAACACGCATTTTCTGCACATTTTGCTCGGCTCAACCATTGAAACACGCCCCAACACCACATGGCCTACCGTCCCGCGTTCCCACAGGTGTCCTGATGAAAAGGGTACCTCACATGTGTGGGTGCACCTACCTGGGCGCGAAGGACTAAGGCTAAACCACTGCTATCCCCCCCCCAAAGGGTTTGGGGAGCCAACCTACAGATTTAGGCCTGGGGTGTTGCAGCCGCCAAGAAAAACAGGGACCCCCATGCATTGCCGAAAAGAAGACACCCGTGGGAATCCGCAGAGGTATGATTTGCGCAAATTGCCCCAGAATTTATTACCCAGACACCCCTGCAAAGATCCGAAATGTGGGAAAATAAATGCATTTTCTGCACATTTCGCTCGGCTCACCCACCGAAACACACCGCTAACAACACGTGGCCTACCTTCCCGCGTCCCCACACGTGTCCCGATGAAAACGGTACCTCACATGTGTGGGTGCACCTACTGGGGGCGCAAAAGGAAAAGGGTAACCCACTGGTAACCCCAAGCCTTTCGCCACTGCCCATTTTGTTCATGTGGGCAACCTACAGATTTGGGCCTAGGGTGTCGAAGCCAGCAAGGAAAAGAGGGAACCCCATGCAGAGGTCTGCCTTGTGCAAATTGCCTCAGTTTTTATTAGCCACAATCCCAGACAAAGTGTGATATTTGGTGGGGAAAAAACACAATGTTCACTTTGTCTGGGGTTCTGGGTAATAAATTCTGGGCCGCTTCGCGCAAGTCAGACCTCTGCGCATGAGAGGCTCCCCCCAACTCACAAACGGATCCATGGTGGTTCAGTGGGTTGCTGGTCACGGATCAGCGCTGATCCGTGACCAGCAATGCCTCATGTAGATGGTGTCCTTGGAAAGGGGAGAACCACTTTATGCCATATCCCTGGTGAGTAGGATCCAGGGCCCCAAACCCCCTCCCACCTCCCCTCGATTTTATTTTCTTTTCACCCCTGGGGGCAGTGATCATCTGCCCCCAGGGGTCTCTGGCGCTGTGGCCCCATGCTTTGGGGCCACGGAGGGAAGGGGGCCTGCTTACCTAGTAAGCAGCCGCCCCTCCCCCGTGTCACAAACGGATCTGCATTGATCCGGTGACATCTGCGCCCGATCCGCGGGCAGCAATGCCACAGCAATGCCACACAATGGGTATCGTTGGAAAGGGGAGGACCATCGATCATAATGGTGAACAGTTCAAAAGCTAAAAGAGAGAGACTGTGCTGCCTGATCAAGGTAGAGGTAATGAAAGCAAAGTGATGGGGGATTCAGAGTCAGACTTGACCATATTACCCGTTGGCACCCACAAAGAAATGGTAGGGAAAACCGAAGTGTAAATTAAGTAAGACCAAACACTGACCCATGGTATTTGAAGGTGCCATTGAAAGTCTGTTGGGATATATTAAGGGGACCATAGACTTCAAAGGCAGACAGACAGGAACAAGAGAGTATTTTTCTGAGGAGGGTTCAATAGTGCTGGGGTGGGATGACGGGCGAAGTTGAACATCAAGCTGGATCCAGACCAGGTTCTGACCATAAGAGCAGGAGGAGCATCATTGTCCAGGGAGGAATCCCTGAGGTTGTTTTCAAAAGAACTAGGAGGGATAAAGAACTATATAGATAAGATTCAGTGCCAGTCAAGCACGTAGTCAGGCCAGTCCCAGCTACGGAGACAGCTGTGTTACAAAATCAGTTCCTGAAGATGGTAAAAGAGGGTAACATTGAGAGGGTGGAATCGTCCAGATTGGTTAAGACCGGTTCTATTGATCAAAAAGCAGCAATCCAACAATATCATGAACTGCATAGATATGCGCAGTCTCTTAAAGATCATAACAGATTGCTACCCGTTGCCGATCATCAATAAGCTGATTCTGATGAAGGAAATCAAGTACTTCTCAAAGTTGGACATCCAGGATGCATCAAATCAGTCTATACAAGGAATCGAGTTCCCTGTGGGCGTTCATCAAACCATTCAGCATGTATCACTTTACAAGAACGCCATTCGTCTTGTCCTCGGCCGATTCAGTGCTCCAAAGGATGATGGACTCATACAGCGCAACATATGAAGATGAGGGAAACCATGATGTTGTACTAAGAAATGTGCTGAATAAATTGCTGGATGCAGGAGTTAAGTTGCGATACGAGAATTGCGTGGTAAAGGTGGGGTACAAGATTGAGGGAATGCATCAGCCCCAAGAAAAATGTGCTTGAGGCGATAGCCAAGGCTCCAGCACCAGCCAATAACGAAAAACCGAGAGTTTTTGGGCTTTGCCGAGTATTATGCGTAATTTGTGCCACGGTTCTTCAAAATGACAGTGCCAATGGGAGAACTACTGAAGAAGAGTGTGGAGTACGTGTGGAAGTCTGACCAGAAAGGCACATTTGAAGAAGAAATTGATAGAAGCCCTATGCCTGAGACCGTTCAACCCGATGTGGGAGACCGATATCACCACGGATAAAAGCACCCATGGGTATGCAGCTACGCTTACAAAAGATGAGGTGGAGTCGAACAGGCTTTGGCATGTGTGTCCAAGGCCCTGCCTGAGGCAGATAAAAACTACTCCCAGAAAAAGGTTCTAGGGTGCGCATTGGCAAGAGTACTTCAGGACGTGTGTGTGGGTTACCAAGTTTCATTTGGTCACGGACCACAAGCTATTGGTACACATGCTATGCCCGGGAGGATAAAGACATCCACTCCAAGACTGGAACATACAAAATAATGAAAATTACAGGATGGAAGAATTCACAGGCTGACTGTATGCCGCACTTACCGGACAAAGTGATCAAGTTACCATGTTTCTGCAAAATGAGTGTGTGGTGGCATCAGTTGGAGACTTGAGGAGCAAAGAATTCATTGAAATGAGGAAGAGCCATTGGTAAAAGGAATCAGCCAAAGATGAAGCTGTGCCGCAGTTGACGAGATGGGTCAGAAAGAGATAGCCAGATGTGTAAAACCATATATGGAATAAAGGCACAATAACCATATACTAATGACACGCCAGTCGTGAGGTTCGTTTCCCAAACAGGTCTGGTTTATTTTCAGAGTATCTCAGTCAGCCGACCGGGTATCAACACCTCACGACGAGTATTCACAGACACCATGAGAAGAGAGAGCCATCATCGGTAAAGCAGAATATATATAACACATCATTCTACAGCATTCTTCGGTCCGCCCGTACACGCGACATACAAGCTAGGGTTCGGTAATTGACAGTTATGCACGTAACTTCATTCAGTCTAAACATTGCGTATTTCTAGCCGAGGCTGCAGAGACAGCTTTCTGTTTTGGGGAACACTGGGCATTGGCACAGGGAAGGATATCATGTTCTAGCAGGGAGACATTCCAACTAACGTTATCTATTCGCTGCACTCATGGGCTAAGGGTCAGACAGTTCTGAAGCAGAGAAAATACCATCCTTCGTGAAGGAGCACCATTAGTTGCATATAATTCTTATTTATCTGCCTTCTACAACAGCGTTTGCAAGACAGGCTGGCACCTGGGTTGCGGATTAGTCGCGGCTTATGTAACGCTTCAAGGCTTTACAGAATAAGGAAAACAATGTATTTGTACAGGGTTTCACATTCCTGCCTACGTTAGCATTCAGAGTTCAAGCTGTGGCCTTGCACCGTGTGTGGATCTGAAGCACAGAATATATTTGCAGAAGCGTGCAGAAAAGAAAATGGCAGGCAATTACAAAATGGACTCCTAATGGTCACATTTAGGTTTCATGGTTTGCAATGTTTGTCACATGATGTAATTCGCTTCTGGCCAACGTACTATTCATACTAGGCGGGCTATACAATTGCATTTCCGGTTTCACAAACCCTCCTTTTGGCCTTAAGCCAATAGCATCATCCAAACATTGCGTCATCATCGGACCAAGTATCACTTTCCGAACTGCCCAAGTCGCTATCATAATGAATATCAGAAATATGAATTGCCATAAACTCTTTGATGGTTTCATTTTCGTGTTTGAGACCCCATTTATCATATGAGGTTTGGGCTTCATAATCTTTGTACTGATTATCTGTACACATTCATTTGTTCTCATGGAGCAAAATGGCTGGCAAACATTGTATGCAATAACAGCAGAATATGAGGATACTAAATATCATGACAAAATTGCGATCAGTTTCCATCCCCAGGATTGTAACAGTTCCCAGAACCATGTACTCAAATTTAGATTTCATACGCCTGTGGGAACGTGGATTTCAGAAGTTAGAACGTGTAACTTCTTAAATCGCTTCAAATATTGTAGGGGAGGCGTCACGAAAACACAGCACGCTGATCCCACTAACTTGCATACACCTCCATGGTCAGCCAAAATAATGTCAAGAACCATTCTATTCTGAAGTGCACCTAGCCTGATTTTTTTGTTCCAGTGTCATGTTGTATAGTATGTCAGTGGTTCCATCAATTGTTTTCTCTAACACCCTGGACCGTTTTCTAATATTCCATGAATGTATTTGCCTGTCCCCAAAAAGGTATAAAGGATTTAGATATGTCCCCAAAAATGTGCCCAGCAGTATCATCTTGTCTTGGCCGAGATCTGGATACTTTTGCTATTTCAGAGGTTGTAGCGAGGAATACACCAGGTAAAAGTATCCCTAAATAACAGGTACCTTCCCAGTTTCTAGGCAACCATGGATAAGCCTGGTCCCCCCACACAAAAAATAGACAGGACCTCCTATATAGAATGGTTTCTCTTTGTGCTCAAGTACAGCAGTATTCATAAATCTGGTAAATGTTCCCATAACAAAATAGAACAGAATGTGGACTATGGTTAAAAGTGTAGGAGGGAGTCATGGCATCTTTGTTTCGTACAGGAGTCATTTTAAAAATAATCAGTGACTGGTAAGGCCTACAGAGTCTATCAATGGGACTGGTCGATACAGTGTTTATTTTGCTTCTATTTGTAAACACATAACAACCCAAGGGTGTCGATAGCAATCTTTCAAATTCATTTATGTTCGTTCCATCAAAGTTTCTAGTGACACTATCATCATTTCCCAAAAAAATAGAGCTCTTAGTGATGCACAACAGGCAGTACTCAGGGGTAGAGGATGTATATGCCAACCCATTCCTCTTTCCCCAGGCTGGGGTAAATGCGAGCACACCCAGCAATTGGATCCATTCAAGATTGCATGTGTCATATTCATAATTAATAACGGAGTATTGTTATCGTAACCTCGTCTGTGTTTAACATCTCATGGAGGAAGAGTGTAAGAAAGCACATGAGCTGGGGTCATAGTGGGAGCATTGATGTGGGCAACAGGGTATTCATGGGATGTATAGCTTCTAAATACCAGAACATTGGGATTTGTGTAAATACGATACAGATAGATATGACGACCAGAAGCAGTTTAGTCTTCATAGACCAAGTCTTTCTCGGAGCAGATTCAAGGTCAGTGTCTATAGTTCTATTAATGTCTTCATCAGCGCAAGTGGCAGCAGGAGCGAATACAGGCATTATATATAGGTTTATTTCAAACGTTTCAGCGTCCCACCGAAAAAGGTCTCACACCGCAACACACGTTTAGTCAGCAGAGTTCAAGCAAGTTCAGTTCGGCCTGCTTAAGCTGGCAGCAAGCTGGTGTTTACCTCAGAGGCTCCAAAATAGAGAAGCAAGAATCAATATACATTTTTCATAGTGTCGGTACCTTTGCCCCAGCTTGTCCACGCTAGGATGCAAAGCCCTTCACTTTCAATGATAGCACCGGGAAATCGCGTGTCAGATCTTTCATCCGATCCAGCTCATACGCTCCCTTTCCCTAGGCCTCCGTTTCCAGCTCCATCCGTGGGCCAGAAACAAAGGCTGTTACAATTACTTGCGAATTAATGGACGCAGATTGTACCTTAAAGCTCCAGGTACAGTGTGATCGATGAACAATGCACCATCGTTGTCTGCAGTAGATACAGGAACAGTGCCAACTGGTGATGCAATTGGTGAGGATGATGATCATGCAGCAGACAAACAGGGTTGAGGTAACACTCAGATTCCGTTGCAGTCTCCCCAGGCCCCTTCTTGGGCTCAGGAAGTGGTTTCAGCTGAATTTCGACAATGTCTTTGTGATCAATTAAAGCTGGTTCACTCTGGAAATCAGAATCATCGGTCTCTTTCTCATGTGGCAAAGAAAACGGGATTCTTTTCGTGTGCGTTGCATGGATCCAATGCTTCCGAATGTTTACTCGAACCGCAGTCTGAGGGCCAGGAGCACCTGGTACGACCCCCCTTCCACCGCGGTGCAAGTGAAGACTTTCTCTCAAAGTTCTTTATTAGGACCCAGTCCCCCGGTTGCAGACAATGGCCTGGGCCCGTGTATCCGAAAGGAAGAGCCTCCTGCACCTGCTGATGAATCAAACGCAAGTTTTGAGTCAAATGTTTACAGTATTCAGTAAGTAACGGATACTCTATCTTTCAACCTTCTCGGACGTGGCACATTCCATACATTGGCTGGTATCCCCATAATAATTTCGTAGGGGGACGGGGGAAAGAGACCAGTCTTTGCTTGCACAGCCGTACGCATAGACAACAAGGCTAGCAGTAATGCATTGGGCCATTTCAAATTACTCCTGGTGCATATTTTCGCCAGTTTATTTTTCAAAATACCGTTTTGCCATTCCACAAGACCGGCGCTCATCGGATGTCTGGCTGAATGCAATAGTTTATCAATTTGGAGGCCTGCACAAATCTGTAGTATCACGGCAGCTGTAAAATGTAGGCCATTGTCTGACCATATGACACGTGGTAACCCAACCTCTGAAAATATTCTTTTAACATGGATTTCGCTGTTGACATAGCTTAACAATCTTTCAGGGGATAGGCCTCCACCCATTTGCTAAATGCACAGACCACTACAAGAACATATTTAAAGTTATGGCATCTCTCCATTTCTATAAAGTCGAAATGGATAACCTCAAACGGCATTGAGGGAGGACCAACACTTCCTACTGGTGTCACTGTTCCCTTTCCAATGTTGTGTTGTAAACAAGTCATGCAATTTTGAACCAATCTCGCGGCAGTTTTCATAATGTTGTCATTGTACCATTCAGAATGAAGGTGCTGATAAATCGTTCTCGCACATACATGCGTCAGACCATGGGACATAGTAACCATTACCATAACATATGCATTCAGCAACATCCATCTACAGTTCTCTTGGTCTACCCCGACAACCCTCAGGGTCCAATTCTGCTGGACCCTCAGCCCATAGTTTTATTTCCTCAGAAGTGGCTTCTGCTTCTATTTCTTTTACAGTCCCAATTCCATCCTCTATCATGCAAGACACCCTCTCTTTTGTTTCGACATACAGGTTTGTGTGCAAATCAGTGGCAGTTTGTTTCGCAACTGCCAGCAAATGCGTTTCCTTTTCCTACGTTACACGTTACCTTTTTATGGGCGTTAAATTTCATTATTGCTGCAGCGCAAGTGCTTGTAAAGACTGGAGGGGGTGGGGAGTATCTGTACTTCTGCTCTCTATATGGTAGAGGAGAGGCACAGAAGACCCCAGCCAAGAGTCTCCATTATTGGTATCGTGGTCAAGCAATCAAGTCCTAGCTTCTCAGGAGGCGATGCAGGCTGGTTCTTAAGTACAGTGTAGTCCCCAAGCCCCCCACAAAGGAATGTCCACACACTGTATTAGTTAAAACACAGTCTTTATTCAGGTTATGTACACTATCACAATAACTCACTTTGTGCTCAGTGAATCTACAATGGCAAATATATACAGTTCTAAAGTGGTACCACAATTACTATCAGATCTCATTAAAGTGCATCAACTATACTCTGGTTAAATGTCACACAGATCACTTAATGAAGGCAAACAACAATAGACATAGGAGGAAAGCAGTTGGTTAGAACAATTGGCAGAATACTGGCCTCTACCGTTAAACACAGTTCTGTGTGGAGATCCCCCCCCACCTGGGCACCCTGTAAAGTAAAGATATATCACAAGCCCAGTCCATATATTGTTCTAGAAGTCTTATTTCCTTCTACAATAGTTCTACAACCCCAATGTACCTGGAATAGCAGAGTTTGTTGTCGTGTCGTCGACGGATCCTTCTTGAGCGGCTCTCTTTAAAGCAGGAGCCACAGATCGTCGAGATCCCACAAAGAAAAGTGAACTCGGCGTCGAGGCGACAAGTTCGATCCCAGCGGTGCTCGTCGTCGGCGAAGCGACGGTGTCATGCAAGGAAGAGGCGTGCGGGGCACCTCGATGTTGATAGTTCTGGACCACAAAGAGTTTATGAAGAACTGTGGCCCAGCAAGGGCATCGAGTTATCCTGCGTCTCTACAGTCGCTGGGTGGCAGGAAACCCAGCGGCGGATGCTCCTCTGCGCATCGACGGCCTGGCACTCTCCAGCGGGATAAGGCGGGCGGCGGTGCGGACGAGCGCATCCGTGAATCAAAAGTCTTAGGCAAAGGAGCGTGCGGCTCCGGTCGTCGGCAGCACGGCATGAAGCGGTCCCCTCTTCTGGGCAACACAGCTTCGACGCGGTCCCCTCTTCTGGGCAATACAGCTTCGACGGGCCTCCGGCCGTTACAGCAGACTTGGGAACCCTGGTCGACGACAGTGGAAGGAATGTCCAGTGCTGATCTTCTTTCTCCTCGGCGGTGCCAGTCTCCAGTCGGCAGCCTTTCGAGGGTCTGACTTCTAGGGCGCTTCGGCGAAGGTTAGCAGTGCTAGATGGTCCCTCGGAGCATGGGAAGCGGGCACCTAACCAGGTCCACTCTTGGATCAGTCTCGACGGCTTTCGGTTTAGGGAGACAGCAGTCAACCTTCTTCTTAAGGCTCAGCTTTGAGGTTAAGCATCAGTTTCAACTTCAGCTTCTGAACAATTTCCAGTGGTGAGAGGTCCCCAGATATACTATTCTGTCTCTCAACCAGACTGCTGGGTCACACTCAGCAGCCAATCATACAGAAGGGCATTCATGCTGTCATTCAGCCAATCTTGGGGCCGGTGGGCTCTGGTGGACGCGGACGCTCAGCAACGCGGTGTTGCTCTCGCCGTGGGTTGAAGTAGCGTCCGCTCGATCATGTGATTGCTCATTCTATCACATGACCTTGCGTTTAGTCGTGCTGTCATTCAACATTCTGTATTTATTGGTGGATTATAACATTCTGTATTCCGTACAAAGCAACACGAGTCTCATTTCCTTGGAAGTCTATCCAAACACATGACACTGCGTTGCTGTGACAGCACGACTAAACTTAAGGTCATGTGATAGAATGAACGATCACATGATCGAGCGGACGCTACTTCAACCCACGGCGAGAGCAGCACAGCGTTGCTGAGCGTCCGCGTCCACCAGAGCCCACCCGTCCCAAGGCATCCAGTCGGTAGCTGCTAGTCGAGCAACACCATACTTTTGTTGAAGGCAAGTGGACCCATTCTGTAGAGACATGTGCCGTGGACCCGTGCTGCGGTATCTGGGCTATGGGCGGCTTTGCCACAAGATAGGGGAGGGCGATTATAGATTTTTTGCTGCCCTGGTGTTCAGTTTGAACATATAATACCAAATTGTCCCGGGTTTCAGATATTCCACCTAATTTTTGGTGGAAGATAACATTCTGTATTCCATACAATTAATGGGGATATCGTATGTGAGAATCATTGCGACCATAATGAGTGCATGACTTTTAAGACTTGTGTCCTTTTGAATACATAGTTTAGTGATTGGCCTCTTGTCGTTTTGTTATTCAGGGACTCAATACACCCGTGTGGCACAGCGTGGTATGTCTGTTGGCGCCAGTACACTCACCCTTCGAGTTGTGTCACTAATTGGACACATTAAGTAAGATCCGTTGATGTGATATCCTAGACCCTTGTTCCTTTGTGGATGGGTTCAGCATTTATTTGTACCTAATTATGTCAATACCTTACAGGGTAAAGCCCTACTGTGAGCTCAGCAATTCTCTGTGCAGGAACCTGTTTCTGGACGCTGTGAATTTGAACAAACAGCCGGCCCAGTTAAAATGGGAGCAATGGACTGCCTCCCTCTTTCTATGCTAAGGTCAGTTACTACTTTTTAGCAACCTTTGTGCTAGTTCAGCAAGCAAGAAGGGATAATATGCAGTTCGCCTGTACCGTCTTGTACCGGTTTAGTTAACCAGAGGCGCACTAGATGGCTTAGATCCAGGAACTATGTGGCCACCATTTCCTGCGCATATTTTGCATTAATTCTGCCAGTGAGGATAAGCAGACACCATTTGTTCCACACTCACTATCTCAAAACCGAGAGACTCCCGTGTTTGTGATACTTTAAACTGTTGGTGTCGTTTCTATCCATGGCCTGTTTCCACTGTACTTTAAAGACATCAATTTACCATGGTAGCACTTTTCCTGTCTGACACCCACGGTCCACCTCAGAGATGTGCACTCTGGGTGGGAGCAGGTTGCTGTTTATGTTTACATATTGATTTATTGTGTATTTGGTTTTAATATATTGTTTCAAGTTGTCATCAAAGTATAGGAGATTCATGAGTTCATGTTTCCCGTTCTTTCCTTTAGAATGTATCTCCTGATGAAGACGTCACTATAATATATGTCGAAACCAGTAGAGAGAGAAACTTGTGATCGTGGTTGGAGACTTCTGGGACCCATCTCAACTGTTTGGCCAGCCTATTGTGGCCAAGCATATTGATTTCACATTCTTTCTATAAATAATCCAATTGATGAATTATATGTCATGATTTTTTATAGATTTTATACTTTATACCCATTGTTGTTTGGTAGGAGTGGATTGTTGGTTGACGGATGCATGTGGATGAATGTTTGAACGACTGAATAGTATGAATTTTATTACATAGATGTGTCCTTATACGTTTTTTCCTGCTATGTAAATTGTTGCCGTTAAGTGCAGATTAAATCATGATTTGACTCATATTTAAAATGTATCATGTCTAATAAAAACCCTTGATACCTACCTTTAAATTGCACCCTCTGGTTTCTTTCCGTGATCAATTGCTATATTAATACCCTAACCCAGAGTGTGGGGTTCCCCGTGTCTTTCAGAAAACATACAGTGCATTCAGGCCATACTCCTCCCTCTCAGACACTCACAACAAGGAATGTGTATTGGGACAAGTACCCAGCCATTCAACACTACACACTGCATTCATACCAGTTTCGGGCAGGGCTGTCTCAGTCATTGTGTCAAACACCAGAAAACCGACATCCACAACAAGAAGTGCATATTGGTCACACACTCCATTCACCCAGGTCCCACCCACAGGGTGTACCCACAAGATACAGTCACTGGGAAGGATCCAGCCAGTCTGGCCTGGACTTCACAACACCACCATATATGGAACTTCCACCCAATAGCCAGCCAGGGGGAAGGGACAGAGTCAGGGCTTCCCAAAACTTGGGAAAACAAGGTAACCGGCAGTAGAAAGTAAGAGGCCGCAGGGGCCCATCTTGTTTCCTATCAGGAATCAACTGATTCCAATGGCAGGGCAGGGTATCCCAAAATGAAGGATACTCAGAGCACGTGTCAAATTCAGCATGTAGCTGCCACCAGCTCTGTGGGCCACACACAGGTGCCCAAAAACATACACTTGCACCCCCACCCATGTGTGCCATAAGGGTATCCCATGGGTCTGTACACCAAACCAAAAACAGGAAGAGCTGCACTGGACTCCTAGGCAGAAAACAATACAGAACACAAATGAAAAAGGACAAGGAAGTCTCACTATTAAAGTGCCATGTTGAATCTTAGTTCCATGTGACGTCAGGAAACCCCTTTCAGCCCATAATCGGCCAAAGTTGTGGACCACCCCAAAAGCGTATTGACTGTCAGTGTATATGGTCACACTAAGATTTTCAGAAAGTTCACATTCTCTGGTTAAAGCTATTATTTCCGCAGCTTGTGCTGAGTTAAGTGGGATTAGTTTGCTCTCTACAATAGTTTTCACTGTACTAATGGCATAAGCAGCAGTTGATATGCCATTCGGTTATTTAAAACAAGAGCCATCACAAAACAGTTCTCCATATGGCCCTTTCAGGGGTATATCGGTTATATCAATTCTTCTTTTCCTCTCTTGCTCAGTTATAATTAAGCAATCATGTGATCATTTCTCCTCACTCCCTCTTTCACTTTGAGCAGGCAATAACTCGGCCGGATTCAAAGAGCAACATCTCTTAATTTGAATATGCGGTGCAAATAGGATCAATTCGTACCTTGTTAGTCGGGCGGATGTGAAATGTTGCGTCTGCGTTCTATTTAAACGAAAGTCTACATGAATGGGGTACCATCACGGTTAAAGAGTGACCTAAAACCATCCTCTGGTTGCTTCACTGACGCGGCAGCCGCAGCAGCAACAGCTCGCAAGCAACGTGGCAAAGTACATGCAACAGGATCCATCGTGGAAGAAAAATAACCGCATGGTCCAATTCTGTCCCCGTGTACCTGAGTCAAAACAGCCAAAGCACATCCATCGCTTTCATGTACAAACAACATAAAATACTTCTCATAATTTGGCACACCCAAAACTGGAGCTGAACATAACGCAGCTCTGAGCAGGTCAAAAGCTTTTTGACACTCCCATGTTCCATGGCAGAGGTAAGGCAACATCCTTCCTTGTCAGTGCCACTATGGGTTTCACAATCGTAGAGAAATTTGGAATCCACTGTCTCCAATATGAAGCAATGCCAATTAAAACCCTGGCTTCATTCTGCCTATTTGGAACAGGCATATCAGAGATGCTTTCTATATGTTCTGGTGTTCTTCTTCCCTCCTTCGATAGGAGGTAGCTCAAATAGGCCACCTCCTCTTGACAATACTGGAATTTCTTCAAGGATGCCTTGTGACCGTGTACTGCTAAATGGTTCAATAATAAGACAGTACCTTCTTTACAAAAATCCTCAGAATCTGCTGCTATAAGCAGATCGTCAGTGTATTGCAATGATATACAGCCTGTCAGTAACTCAAGCATATCTAGCTGTTCCTTCAATGCTCTACTGTAAATACTTGGACTTCGGTGTAACCTTGCGGAATACTTGTGAATGTGAATGAGCGCCCTCCTAATGTAAATGCAAACAAATATCTACTGTCTGGATGAACGGGAATACTAAAAAACGCATTTTTCAAATCAATCACGCTAAAATGTGAGGCGGAAGCTGGAATCATAGTCAAAATTGTGGTGACATCAGGGACTAGCGGGAATTGTGGAGCAACAATTTTGTTCACTGCACGTAAGTCAATTATAAAACTAAGGGATTTCATGACCTCCTTTCTTGTATGCTGAAAGAATCGGACTAGTACAAACGCTACCAGAATCTCTTCAATCACATTTCTGGAAATTAAAACGGACACAATGCATTTCAAAGCTTGCTCACCTTGTTTGTTTATTATTTATAGGGTGCCCTAAACCCTTAGGTAGCTGGGCGCACAACATAGCAAGGATACTTATGGCTTGGTTACATTTGCATAAGTGAATATATACAGGTGCAAATAAAGTTACAGTTTCCATTGTTATAAGTATGTACATGTGCGAAGGTAGTTACAGTAATAAGTTACAGTTTGCATAGTTACAGCTATGTGCATGGATAGTAATCGTTAGTGCATGATTTCTGACTGAGACAAAGAGTAGAGAGCGAGCATATGTGGCTATGGGTTATTGGTCTTTGTGCCATAGCCAGTTACGGGTGTTGCGCCTAAAGCTATTATAGGATTGGTCTCTTCTTAACTCGACTGGTAAAGCATTTCAATGCTGAGCTGCTTCTACTGGGAAGCTATTTCCACCTGTTTTTTGTAGACGGAATCTGGGGATTTGGCGACAGTAGGAATTGGCGGTTCTGGTTGGGCGTGTGTAGGGTTTTCTGTTCATTCTTTCCTTCATGTATGTTGGTGCTGTGTTATTTAGGCATTTAAAGGTTAAAGTGACCATTTTGAGGAGGATCCGAAAAGTGATTTTTAGCCAATTGTGGTTACTTCTGGCATTGGAGATGTGCTCTCTAGTGGGTAGGTTCAGGGCCGTTCCAAGGGCATTGTTCTGCAGAGTTTGTTTGTGATATATTTATTAGCTCTGGCATAAAGCACGTTGCAGTAGACCAACTTAGAAAGGATGAGGGCATTGGCTAGAATGATACATGTAGCTGGTGAGAGGAAGGGTCTGCATGCTTTGATAGGTTTGCCAGTGTAGGCAGTGGATGAGGCCAAGGCATTTACTTGTTTCCTTAGGGAGAGTGTAGAAGCCAGGTAAAAGCCTAGAGTCTTCACTTCTTTGGCAACTGTAATTTTATTACTGTCGATGTTGAAGGCCTTGTAGTTGTCGTTACGTTTTTTTAAATTGTTGGCTGAGCCAAGGATTAGGATCTCCGTTTTCTCGTCATTCAGGCAGAGGCCATGGGTTGCCATCCATGCCTGAATGAGGATGTAGATTTCATTCACCAAGGCTGTATCCAATGTGAAATTGCCTGTAAGGGGGATAAGAATCTGGGTATCATCTGCATAGTTAGTGTAGGGGATAGCCAGCCTGTCCGATTTATCAAATAGAGGCTTAGTGAAGATATTGTACATGGTGGGCGAGACACATGAGCCTTGGGGGACTCCGCATGTTGTTATGATTGGGTCTGCAGAGGCTGCCATGGAAAAACTCACGCTTCTGTTATCAAGAAATGATTGGACCCAGGCTATAGCCTCACTTGAAAAGTGGGCTGCCGATGCTAGGTGATTGCATAAAACTGCATGGTCCACCAAGTCAAAGGCCACCGACAGATCAAGGAGGAGTAGCATGGCTGTGTTTCCTTTATCGTTAAGTTCATCAATTTGGCCTTCAAGATCTATTAAGGCTGTATCTGTGCCATGTTGGGGTCTGAACTCTGATTGGCGAGAGCCTAGTAATTGGTTTGTTTCAAGGTATTTTTGAATTTGTAAGTAGGCCACTCTGTCAATTATCTTCAGAAGAAAGGGGACAGTGGTAATGGACCTGTAATTTGTTGGGCTGGATGGGTCTAAGGTTAGTTTTTTTTAAGAAGGGGTAAGACCCAGGATTCTTTTAAGCTGCTTGGGACCGTACTTGAGCTAAAGGAAGCGTTGATAAGTTTTGTGATAAATTGAGCTAAATATCTAGCTGCATCCTTGATTATTGGGGCAGGGCAGCTGTCGCCTTTGCAGTTTGAGGGTTTTAGTGAGGTAATGATTTTATCTGTTTCTTGAATAGAAATTTTGGAAAACTTGAATGGTGCTAGGTCAAGTTTGTTGCTAGGAGGGGTACAGTAGAGGTTTCCGTAAGTGGGAGTGAGTTTTTTTTGCGCAATTTTAGTTTGCAGTGTTTTTATTTTATTTGCTAGGGCATTTTGAATATTGGTACACCATCATTTATCTTTAGGTAGATTATCCGGAGGAGGTATAGGGGATTCTAAGTCGTGTAGAATCGTGAATAATTCCTTGGTGTTAGAAGATGCTTTGGAGATCCTTTCGTTATAGAACTCTTTTTTGGTTTGGATGATTTCATTTTTGTATTTAATGGCAAAGAGTTTGAGTTTTAATTTATTTTCATCCGTGGGGGTGTGATGCCATGTAGCTTCTAGCTTTCTTTTTTCCAGTCTAAGTTCTTTTAGGTAAGGGGTGAACCAAGTGTTCAGGTGAGCTTGTTGTTTACTCTTACAGTTCTTAAGAGGGGCGATGGCATCTAAGAGTTTGTCATAGCTTCATTATAGTGGTCGACCAGCGTGTCTGGGTTAGAGTTGCTTGGTAGGGTGTTAATCACTGGAAGGAGACAAGGTAGGATGTTATTAGTTGTGATGTTTTTTCTAGATCTGGTAGGGAGGGGGGTGCCATTATTTTATCTTGGTTTACTTCTTTGTTGAGTTTTAGGCTGAAATCAAATCAATCAAGAAGTGGTCGGTCCAGGTTTGGGGTGTAATTTTGGTTGGGCAATTTGAGGTGGCTACCCAGTCAAGGGCCCTCCTTTGTCATGGGTGGGGATTATGTTATGTTAACTGAACTTATAGAGCGCACGGTCGCCCAAGGGCATCATGGCGCTGGAGAGGTGAGCTGCTTGCTATAGGAGAAGACCAGTGGAAAAAGAGGGCTAAAATAGGATGGTCTTAAGAGCTCTTCTAAAGACAAGATGGATGATTGGGGGTGCCTCTGAGTGACAGTGGAAGGTTATTCCAGAGTTTGGCAGCTGCAATGGAGAAGGCCCTGCCGCCGATCCTTTCATGGTTAAACCTTGTAACAGTAAGTAGGTTAGTGGTGGAGGAGCGCAAGTCGCGTTCAGGGATATATCAAAAGAATTTGGACTGAGGAAACTGGGCTCCTTGGCCGTGGATGGCCCGTGATCAATACACAGCGCCTTACAATGAACACGCTGGACCACCGGAAGCCAATGGAGCACTGGCGAAATATGAGCACCGTAGGGAGAGCCAGTGGCTAACCTGGCCGCCAGGTTCTGCATGCGCTGAAGCCGCTGTGTGAGACTGATAGGTTGCGACAGATAAAGAGAGTGCAGTAATCCAACCGCGGAAGAACTAACACAGCCACCATTGGGGGGGGTGAGGCGGATGGCTTCTGGCATCATGGGAAGAACCCTCGAGGACCCTGATCTAGTGGTGGGCAGACTGGCACACAGCAGTAACCTGGTTGGACATAGAGAGGGAAGCAGAAAGAATGACACCCAGATTTTTTACTTTACTAACTGGACTGGGAAGAGGACCTAGAAAGGTGGGCCAGAAAGCAGAGGCCCACAGTGAGGGGTCAGAAGGACAGCCCACCACCATTACCTCCGTTTTATCGCCATTAAGTTTGAGCCAATTCTGGTCCATCCAAACACCGACTGCCCTCAGTCAGTCATGAAGGCATGACAAGACCTCAGCCTGATCTAGGCGGATCAGGATTTGAGTGTCGTCAGCATAAGAGTAACAATTGAGTCCGTAGGAGCAGAGGAGGCAGACCAGTGCCCAGATATAGATATTGAACAGGATTGGGGAGAGTGAGGATCCCTGCGGGTCACCGCAAGTGAGGTGGCAGGAAGAAGAGAGAATAGGGGGGGGCATAGCAAGAGTCTGTGTACGGTCTGAGAGTAAGGAGGTAAACCAAGCAACGACAGAGCCAGATATCCCAATCTGCGCCAGTCGTTAAAGAGGATGGGGTGGTCAACCGTGTCGAATGCGCTGACAGATCCAACAGAATCAAAGCACCGACTCCACCTGCATCAACTAACCTGGACAAGTCGTCTTGTACAGAAACAAGCACACTTTCCGTACCCCTCCCTGGCTTAAAACCAGCCTGGGCAGGGTTGAAGATTTTAGAAGATTCGAGAAAAGAGGATAAAAGGGGTGTGATGAGAGATTCCAGAAGTTTGGACAGGAAGGGAAGCAGAGATAGGACGAAAATTCACAGGTTTAGTGGGATCAAGTGAGGGCTTCTTGAGAAGGGGGGATGACCCTCGCAGATTTCAGCCCCGAAGGAACCTGTCCTGACTGGCAAGAGTTGTTTATGGCTGCTGTAATATCTGCTAGAATGTTTGGGGCGATCTTCATAATGGTGACCGGAACGGCATCCTCAGAAGAGGATGATTTAATCTTTAAAATAGCTGCTAGGACCTCTGCCTCGGTAAACAGAGGAAAGTTGGACCACTTGGTAGAAGGGTCAATAGAGGGAGCAGGCAGAGACACAATGGCATCTGGGGTCATTATCGCAGGGGATTTGGCGATATTTGAGCAAATCACATCAATTTTAGTGATTAAAAAAAAGAGGCAATCGTTGCAGTTTTTGCAAGGGCTTAACCATGGAGGTAGAGGCCTCAGAAGAGGCTAATGAATGTACAATAGAGAACAGAGTTTTGGGCTTGCACAAGGCATTTTCAATTTTCTGAGAGAAAAAAGTAAATTTAGCCATTTTAACGCTGGCCAAATAAGTAAAGAGACCAAGTTTGTATAGTTCTCTGAGCGCAGGATTGTAGCTTTTTCACCATTTGCGCTCCGTTTGTCTAAGTTGCAGGCAGGCAGATTTAAGCTGGTCAGTAAACCAAGGTTGGGGGGGGGGGTATGCTGCAACCTTGAGTCAGTTTAAGTGAGGCGCAGAAGTCTACGGATGTCACAAGAGATTGGGAAAGTGATGTTCAAGATAAGGGTGGCTGTGTGGGCACCGAGTGCCTCGGGATTGACCAAGTGCCAGGAGCGTAGTAGTGTTTTGGGGGGGTGGAGTGGGTAGTATAAGTGTGCACGATACCAGATGGTGGTCAGACCAAACCACTGGTTCAATAGGGCCAGGGCGTAGAAGGGAGTCCTTGGCAAATACTAAGTCAAGCGTATTCCCATGTGAGTGAGTCGGGGCTTGGATCAGTTGAAGCAGGTGTTGATCAAAAAGGTCATCAAAGAAAGAATTCATTTCAGCAGATCTTGGCAGGTTAAAATCACCCAATATCACTAGGTTGGTATATTGCAGGTTCAGATCAGCTAGGAGATCCGCTAGACCTTTCCCAAATGATCCTATAGGGCCAGGGGGACGGTATGTAAACAGGAAGTGGATGATATGGGAAGGCGCAATAACACACTGAAAAAATTAAACTTTCATGTTAAGTGCATGGGGGCATAATAGCTGGGTAACAGCATTCTTGTCCCTGAAGATAACCGCAACCCCTCCCCCACGTTTGGGGAGTGGGCGGTCATGATGAATAATGAGGCAAGTAGGGGGAATAGCTTGGACCAGAGCTGGTGCAGAGCTTGGTGTTAACCAGATTTCTGTCGGGCACAAAAAAATCCGGTTGTCTCCTAGAAAGCAGGACCCAAATTACGCCAGTCTGGGCCGGAAGAGAGAAGGGGGCGAGTACTTTTTGGGATAGCCCATGTTCGTTGAACATGGTGGCTAGAGCTTGTGCATCGTCGGGGTCGTTAAGTCCTAGGTTGAGGTCACCAAGGATTAATATTTGAGATGATGCTTTAGTATTGCTGGCTATCAGGCTGGAGATATCTGTCATGATCTCTGCTTCCAAAAGGTCAGGGTTTTCCCAACTCCCTTGGAAGCAGATCCATAACCCAGGTTCCGAGTGCCAACCAGTCCCAATTGGGACCTTTTGGACCCAGTCCTGGCGCCAGCGGCACCAGGCTCATAAATATGCCCAGTCCCAGCGCTGGAAGCGCCGGGCTCATAATGCTTGGGTGGACTTACCTGCAGCAGACCATGCTGCTTACTTGCCTGCCAGTTGAGCCTCTGATCCTCTTCTGTTTGGAACTACTTTTCCTGTTGGGTGGGGCAGGAGCCACTCCCTAGGTTCAGAACACTGGAACTCTTCTGGAAAGCAGGAACTCTTTTCTTACCTAGGCGTGGCTGTGGAAGGAGACACCTAAGCACTACAGGAGGCTATTTAAACCACACCCGATGCGATGGATGAATCTTGCTTTGCGTTATTCTGCATCCTCTGCAGCAGAACGCTCATCATGTCTTCTGCATCTGATCCTGGGCCTAAGGAAAAAGGCTTACCATCCTGAATCCAGTCTTCAGCAACACCTATAAAAACAAGAAAGAACAGGTTAGCATTACGGTCTTCAGTGACAGCGCTTCACTTACCTGACCCATCGGCTGTCACCAACGCCTCGCGCTGCATTCCGGCATCTGAAAGACAAAGGCTTACCAACTCTTTGCACGCTCCGGAGGTCTTCGCACTGCATTCCGGCATCTGAAAGACAAAACAAGGTGCGTTTAAAGACATTGGGGAACTTTAATACTCACGTGCCATTACTCCTTTCCACATCTAACCCAGTGGGTATTCCGGCACCCTGCAGCCACTCCGAACTTGTACCTGCAAAAGAAAAAGACAGTTAGAGCGCATCGTGAAGCAGGCAACAAGCGCTTACTTACGTGCTTCCAGGCGCTTCTATTCATCACACGGGCTCCATCTTCAACTCACTTCAGCCCGTCATCCGCCATCGCCGGAACCCTGCAAAACAAGAGACATCATTACTAAAGACTTTAAAGACATTAGAATTACTCGAAACTTACCGTTCGTGTAGTAAACGACGGACAGCAGTCCTCTGAAGTCAAGAGGCCTGCTCCCCTTATCCAGTGAAGAAACTGGTTACAGCACCCTGCCCCGAAGCAGATGGAGAGCACGGCGTTCACTTACCTAAGGCGAGCGCGTTAACCTTTGGGGTTCTACAGGAGAAGAGACAGGGAAGAAGAGAGAGACATTCAATAACCCAGTTCATTAATCCCATATTTTCTATCTTCTGACACCTTACCCTTCGAGTCAGACATACAGTGCACAGAGGTCCAGCCCAAAGAGCCAGCCGTGTGTTACACATCACCTTTGAAGATACGGTATACGCCCAGTCAAGACCGGCGCCTCTACGGGAATCAGGTGAGCGTTACAATATCCTCTTCAAAATGAGCCTATGGGCCCTGGTGGCCTGTAAATGAGGTAGATATTCAGGGTGCGGCACGGAGATATGGGCAGTTTAGCAAATAGTAATTCACATGATTTTAGTGGTGGTAGCATTGTGCGTCTTAGTTCCATATTGGATTTGGCGATGATGGCTAGGCCACCTCCTCTGGCATTAGGTCTGTCCATTCTTAGGAGTCGTTACTCATTTGGAATAGCCAGTGACAGTGCTGGGCCTGCTGCATCATGTAGACAGGTTTCTGTGACCGCTAGGAGGTCAAGATTATCTGAGGTTAGGATATCAGCTATTTCAGTTGCATGGGCCACTATCGATCTGGCGTTGATTAGGGCTTCTGCTATTGTCGTAGTTTTAGGCAGGCATTTGATGTTTAGGGTAGTGGAGGTGCATTCATTCCGTATAGAAGTAGCAGGGGTTTGTGGCGATGCTTGCGGCAGGTCCCTGGGAGTATTTTTGGGGTTGGTGCGGTGGTTTAGTTGCGTATTGGGCAGTTTGTGTTCAGGGGGTGGGGGGGGGAAAATTTGGTCCATAATTGCCAATGTTTGATGAACGAGGAGCAGGAGGGCCGGTAGTAGAAGTAGAGAGGTGCTAGTGTACATAATGTGGGGGTTAAGATCGATTGCCAAGAGAGGGGGCAATAGGTTTGTAGCGGAGTACAAGGTGTTCGCTGGAGGCTAAGCTTAGCGCTGACGCAGTGTGCTGAGTAAGGTGCAGATTGGGAACAACTTTGTGAGTGGGCTAAAACAGCTTACAATGATAGGTTAAGATCAGTTTAGCGTAAAATAGCGGAGGTCTTCTTGTATGGAGGGCCTAGTGTCAGCTTTGTGCAAAAGTAGGCTAGGAGCAACTGTGCAGAGGTAGGCTAAAAATGAACTGTGCATAAATTGGCTACAATCTACTTTGCGCAGATTCGCTAAAAACAACTGCAGAGGTAGGCTAAAATCAATTTTACGGATGCAGGCTAGTATCAACATTGCACAGATTAGCTGAGATCAGGCTTATATGGAGGTCTCAGAAGCCGTGTAGGCACAGTATATGTATCAAAGACACAATGTGGGTATCAATGGGCAATGGGAGGATAGTGGTTCACTCACCAGCAGGGTCAGTTGGAGCAATACCGTGAAGACAGATACACAATCGAGATTTTGTATTGCGGAATACGCTGTAGCGTAATTCCTTCTTTCAAAAAATGTTTACTTGTTTAACTTTCAAACATCCTACATCGTTATCATTTACTGCCCATATACAACCTGGTACTTCACTTAATTCAGTCGGTAATGGCAGAGACACAAATAGCGATACAGGAGTTTGTTCTGGAGAAATCGTCAAGTACACTCCATCAAGAGAACAATAAATTACTGCATTCAATTTCTTCAATAGATTTAATCCCAACAAATTCTCGCCAGTTTGTCGTCAAAAGAAATGGACAAGATTCAGTGGATGGACCTAATGTGATTGGCACTGGCTGTGAAACTGAAACTGGACTAATTACTGGTGTACCTGAAAACCCTACTGAAACATTGCTATGCCCTGGCAGTGGTATATTTGGAACCCGCTGTTGGTCGATCGAACATTTCTGTGCACCTTTCTGTGCACCTGTGTCCACTAGAAAAATATGCTCCTTTTTCCCCAACCTTCATTTCTACATAGGGCCTTTTCTGATTAACGGGAATAGGCACTGGTTCCAAACCCAGCTTCGGGCTGTCCTAGGGGAACAGTACATCATCAGATGTAAAGTCTCCGGAGTAATATGCATTGGAGGGATTTCAAAAACATTTGCACCTTTCATGGTGTCTGTTGATTCTGATAACTTGATTATGCTGAAATTGCGGCTGCATCTGACTTTCTGGCCCGCTATTCCTGGGCGACCTCTAAACGGTCTTCTCGAAATAGTCCCATTTAACCCCCAATTGCGGGCACTGTGCACGCCAATGGCCTCCTTGTCTACCATAGGCACATTGGTTTATACCTATCGGACCCCCCATGCATGTTGGACGATAATGCAAATTGGACTCTAGACGGTGCGTTTCCCCCACCTCCCTTACCTGTGGCTACCTGCTGCAGTAGAACTCTTGTTTTTAAATCTCCTTTCTTCCTAATTTCCTCATCCTTTTACGAATTCACTCGGTTCTCATAATAATGGGCCATATGTAATACTACACTTTGTGATTTTGCTTGCCATGCACTTTCAGATGTCATTATCAATGTCTGAATTTCCGGTAACAATCCTCGCACAAATTTATCAACAAATAATCTCTTCCCAGGTTCGGTATTTAGATCTTCACCACTAAAATCTGCAAATACTTCTTCAAACCGGTTAAGAAAATTCCGTCGCTCCTTCCAATTTGCCTTGTAAACAAGCAGTCAATTTATCCCAAACTATTCTCTTCTCAGGCACTAAAGTTTTCAATTTTGCTAGTGAGGGCAAAGTTAAAACTATTGCGGAGGTTTCTCCCCAACCTTTCTCTCACCATCGACTCTGATCAAAGTTTCCCATGTATCGCCTAGCATCGGTGCATCATTTATACTTCTAATTTGTTTCCATATGTCAGCAGGAAGAATCACAGGGAACAATAAATCAATGTGACTCAGTGTGAAAATAGATGAATTCAAAACGGATTCAATTTCCTTATGAAAACCGACAGGATTTTTCCTAATATCAGGGACCGTCTGTTTTAGTGTTCACTTCTTGCCTAGAAAAGGGGACATGTACAAACTGTGCGATATAATGGGCTTCTATCGCTCGAGATGGAGTTTGTCCTACAGTGGCAATTTCTACTTTCGGGACAAACGTGGGAGGCACCTCCCTCATAGGTAATTGCAAATTAGGGGAATTCTGAATTTGAGCCCCTATTAAGCAACAAAGCCAAATCAAGGGAAAAAGCAGCAGTTCCAGCGTCAGACAAAAACGTTCTTTTATAAATCGTCATCAAATCAGCAGGACAACAAACCTTCTTCATCATGCATTCATCCTGTAAATATGCCACCATAACCTGTAACACCTTTCTCAGCATTTCCAGTGTGTATTGACAAAAATTTATCATGCACTTCAATCGGGGAAATGGTAGCATTCGTTATCCATCTCATCGCATCGTGCGTACAAATTCTCATCTCTTCACTAACAGGTTTCAACGGCGGAAGAAATCGCTTCTGGACACATGACATATGCAGATCACGCTTAATCATATCTTTATGCAATCGATCAAGTTCTCGCTTAAACACAAATATTTGCGCTACATGTTCTCGTATCTTTGCCGCATTATTTCGTGAGTTGGAAAGGACAATCAAATCACGCAACTCTTGCGGTATCACTGTATCAGTTAGTCACTCCATACATTAACAAGATAATCTCCCATATATTCTAACAATACCTGTTGTTCACCAAGGCCTCTATGATCAGATATGGAACTTTGCACAGCCACTTCAATATATGCCTCAGCCCACTTTTTCAGTTCGTCTTTTCGTTCCTTACTAATCGTACTACGAGTCAGTCTAATAGTTCCTCTTGCAGAACTGCCAGCTAAAGCGTATAAGTCATGCTCTGTAGGAGGTAGAGGAAATTATGTCATTGGCGCAGATGGGACGGTTGCTGCAGGTGCGGATGCAAGCGTGGGAAGCAACTGGGTCATTACTTGGGTGATCATTCCTTCGCTCATTCAGCATCTTATTTATCAATTCATCTGATGTATGCAAATCCTGTGAAGGATACATTTTCTGTATGTCTAATTGGAAGGCCCTAATCCATGTTCCCAATGGCTTCAGTCTGCTTCTGCTGATAATGCACTAGCGCTTTCTCTATATTTGACATGCGTCTACGTGCGTGTTTCTCTCTACTCTTCAAGCGTTGATTTGCTTCCTTCCTCCAGTCCCTTACAACGTTGAACGCTGCAGGTTTGGCCTTTTTCTGTAGCAATACTGATTCCAAATGTTCTATGCACGCTAGTTCATAGCTCCCATTATTCGGCCACTGAAGATCTGATCCACGTCTGGTCTGCCTATGCCAAATCGCATTAAAAACTATTGCGCCTATACCATACATGATGTACATTTCATATGCCGGCGACCCCTCGGGTGGCACGGCTGGGCCAGTTTCCAAAGACTGTCTAACGCAGTGAAAAGAATCTCACTAGAGAGGAAGACAATGTCCCAAGCATGGTTAACTCTTACCTCTTTCATCTGGGCGTTTGTACTTGCAAGTGCAACACTCAAATATCAGGACGTTTAAGAATAGGGACACGACTCACCTGATCAATTTGCCACCCAGGACGCAATTCAGACGCAACCAAGAATCGTCACAACCACGTGTCTGGCACAATTTGCCTCACTTCCAGGATCCTCTCCTTGATGCTCTATGGGCGGTGCTCACCGATCAGGGATCGGCTGTATACAGATCTGCGGAGGAGTTCTCTAATCACTTCTGCAGGGGCGCCCCAAACACCTTCCGATCCCGGTCCGACAGCTTCGTCCTCGACTCATCCTTGCCTTCAACGTACGCGATGGAGCATCACAGGAAGGGTCCCTATTCGGGCACCATTTTTTGTAAAATCATATATGGAATAAAGGCACAATAACCATATACTAATGACACGCCAGTCGTGAGGTTCATTTCCCAAACAGGTCTGGTTTATTTTCAGAGTATCTCAGTCGGCCGACCGGGTCTCAACACCTCACAACGTGTGTTCACAGATACCGTGAGAAGAGAGAGAGCCAGCATCGGTAAAGCAATAATATATATGCATAACACATTATCACTCTACAGCATTATTCGGTCCGCCCTTATACATGACATACAAGCTAGGGTTCGGTAATTGACAGTTATGCACGTAACTTCATTCAGTCTAAACAGTTGGTATTTCTAGCCGAGGCTGCAGAGACAGCTTTCTGTTTTGGGGAACACAGGGAAGGATATCATGTTCTAGCAGGGAGACATTCCAACTAACGTTCTCGATTTGCTGCGCTCATGGGCTAAGGATTGTGGGATGTTTTTACCCATGCATCCGAGCCCTACCACAAAAACTGTGCAGTACTGGCATGGAAAACATCATGATGGCCAGAACTTCCCAGAAAATGCACAGGGAAATGCATGAAGAATAGGCTGCCACCTATTTTTGCCTATGTTGTGAGCACAGAAGGGCACAGAGCCTAAACCTTTGTAAAAGGGGCAATGCTGATTGCCAAAAGCAACCCATAACTGGTGGGAATTCATTTTCTTCAGGTCAAACATGGCTAATTTATGGGCACAAAATTATTTTACTGCAGAACTACACCAATGCCATTTGTTGAACCTGGACAATATACTTCCATGTAATAGCTCTTGTTTGAAATGCTTGAATTCAAGACTGATCCAAAAAAATTGCATGCAGTACCCGCTTTTGACTGAGGGCGGCGCTAGCGGTCTAAACTCTGACAGGGAAACTGCATGACAGGAGTTGCAGGAGAGGCCTTTACATCAAAGGCTGGGAGTTAATTAAAATCTTAACCACATGCTGTTCCCAGAAGACAATCTGATTTAATTAACAGGCCAAAGGCTGGGAAACCTCTCACCTCCAGAGATTCGCACCAGGAGTTAGAATCTCACATGACCTCTTGATTGATAGAAGGCAGACTGGCTGGGAGCCTCCTGGAGACCACACAATAGGCTCTGGCACTTGAATAGAATGTTGATTTTGACTGTTTCCTGTCAACAAAGGCCTGCCTGCCAGAAGACACGTGATCACTGACCCACCCAAGTCTTGGAGGCGGACTCCAACACTCCGAGAACTGAATTGAAAGCAAAATATATATTTTACAGAAACACTGATAACTCTTTGTAATCAAATGACAGGAATGTATAACTTTGAGAGTCATTTAAAAAAATGTACCTTCGATTCAAGCCCAAACTCCAATTTGTGTGATGTTCTGGGGCAAAACCCTGCTATTTATGTATACTACAGACACTGTGTTTAAGCTAGAGACATGGGAATTTACTGGAGTATGTATGGACAGGCCGTGTATATGTGTATAATTTTTAATGAAAAACCAATATTGCAAAACCAGTTAAAAAACGCAAAATGTTGCCGTTTCCGAATGCAAGCTCTTAGAAACATCAGAGTTTGAACAGAGTATACCTCATGTGATATGTGATGGGTGCATGTAATTTCAAACCACTGTGTATCTATGAAATATGTCTTTTTGATCAAATATAGATGTGTGCAATTTGACAGGGGAGTGTCCTTTCTGCAGGCCATATAATGACATCGCTCTGACACTCCACTTCTTTTCCCCAATCAAGAGAGAAAGGAAAGCTTGACCAATGGGCAGTTGAGAGAGGGGCTAGCTAGTGATGCTGCACACACACCCACTTTCAAAAGACATAAAAAGAGCCATTGGAAGCAGGTAGAGACATTCAATTCCATTTGCTGCGGAGCATGCTGACCGACGACTTCACATCCAGAGATCCTACACTTAAGACTTCCAAGCTAAACAGAGACTACAGAACTTTGAACCAAGAAGGCCCACTGCAAGCAAAAGTATTTGTCAGCAGGCCCAAAAATAATTTGCAGACTATTCACAGCCGGACCCAGGTGTTGATTCTGGCCTGAAACCCTGTGCCAGAAAGATCCAGAAGCAGTGCTGTACCCAGAGAAAGCAGAGCAGTATCCAGAACCAGAGGCCAGAGATCCAGAGTGACCCAGACCGCTGTTAGCAGAACCAGAGAGCTGATCCAGATCACTTAAGTGCCGAGACCAGAACCGGAGTCCAGTCCAAAACCTGACCAGATCCGTGGCGAGGCCTAATTCAAAAATATATTGTGAGTACCTAGCAGAACCAATCTCTTAGTTAAAATAATCTAATCCAAACTATTTTAATCTAACCAGAACTGCCTCCTAACTGTCACCTGTCATTTGCAATGCTGTCACCTGTCATTTTCTAGCTGCAAGCTGTAACCTGTCGCTTTGAACTTTTAAAATTTCAAATCCGAAAAACTACCTTTATTTAATCGTCCGTATCTCTGTAGCTTAGAATCTCAGCTTTTCAACTAGCTTAGAACCGACTTGCTACTCCTTATACTTTTGCCGTAATCACGATTCTCGCACTCGCGAATTTTGCCGCGGTTTGCGATTTGGCCCGATTTCTTTACTTGTAAAAAGATAGCTGCTTTTGCCTGAACTGCTAAATTTCGTTTGCCTCTTAAGAACCATCGCTAGAGTGAGCCTGAACTCATATTAACTAGATACCACTCACCCTGAACCTCCTGAAGGGAATTAAAAGCATTTTCAGCATATTTCTCACTGCATGGTCATCATATTCAAAGCCTTTTGCCTGTGTTTCAAACTTCTGTAGTCTAAGCTTGCTGGGGTGAACTGAATTACATTCCTAAAAACTGTGTCATCTTCATCTCCTTACATTGCATAAAAGGGGGGGTGAATTGTCCAAGAAAGTGATTACATTGTCTTTTGCTGAAACCTTATCAAGTTATTTTCTGTACTGCATTTTCATTCCACCATGCATCCATTTGAAACCATAAAAGTATTGTTGCTATCTTATCCATCCTATAACCACTCATCATTGATTATAAAGAAGTGTGCTAGTGCCAGACTATCCATTATTGATTACTGCTCAGATTAAGTGTGATATTCAATTATTAATTTATTATAAAGTATGATATATTTATATTGTTTAAATTCTCAAATAAACCTTTTAACTTGCAAAACAGAACTACTTCTTGGCTCAGTGGGGTCAGGGGGATTCCAAGAGAGGGGTGTTATATAGGGGTAGTCATCCAGAACCCATGAACTGGACATAAAGATATATCAATAAGGGTTTCCATTCAGTATCCCAGACTAGGCATTGACTTAGCTGTAGTGTTGAATTGAATCCTCTTACAGGATCAGACAGTTCAGAAGCATAGAAAATACCATCCTTCGTGAAGTAGCACCATTAGTTGAATACAATTCTTATTTAACTGCCTTCTACAACAACGTTTGCAAGACAGGCTGGCACCTGGGTTGCTGATTAGTCGCGGCTTATGTACCGCTTCAAGGCTTTACAGAATAAGGAATACAATGCATTTCTAAAGGGTTTCACATTCCTGCCTACGTTAGCATTCAGAGTTCAAGCTGTGGACTCGCACCGTGTGTGGATCTGAAGCACAGAATATATTTGCAGAAGCGTTACAGGAAAGAAAATTGCAGGCAATTACAAAATGGACTCGAAATGGTCACATTTAGGTTTCATGGTTTGCAATGTTTGTCACATGATGTAATTTGCTTCTGGCCAACAAACAATTCATACTATGCGGGCTATACAAATCGCATTTACAGTTTCACAGATGAAAGGGGAATTCTGAAAAGCCTGTGACCATATTGGAAAGTGGTGGAAGAGTTACATGACTACAATGGGCCTCATTACACGGTAGGCGGTAAGGGATTACCTGCACCGGTAAGGGCACCGGTGCCGGTAATCCCTTACCACCCTACTACGAGGTCCCTTAGCGGGTCCCTCCCCTAACGCCTGGTTTTACCAGGCGTTATGGAAGGGGGGGGTCCCGCTAAGGGGCTTCAGAGCTAATAGCGGTACCGTTATTAGCTCCTTCCCCATTCCCATTGAGCTCAAATGGGAATGGGGAAGGGTTCCCAGAATGGGGACTTACCAGGTCCTCCAAGGTCGGAATGACCCGGTAAGTCCCTATTCCGGGAACACGGACCCGGAATGCGGTAAGGGGTAGCCATGGCGCTAATAGCACCATGGCTACAGCCTACCGTGTAATGAGGCCCAATTACCTGTTGTTCAGCGGTAGCCAAGTGATACCCCTCCATGGTAATGAGGAAAGTCCTGTTGCACAGAGCTTATTCACGACATTTAGGAAGCAACATGAAGAGGCGCAGGATAAGGAAGTCATACTGGTGGCCCTGCAAGGACCAGGACATAAGAAACATGACAGATGTCACGCGTGACAGTGATGCAGGCATCCCTCATTTCTACGGAGATCCCGCAGAGAGTATGCAGAAGTTGGGGTTGGACTTCATAGGTCCCTTGAAAGCCATGACATTGGAAAACAGCAACGGCATTGTGCTCCTAGTTCATTTGTCAAAATGGTTTGAGATGCCCAATATCACCACAACAGTGGTCGATGTCCTCAGATTGCTGTTCCAAAAGAAAAGGGCTACCGAAAGAGAGAGTGACCGACAATGGAGTTCAGCTGACATCCTTTGAGATGGGGACAATAACAATGTAAAATCGAAGCAGCCCCGTATCGTCCCCAAGCCAACGGGCTGGTGGCAAGAACAAATAGATTTATAAACTGGACCATTCAACTAGCAATGGCACGATGTATGATCCACACATGTGGGATATCTTAACCCACTAATCCAAGTCCTGCAACATCACTGTGCATTGCTGGCAGCAGAAACATCATAATGGCCGCCGGAAAGCATGCTGCTTGCCAGAAATCACCAGAAAGTGCGCAGTGAAAACCTGAAAAATAGGTTGCCATCTACTTTGTGCCTATGTCAGTAGTAACACAGGAGACCACTGCCAAAACCCATCATTTGGCTGCTCACAGAGCAAAATCATTGCAAAAGAAACAAAGCTGTTTTCAAAAATCCTTTTTTTATGTGGTGTCAAATTTGTAAGAAATCATGGCTTACAAACCACCCAAAAAGATCCAACCTCCTTGTTGGGTGGTCAACATCATTCTCCTTCTGGAATCTACATAAATATAAGGTCCACAGAAGTGTATCTATATCTGAACAAAGTATACTTTTGAGGATTGCTTGCTGGAAGAAATCTGTCAAAAATGGGTGCAAGGGGAGACCACCAGGGGGCGCGGAGCATGACGGACCTCTGAGGCTCATGCTCTGCCACCGCCACAGGGCCTAGCAGGCTGTAAGAATCCCAGGCAGGGATTTTGGAATGGAGCCGAGAGAGATTAGGCCCTGGGCGGCCTGCCCAAAAAGCAAAGCCGGTGTGGAGCCCACTTCGAGCAAAATTACATAAAATTGTCCATGCGCCTGGGAGAGCAGCGCAGGACGTGTGTAGCGGCTCTGCCACCCACAGCGGAGTGCACCATGCGCCTTGGACCAAGGAGGCGACCCGAGATTGTGAGACCCAGAGAGGAGACCGGAAAAGAAGGGGTGTCTGGGCCCCCCGCCACACACACAGAAGCAACGCAAAGGCTGGACGCCGAGTGAGGCGCCCAACCTGACGCGGCGCCGGGAGAGTTGCTCCGTGCCAGGGAAGTTGTCGGAGGCGCTGCCACGTAGTACGGAGAGTGAGACAGGAGCGGTCCTGAGAGCCGCGGCGAACATCACGCCAGCAGAGGTGGAGGGGGCACTCCGGGCGCCAGTCAGGACGAGTGCGCCCCATGTGAGGCGACCTTGAGCCCGGAGACACGCGGCGGATACACGACGGGGCAGGGGACATCAGCAGTAGAGAGGTGAGGAGGAGGAGTAGGGGGGGGGAACCAGGCTGACGGGGGTGCAGGGAGGAAGATCCCCCCCTCCAGTCCCATCCATGGAGTGTCATAAAACAGACTCACTCCTGCCCTGAGAAGGGGCCTGGGTGGCATCGCCCGCACATGCCTCAGTAAAATTGAGTAGGAGATAAGGCCCCTGGCCCATGACACCATTACCCGCATAACGCTGCAAAGCAGTCGGGGAGCCCCACGCCGGAGCGGAGCGCCCCCAAGGCTGAGAGGCAACTCCATCACTGAGAGATCCCACGGTACCTACCTGGGAGGTCCCCTACAGAGATACCTCCTTGGGGGTAACACAGGGAGAGCCACCCTGGAGCAAGCTTTGCCCAACAACACAATCCTCCTGCTTCAACGCTTCCGCTGGACACCCTCAACCCGAAGCGACATTCCCGAAGCCACCATGCCTGCAGAGGACGCCCCCCCCTGTGGCACTCACTAGAGGAGGACCTTAAACACATCCTCCACGAGATCAAGGCTATCCATACGGACATCCAGGCCTCCGTGGTAGACCTCAGGGGGAGAGTGGACACCCTTGAGGAAAAAATGGAGGGAATGGAAAACAACCACCTCCAGATGATCTGTTGGATATGAAATATGAGGCGAGGCTAACGGACCCGGAAATGAGGGAGGAGGACATGGTCCTGAAGATGGACGACCTCGAAAACAAGCAACGCCGAAACAATCTCCACATTATAGGGGTGACCCAGCAAAAAAGGAGAGACAGCAGGGGAGGTGGGGTGGAAGGTTCAGGGCCTGATAAACCAGCTCTTTGCGTTGGAAGGGGGAAAAGAAGTCCAACTGGAGAGAGCGCACAGAGGAGGTGGCGGCGGCGGAGGGGGAGGCCCTAGATCGATTGTGGCGCGTTTCTCCACTACAGGGAAAAAAAAAGAAAAAAAAAAAAGAAAATTGAGCTTTTCGAAAAAGCCAAGAAGCTGGGAAGCTTCCTCTTCTAGGGTGACACGATTAAGGTCTTCCAGGATCTGTCTGCACTCACACTCACCCGCAGGCGAGACTGTCACCCGCTTACACAATGGCTAACAAGTCAGGACATAAGATACAGATGATCGTTCCCCTTTGCACTTTCCTTTGAGAGAGCCGGAGTGGACTATAGAGTGATCAACGGTAAAGAGGCCTCGCAAGTGTTGCAGGTGCTAAAAGGGGACACCCAGACTGAAAACAATGATGAGGAAACACAAGTATCGGCGGAAAACAGTAGGGAACCAGAGGGCCCCTGGGCCACGAAGAAGAAAGCGAAGGGGAGAAGAAAATTCAGAAAACCAAACACCCAGACGAGGAATGATACAGAGGGCTAAGATCTTGGACACACTCCAATGAAAGGGGTAAAGGTAATGGTTTCACATCCCCGGCCGGGGACACGGAGTTAATCAGGAGAACTGTGGTGGACAGGTGGAATTCCACCCTGATGGCTTGCCCGTTGGCAGGTGTCTGGAATTGGTGTGGGAGGATGGAGAGGGGGGGAGAGACAGGAGCATTGGAGTTATACATTCACAGATTCAGTGTAGATCCAATCACAAATGGTCCCAGTGCAGCTCCCAAGACACCGGATGGGAGAGGACAACAAGAAGAAGTCCTAATGTTAAGCAACGAGAGAAGGGGTCGGGTCGAGACCCTCAGGCTGGGTTCACTTAATGTTAAGGGGTTAAACTCGCCAGCGAAGCGCTCCCTCTTGGGGAGGGGAATGAAGAACGCAGGATTAGACGTCCTCATTGTGCAAGAAACTAGAACGACAAAAGGACAGGAGAGGGCCATCCCCGGAGCAAACGTGGGTCAGACTTTCTGGGCATCTGGCCAATCTAAAAAGGGGGGCATAGGCATTATTCTAAGTAGAAACCAAAAGCTCACAAAAATGTCACGGTGGGAGAGGGAAGATGGGAGAGCCATGGTGGTGTTGGGTAACCTATGCAATTCAAGAGTCTCCCTGGCAGCAATATACTGCCCCAATGTAGGCCAGATCGAATTCCTCCATGAAGCCCTGGGAGAAGTGATGACTAATGTGGAGGGACTTCTACTCTTTGGGCGGGGGGGGGGGATTTCAATATGTGGGCGGACCAGGAACAGGACCATAGCGGGAAAACCGCCCCTCATGACGGTAAGGGGAGTAGGCCACAGGGGAGCTTCCGAGACCTGATGTGGGAGTATGGGCTAGTAGATGTCTAGAGGGAACTGCATCCAACCAGGAGGGGGTACACTTTCTTTTCCGCGGCCCATGGCACTAGAACCAGAATTGACTATTTGCGGGCATCAGCATATGAGTAGGATAGAGACCTGTGAGATAAGACCTATTAGCTGGTCGGTTCACGACATGGTCTGGTCGGACATCAGCATATCTGGTCTAAGGCCCAGGGACTCCCTATGGAGATGCAATGACTTCCTCCTTAGGGACGCTGTGTTCAAGGAGGAGATGACAACAGCAATCAGAGAATTCTTTGAATTCAATGATATGGGCGAAGTTAACTGTGAGATAGTTTGGGAAGTGGCGAAGGCCACCTGGAGGGGCAGACTGATCAGAGAGGGGGCCTCCAAGAAAGGCTCAGGACTCTCCTGGCACATAAATTGAGGTCTGAAATACTCCAGCTAGAACAGTCGGAGGGTAAGGGGGGAGGACGATAAGGAGAGGGACCTGGAAAATGCAAGAGGGAGGAGACAGGAACTGAGGGAACTGGAAATGGGCAAGGTGGTAGTCGGCCTGCAACATCTCTGCCAAAGATACTATGAGAAAGGCGAAAAGGCCAACGCCATGTTAGCAGCCAAGCTATGGGGCCAGAGAGTGGATAGATGGGTGTCAAGGATAACAAGCAGAGAGGGGGGGAGAGAGAGATCTGACCCGGAGGGCAAAGCCGAAAACTTTGCAGGCTTCTATGAGAGCTTATACGCAAGGGAAGGGAACATGGGATCAGGAAGTGCTTGGTGCATACCTCAACGGGATCGCTCTCCCCACCCTCAGCCCCATGGTGGCGACCACATTGGATGCACCGATAACGGAGGAGAAGGTACTCTGGGCAATTTCAGGTTTGAAGCTGGGTAGGGCCCCGGGGGAGGACAGGTTCACGGCAGGCTTCTACAAGGCCTTCTCGGGCCACCTAGCGGGTTTCCTGGCAGGCCTTTTCTCAACATAATGACAACAGGAAAAGCCCCCCATCTTTTGGTAAAGCCCTGATTACAGTGATTCCGAAGGAGGGAAAGGACCCGACGGACCTTCCGCTCTTATAGACCAATCTCACTTTTAAATGTGGACGCCAAATTGTTCACCAGAATCATTGCCACTAGACTTGAAGATCATATGCCCGGTCTCATCCATTCAGATCAGGTGGGTTTTATAAAATGGAGACAGGGGGCGGACACACTTGAAGACCCTACATCTCTTGAGGGTGGCAGCACCAAGGGGGAATAATCCGGTCCTGGTGTCTATCGACGCCTAAAAGGCATTTAACCGGGTTGATTGGTGCTTCCTGCATAGCGTGCTCCAGAAACTGGGCCTGGGTGAGGGAATCCGCCAGGCAATTAAGGCCTTGTATGTGACCCCATCAGCTAGAGTTACAGTAAATGGGCACTGGTCTTGCATCTTCAACCTCCAGAGGGGGACCAGACAGGGCTGCCCCCTCTCCCCGCTTCTGTTCACCATGACTATGGAGGTGCTTGCAGAATATATTAGAGGGAACGCTAGAGTGCAGGGCATTGACGTGGGCGACCGCACCTTCAAGCTGGGACTTTATGCGGATGATATCTTGCTACATTTGAGAGACCCCACCAGGTCGGTCCCAGCCGCCCTACAGGTGATTGAACATTCTGGTAGTTTCTCAGGCTTTAAGATAAACATAGGTAAATCGATGATCTTCCCCTTTGCATCAGACACGGACAGAAACCTGGAGGAACTCAACCCTCTAAGCCTACAAATCTGCACTGAAGGGATAAAATATCTGGGAATCAACATAGTCAGACCCAACGAAGACTTAAATCAAGCGAACTACCCAGATCTGTTTGACGAAATATTTGAAGACATGGAGAGATGGGGAAAAGGTCAGGTTTCCTGGATGGGACGTGTAAATGCTATAAAAATAAACCTTCTCCCCAGGGTGCTCTACCTCTTCCAGATGCTCCCGCTCGAAGTCCCAGATGCATTTCTCATTGAAGCTAAAAGGCGGATGCTGAAATTTATATGGCAAGGCCAGAAACCCAGAGTGGGATACGAGACCCTCGCGCTCCCCAAAGACAGAGGAGGACTTGCCCTCCCGGACCTCCAGACCTACTACAGAGCGGCCCAGCTTAGAGCATTGGCCCCCCCATCTTAGAGAACACCACGATAAACAATGGATATACCTAGAAAACTACCACTTGAGCCCACTCACAGTAGGGTAATGGGGATGGGTCCCACTGAAAAAGCTCCCCAACAGAATTGAGACCCACCCAATTCTAGGCACCATGTGGAAGGCATTGGCAGGAAAGGGCTGCAGTGATAAAATAACCACGTGGCCCTCCCCTCTGAGTCACATTTGGTCCACGCCGGTATTGGAAACAATACCAGGGCACGAACACTACCAACCCAGGTTCGACGCTGGACTATGTAGGGTTGGCCAACTTGTGAGGGAGGAGACGTTCATTAGGTATCCAGGAACTGGAAGAAGCACTGGGAATTGGCACTCTCTCCCCTCTTCTATACCTACGGCTGAAAGGAGTCCTAATGAAACCCAATCTAAAACCATGCGTGCAACGAAAGCTCACCCCTGTCGAAAGAATCTTGGACACTTACGTTGAAATGAAAGGTCTCATATCCCTTCTTTACGGAGCTTTACTGACCAGAGAAGGAACGACTAAAAGTCTTAGGAGAAAATGGGAGGTGGACTTAAACATTGGAGACAATCTCTGGAGGCGCCTTTGTAATAGGGCATACAAGACTTCAATCTCCTGCCAGTACAAAACACATGCCGTCAAACTTCTCCACAGGTGGCAGTATGACCCAGTCAAACTCTCCAGGATGTTCCTGGATGTTGCCCCCATGTGTTGGCATGGCTGTGGAGAAAAAGCAAACTACTAGCACATGTGGTGGACATGCGATAGGGCCCGGGCGTTCTGGACGGAGGTCCTCAGTTGGCTCAAGGAGGCAGGAGAGGGGCCTTACCCGCTGGACCCCATGTTACTAATATTTGGATTGCAACTAAAGGACGAACACTGGGAAAAGCTTGCAGACTTGACACACTGTTATTGGTGGCTAGAGCCGCTCGAGCTAGAACCTGGAAGACAGCCGCCCTTCCCGGAAAGAGAGAATGGGTAGCAGTAGCCAAGGACATCTACTACATGGAAAAACTAACAGAAGCAATGCAGGGCTCGAGTTTGCATACAGAATCAGAGTGGCTACAGTTTATGGAGGCATTTGGCAACGAAGGAGACAAGACTTGATGACCCCATGGGAGGGCGACCCGGCCCCGCAAGACCCACCCGAGCCTAGAACATCTGGGACATGGCACAAGAGAGTCAGCCTAACACTGACTTACATGAGCACGGGGGGTGCTGCCCGGAGATGTTTCCGAGTGGACCAGCTCTGAGATAAGAGGGGGGTGGGGGGGAGGTAATGGCAGAGATCCGGGGCATTTTATTATGCGTTTCTCTTCAGGCATCAGCCCACAGTTTAAATTTGATGTGTCACTTACTCATACGAAAATCTAATAAAATTGATTTAAAGAAAATATTTTTAAAAATGGGTGTAATACTGTTACTCACCTCTACCAGAAGCCGCCGTTTTAAAACCATTTTGGGTAAAGTTGAACATTGAACCCCAACTATGCCAAAGAAAGACTTGCTAAGAGGTGGATACAATTTAAAGACTATATTCTGAAAAGGCTTGAAGCAAGAAATTGTTTAATGTATGTGTTAAAAATGTGAGTTATATTATAAGAAAAGACAATTTGTAGATATAAGAGTTAAAGTTTCCCACACTGTGTTTCAAACAAATTCCACACCTTCTCCCTGGACAAAGGAAACTTCCCCCTGCCCTTGGCTAAGAGATTGATAGGCTGTTGTGAAAGGGAACTAGGAGGGGCACCCTGGCCTGTTGCTCTGAGTGCAGACAAAAGGAGTCCTTGGGCTGAATAGAAATACAAATTCGGGTATGACTGACAACAAACTGCTGGCAGGAAGCAGGACATGTGACCCTCTGAGTCAGCCCAGCTCTGGGGGCGGACCAGACTGGGATGTGGATTTAACATTGGACTAGATATATGTTGAAGGAAAATGCTTCTAAAATATTGGAACAAACTGACAAAAATGTGAAACAGATTTCGCTCACAGTTTAAGACTAAGCTGGACTCTGTGCAATGTTTGGAGACCAAACCCCGGAATTATTCATATTGTAGCTACTGTGTTTATGCCAGGACCCGGAAAAATTACAGAAATGTGCCCAGATGGGGTGTGCATGCATGTCTAAAAATTGGTGCAGAAATAATAGAGAATCCCACCAAAAGCGCGAAAAAGTTGTCATTTCTCAACCAAAGCTCTTAGGAAGATGAGAGTTAAACAGAAATGTACCTTGGGCAATCTGTCATGTAATATTAACAAATTGTGTATATTGTAAACATGTGTTTTATGAAAAATAAGATATACTGTACAGAGACAAAGGGGAGGTTTTTTCCCTAAGCCATAAACATGACACATGATGACTCAGGATGACACACTGATCCCCTCCTCAAATCAGGGGATAGGAAATTCCCTGACCTATTAGATCCTTAGAGGGTTGGGCATTGTAGAATCAGCCTCCCCACCCACTTTGGAAATACATAAATAGGGACTGCTGAGGACAGGCAGGGCATACACTTTTCCACTACTCAACTGATTTCTTGGCGAAGCACCCTGCAAGAAGATCCAGACAAAAATCCAGACAGACTCTAGAACTAAACTCAAGAACTTGAAGCAGAGAGGCCTAACCCAAAAGCTGAACCCTTTTCAGCAGGCCTTCAGAACCTTTTGCAACCTGATTCTAGCCCCTAAACTTCCAAGAACCCTGTGCTAGAACCAAGATCCAGACCCAGAAAGTAGAGCAGTATCCAGAACCTGTCAGATCCAGTACAAGAGGCCGCGCAGACCAGAGTGCCTGAGACCTGTCCGGTGGCAAGCGAATCCCAGCCAAACCCTTGACCAGATCTTTGACGGGGCCCACTCCATTCCAAAGCCATAGGAGTGAGCATCTACTCTAGAACAGTCCATAGTCATCTCTTAGTATAAAGTAATCCTATTCCAACCTATCCAGAACTGCATTATAGAAATCTTGTGTCCATCCTGAATTCTTCTCATTATATTGTCTGTGATAATTGTAGCAATAATCATCTTTGCGCTGATATTTTTCTGAAGAGGGACAAGTGTTTTGACGGACAGATCAGAGCGGAGGCGCAGCTGTTCTGGTGGCTGCCCGTTGAGTGTCTTGCTTCTTCATAGCCCCTTAGTATAAGTCCATATTGATTCCTAATCTTTAAAGTGCAATCTTTCATTTTTGAAAAATCTACCTTAAAAAAATCCTTTGTAACTTTTGAACCACACGTCCTAGAACCGAAACTGTAATTTTGAAGCTAAGATCCTAAGCTTTCCAACAAACCTAAAACGACATTCCAATTCATTATAGTTTCACGTTTCACGCAGAGAAATTGCCGCAAATTGCAATTTAGCTCCATTTCACCACTTGTCAAAATAGCTGTTTCTTGTTTTCAACTGCTGAATTTCATTTTCAATCTGATAATCATTGCTAGTGTTCACCTGTACCAATCCAAAGTAATTCTCGCTAGTGCTGAATCTCCTTTAGTGAATTAAAATCATGTTAGCATATTTTCCCTTTCATTGCAATCACATTCAAAAGTATTTTTGCCCGTTTTAAAATCATAGCGGTTTTCTCCAAATTTGCTGGGGGAACTGGGATTGAACTGCATATTGATTGTATTCCTGAAACCTGTGTGCCCCCATTTCCATCTCTTCATATCGCATACTGGGGGGGGGGGGGGGGGGGGAGTGAGTAGTCACAGGGGAAAGAGTGATCATATTGTCTTTCGATTGAAACCATATCAATTTTATTTCTGTGTTACATTCTTTCCCATCATTGCATTTCCTTGAACTCATACAAAGTATTCTCTGCTACACTATTTTCCTCTTCCTACTCCTAACTGATTAAAGAGATTGTTGATACTGTAATATTACCCATTTATGATTACCGTTCATATGCATAAGTGTGCTATTCAGATATTATTCTATTCATAAAAGTGTGATATATATTGTTCAATTCTTCAAATAAACCTTTTAATTGCAAAACAAACCTACTTCTTGGCTCAGTGAGGTCGGGAAGATTCAAAGAGAGGGGCGTTATATAAGGGTTCATCATCCAGATTTAAAGAACTTTGACATAAAAATATATAAATAAGGGCTTCCATAGGGCATCCCATACTAAGCATTGACTTGGTTGGAGTGCTGGATTGAAGTCACTAACACACAAGACAGTTAAGGAAGCAGTAGCCGCTCACAGGCTTACTCCCAATGGAACCACCATGGTGTCGCCCTTCCACATGCTAAAAGGCAGAAGAGCTGCATCCACGCTAGTACCTCAATGGCTGTTCAAAGTAAGGGAAGACAACACGATAAACCTGGAAAGGGTGGTGTTGAGGATCAGGAAAAGCAATGCCCACATGAAAAGGTGGAATGACTATCACAGGGCAGTGCGAAGGACTGAGGTAGAAGAGGAAGATCTGATTACCACACAAGCACTGAATGACAGGGTCCTGGTACAGTCAACTCACCAGGGTTGTGCGGAAAGGTACAAATCATGTGTCAACCCAAAATGGAAAACGGTGTAACTTAGAGAGAGTAGCAGTGTTTGGATTGCAGTGGAAAATTGGTCACCACCCCACAAGCAAGCAAATGAAGAAGGTCACCCAGGGGAAGAGAAGAGACCAGCAAAGGAAGCAAACAGGGAATTGCTGTCAATCAAAGACTAAAAGTTGACGAGTCAAGTGGGGTCAAGGAAGTGCAAGTGGAACCAGTAGACCAGACACTCGAGAGAAGCAGTGATGGAGGTGTGGAAGAACAACTACTAACTTCAGCCGGCCACATCATGAAGGAAAGAAACCATTGAAGTATCATGACTTCCTAATAGGAAGAACATCATGCTTCTCAAGAAAAGCAGGTATGTGGATTGCTAGCGTCCCAGGCCGTGATATCGCGAGACTTCGGTCAGAGCACGGGCGATAAGTGCAAGGCGGTACAAGATATGAGGTTAGAGCTCCTCCTGCTAGTGGAGTAGAGCCCCAGAGACACAGCAGCTACTTTCAAAAAGGACAGTGCATGCAGCTGTTGCAAGTGTAAATAATTAAGCTTTTACTAGAGTCCCAGAAGATTGAGTGCTGAATCCTCCTTGCCAGGACACAACAGTATGGGTGTCTTTCAAAAGTGGATACTCGGTCGGTGGTATGTCTGGCATTACTACAGATTGTGAGGAGCAGTAATTAACCAGGTGCAATGGTGCATTTAATTAAGAGACGTCAATGGAAATACCACTATAGATTTTGTTCGATCCTTCAACAAAAACACTTTGACAACACAAGATTGCGACCTGTGATGATTCAGAGGCGTCCCCCTGTTAGAAATCGTACTTAATAAACACTGTCAAAGTTGTGACAATTCAAGTACATGACCGTGGTTTAGTTGGATATCGTCCGGTGACCCCCGCTCAGCCTCAGCCAGTTATACTGTGCACACAGTAGTAATATGTTGTTACCTTCCGTTTGTGCCCCGAAACTTAGCAAGCTGCATCTTGGTTCCGCATGCTCGAGATCTCCACCCGTCAGAGAAGGGCTCGCCCCACCGGACGCTCCAAAGTCAGGCTCGGAAGGGGAATCGTCGATGAGCTGCAACCTGCTAACCGCCGGGGATTTGTCACCGCGGGACCTCGAGCTGCAAGAGAGACCTCTGCCCCGGGAAGCTCGGAATCGATTGCTTACCACCTGACGCTCCACTCGTCCGGGAGACTCAGGCGGACCCGACTCTTCCTCCGCGCTGCTCTCTGAGCCACTACTACTGGACTCTGCTTTCCGTGCACGAAAATTCCGCGCCCGCTTTTTAAACATCTCACACTTTGGTGTTGACATTAAGCACGCAGACTCTGGGCAGCAGCGCTTCCGGGTCAAAAGGCGTCGGACGAATTTGTCCGGGAGTCACAGTGCTTGATCAATGCCTGTCTGAAAGCGGAGGCGGATGCTCTTTGCCGCTGCTTTCGTCCTATTTTAAATGGGTCCTGTTGCACCATGTAAACTAAAGCATCTCTACCAATAAAGGGAGGAGATCGAAAAAAGTCGTGGAAGAAGTGTTCAACCAAACTGCAATAATATTCAGTATGATTATCCTAAGAAGACGTAGCTAATTAGTGCGTAACCCTTATTTTCAGGGATGGACATTTAGTAAAGTACATGATTAAAAAACAAGATCTTTATATTCCGTATTAAAAAAGGAATTTTACTGTAATTGCAGTTGTGTAAGAAATTGCTTCTCTTTTCAAGATGGCTGCTATGCATTCGAAGTGCATAAGGTTAGCAAAGGCAGCGCGGAGCTGTAAAGTGTGTGCCTCAGTTGGTATAGGGAATTCCTATAAAGGATTAAACCTCTAGTGTTGCAAAGCAGCGTCAAATAAAGGCATTATTAAATGAGTTCTTTTTATTTCCTCATGTAACAAGCCAGATCTCAAATGTCTTAACCACATCCACCACACTAAAAAGGATACAATGTGCTATGAACCCCACCACATTAAGGGAAAATTGTGTTCGGATCAGGAACAAGCGCACTTTAATTTACCTTTTTTAATAGTGTGGATAAGCATAGCTCTCAACCATTTCTGACGCAAACGCTGATGAAAACACCCGATCGGGTGAGAGCACATTGGAATGAATGGGTGTGCAGGAGGCTTGGCAGGTGAGTCAGCTCTTTACAAAGTCACAGTGGTTGACACCCATCAAAAGTGTGTGAGTTGAGAGCTATGAGATAAGTGTATTTTCCCCAGTAGAGATTCCTGCTCCTTAGTTGGCTGTGATTTGCCATTAGTTTAAGGGGTAAGCACTTAATCTTACTTGCATGGATCAGTGGAAGTGTGTGCTGCACTGTGCTTTTGAGCTACCCTTTAATCGGGTTGGGGCGAGGTGGGATTGCACTGGAGTTCCTTGGGATATGATGCCCTGCTCACCCTTCTCTACCAAACTCTCTCCTGCCTAATACACCTACTGCTCCCACCCTCTCGCTTCTCCTCGCACCCATCTCGTACACCCATATCTACTGTCCTTACTTTCTTCGAGCAATCCAATAGGTCAGTTGTACTGGCCATGTTATGATAGTCCAATCTGGAACTCCTGTAGACGGTGTGTCTAGGAGGTCAGTGATCTTCAGAGGTTTCACATCCGTATGTTCATCTTAAAGTTTCCAAGTCTTCCTGGATGATATGCACCATATCAACTACCACATCACTTAGGCTGTAGATTCCTTGCTGCAACGCAATTAAGTTGTCATCGGTGGTATGAAAGCTCTTCTCTATTGATATACTGCCAGGCACTGGATTTCCAATACGGTTTCCTTCCAGGTGTAGGAGTAATCTGCCCTTCTCATTTCTCTTTTGGTCCCAATCTTTCCTAGGTGTTCAATCAAGGATTGCTAACAATGCCTGACTTTCCTCTTGTATCTATCTCACCAATAACCACATTTAACGGTGCTTGCTTCACCATTAATTGTATGCTTTACCTATGGAAATGGCATATGTTTGAAATGGTTTGTGTAGTCCTAGCTTTATAAGGACCTACTCTCAAGATTGTCCATAGAACCACTGTCAGATTCAGGCTCCGCTGATTTTTGTTAGATGTCAGCAGGAGATGCAGCTGAGTAGTGTCTATATGTTCTCTTCTTCTTACAGAAATAGCTCTCCTTGAAGAAAGAGGGGAGACCCCTTTCAGAAGCCACAGTGCCCGCCTACTTATACCAGCAAGATACAAATGGCAACAGCGAGGGATGTCCTGTTATATGGGGGGGGGGGAGGCTTCAGCATAAAAAACCTCATAGTAGATGTCACAGTCCACCAAACAATGTAGAAAGAGTCTTTGAGATGAACGGATGATCCGGGAGGGAGGTTTAGATAGCAACAAGGCAGCTGGCAACAGCAGGCAAGAGAAAAAAGAGGTATATTGAGGACCCCGGTCAGAAGGTATGGTATTGGGTAGTCCATACAATCTAAAGATCTCTTTGAAAAAGACTTGAGCCATCTCGGTGGGCAGATGGTAGTTTTTACATGGAGTGTAATGGTCCAGCTTGGTGAAGCTATCAATAGTGACCATTGTAACATATCTGGTGGATATTAGGAGGAAGATGGTAGTGTCGGCTGCGCAGGCTTCCATTATACATCAAAGGTATCGTAAGTTCTCTTGTAAACCCCTAGTAATCTTTTATAAGCAAAAGGTGACACCAACGATAATCTATGGGGCAGAGACAAAGATGATAGACCATGTACCAGACTGGAAGAAGTTGGAGGGGTTATTTCGGAGAAAAGTGTTGGCTCTCCCCAATTGTGTTCCAGTACAAATAAGACAGTTCAAGCTAGGTCTATTGTCTCTTGATATAATGTATAAATGGTGGCCTGTTATCCTTTACAGGAAATGTATGATGTGCGACCCAAATCATAAGTCTATGCTTCCAAGGTTAGCTGCTCTATTAGAATCTGCAGATGATCGCTCACTTAAGGGGTGGAAGCAAACCTTCCTTGGGGTGCTGCTGATATTAAGATGAAGGGCTTAATGGAGAACCCTGACAGAGCGAAGGCCAAGTTATGGCAGTATGATTGGAGGGTTACCTGGGATCAGTGCAATAAATATATTTAAAAGGGGACATTTCTATATAAAGCCAATGAATAAGATCCAGAGATATTTAATGTCATTCCCAGCACCTAAATTCAGGATGCTGTTTTTAAAATTAAGATTTAATTTATGGCCATCTAGAGAAATCCAAGGTATTAGATTGAAGCGGACCCAACAAGAAAAGAATTGTAGGTTTTGTAAGAATATTAATGAACCAGAAACTCTGAAGCATTTAATGGTAATGGGCCCTCAGTTACTCCCTCAAAGAAAACTGTTTTTACAAAAGGTTTCTAAGGATTATATAGATATCACACCAGAAACTTTGTGGGAAATGATTTTTATTGGACAGAGACAGACAGGGATTTTAGCCACAGATAGATATTTGTTGTCCTTAGATATTTTAGAAGATGGAAAATATAATTACTTTTGTAAGACGAATTTTAAATAACAAATATGTAATATCCACTAGATGCCTTCTTTTGTTAATCATAATGTTATAATGTTTATATTTTTCTTTGTTTCTCTATTTTATATGTTGTAAATTATTGAAAGGTTGAATTGTTTAATAATCAACCAAAACAAAAAAAAATAGTGACCATTATGGTAATACATCGCTTAGAGGGTGGCAAGTCTGCAATGAAATCTGTGGAAATATGGGACCATGGAGTAGTAGGTGTTGGACCTCGGTGAAGGGTGCCAAGAGGTTTAAAGTCGAATTTTTGCCTTGATAACAAATAGGGCATATGGAAATCTAACTGCGTGCATCCTTCATCAAGGTATGGCATCAAAAGGAATGAGTAAGGAGATCAATGGTAGCTTGGATAGCCTTATGGCCTGCAGCCTTAGGATCATGGCACCTTCCGTTGCAAATCACTTTCCGGAATGAACAGACGAAGTCAACAAAAAGCAGTCCTTCTTTGTGTATTAGTCTCAGATCTTCCCTCAACGCCCCTTCCAAGGAGACCCCGCTGGAGGCCTTCCATACATCGTAAAGGAAGGTGGTAACGACAAAAAGGAATCTTTTCTGGTTCAGGACTAATGTCGAGTTCTTTATTGGGGCTCCAGGAGAGGCCATCAGCAAGTATATTAAGATTCCTAGGAATATAGGTAAGGAAAGATCATACTGAGAGAAGAAATGGGCCCAACGGGCTTGTCAACTGTTGGTGCATTCCATCTGCTGGAGAAACCTAAGATTCTTGTGATCCGTTCTTACCTCGAACGGAAAAGTAGTTACCAACAACTTTTTTGGTTATGGTTTGTATCCCTATGTGAGAGAGGGTATGCCCAAACGTAGGTCCCTTGCTCGCTGCGCCATAGGGAACCAAGCTGCACCTCACTGATGAGGCCTAACAAGACTGAAACATATCTGGAGTTGCTTGTGTTTGCGTGCAGAGGGTATCTGGCCTAGCAGTTCAGACAAGGCTGCTCCCATTGGTGGCAGTACCTGACTGATTTGCATATGGCTGGAACCCTTTTGCAATGGCGCAGACGGGCTGAAAAACGGTGGTGTGGAAGGTTGCCCAGAGCAGTGCCAGTGGTTCAGATTAATTCAAAACCTTTCACCCATCACTTTTTTGGTTATAGTTTGTCTCCCTATGTGAGAGAGGGTATGCTCAGACATGGGTCCCTTGCTCGCTGCGCTATAGGGAATCAAGCTGCATCTCACTGATGAGGCCCAACAAGGCTGAAACATGTTTAGAGTCTCTTGTGCTTGCGTCCAGAGGGGGACCTGGCCTAGCAGTTCGGGCAGGGCTACTCCCATTGGTTTCGTGAATCTCCCCCCGTCTCACCTGTGATCGGGATCTCCCTTGTTCGGCCGCAGGACTCTTCCTGTGGATGGTTCGGGTCTTGGATAGGCTCGCCCGAGCCTCGTCAGGTTGCAGGACGCGTTCAGAGTTCCGGGAAGTTCGTGGTTCCAGGATATCCAGGATAGCGATGAACGAGTAAGTAGGGGGGGAAATCCAGGAACAGGATAAAAGGCAAGGAAGGAAGTAAGAGGATCAAAGGAAACCAATGTAGAGAGTAAACACACGTCGGGTCACTACCGAAGATAGCGTTGAGACGCGCGGACCAATTTATAGTACGTGCCACGACGTGAAAGCTAGTGCGTAGCACGGAGCTTGGTATGGCAATTTCGCCGGGTCATGACAGCATGCCCCCTCCGAAGACTGGTTCCTCCAGGCTTGCCTGGGTGAATAAGATGGAATCTTCTGAGCAAACGAGGGGTCTTTAAATTAGAAACTGGTTCTCATGTTCTCTCGCTAGGGGGGTAGCCTTTCCACTCGATCAGATATTGTAGTCGACCCCTCCTATACCTGGAATCACATATCCTGGACACCTCATATTCCAACTGGTCGTCCACAACAACAGGTGTGGGTTTGAAGGGTTTTCGAGTAGAACTAACGTAGGGTTTCAACAGGGAAGTATGGAAGACTGGATGTATCTTCTTCCAGGAATCCGGGAGCTTAAGTTGGAAGGAGACAGGATTGATGATCTCCTTTATAGAAAATGGACCATAATAGCGAGGAGCTAATTTGTTTGGTCGTAGATGTCGAGGTAACAGTTTCGAGGCTAGCCAGACTTGATCGCCAACTGAATAGGAAGGTGATGGTCTTCTCTTAGAGTCCGCATATCTTTTAGTTCGAGTCTGGGCCTGTTCTAACTGATCCTTGGCCTCTCTTTGTAAGTCGATCAGCGTCTGAATCCAAGAGTCAAGGGTAGGTACCGGAGTAGATTCTGGAAGAACTGATGGTAAAACAGACAGGTGATAACCTTGACTGCAATAGAAAGGGCTGATCTTGAGTGCTGAATGATCTGAGTTATTGTAGGAGAATTCGGCTAAAGGTATAAGGAGAGACCAATCGTCTTGAACCTTGGTGGCAAAACAACGAAGATATTGTTCCAGGGTTTGATTTACTCGTTCCGTTGCCCCATTGGTTTGTGGATGCTAGCCTGAAGAAAGGGCACGTTGGATTCCTAGAACACGACAGAGATGTTTCCAGAATTGTGAAATATACTGAGGTCCCCGATCCAAAATAATCTTGGAAGGAAGGCCATGAAGACGAAAAATATGTTCCAGGAAAATTCCAGCAAGTTCTGAGGAAGATGGTAGTTTATACAATGGTGTAAAATGAGCTAGATGAGTGAACAAGTCAATGGTTAACATGATGGTTGTATATCCTCGGGAAGGTGGTAATTCAACAATGAAATCAGTGGCAATAACTTCCCAGGGTCTGGTTGGGAACGTAGGTTGTAGAAGCAGACCCGCCGGCCTCTGATAATCGTATTTGTTCTGACTACAAATAGCACAGGTCTTGATGTATTGAACTACAGTAGACTTCATCCCTGGCCACCAGAACTGTCTTTGTATAAGACGGAAGGTGTTGGTTACTCCTCGATGGCCGGAGTGAAGAGTATCATGGCATAGATTCATTACCTTCTGTTGAAGTTCTTTTGTCGGAATGACCACTGAATTGTTCTTGAATAAATATCCTTCCTTGATTGTTAGACGCCAGGGATTTTTCTTCGATATGTCCTTCCATAGTTCAGATAATTGAGTCTGTCCTCTGATTTCTTCCAGGAGATTGATCGCTTGAGCTACAAAGATTGTGGGTGGAAACATTTTAGGATAGATCTTATCCTCCAAGGGAACGTAGTCGGGAAGCCGAGAAAGGGCATCGGCAATCAAGTTTTGTGATCCAGGAACATGTGAAATTTGAAATTGATATTGAGCAAAGAAGTAGGCCCATCGAGCTTGTCTACTGTTCCTGCACTCCATGGATTGTAGGACCTGAAGATTTCGATGATCAGTACGGACTTGAACTGGATATTTAGCACCCAGGAGTAGATGTCTCCATTCAGTGAAGGCATGACGAATAGCCAATAACTCCTTCTAGCGAGTAGTGAGTCTCGCTGGTGGTCAGGGTCCGTGAGAGATAAGCAATGGGATGTTCCAACTTATCATCGGATTCTTGTTTTAAAACTGCTCCTATGGCGTAATTGGAGGCATCAGTTTCCACTAAAAAAGGACGATTTATGTCAGGTTAGGCCAGGATGGGGGCCTGAGTGAATTCTTCTTTCAAGCGTTGGGATGCCTTGTCTTGTGGTATAGACCAGTTAAATGGAACGTCTTTCTTCAGGAGATTAACAATGGGTTGAACAATCTCGGAAAAGGTGGGAATGAATTTCCGGTAGAAGTTGGCAAGCCCCAGGAAGGATTGTATTTGCTTAACAGATGTTGGGGCGGGCCAAGCCAGTATGGCCTTCACCTTTTAAGGGTCCATACTAATTCCTTCTGAACTAAGGACAAATCCCAGATAGTGAACTGATGTAACATGAAACAAAAATGTTTCTGGTTTGGCTAAGAGTTGATTTTCACAGAGACGTTGAAGTACTGCTTTTACATGTTCTTCATGTTTCAAGGAGTCCTTGGAGAAGATCAATATGTCATCCAAGTAGACGATAACATTGAGAAATAACATGTCAGAGAACACCCTATCCATAAAACGCTGGAAGACTGCGGGAGCATTAGTCAGACCAAAGGGCATGACTAGGTATTCAAAGTGACCAAAGGGTGTTCTAAAGGCTGTTTTCCATTCGTCTCCTTCCCGGATACGGATCAAATGGTAAGCACCTCGGAGATCCAGTTTCGTGACTATCACTGCACCTCTCACAGCTTCAAGGACATCCGAGATCAGGGGTAGTGGGTATCTGTCTTTCAGGGTGTATTGATTTAGGCCCCGATAGTCCAGGCAAGGTCTAAGCTCTTTGGTATCCTTTTTTGGAACGAAGAACAATGAAGCACCAGCTGGTGATTTTGAAGGTCTTATGGTGCCGTTCTCAAGATCAGTGTCTAGGTATTCCCACGGGGCTCCCTTTTCGGGTTCTGAAAGGATAAACATCCTGCCAAAGGGAATCACTGCTGAGGGTTCAGTATCTATGGCACAGTCTTCGGGTCTATGTGGAGGTAAGGCTTGAACAATGGCAGGAGAGAATACATCAGCATACCCTTGATAGATCACTGGAACTTGTACAATATTGGAAACCATGAGTGGTGTCTCTGGACACCTTGGTAGACATATAGGAGCTGTGACTGAGGTATCCAGGTTTAAACAATGGTTCATACAGAACTCCGAGCCCAGGAATAAGGATCCAGCCGTCCAGTTAATATATGGATTGTGCCTTTGTAACCAGGGCATGCCCAGAACCAAGGGGTAATGGGCTGATTTTATAATGTCAAACACAATTCTTTCTTGATGATGATTTATGGAAAGATGGATCTCCCTTGTTTGCAGACTTATGGGTCCTGAGGAAAGAGGTCTTCCGTCAATTGCTTCCACTGGCTGTGAAAAACTTCTTGCTTCATATGGAATGTTATGACTTCTGACCCAATCTTGATCAATGAAGACTCCCATTGCTCTGCAATCCACCAAGGCCAGTATGGGGTAGACCTTGTCCTGGGATGGCGATAAAAAGGCCTGTAATATCATCAATTTGTTTTGTCCAGGAGAGTTCAAGGATGGAATTGATGTAGAGCAGACATCGCTCTCCCGAAACCTTGCTCCATTTAGGATCGGGAGCTGGCGTTTCCCGAGCGTCGGGGAGGAGCCAGAGGACACTCTTTAACTAGATGTTTATCTGAGGCACAATACATGCATAAGCCTGTGTGTATACTTCTTAACCTTTCCTGCGGGGAAATTGGTCCACGAAAGGCTCCAAGTTGCATGGGTTCAGAATCAGTGCTCGGATTCTTGGTAGATTCTGTCCTTGCAGTATTCTCTGGGGAGTTTCTTTGAATTGAGACCTTATTCTTTTTCTTTTCGGCCTTTCTTTCTTGGATTCTGAAGTCTATTTGAATAGACAAGTCCAGGAGGGCCTGGAATGAACTAGGACGTGCCACCCTGGCTAACTCGTCCTTGATCTCTTCATTTAGACCTCTGCGAAACAAGGTAAAACTGGCTTCCAGGGGCCAGTCCGCCTCTTTGGCTAGCTGTTTGAATCTTGTAACATAGGTCAACATGTCTTGGGATCCTTGTTGGAAGTCAAGTAACTTCTCTAGAGCACCGTGAACCAGCTCTGGTCGTTCGAACATGGTCTTGAGTTCTGCGATGAACCCTTCATAATCATCCAGGAGAGCATCCCCTGAATTGAGTAAAGGAGTTGCCCATGTAAGGGTATTACCGGAAAGATACAATATTATGAAGCCCACCTTAGCCCTAGGAGTTGAGAAATAGTAGGGCTTGAAGGTAAAATTTACCAAACGAATCCAGGAATCCACGTAAGGTCTTTGTTGAACCATCGTATTTATCAACCACTCCTCCCAATAATACGCTGTCCTTGTTCGCGGAGTCACGTGACAAGACAAGCTGACTTAACGCCGCATTCTCAGCTTTTAAATTCTGCATCTCTGTGGAAAGTTCTTGCATTCCGCGCATCAGGTCCTGAATAGCATTCTCCATGGTAGAATCCATATTGATCGTTTCGCGTCTTAAACTGTCGTAAATCTCCCCCCGTCTCACCTGTGATCGGTATCTCCCTTGTTCGGCCGCAGGACTCTTCCTGTGGATGGTTCAGGTCTTGAATAGGCTCGCCCGAGCCTCGTCAGGTTGCAGGACGCGTTCAGAGTTCCGGGAAGTTCGTGGTTCCAGGGTATCCAGGATAGTGATGAACGAGTAAGTAGGGGGGGAAATCCAGGAACAGGATAAAAGGCAAGGAAGGAAGTAAGAGGATCAAAGGAAACCAATGTAGGGAGTAAACACACGTCGGGTCACTACCGAAGATAGCTTTGAGACCCGCGGACCCGCAGGGGCGTGACCAATTTATAGTACGTGCCACGACGTGAAAGCTAGTGCGTAGCACGGAGCTTGGTACGGCCATGTTGGGAGGAACAGGGAGTACAAGCCCTTCGTGACAATGACCATGAGGTCCAGAAGGGGCAATTTCGCCGGGTCATGACAATTGGTGGTAATACCTGACTGATTTGCATATCGCTGGACCCCTTTTGCAATGACACAGACTGGCTAAAAAACGGTGGTGTGTAAGGTTGCCCAAAGCAGTGCCAGTGGTTCAGATTCATTCAAAACCTTCCACCCATTACTTTTCTGGTTATTATTGTCATGGCCACTGTGAGGGGGCACCAGTTGTGCCACAAGCAGGCTCCCACCAGAACCCAGAGGGCCTTAAAACTGCTGCAAAAGGGCTCCTGGAGCCAGTCCTGGCGCCTTTGGCACCAGGGTCATATGTAGGACGGAAGGGCTGTTCAAACTAGGTCCCATTTATTTACATGGGCCTTTAAATCCAACATGGATGCAACCGCATGTCTCAGTTCCTCTGAACCAAACCATGCGGTCTAGTGTTTTGGGTTTGGCTGTGGCCTGGAACTACTTTACATGGTACTATTTTACAGGAGCTATATAAACCACACCCAGGCTGCAGAACACGCTTCACGTTATTCTGCATCCAGCAGCGTGACGCTCACCGTGTCCAACCCCTGGTCTTCAGCAACTTCCTGCAAGAACAGGGTTATTCTGCCTTACCTGAGAATTCACCATCCAACTCTCAGAATCTCAACCGGGGCTGCAATCTGTGGAAACCGAGAGAAGAAGAAGAAGAAACATCACTGACCTGTGAATACTAGCTTAAGGACTTCTGGGGAACCGCTACCATAGCTGCTGCTAGAACATCGTGACCTGCATTAACGAGAAAAGGACAAAACAGCATTATAAAGCGCCTGCTTTCAAAACAACAAATTCCATTAGTCTCACCTGAATTCCATCGCGCTCTCATCCACTCGCAGCATCACAGCGGCCTGTGAGGAGAGAAGAGGAAAACACAGGTTAGCTTTAAAAGACAATAAAGGCGCAGCGCTCCACGCTTTCTCTTACCTAAAAACGTGCCTCTCCATCTGGCACGCCAGCATCAAGACCTTCACACATGAAAGAAGGAGATAAAGACTTTAACCAATTCCCACCATAAACAGAACAAGAGACTTATAATAAACAAGCCTACCTGCCTATTAACAGAGTCGGGGTCACAGCAGGCCTGGGCCCAAGGAAGGTGCACTGCACCAGTGAAGCAACTCGGGCAGCTCGCCAACAAACATCAAGCGCCCCCGCCCAAGAAACGCAGGACGGATAGCTCACCCTACAAATAACTAAGATTCATTATTCAGCACTGGGCAAGCCCGGCAAGAAACCAATGCCATAAGGCGAGAGCTAATAGTCATGAAAGACCGTACTGATGAACTAAGCAAACAGCTACTACAGACACAGACGGGGCAAGCTCCATTGCCCGGATTCGCTTCATCCGTCACTACACCATCATCAGTCAACCCAGTACAGATAACGCTGCCGGGAATAGTACCCCTGGCACCACCAGAACGATTTAATGGAGACCCCAGAAGGTTTGCAACATTTATGAACCAGTGCCGTCTCCATTTTCTTTGTAGACCTGGGGCTTCCCGAACGACCAGTCGAGGGTGGCCTTCATGTTATCATATTTGAGTGGAAGTGCCGCACACTGGTCGGTACCTTTAGTGAGTAGGGATGATCAGTTATTGCAGGACTTCAGGGGTTTTCAACAGGAGATGGAAAAGCTATTTGCTTGGCACTTGCATGGACAAGCTCTTGATAACGAACTCCTGTCCCTCCGCCAAGGAAATCAAGATTTGCTGACTTATATTGCTACCTTTAATAGTGTGGTCGCGGAAGTGGGGTGGCCTGAGGATAAAAGAACCACGTTGTTTCATCGGGGCCTACGAGGAGACCAGAAGGATGTCCTTGCTCAGGTGGTAGACTCACCTAAAGACTGCAGAGTTTATCAACCTGGTAGTGCATTTGGACCACAGATTACAGGACCGAAGGACAGACCGAAGTAGACTCGAAAACTGTGCCATGTATGTACGTTCAAGAGACAATGTTCAACGTCCATCAGAAAATACCACCGAACCCATGCAGATTGGAGGGGTACGACCCCCTTTAACCAAGGTTGAAAGAGACAAGAGGCGACAGCTACAATTATGCCTATATTGTGGTAAATCGGATCTCTACCTCAAAGAATGCCTAGTGAAACCTCCAAGGAAGGCAGTAGGCGCCACAGAGAAAGAAGACGATGGAAATGGATCGGAAAAGTACCAGGCCCGGCAGGCATAGAGGTCTGCTTGTCGAGCGAGAAGGATGAGTCACAGACCTCACATTTCGCCCTACCGGTAATCTTGATCAATCACCAACGACCGTCGCAGATGCATGCCATAGAGGCGTATATAGACAGCACAGCAGTTGGTAACTACATAGATCGAGATCTGGCAGCAGAAATGGGACTTCCCTTGTGCACAAAACCAACAACTGAAAAGGTAACTACTGTTGACGGTATACAGAAATTGCTTCGGGTCCAGTAACTCAATGCACAACTAAATTAACCCTTCTGTGCCAGGATGGACATCAAGAAGCAATTACATTTGACCTCATCAAAGCCCCTCAGTTCCGGTTAATCTTAGGGATGCCATGGTTAGTAACTCACAATCCCCACATAGACTGGCGTGCAAAGAGGCTGACCTTTTCTTATGTCATAAATCACCCAAGTATCTTATGAAAAAGGATACAGGTTTAATCATAAAGGATACAATTGGTAGGGCTCTTCCGAATCCTTGATGAAGCAAACGACTTGACAGTAGTGAAGTCAAAATAGACCTTCCAAATGATACAACTTTCTGACTATAAAACGGGCAGAGAGAGGGATCACTGGAAAGGGCGTGGGAACATCATTGGAAGTCAGCCTGTATATTCTGAACTGGAGGCTCCGCCAACAAGTCTCTGAAGAAATCCAAATAAGGAAACAACGACAAAGGAGGGAAGGTTAGTAAGGGAGACTTATCCCGAACGGCACGAGGCTCACGGTAGATACCGGGTTGGTGCACCACAGGATAGCGTCCAAAGTACAGTGCACAATCACCTTCAAATGAACAGTTGTCGGCAGTACTTCCTTTCCCACGTAGAACAGAAATAATGAGTTGAAATCCACCTGTTATCTCATCACAGGTGCCAGTGATTAAATCCAAAGCGTAGCACAACTTGCATGTGGAATTACACGTGCAATGGTAACCCAGCCAGGAAACAGCACGTTAGAAACCGCATGTGGCTTACACGCGAACAATCTACACGTAGCCAGGAAGCCGCATGTTTAAGAGTTCAGGAAACTGCGTGCGGTTTTACACGCGACCAATTTGAACGCAGCCAGGAAGGCTGCAATTTAAGAGTTCAAAAACCCACGTGAGCTTTTACATGTGACAAAAGTACACGCAGCCAGGACAGCCGCGGTTGAATAGTTCAGGAAACCGCGTGGTGTTTTACACGCGACAAACTTACACGCAGCCAGGAAAGCCGCACGTGAAGATTTCAGGAACCCGCATGTGTTTTTACACGCAACAGAAGTACATGCAGACGGGACTGCCAGAACTCGCGTGTGAAGGAAAAGCCGTTCGTTGGTCTTCTAGTAGACGGCTGCCGAAAGTAGCATGTAGAAAGATACACGTGAAGAAGAAAAGCTGCCGTAACTTCTTGAATGCAGCTCCAGGAGTTTGCGTGTGGAAGTAACACGCAGGAGGAAAGCCAAAAGAAGTTGCTGAAGAGATGCAAGGACGCAAATCAAAGTTTCAGCTACCAGATGCCATGTTGGTTCAATCAGAAGCAGCGAGCGACGTCCCCACGCTTCTTATGAACGTAATGCAGTAACGCACGTGACAATCCCTAATCACGTGAATTCCACGACGTGAGTAATGCAGACGTCGTTTTCCAGGCAAGATATCAAACAACCTCCATTTAGAATAGAAAGGCTTAGCAGTTCTATGGGAATAACCAGTTCTGTGTGAAGACAGTGTTGCAGGTCCCGAGGTAATTTGCCTGCCATGCATGACACCTAATGACTGCGCCTATACTTGCTACCCGAAAACTATACCACAGCCAAACCTGAAATCTGTTCAAGGAATAGCATTGGGGATCGCGGAACCAATGGACACCTTACCAAGAGAATATTAAGATTATCAAGATGTTTTTCATAAGGAACAGGCTAACACATTACCACCACATAGACCCTATGATTGTCAGATCGACCTTGTGGTCGAATTTATGCACTTATAGAAACCGAAAATCTCCTCTTGAAGTCCTATCTGGATCAATACCTGGCTAATGTGTTTATCCGCCCGTCAAAGTCACCGGCAGCCTCCCCCTTATTCTTCGTGCTGAAGAAGGAAGGAGATTTGAGGACTTGCATCGATTACCGCGCACTTAAACAAATCACGGTAAAAAACGATACCCTTTGCCCCTTATCCTGGAACTTTTGGACCAAGTCAAGGATGCCCAAATCTATACCAAACTAGACCTTAGAGGAGCATACCACCTTGTACGTGTAAAGAAAGGGGATGACTAGAAAACTACGTTTCACACCAAGTATGGCCTGTACGAATATCAGGTAATTCCTTTCGGGCTGTGCAATTCCCGCGCCGCGTTCCAATACTTCATGAATGATGTATTAGGGGAACTAATCGATGTCTGTGCCCTGGTCTATATTGATGACATCCTGGTGTATTCCCCCACTGAAAAAGATCATGTTGAACATGTGCGCTCAGTTATTGCAGACCTTCGCCAGCCCAAATTGTACGCTAAACTCGAGAAATGCTCCTTCCATGTCACCGAAGTTGAGTTCCTCGGTTTTGGTCTCTCGCCAAAGGGAGTCAAGATGGATATACACAAAGGTGATGCCATCCTTAATTGGCCGTCACCTTCTTCACTTAAACCCAAAGCATGCTCTGTTTTGCGAATGTTTATTGCTGATTTATTCCAGATTTCTCACAGATAGTACACCCAGTCACATCGTTACTGAAAAAAATCAACAAAAATTTCCAATGGACTGAATAAGCGGAACAGGCATTTCAAGAACTCAAGAAAAGATTCACCTCCATGCCAATATTATGACATCCTCGCCCAGACCTCCCCTATGTAGTGTAAACCAATGCTTCCAGTGTAGCTATGGGAGCAGTTCTCTCTCAAAGAGACCCAGAAACGGGCCAATTACACCCCGTGGCCTTTTGGTCGCGTAAATTCTCACCACCAGAACTTAACTATGCAATTACAGACAAAGAATTGTTAGCGATAAAATCGGCCTTCAAAGCCTGGTGGCAATATCTATTAGGTGCCAGACATACCATTACAGTTATCACAGATTACCGAAACCTTCAATATCTAAAGTCAGCAAAAGCTCAATCATCACGACAATTGCTGGGCTTTATTCTTCGCACAATACGATTACGTAATAACATACGGACCGGGAGTTCAGAATGGGAAGGCCGATGCCTTATCCCGTATGGGTGTTGAAGAGAAAACTAAAAGTACCATGGACTCAGTTGCCATCATCCCAAGTCATAAATTACTGGGACTCACTACCACATTGACTCTAAGTGAACTTAAAGATAAGATTCGAACCTTAATGAGCCCCGAGATCTTGCAAAAATGGACTTCCAAAAATGAACATCATACGGTTCTAGATGGACTACCATACTAAAGGAAATTACTATATCTACCAAATAAAGATCTGCAAGAGTTGATCAGGTCTGGTTATCATGATTCCCTGATCGAAGGCCATCCCGGTATTACTAAGACTCTAGCCAAGGTTAGGCGGAATTATTGGTGGCCAGCCTGGCTTAAGGACATTGCGTAATTCGTTCTATCCTGTGGGGTATGTGCACAGAATAAATAACAAAAGCAGAAACCAGCTGGCCTTCTACAACCACTGGATATTCCACCGGCTCCCTGGCATACTCTTTCTTTTGATTTTATTACGGATTTACCTCCCTGTCAAGGGTTTAATACCATCTTGGTGGTTGTAGATCTGTTCTCTAAAATAGCACATTTCATTCCTTTCAAAGGACTTCCCAACGCTACCGGTCTGGCAAAGGTATTTCTTGAACAGGTCATAAAACTGCATGGTTTCCCCTCAGTCCTAATCTCAGATCGTGGAAGCCAATTTGTATCCAACTTCTGGAGGAATTGTTGTACCATGGCACAAATCGATGTTCGATTATCCACTAGCCATCACCCCCAAATGGATGGACAAACAGAAAGAACAAACCAGACATAAGAACAGTATCTACGTTGCATGCTGCATCAAGTGGAAGAGAATTGGAAAGACTTGTTATGGCTAGTGGAATACGCATACAATAACTCCAAACACACAAGCATGGGACAAAGCCTGTTCTACACAATATACAGAAGACATCCACGTACCTCTGAACGTGCCTCTGAACTAGACTCCCCCACTAACTTGGAAATGCCAGCAGTAAAGACTCTACACACAAGCATAACCCAAGCCTTCAAAAGAGCAAATGAACATTTACTGCAAGCCAAAGACAGACAAAAGAAAAACTCAGACCGGCATCGAAAGAAAGCACCCGATTACCAAGTTGGAGACGAAGTCGGGTTGGCATCAAAACATGTGCCCATAAAAGGTACCCGGACCTTTCGTCGAAGATATCTAGGACCCTATACCATCGAATCGGTGATAAAGGTGGTAAGGTTTCTCACACAACTTAGAGAATGGCCTGATTCAGGAGTCAAGGTCATCAGCCGGGGCATCTCTTTTTTCGTGCAAAAAAAGGATTCTAAGGAATTGAGAACCTGTTTTGATTACAGGGGATTTAACAGTCACCATATGGGATAGGTATCCGATTCCTTAATTAAGGACATACTGGAGGCTTTCCAAGGTTTTAAGATCTTTTTTAAACTTGATCTAGGCGGAGCGTACCATCTGTTGCGGCTTTGAAGCGGCGATGAATGGAAGACAGCTTTTAGAACATCATTTGGTCACTTGAAGTATCGGGTCATGTTCTTTTGGACTCATTAATGCTCCTGCCGTATTTTAGAGGTTCATCAATCGAGTGCTTGCAGATCTATTGTTCCACACAGTAATCGTCTATTTAGAGGATATTCTAGTGTACTGTAGGAGGAAAGAAGACCAACAACACACCTGCGAGAATTTCTGCAGTGGCTTGAACCCACATTCTATTGGTTAAGCCGAATAGTGTACTTTTCAGGCCTCTTTGGTTGCTTATCTTGGATTAATTTTATCTGAAGGGTGTTATAGATATGGATCCCTGTAAGACCAATCTCAAAATCTTAAAGGGATGAAGGGTATCAACACCCTCTCCCGAACCACCGAAGCCGAATAGATCGACCTTCCCATCGTGGTTAGCACAGGCGCCTGAGTATTGATAACATAGGTAACCATGTGGCAGCCAATGGGGAGAAGACACAGTTAGGGAAAGGGTGTGGAATGACAAAGGAAAGATGGGAAAGAGAAACATGCAAATATATTCCTGTCTAACCGTACAACTCTATGACCATTAGCCCCCTAAAGCCTGTAATCCTTAACCTGACCTCCTGAATCCTGTAAACCCTACTACAACCTATGTCTGTCACCACTCATATTTCTGGTATCCGTTGTCATGCCTCGGCGACAGTGGCGGATTTGGAACCGCTGGCGCTATGGTCCGCCATAGTCAGTTCCGTCACGTTTGTTCTTTGAGTTTTATTACTGGTCTAGTTGTTGCGCGCGTACGTGACCGCAGGTATTTCTACAACCACTTCCGGTTTACGGACGTGTTGCAACGCTTCCTGGTTACTCACCTGTTTGTTGCCTAACGCTTCTCCTGCGTTCCTTCCCCGTTGTTTTGCGGACCGTGTCCGTTCCTTCCTCCAGCTACTCTTGCTCTCTTGTGTATTTACTCCTGCTCCCTCTCCCACCTTCTTTCTTATTTTCTACTCTGTTTCCTATGTATTCTCACCCTTCTCAGCTTGCTTGCTTTCTTTGTATTCCTCTGTACTCATCTGTACTCTCCTGTCCGCCTGAGTACCAGACCTCAGCGCGCCTTTGGATTGCCTCTGCCTCACGTTGTGTACCCTCCAGCCCACCAGTGTACCAGACCCCAGCCCGTCTTTCCAAATGTTCTTGTGGCCTCCCAACGTTCGTGCTCTTAAAGCCCAAAACATATGCGTAGTAAAGTAGGGAAGCGTGTCTATACTCGTCTCAATTAGTTTCTTTTGTGCAACATTCAAAAGCGTACGCTCGGGACGCGCATACTACTCCCTGTGAGAGATGGAGAGTGAAACACTATTCCCAAAAGAAAGAGACCGGAACACTTTACTGTGTCTCCGGACCCCACGCAAGGATGCCCAGACCCTGAAGAGTGACGCGGTATACCGCCCGGGACGCCTTCAATCACTGCCGCAGCCTGGACTCCAGGATGCCCTTGACAATTCAGCCGCTCATACCCAGAAGAGACACCTGCATACTAGCAACGTACCTCTGGCGTGCTACGAAAACACTGCCGCCACCCATGCTGCTCATCATTAATTATCTGTACCGGCGCACGGGCGGCGGACGGTTATAAAGCCACCTGATTATCTCAGCTGGGCTGCCGCGCGAACACTGCTGAACTACACAATGTCCCACAGCCTGCTGGGAATTGTAGTTCAGAGCAGCGTTTACACATTCACGTGCCTCCTTTTGCCCGAACACCTATTCCTGACACCAAAGCTATTCTGAGGTGGCCTTCCCCTATGTCCAACGCTTTCTTTGTCTGTCAAATTTTTACAGACGGTTCATTCTGGGTTTCTACAAGATTATCATTCCTATGACCTCCCTTCTTAAAAAGAACTCCCTGTTCTAGTGGGATATGATATGATAGGTTATTTATAACGCATTTAATACCCAGAGGTTTCTAAGCGCGGACCGGGGGTTCAAACCTGTGTTGCTCCGTGTCGTTTTGCTTCCAAGGCAAGCACGTTGCCCCTGAGCTATCCTTCCAAAGAGGAACAAGCCTACTCATTTCATTGTTCTGTTCTGCACCTATCTTAGTACAGCCCGATCAGTCTTTCCTCTTCATATTGGAAACTGACACCTTTTATGGTGCCCTTGGGGCAGTTCTTAAACAGGTTGGAAAGTATGGACTAGCGCATCTTGTGGCATACTATTCCAGGACTTTTTCTCCAAGTGAATACAACTACTCTGTTCTAGAGAAGGAGTTATTGGCAATACGTCAGGCCTGTTTGGAATGGCTATAACCAAAGAAGTGATGGGTGGAAGGTTTTGAATTAATCTGAACCACTGGCAATGCTCTGGGCAACCTTCCACACCACCGTTTTTAACCCCATCTACGCCATTTCAAAAGGGGTCCTGCCATATGCAAATCAGTCAGGTATTGCTACCAATGGGAGCGCAGCCTTGCCCGAGCTTCTAGGCCAGATCCTCTCTGAACAGAAGCAACCCCAGACATGTTTCAGCATTGTTGGGCCTCATCAGTAAGGTGCATCCTGGTTCCCTATGGTGCATCAAGCAAGGGACCGACATCTGGGCATACCCTCTCTCACATAGGTAGACAAACAATTTTACGCTCACCTGATATCCCCGGGGGCGTCTGGAAGGCTCTGAGATCTGGAACCCTGGATGCGTGGTTGCCCAGTGCTGAATAATGAATCTTAGTTATTTGTAGGGTGAGCTATCCGTCCTGCGTTTCTTGTGCAGGGGCGCTTGACGTTTGTTGGCAAGCTGCCCAAGTTGCTTCACTGGTGCAGTGCGCCTTGCTTGGGCCCAGGCCTGCTGTGACCCCGACTCTGCTAATAGGCAGGTAGGTTTGTTTATTGTTAGTCTCTTGTTCTGTTTATGGTGGGAATTCGTTAAAGTCTTTATCTCCTTCTTTCAGGGGTGAAGGTCTTGATGCTGGCGTGCCGGTAAGAGAAAGCACGGAGCGCAGAGCGCACAGCCTTTATTGTCTTTTAAAGCTAACGTGTGTTTCCCTCTTCTTCGCCTCACAAGCTGCTGTGATGCTGCGAGTGGATGAGAGCGCGATGGAATTCAGGTGAGACTAATGGAATTCATTGTTTTGGAAGTGCACGCGTTCTAATGTTGTTTTGTCCTTTTCTCGTTAATGCAGGTCGCGATGTTCGAGCAGCAGCTATGGTAGCGGTTCCCCAGAAGTCCTTAAGCTAGTACTGACAGGTGAGTGATGTTTCTTCTTCTCTCAGTTTCCACAGGTTGCAGCCCCGGTTGCTGAGAGTTGGATGATGAATTTTCAGGTAAGGCAGAATAACCCTGTTCTTGTTCTTGCTGGAAGTTGCTGAAGTCCATGAGCTGGACACGGTGAGCATCACGCTGCTAGATGCAGAATAACGCAAAGCGTGTTCTGCAGCCTGGGTGTGGTTTATATAGCCCCTGTAAAATAGTACCAGGTAAAGTAGTTCCAGGCCCCAGCCACACCCAAAACACTATTCCGCATGGTTTGGTTCACAGGAACTGAGCCATGCGCTTGCATCCATGTTAGATTTAAAGGCCCATGTAAATAAATGGGACCTAGTTTGAACAGCCCTTCCGTCCTACATATGAGCCCGGTGCCAAAGGTGCCCAGACTGACTCCAGGAGCCCTTTTGTAGTGGTTTTAAGGCCCTCAGGGTTCTGGTTGGAGCCTGCTTTTGGCACAACTTGTGCCCCCTCACAGTGGCCATGACAGCACTCCACCCCCCCCCCCCCAAGGCCCCTCTCATGTTATCCTTCCTGTCCGGACCGGGTTTGGTGGGGTTATCCAGGTGAAACCACTTAATCAGACGTGGTGCATGAATATGTTCATTTGATTCCCAAGTTCTGTCTTGAGGCCCGTACCCTTTCCAGTCCACTAAATAGTATAGCTTAGATCTGGTATGTTTCGAATCCAGGATCTTTTTAACTTCAAATTCAGGCTCTCCATCAACTAGCACAGGTTTTGGTGGTGTTAAGACTCGGGTTCCTGGTTGAACAGGTTTTACAAGTGACACATGGAACACCGGACTAATTTGCATGCTTGGTGGTAAGGCAAAGGGTGTGGGGATAGGTTTCAAGAAACAAGTGTTCTCAAATGATAAGTCAGGAGGTGATAGCCTGAGTCTCCCTTCACCACGGTTTGAGCACAGGGTAAGGTTGGAGCTTGTAGCACAGTATGGTCTCGGGCTTCTACAGCATGAAACAGCAGTTCCAATGGAAGTTTTCAGAACCATCGATGGCCAAGTCTCGTTTCCTCTGAAAGTCTCTTGCCTTCGTGGCTTGAGGTGTTTAAACAACAAAGCAAAAGTTCCTTTAACAAATGAAAGTTTACTAGGGTAATAATGGTTTACCAATGGGTCCCCCTCTTCCGGGCTGCCCCTTCTCAATTGTATTCCAAAGTTCAAAATAGGGTGAGGACTTCACTCCTGGGTCCTCCTCTTCTGGGCTGACCCTTCACGTATGGTTTTCCACAAAAAGGTTGGATGAGAACTTCGCCCCTGGATCACCCTCGGTCGCGCTCGGACCCCTCTTGACTGTCAGTATTTGGGTGATGATTTCACCCTTGGATCTCCCTCTGTCGGGCACAGATCTTTCTTGACTGCTAGTCCTTGGGTGATAGCTCCCTCTTTTTCAATAGTATTTCTGCTTCTCGTATTCTTTTCTCATTAAATATTTATTGATAGCTTAACTCCTTGGATCTCCCTCGTCCGGGCTCGGATCTCTCTCGACTGCCAGCCCTTGCGTGACGGCTTCATCCCTGGATCTCCCTCGTTCAGGCTCGGACTTCTCTCGACTGTCAGTGTTGTGAGTATTAGCTTCACCCCAGATCTCCCTTGTCTGTGCACTGATCCTTCTTAGTTTATTCACTTTACTCTCAATGCGGGATTCACCTCCCTTACTTTCAATGTGCTTGTAGATCAAAGTCTTTCGATTGAACAGGGATTTTGCTCGACCCTCGGTATTACCACTTTGACCTATTTCGCTGGCCTTCCTACGGCCTTCTGGTACTTGTTTCTCCCATATGGGGCTCAACCAGAGTCTCTTGAATTAGCACCCATGTGGTGCTGTTTTCCCTCTGTAGCTGTCTCCCCTTTACACTTTTAACAGTTCCTTCAACGTTCATCAGCTTTGTTTCACAGGTTGCCACTTGCGCTTTTCACTCAACACAGCCTGGTGCTTATCAATTCTCCCATCGACTCACCGGCTGTGTTGCACTGCTTGGCTTTCGGTTTCTCTGGAGTCAAGACCGGTACCACGGGCATGGGAGCTTCCCTCGCTCCTGCTTATCAGCATACTCTTGCCCCCCCATGTACGGCTCACATCTGCTGTAGGACACTGGTGTTATTTTTCATGGTTTTAGGCTCTCGTCAATGAAGGCTCTGCCGGCTGGGACGAAAAGGTCCAGGATACCTTCGGCCTCACCACCCTCTCGCTTCCTGACACCTTTCTCCTTCTCTTGAACTGCCGTTTGGAGCCGTCATGTGATCTCTGCTTTTCTTTCCTCTCCGATTGTCCCTCCCAGGTCCAACTTGGGTCCTTCCTCTCCTCCATCTCTATCTCTACCCGTGGTGTTCCCCAGGGGTCTAACCTCTCTCCATGGCTATTTAACCAATACCTAGCCCTTCTTGCCCGCCGCATTGCCGCTCTCTGCCCCAACTTTCAGTGCTATGCGGATGACACTCAGCTCATTTTTAGGCTCCCTTCAGCCACCTCTTCTCCTTCTCTCATCTCTGCCTGTCTCTCTGCTATCCAGGAGTGGTGTGCCGTCAATGATCTCTGCCTTAATGCCATTAAGACTGAGATTCTCCTCATCGGCACACCAGCTCCCTCCTTTCCTGGCATTCTCTGGCCAGCCTGTCTTTGCCCTCTTCCTGCTCCCACCTGTGAGGCTAAAAACCTCGGGGTCATCTTCGACTCCACACTCTCCTTCTCTCCTCACATCTCTGATGTCTCTAAGAAGGCACTCTTCCAGCTGCACCTCCTCAGAGGTATTCTTCCTTTCCTCTCCTTCCCCCAGAAGCTCACTGTCTCCAGGGCTCTGGTTCTCACTAGGCTGGATTACTGCAATAACCTCTTTCTAAATCTGCCTGTCTCTACTCTCTGCCCACTGCAAATCATCCAAAACAGGACTTCGCGACTTGTCCTTGGCCTCAAGCCCAGGGATCGTATCTCTACAGGACTGAAATCTCTGCGCTAGCTCCCAATGGCTGCGAGGATTACGTTCAAAACCCTCTGCATTGTCCACAAGGCCTTCTGGGGACCTTCAACTCTCCCTTCCTAAATATCTTCCTTATCGAGATCTTCGCTCATCCGCCTCCAACTCTCTCAGGGTCAATCGCTTCCCCAAGCAACAAGTTGGTGGTAGATCTCTTTCTTCGGCTGGTGCTTCCCTCTGGAACTGTCTCCATGCCTCTCTGAAAATTGAAGAGAACCATCTCTGGTTCCAGAAGCACCTCAAGACCTTCTTCTTTGCCTCTGCTTTCTCTCCTCCTCTCCCCTGCTGAACTCCTGGCTGAAACTGCACTGGTCACCTGGCTACCCTCTGTTCTTGGCCCCAGGTCCCCTCCCCGCCAGTTGCACACCTGCACTGCCCCCCTGGCAACCCTTGCACCCTGGGGCTGTTTCTGTATCTCTACAGCCCCCTACCAGGACTTGACACCTGGTGTCTGCACTTACCCTTGCACCCTTCACCAGTGGGTTGCACTTCTTCTTTATTTTTCTTACTTATTGTCTTTATTTATTTTCTGTTTATCCTATGCACTGCAATTCCCCTCGCACTTTCCCTTTTCCCCTTCCCCTGCACTTGTGCGATCTCATTGTCACCTGGCCTAGTAAGATCGTTGTCTCTGTCATCCCTTTGTTCCCCTCCCTTGCCTCATCGCGCCATGAAACACTTGTGTATAGGCGCGTTATAAATGACATATATCATATCATGCTCTCTTTTCTTGCCTTGCTCATACTGCACTCTCCTGCTCCACCTTTCATCCCTGTGGGGAAAAGGAAGGGCCATCAGGTGTGTGTGTGGTTCAAGGTAATTGCCTGACCTTCGTGTTCGGACATGTCAGGGATTGGTAGGGGTTGCGGGGTAAGCGGGGATAGTGACATGAATAAAGGGAATTGTGGGACTCGTAGGGTTCTGTCAATGCAGTATACTGGGGTGTCAGAAAAGAATAACTAGAGGGACGTGAAGGAAAATGATGGGGAGCGTTTGGATAGGGAACAGAAAAGCAAGGATTCTGAGAAATATTGTTTCTGAATACAACAGTGTATGTAATAGATTCAGCAGAGGTGAAGGGGATAGTGGATTCTGGAAAGGGAAGTTGATCGGGTGGAAGGGAGGTCGATTTACTACAGCCTATAAAAGCCTCGGGGACCACGTCCTCCTCATCCCTTACTCTGGTATAGTACCGTGTCTCACCTGGGGCATTTACCAGAGTACAACCCTAGGTTTCCCTACCCAGGGGTAGTATATGAAGTGACCGAATGAGAATTGCTCGCGGGAGAATTGACCGATTTCAAAGGTCAATTTGGATATATATGCGGGGGGCAACCCCCCGCAACCCCCACCCAAACCAAACCCCCCAGCAATCCCCCAACCATTCACTTTAAATAATTTAATTAACAAAAACCAACCCAATATATACACATTTATATAAACGTACAATTGTGCAAAAGGTCAATTAGGACCATTGAAATTCGGTCAATTCTCCAAACTGTCCATTCTCCCTGATCAATTTGGTTAATACCCTACCCAGGTGATCCTCCCCCACTGGTCCACCCCCAGGAACTGGATCCAACAGCAATGACCATGTCCGGGCCACTTGAATAAGGGATTCCCGAGGTCTTACTGGGAGAATACCCTTAGGTTTCTCACAGTTGGTATCCAGATAGGTCCGTGGTGTACATGCGCCTGAATGGTACAACGGAATCATGGAATAATTTGATGGCTCAATCTTCGGGACGGTGCAGAGGTAATTCACTGGATATCTTATCTTTAAAGACATCGATGTAATCCTTGTAAGGAGAAGGGATACGATGGATGCCCTTCTTGTCTTTTACTGCACAAAAGGCAGATCCTGTTCCTTTTCCTTGTTCGATCAGGGTCTCTGGAAAACAGGACCTGGCATAGAATCGAGAGGTAAAACTGACTGTATTAGCAGACCAATCTATTGTGGGATTATGCCTGCGAAGCCATGAGATACCCAAAATGATGGGGAAATGAGGTGCTCGTATGAAGTCAAAAGACAACAGCTTGGCGTGGGCCTTGATCCTAATAAGCAAGGGTTCAGAAGATTGGTTGATGGGACCAGATACTAGCGACCTACCATCAACTCCTTCCACAGGTTGAGGCTCTGGCTTGCAGATGAATGGAACCTTCATCTCATCAGCCCAGACAGTGTCCATGGAATTACCTGCTGCCCTGCAGTCCAGGAGCGCAACAACTTCCACGGTAGTCTTTTTAGGTATAAGTAATTGAACTCACAGAACCATAAGGCGGGTGTCTAACTCAGTAGCAGGAGATCAAGATACAGCAATGGGACTCTGGAAACAACCCCAAAACCTGGTCCCATCTAGGGACAGGGTTTGTCATTTCCCTGTCGCCGAGGGGGAACATCTGGGCAGTCCCTCAATAAGTGACCTTTAGAGCCACAATATAGGCATAATCCCTGGTCTCTTCGGCTTTTTTCTTTCAGCCGGTGTTAAAGGGCCACAGGAAGTTCCGATCTCCATGGTTCCTCTGTAGCTCGGAGTTCCGGTACTGGATTTGGGACACTAGGTCAAGGAAGCACAGGTGTACCTTTTGTTCTTTTCTTCTTCCTTGAGTTCGACCAGTCTGAAGTCAGTTTGGAGATCCATAGACACCAAATCCATGAACGAAGTAGGACGAGAAACCCTTGTCAGCTCGTCCTTGATCTCTTCATTTAATCCTCTCTGGAATATGGCATATTGCGCCATCTCTGGCCATCCAGCTTCAGCCACCACTTTCTTAAAGGAGGTGACGTAGTCCCGGATGTCTGAGGAACCTTGAAAATCCAACAGGGTCTCGTAGGCAGAAATAAAAGTCTCAGGCCTCTTGAACATATCTTTGATAGCTTGTACGAAACTGCTGTAGTCAGATAAAAGGGGACTTGCTGTTGTAAACAGAGGAGTAGCCGAAGCCAAAGCGTTTCTGGTCATGTTCGATATCATAAAACCTACCTTGGCTTGGTCAGAGGCAGAAGTGACAGTCCGTAATGTAAAATGGACTGTAAAGGCATCAATTAATTCCTTTATGGGTTTGTGTGATCCGTCAAACCTGCCGGATTGTAAACTTAGAGAAGGCAGCTACAAAGACAGCGGTTCCCTGGCAGTGACCATTTGACGCAAGGCAGCATTTTCCACCTGTAAGTTTTGGACCTCAACAGTCAGGCCCTGCACTGCCTGCCCCAATACGTGCAGCGGTTCCATGCTGCTTTCCTTATTAGTTTGGCATTGCAAACTCTCAAGATTGTACTCAGAAGCAATGTCAGATCCAGACTCACCTGATACTTTTGAGATGTCAGCAGGAGATGCAGCTGCGTAGTGTATCTGTCTCTTCTTTCTACAGAAATATCTCTCCTTGAAGAACGAGGGGTGACCCCTTGTAGAAGCCACAGTGTCAGCCTACTGATACTGGCAAGACACGAGTGGCAACAGAGAGGGACATCCAGTTATATGGGAAAAAACTTCAGCATAAAAAAACCCATAGAAGATGTCACAGTCCACCAGACAATGTAGATAAAGTCAGTGAGATGATCCGGGTGGGAGGTTGAGACAGCAAAAAGGCAGCCGGCAACAGCATGCAAGAGTAACAGGAGCAGGGTGAGGGGCGCCCAACAGGAGATGGAAGAAAGGACAAACCCAGGCAAAACAGAGTAGCTGAGCAAGCTAAAACTCTGAAGGGCGAAAAAGGTATGCAGCAGGAGGAAAGATGGTAGGAAGAAGGCGCTCAAAGAAAAAAGAGCAAGTAGAAAAAAGGAAAACTAGCGTCCGACCTGAAATCCCAAGACGTTCCGATCGTGCATCATGGAACCAAAAGGTGGAGCCACTTCCAACTATGCCATAGGGTACCGTGCCATACCATGACACCTACACCTATACCTTTGTGTCCCTTGTAACACTCATTTACATGGACATTCCAGTCGACTGGAATGCCCAATGCATTTGTAATATGTTCACGTTGGTTTACCTATATTGCTTTGTTAAGATGATCAGTTGTCCACCAGAATTTACCCTTGTTGGCTTTCCAATCTGGATATAAGTGTAAATAGTGTAAACTACAGGTGACTTCAGAATACATGTAATTCAGGAAGTACATCAAATATGGATATTTGCATGCTGAGTCTAGTGTATCTATTCCATGTACTTTCCAAGATTCACCCCATGTCATGATAAGAGGGACTGATGCTTGCCATGTTTTCTCTGTCATTGTGGCAATCGGACCATTCTCTGGAGGGGGGGAGAACGTATATCTATTCTGTGCTACGAGTTCCCCCTCCACTTGTGGTAGTGGTACGTAAGGAAAGTGTACCTTAAACTATAGTGGTGAGTTTAGAAAAGGAACAGGATGGGGGCGTGGCTTGGAGCAGCGACAATGCTGCAGCTCCCCTGAGAGCCTCCGTGCTGGGCCAGCCGAACCTTTAAAAATTAATGGGTTTCGGCATTGTCACTTGAGCTTTCCCTTTATGTGGCACTACAGGAAGATTTGAGGACCCCATCGAATGAAAATTCGAGGACCCCGAACCTCGCTTCCCAAGCTTTATCTTTTTGGCGCCAGAGGATCCGAGATGGTGGCCGGGGGTGCGCTCTAGCCCTGTCTCCCGGCGCATGAGCATCCCGGCTGAGCTATCCATTGATGGAGCCCCCCGCCCACCAGCAGTGCTGGTGCGACGAGCACCAGCGCTTTCTTCTGCAGCCCCGAGGGCGATTCCAGCGGAGGCCCCAGTCCCAGGTGGCCCATCCCCTGCTCCCGCCCGCTCACTCCAGGGCGGACACCTCAGCCCCAGCAGAACGAGAACAGCAACCGTGCTGAGGGGTGTGCTCCGGGACATCCAAGGACCCCGCCGCCACGGTGAGTGCTCCCCTGGCCCCCCTCCCCCTCCATTGAGCCTAAAGCTCCTCCTGTCTCCGTGAGCTGGAGGGTTCAGGGTCCATGAGCCATGCGACGGCTCTAACGCTCTCGACCTTGCCGGCACGCAGCTACTGGGAACCGCTGCCAACAGGGAGCCTGCCTGAAGGCCACCTCCTCTTCCAGCTATATGCACTAACACAGTGCACATACAAGTGGTACAACATCAATTTGGCCCTGTTGGGGGCACCCTATGCAGAGGTGTCCCTCAGCCCCAAGGCTACCTGGTGCCCCCCCACTAATTCCTGGGGCGCCGCTGCCCACCCAGCTGCTCCCCCCAATATCTCCTCTGGAAGGTTGTTACTTAAGCAATGACCTCCGCTTCTAATGGGATGACCTCCCCCTTGCTCAGCTTTTGGGGAGTGCTGCCAACAGAGAGACTGCCTGGAGGGCATCCCGCTTCCATCCAGATGTGCTAACACCGGGCACGTTCAGGGTATATACCCACGGCCTGGCCCTGGTGGTCCCCTTACCCCTAAGGCTACCTGGAGCCCCTCCACTAATTCCTGGGGCGCCCCTGTCCACTCAACTGCTCAATTCCAGCACGCCCCAAGGAAGTCTATAACCTCAGCGAGGACAACCGCTTCTACTGGGACAGCTCCCCTCATTGCCTGGTTTTTGGACCCGGAAGTTAACCCTCATCTTCGGACCACCTCAACGCCCTGAATCAGGACCCCTCCTGCCCGGCTGTCAGTGCAACCCCACAGAGAGGGGGCCCGCTCTTTCCCACTTCCTGGGGTGCCCCGGCCCACTCAACAACCCTCTCTCCTTGCCTTCGATTAGTGCTGTGAGTCAGTGGTGTAACCCCACTGGTCGGCAGGCGACAAGTGCCTCTTTCTCACCTGACTGCTACCTGACCCGTGGCTACCTGCTCTTATACGCTTCAAGACAGTGCCGAGTGGGATCACCCAGCTCCTAACAACTCTGGGAGCTACTGAAGGCAAGCCCAAGGGTACCCACCCAATTGACCCTGCAAGTCGGGAGCAATCAACTCCACCCCCTCCCTATTAACCGGGATCCACCATGGCCAAGCGGTCGAAAGCCAATAAGAACTTAGACACCACCGCAATGCTACTAGCGGCCAACAAGGTCAAGAAAAAGGACCCCCCCCTCGAATTAACCCTGCAGAAGTCGCTAGACAACAAAGAATCCCTTGCAACTAAAGAGGACATTCAAGCCTTTATGGCAGACATTCAATCTGAGTTCAGGTCGTGCATGATCGAACTCACCGCAAAGCTTGATCACACCAACCAGAGGGTAACAGAAGTGGAACAAAGCATGGGGGAAGTAGAAGACCGCTCCCAGGATCACACAGTGGCACTCTATTTAAACCCTACAAAATAGATGTGAGATCCTCGAGTTCAAACAGGAGGACCTTGTAAATAGGGCGTGGCGTAACAACCTCTGAATTCGGGACATCCCATCCTCCGTCCCTGACAAGGAGCTCCCAGAATATGTGGGGAATTTTTTCCAGGCCCTTCTTCGTCAACTAGACAAACCCCAGCTGTTGCTGGACCAAACTCACAGGCTGCACCCCCAACGGGGAGTGGAATCAGACTCCCCCTCTGACGTTATAACGAGAGTGTACTTCTTAACGACGAAGGAAGCCATTTCGGCAATAAGCCGCTCCCGGGACGAGCTATCCTTCCAGGGGGCTATCCTCCAAATCTACCAAGACCTCTCGCTGCTCACTTTGCAAAAAAGGAAATCCCTCCGCCCTCTAACTCTCTACCTTCAGAACCACCAAATTCGCTAGAGATGGCTGTTCCCAACAGGTCTCCAGTTTACCTACAATGGCTCCCTCCGAAGAATCGGCCATCTGGAGGACACTGAGAAGATCCTACACTCAGATTCCCCTAAAGGCTCCCCAACCCTCTCTGTAGCCGACAACGAGGCAGAGCCCCTGCTTTCACACCGAAACCCAAGGGGACTCCGTGGTCCAGAGTCCCGAGATATGGGAGAAGAAAATAACTGACCGCATGCCACCTATGGAACCTTGCCTCTCCCTTTCCCCTTGAACTCCTCAACCTGCCCTACGAAAATGCTGCCCCTTCATTTTCTAGACACAAACCCTTTGGCGGGCTCTCCACGGCTCATGCCCATTTCCAAGGTACAGATCTATGATTCCTTGGAATGTTTCTTTTTTCCGAGCGCCAGCCCCTGCCACGTTGGCAGGGAGCATGGCTCTGGCCAAGTTGGCCATGGGGGGTCTGATTCTGAAACTCCGGGCCCCTCCACTTTGAACAATCTTTGGTTTTCCCGTTGGAGCCTCAGTTTAAAAGTTCCGAGACAGAGTGATTTCCAGCTACGGCTCCTTCATAATGACAGCTGATCGTGGCCCGTCCTGGCCACCCGACCCAACTATCCCCACTGATACTGAAGACGCCCCGGATTCCTGAACTCTTGGATTTATCTCCCTTAACGTCAAGGGTCTGAACTCTCCTGCCAAACGCAAATCGATCATTCAACAACTCCTGGATGAAGACGCCGGCGTGGCTTTGTTACAAGAGACCCACCTGCTCCCGGGGGACTTTGGGCGCCTCAGGTCTAGAGACTTCCCGCTGCAGTTCTTAGCTTCGGACGGCACTAAGAAAGGGGGGACGGCAATTCTTTTTAGAAGGGGCCTGAATCCGCAGATTCTAAACACCAAACTGTGCCCTGAAGGCTGCTATGTTGCCATTAAGTGCCTTTTACAAGGCCAACTATACACGCTTGTCACCGCATATGCCCCCAATGTGGGCCAAACCGCATTCTGTGACTCTCTAGGCGCGACCCTTTCTTCCTTTTCCGCAGGCCTAAAGGTGATCAGAGGCGATTTTAACGGATTCCCGGATCCCACGAATGACAAATCGCACCCTCCCTCTCCTAAAGATCTCAACACGGCACTGGGCCTCCTGCGCCTTTTCAGAACCCTAGAGGTAGTGGACCCATGGATGGTGCTTCATCCCACAGAGAGGGATTTCTCGTTCTACTCCTATGTCCATAGGACCTTCTCTACAATCGACCTCCTCCTGACGTTGCCACAATTAGTCTTATGTCAAGGAAATCTCGATTGGGACAAGAACCCTATCTGATCACGCTCCAGTAGCCCTAGAACTCTGAGCCTACCAAGCTACTCTGCTCCCACCGCGCTGCTGGGATTTATTTGACCCGATCCTCAATGACATGCCCCTGAGGGACTCAATCTCCACCACTATCCAAAACTTTTTCAAAGAAAATCGGAATGAGGATACATACCCAGTGAACACCTGCGATGAAGGCGGTGGTCCGGGGGGAACTGATTGCCCATGGAGCGGCATACCACAGATTCAGGCGACAAACCCGCCTGTCCCTTGAAGAGGAACATTGAGAAGCCGAAAGAACACATAAGCTGAAAGGCTGGTCTCCGAAGACACAGCGGGCAATCCGTATCGCCCGCAATAAAATTGAGGCTCACTATGCTGAACATACAGCTCATCTCCTGGCCAAAACTAAACAGTTCTACTATGCTAAAAATAACAAAGCAAACAAACTAATAGTGAGCAAAGTAGCCAAAGTAAGGCGGAACAACACAATTATCGGGCTATGGGATCGCCAAGGCACTGTTCAATATGCAGAGCGGGACAAACAGCAACTGGCTGCGGATAACTTGGCTCAGGTGATGACCCCTCCCCCCAGAGACCGAAGTGAACAAAGAAAATATCTTCAGAAGGTGGCTCTACCCCACCTGAAGGCCACAACTCGAGAAAACCTGGACACGCCTCTCACAAGTGAGGAAATTTAAGTCGTCATCAAGTCCCTCAAATCGCGGGCTCCTGGGCCCGATGGGTTCTCTACCAGATTCTACAAAATCTTCCGGCCACAGTTAGTGGCTCCCATGCTAGCCCTCTTTAACTCATTCAGGGTCTCGGGTACCGTCACCTCCTCCATGTCGGAATCCATCACGATCCTGTTACCCAAATCGGGAAAAGACCCCAAAGACCCAACTTCATACAGACTCATCGCCCTGCTAAATATTGACGCCACCATCTATTCCAAAATCCTGGCCAACCGCCTCTCACCCATTCTGCCCAAAATAATCCACCCAGACCAATCAGGCTTTATCAGTAACAGATCCACAGGAGGCAATGTCCGCAGAGCCCTAGATCTGGTCGACCTCATTTATTTATTTATTTGCATTTGTATAACGCACTTACAGCTCAGGGGCATCGAGGTGCTGTTACAAGAAATCTTACATGAAAATGTAATTGAAAGTACAGGTGACCGAAAGAGGTCTTAGGTGCAGGTGCATAGAAAGCCAGTGACTGGTACATGAAACTGGTACATGAAACTGAAACAGTCAGGTGGGCACGCAATCAGTAGTACATCAGAGATCACAAGGCAGTGGGACATGACAGTTATACAAAAAGCTTGGTTTTGATGGCTTTACGGAAAGCTTGGTGGGACTCGATCATCCTTAGGGGAGAGGGCAGAGCGTTCCAGTGAGTGGCAGCCAGAATGGGAAAGCTAGATCCCCCAGCAAGAGTACCTCACTGTACGGAACTCTCAAAAACTCTCAAAAACTAGCGCTGGTGGCCCTGGATGCCACGAAGGCGTTTGATAGGGTAGACTGGACCTTTATGTGTCAAACTCTTGAAGCCTTTCGCATCGGGCCCATGTTCCAGAAGATGGTCTTGGCTAACTATCAATCTCCGAAAACTCTTCTTAGAGTCAATGGCGCTCTTTCCAACCCGATCCCGCTAAACTGTGGGACTAGGCAGATTGTTGTCTCTGTCATCCCTTTGTTCCCCTCCCTTGCTGTCCGCTGTCCCCATTGCTTTTTGCCTTAGCTATGGAACCTTTTTCCCAGAGAATCTGAGCCAATCCTAATATCAAAGGCCCTCGGATTGGCCCTACCCAACATAAAATAGCCATTTACGCAGACTATGTCCTGCTCACCCTTTCGGAAACCACCTCCTCTTTACGTCACGCCCTTGCAGAAATAGATAACTATGAGAAAGTCACGGGCTTCTCCATTAATTTCAACAAATCAGTGGCTTTGGGGGTCGGCCTGTCACCTGGCGACCGAGAGGCCATAGCTTTGCTATGTCCGTCCAATGGAAGGAGAAGTCGATTCCCTACCTGGGAGTCCACATCCCTGCAGACCCCAAGACAGTATATCAAGCAAATGTTCCCCCACTTTTCTGTGAACTGGAAAGAGACTTGAAGAGAGGGGCATCGCAAGAAATCTCCCTGATGGGGCGCATCAGAGCGAGCAAAATAAATCTCCCCAGATTTCTGTATGCCTGCTGCGCCCTACCCGTAACGATTCCGCCGGCCACCCTTCAGGGGCTCCAGAAGAAACTGCTTCAATTTATCTGGAAAGGCAAAAAAGCTAGGATCCCCCTGAGAACGATGCTGGGTAACGCACGGCTGGGAGGATTGGGAGTCCCCAACCTACAGAATTACCAAATAGCGGCTCAGTTAGCCCACACCCATGCCTGGCTGATGACCTCGGGGCGCCTTAGATCGGTGAAGATAGAACAATCTCGGCTTCCCCTTCCCCTGCGCTTTCTCATGCATATACCACCACCTTCGGCAGAGCTGGAATGAGCTGCTATTGTCCACGAAACACACTCTGAGCGCATGGGACTGGGCACGACAACGCAAAAAGATTCCGAGAGGCATGGGTGCCTTTTCCACAGTCTTCATGAACCCCTCTTCCGCCCCCAGAACTGACCCTCATAACTTTAGTAATTGGATCAGGGGAGGCCTGGAATCACTGGGCCAACTTTTTGTAGAAGGTCACCCCGAACGTTTGAACAATGCAATGAAACTTTTCAGCTTAAGGAATTGGACAGATTCTCTTATATTCAGCTTTGTCACTGGTGCACCCATCCACAAACCCAGCAAGCCGCAACGCGCACCCCCTCCTCTCTTGAACTAACTTTACAAGAACTTCTAGCCCGGGGAAGGATCTTGGCCCTATACAAACGCTTCATGGGAGACATCCTTATCTCCAAGACCCGCGCTATGGCCCAGTGGGAGGCAGACCTAGGGCACACATTAACGGACCAAAATTGGGTCGACACATGGTCACAAACCCACTCATCGTCCTCTTGCATTACAAACAGAGAATGCGTGTACAAACTCTTACTGCGGTGGTACTACCCTCCCCTGCGGTGCCATCATATGAACCAAGCTTTGAGCCCCGCCTGCTGGAGACTATGCGGACAACCGGGCTCCTTCTTTCACATGTAGTGGTCATGCCCGAAGGTCCAACTTTTCTGGTCACATTGCTTAACCACGATTGCAGACATTACTCAGACGTTGATCCCACTTGAACCCAAACCTATCCTCCTGGGTGCCCCGGTCCCAAGGTGCTACCCCAGATCAGGAAGAAAAGCTAAACTTCTGACCCAATGCCTATTGGCAGCACGAATTGTTGTGGCCCGCACATGGAAATCCACTGAAGGACCGCTTATGGCGCTGTGGTGGGGAAAAATGTGGGACATTCTGATTGCAGAAAACTGCAGCCAGAACCAGACTTCTGCATCGCTTCCAAGATGCCTGGGCTCCATGCCTTAACCCACAAGCCCCAGAACACCAGGAGATTCCTGGAGGGGATGGAAGCCTCCCAAGCAAAAGAAGGAACCAATACGGGAATGGAAGCGTCAAGCTCCTGAAACCCTAGCTACGGCAGGAGCGCTGGAGTGGGAGAGAGGAGGGAGGAGGGATGGGAGAATTTAAGAAGCTGTATGCCATGCAATAATGTTATTTGAACTGTAATCACTCTGCTCTGTTTCAAAAATAAACATAGTTTTAAAAAAAAGGAACAGGATAGGGCTCCCTGTGGGCTTTGTTTAGCCACTGCACTGGCCTTTGCTTGTAAAAAAAGAATGATGTCAAAATACTTCACAAAGCAGACATGGGGCCTCATTACGAGTAGCATGGTAAAACCGTGCTCATTAACGGCAAGGCGGAACAAGCGGGTCGGTGCTCGTATGACGCCGCAAATAGCGGATGAATACAAGTGCACGAGCACGAGCGAACTCCGATGCCGGTAATGGCCATAACAGCATGCCGCTAAAGGACCTCCAACCCCTTGATAGCGGCATCACGGGACCTGCTGATAGCGCCACCGCCTAGGAGGAACCCCTAAATACCGACCCGGTAATAACAACATGCTAATACCGGGCTCGTAAAACCGGACCCGGAAATAATGTCATCGCGTCGGAACGGGATATTGGCCGGCGGCCATCTTTAAAAACACAATCCATTGCAATCCTCCCAAACCACCAGTCGAATCCTGTTGTGCTTTGTGGAAATACCCTGAGGATGTCCAAGGCCACCCGGAAGACCACCCCCCGGCAGCGGAAACAGCGTTTCTCTGACGCAGAGCTGAATATGTTGGCGGACACTCTCGCTGCACATGCAGACATCATCAAAGCAAATGATATGAAGTGTGAGGCCCAGCTCAAGAAAAAGGAAATCTGGCAGGAGGTTGCCCGGAAGGTGTCAGCCGTGGGGACTACCCACCTCCTCTTCGGTTTTGCCATCGTTCGCTTGTATTGAGCTGCCATCTTGGAACTGCTACTTCCTCGTGGGCTTTGCCTTGCTCAGAGTGTGCTCTTGTGCTCCGCCTTTTATCTTTGTGGGGAGGTGTGATGGAACTCAGGTGTGTGTATAATGGTCAGTGATTGCCTGACCCTGCTTGACCATTGTATTGGGACAGCTCGGGTGTTAGTCCATTTGCTCTCACAGTGAGCTGTCCACGAGAAAGTGTTTGTGTTGGGAAATGGGCTGGGGTTGAGTTTCTAAGTATCCTACCTGGTAGGATGGGGTAAAAATGTTATAGGGAAGGGGATACAATGTCTCGTCATCCGGTGTCCCACCTCCTCTCCCCGAGGACCCCTCACCCAGGTGATCCTCCCCCACTGGTCCACCCCAGGAACTGGATCCAAAAGCGATCGCCATGTCCTGGCCACCTCGATGAGAGATCGCCAGGGACTAGCGTGTGAGACACCTTCTGGTGTCTCACATACCCTTTCCCTATGCGAGGTGGATATAATTGGTCTTGGTCCAGGCTCTTCAATTGTAAGACCTTGGAAAGAACAAGAACGAGATATAGCCAAGTACTCTCGTATATTCCACAGGTCTCTTTTCATCTGTGCAGGTAGAGGCAAGGTGTTTTTATTTGTCTCTCGAAAATATTCACCAAACTGGTCTAGAGGAGTTGAACCTCGATTTAGGGGCTCCTTATCTCTCGTGGGAGGTTCATAGTATTCTGTCTCTTGACAGTCCCATATTGGAGAGTTTTGGACATAGTAGTTAGAGTGCCAGTAAGTTTGGGGTGAACATTCCCTATGGGAAGTTGGGGATTTCTGCAAAAGAGTAGAGAATCTAGGGAACTCTCGTCCCGCAATGACCTCTTCGGTAATCCCAGGAATGAAGGGTGATTTTTTTTGTAAAGTATTTTATTAGCATTTGTGCAAATACATATGCTTTAATAATTAACAGATATCAACGTAACAAACAAACAGATAACCAATGCAGTCTTCATGTTGCAGTGTGAAGTTCTTGTCGATTTGAGTGAGGAGGGGGCAGGTGTCCAGCGAATCCGACGCCAGAAGGGGTTGGTTTCAAGGGGTTTCCATCTCTCGGGTGGTTCTTCGTCAACTTGCTGTTAGGGGTGCATTTTCAGGGGGGTTTATGGTCCGCGGCGTACTGTATGTCGCGCAGCAGAGCTTTCCATGATTCTAGGATGTCATTGGCATTGTCGCCGCCTGTGTTGATTCCCTCCTGCCAGGCTCTGGTCTCAGCTTCCGTCCATCTTTCTAAGTCTTTAAGCCATCGTTCATGCCTCGGACCCCCCCGGTGACTTCCAAGCCATTGCTATGGATCTCTTTGCGAGAATGCAGGCTAAGTCCATTAGTTTGAATAGGTGTTTGTACTTGCTCAGTCTGGGATGGGCCCCTAATAAGCATTCTTTTGGGTTCCACTCGTATCTGGTTAGGCCAGCGTTCGTGCAGGTGTTTTTCACCATGGACCAGAATTTTGCCGTTTTGGTGCAAGTCCAGAACATGTGGATCATGTCAGCTTTGTCGTTTCCGCACCAGGGGCATTGTGGGGATACCTGTTTGTTGAAGGTAGCCACTCTCAATGGGGTCATGTACGTTCTATATAAGACGTTCAGCTGGATCTGTTTGAATCTGGTGTTTCTTGACACTTCTTTGGGGTATAGTAATATTCGCTCCCATTCGTTATCTGATAGTGTGATTTGCAGCTTGGTTTCCCATTTTTGTCTCAGTGTCGTGCTTTTCGGGTTGGGTCTGTCGATCAGTTTATTGTATAGGCGGGACACCGGTTTCCAGCCGTCAGCTAGGTCATACATTTCCTGGATGTCATGATCACTGCTTTCAAGGAGTCAGGACCTACCCAACACCCTTGGAAACAGGCTCATAACATGCCTTATCGGCACCAGCAAGTCCCAATAGGGACCTTTTGGACCTTGTCCTGGCACCGGTGGTGCCAGGCTCATAGTAAGGACCCGTCCCGGCACAGGAAGCGCCGGGCTCATATCAAGTGTAAAAGTGCTTGGGTGAACCTACCTGAAGCAGACCATGCTGCTTACTTACCAGCCAGATGATGCTTTACTCTTTTCTAACAGGGACTACTTTTCTTTCTGGGTGGGGCAGGCACCACTCCCTGGATTACTGATGCTGGAACTCTTCTGGAAGCAGGAACTCTTTTACCTGGGCGCGGCTGCGGTGGAAGAAGACACCTAAGTACCCCTATGGGCTATTTAAACCACACCCGATTGGTACCACATGCTTCGCGTTATTCTGCATCTGCAGCAGGACGCTCACCGCGTCAGCTCCAGCGAATCTTCAGCTCCGGATCCTGTAGTTACGAAAATTACCTGCTGGGAACCAATCTTCAATCTTCAGCAGCTCCTGCAAAACAAAAGGCACAGGTTAGACAAAGGCAAAGTTAGCGCTTCAAATCACCCGAGCCATCGGCAGCATCCAAGTCGTTTTCTTTTCTGCATTCCGCGTCCGGCTTCGGGCCTGCAAAGACAAAGAACATTGGTTAGTAACGTTCAGTTACAATACTGCTTACCTGTGTTGCGCTTGCTCCAACTTTGTTCGCGCTGCATTCCGGCACCTGTAAAAACAAAAGGGGACATTAAGGTGCATTCTACGGCCCTAAAGCAGTCTTCCTACTTACGTGCCTTCGAATTCACCATCTTCTTGTTACGCTCTCTGCCACGAATCTGGGAGAGCATCTTCTTGGGCATCGACAGCATCCTAAAAGCAAAAGACATAGACATAAGGAAAAAGACATTTAAAGAGAGCAATCCAAGGAGAACTTTAATACTTACAAGTCACGCTCGTGCAGCAAAACGGCGGCATCGCTCTCACCTTCCCTCTGCAATCAAGAGGCGGAACTCACATCCAGTGAAGTAACTGGACCCCGCGCCCCTGCACAAGACGCAGGATGGAGAGCTCAACATTCACTTACTTAAGGTGAGCACAACAATCATCTGAGTACCACGGGGAGAAAGGGAGAGAGGGGCTAGAACTTCTCCCATCCTTCCAGCCACTAATACCTTGATTTTCCACTTGCAGACACCTCACTCTGCAGGTCAAGCTTTCGGTGAGCAAGGGGCCAAATCCGGGAGCCAAACGAACCCTACGCCTAACTTTGAAGACGTTTGCAGCGCCCAGCCCAAGACCAGCGCCTCCGAGGGAACCAGGTGAGCGTTACACTGGAGGAGGGGATCTGGGGCGGGTTCCTCTGGCCACATTGTCCATTGTATTTTGGCAGTTGTCTTAAGGCGATGGTACCACAGAAATTGGCCACTCGTGATTCCTTCGTTTGCTTGTAGCGATTCTAGTTCTCTGAATGTGCCCTCCGCATACATATCGCCCCATGTGTAGATTCCGGCTCTTTCCCTGTTTCTGGCTGTCGCAAGATCCGTCTGTGTTTTGCAGGCATCGGCCAGAATGGGGTTGTTGGGAGTGTAAGGGTGTTTCAGTTGTCGGAGGAAGCAGGTTCTAGCCCATACCTGCCTGCCCAGGGTTACTATCATGGGGACGTCAGATGGTTGTTTCGTCGGGTTCCAAAGTATCTCCTTGGGGAATAGCTTGGAAGATGATTGCCGCAGCAGCCCCGATTCGGCAGACTGATCATCAGAGAGCCATTTAGTGACGTGACTGAGTTGTGCAGCCAGATAGTATCTTTGGAGGTCTGGTAGTTGTATCCCTCCCTCTTTGTACAGGAGCGTGAGTATGGCTAAGGAGAGTTTATGTCTGGATGGCCCCCATATGAAGTCCTTGATTAAGAATTCCAGTTTTTTGAAGAAAGGAGGTCTGATGTAGTGACAAACATTCACGAAGTAGTATAAGAGTCGGGGGAGGATTATCATTTTGACAATTGCTGCTCTGCCCATCATTGCGAGTGGAAGCTTCGACCAAAACGTCATGGATTTGCGGAGGCCTTTTAGCGCTTTTTTCGTGTTATGTTTGTGTGTGAGCTCGGGGGTGTGGCTCACGTCGACACCTAGGTACCTAAATACCTCCGGTTGCCATTTCACCCCGACGTCTGGTAAGTCGCAATTGTCCAAGCTCCTGAGCCTTGCTAGTGGGTACGAACAGGATTTTGGCTTGCTGAATTCAATCCCGGAGTATCGGGCATAATTGTCCAGGATGTCTAGCGCAACTCGTGCATTGAGCTGTGGGTCCCTCAAGTATAGGAGGACGTCATCCGCATACAAGGATATTATGGAGTGATCATTGCCCAGCCTGATACCCGCATCAAAGTGCTGTTTTCTGAAGTAAATCGCCACTGCTTCCAGGCCTAGGATGTATAACATCGGAGATAGCGGGCATCCTTGTCTAGTGCCCCGCTGTATCGCCCAGGATTCAGAGACCGTTCCTCCAGTCTTTACTCTCGCTATCGGTGAGTTGTATAGCACATCGACCCATCGCACACAGCCTTCGCCAAAGCCAAACTCTCTTAACACCTCGATCAGCCATTCCCAGTAGATGGAATCGAAGGCTTTTATGGCATTGAGCGATAGCACCGCTAGGTCTTCGTCTCTGTCGTAGGTCTCTGCCACAATGTGCTGAAGTCTCCTCAGGTTTGCTGTGGTGTTGCGTCCTGGAACGAAGCCATTCTGGTCTTCATGGATCAGGGTTCCCACCACCCTCGCCAGCCTCTTGGCCAGGATTGTAGTCAGGATCTTACTATCATAGTTTAGCATTGCAATTGGGCGGTATGAATCGCACTTGTTGGTAGGTTTGTTGGGCTTAAGTATGGGAATGATTATTGTTTCTTTCATGGAGTTGGGTAAGATACCATTTTCGTATGCCTCCATATACACCTCGTGCAGGACCGGGGTGAGGGTAGCTTCATACGCTTTGTAGAATTCTGACGGAAGTCCGTCACTCCCTGGGGCCTTGCATGTAGCAAGCGATCTAATCGCATCCATCACGTCCTCTACAGTGATCTCTGTGTCTAATAGTTCTCTTTGGTCTTCCGACAATCTTAGGAGCTCTATTTCCTCTAAGGTGGCTCTTATGTCCTCCACTGGTATTATTGTGTCATGTGCGTACAGTTTAGAGTAGAAATCGGCAAATGCACGGTTGATATCTTGCTGGGTCCTATGGGTTACCCCCTTTTCATCTGTAATCTCGGTTGGGAGGTGTCTTGGGAACTCGCGTTTGCAAAGCCAGGCCAACATTCTGCCAGGCTTGTCCGCCTCTTTGTGTGCCTTGGCTGTGTAAGTTGTGTAGTCGAATTTAGACAATCTGTTCCAGGCAGAAAAGCATTTCTCCCGAGTTTCTCTTAGTTTTGTCTCAGTATCCGGTGAGGCATCGATTTCGGATTCCAGATACGTGATCTTGGTTTCCAGGTCTTCTAGTTCCATTTTCAAGTGTTTGCGGATGCCTCCCGCTCCAGATATCACCTCTCCCCTTGTTACTACTTTCATGGCTTCCCATAGTGTGCCCCAACTTGTCACTGAGCCTTTATTAAAGTCTAGGTAGTCTTCCAGTTTGGTTCCAAGTTCCTCCTTGAATGACTGATCTGTGAGTGCTGCCGCTGGCATTCTCCATAGTGGGATTGGTGTTCTGGGTCCTCTGAGTGTCCATTGCATGACCAGCGGGGAGTGATCCGAGATGGATCTGCCTAGGTAGGTTGTGGATTCCACCTGTTGTGCCAGCTCTCGGTCTATTAGCAGATAATCTATTCTTGTGTGGATCTTGTGTGGGGCCGAGTAATAGGAGTAGCTCCTCTCAGTGCGGTGTTGTTCCCTCCAGATGTCCAATAGGTCGAGGTGTTCTATTGTACTGTTTAGTGCGTTGGCTTCGGTGTTTAGGTGGCGTGGGGGGTCCGATCTGTCCATAGTTCCGTTCCTGATGCAATTGAAATCGCCTCCCCATATGAAAGCTCCCTCTCTGCGAAGTATCATTTTGGCGCTTAACATTTTGAGGTGTGAGGGTATTCCGTGTTGTGGTTTGAGTTTACCAGGCATACGGTCGTGCATTCGATAGTTCCCCACATTAGTCCAGTAGTTGGAATGGCATTGTTAGGTTTATCCACGTGAATACTCCTCTGGCGAACTTGGAATAGGGTGCCCCTCTACCGGTCCCTCCCCATCATTCGGACAGTTTGGATGTGGCTTCATTCGTAAGATGGGTCTCTTGAAGCATTGCAATCGAGATCTTTTTCCTTCGCAGGTAGGAATGGATCTGGTTCCTTCTCAAATATGTGCCCATTCCCCTAACATTCCACGTCAACACCCTGAGTTGAGATGCCATTGCAATGGTAATTTGGTCTCTATAATCCGGTCACCCCAGATTTCCCGGGGGAGTTGTTGCCCCTGGCTGTGAGGTTCCATGCCCAGGTTTCGGTGTTCCCTCGTCTCTGGTCTCCGAGGTCGACTGTGCACATGCCTTTCCCTCCTTGTTTTGAAGACTGCATAACTAACAGAACAATTAACATAACTTGAACTGGTGCGCCCAGCAACTACAAGTTCCTTTCGGTTCTCAGGCGCCCCCGTGCTGTCTGGACCCATCCGGGTGTCGGACACGACTAAGGTCGGTCAGGCAACTGGCCTGCCTTCAACTGTTTGTGGGGGTGGGGCCCTGTGTCAGGCATGGGGCCGAGCGAGGGCCACCTCCTATATAGTTGACTGTTGTGTGGTTTTACTTCCTTGGTTTTAGTTTGCCTTGTTCATGCATTGGCCTTGTGAGCCATGAGCCATTCCAAGCTTCGGTCGATTGCGACGGGGGTTCGTTACTCATCCGAAGGCTGTGTGTCTTTACCCTCTACCAGGTTGTTGTCTTCCAGCCACATGTTGGCGGCTGCGGGGGTTTCTAAAAAATCGCACGGCCCTTGTGAATCACCTTCAGTCTTGAGGGGTATAACAGCATGTATTTCAAATTCAGGTGTCTGAGCCGCGCTTTGATCGGGACGAATGAGTTTCTCTCCCTCTGGACTTTCTGGGTGTAGTCGGGGTAGATGTATATTTTGGAGTCTCCTTGTTCGAAGGGTCCCTCTTCTCTGGAGTGCCGTAGGATGATTTCTCTGTCTTGAAAATTGAGTATTTTGGCGATTATGGGACGAGGATGTGAGCCCGGTGGAGGTCTTTTTTGTAGGGATCTATGCGCCCTTTCGACCGAGAAACCTTGTGTTAGTTTTTCAGCGCCTATCTCTTATTGTATCAGGGACTCTATGTAGGCCGTCGGGTTCGAGCCTTCGCTTCCTTCTGGGACCCCAAGTATTCTGACGTTACTACGCCTAGCCCGGCCCTCGGCCTCCTCAGCTTTGGCCTCAAGCACGGTCACCTTCCTTTCCAGGTCGACAACCTTAGCTTTCAGTTCTGTTGCATCGTCAGACTTTTCTTTTATGGTTGTCTCAGCGCTCGTCACTCTCTCGGTTAAGTTGCGGGCATCCTGGCGCATGAGTTGTATTTCGGATTTGAACTCGCCAATTCTGGAGTCTATAAATGTCCGTAAGGATGCAATGGCTTCCAACACCTGGGTTTGGTTTTCGGAGGATTCAGCTACTTTTGCTTGTACTTGTTCGGGGGTGGAGGGACGTGGTTGCGGGGGGGACTTCGTTTTGGTGGATATGTATGTGTCCATGGTGGCTATTTTCCCCTTGTTTCTGGTGGACATGATGAGGGGTGTGCAAGTACTCTGCCCCGTCTGTTCCAGGGGTAGGAGCGCCCTCAAGCTGCAATGACCTGGAGGGGCTGCCGTATGGTTGGGTGGGTGAACTTGGCTTGGTCCTATACACTGTGCGTTGCACGGGTTGTTTCCAGGGTTCGGCCTGGTGAAACAAGTTTCCCAGTCTGTTCTTAGGGGAGTGTTCATAATTACTCCAGTGGTGCGTATCTATGGTCCCCTATACTGGAAGTGTTCGCGGCCTTGTTAATTACGAGCCCCCTCCTGCGGTTCTCCTCACCTCGAGTTCTTTGGGCTCTCTGCCGTGGAGGCGGGCGGGTGCCGGTGTTGTGTAAGGGATGGGGTCCGTGCGTCTCCTCGCAGTGTCGCTCCCTGGCGTTCCGGCTGTGCTACTCTCCTGTAGGCCATGGGCCAGCTACTTCTTGTCCCCTCGGCTGGTTGTAGTTCTCCGTGCGGCAGGGCCGGAGCCCCGTTGTCGTCGGCGTCGCTCTCCTGCAAACCACGGGCAAGGGGGCTACCCCGGTTATTTCAGGGGTCGGAGTCGGGGGTCTGGATCCAGCTTCCCCCTGCGGGAGCTTCTACTTCTTGTCTCCCCGGGCTGGTTGTTTGTGTCCCCCTGCAAGGCAGGTCTATAGCGGCGTGTTGCGGTCTGCCGGTTATGACCGTGGAATCGTGCTGGAATGAGCCCGGGCGGGGGACGGGGTCGTCTTTAATCGCGATCCGCCTCAGAAGCGTTCACCAGTTGTGGATTGGGGCCGCTGTGGGGGCGGCTGCTGTTTCTGTCGGTGCCGTTTTCAGTGGGTGGCCGCCATCTTGGATCCCGCCGAAGGTAGGGGGGGATCGTTACGATGGCGATCCTGCTGGTTCGGAGGCTTCAAACCCAACGAAAGTTGTGGGGTCGTGTTGGGAGCTGGTTCCGCTTCACTCGGCCCGCTTTTCTTCATCGCAGGTGCAATTTGGGTCAGGCAAAAAGGATCAAGATGTGGCGTCTCGGCCGGAGCTCGGTGCCTCAGCCTCTACTCGCCATGAGCTCCAGGCCACGCCCCCCCAGGAATGATGTGTGATGATATCAGACACGACTCGCTTCTGCTTTTATTTATTTATTTATTTATAACGTGCTGAAAGCCTGCAGGCATCAGGGCGCGACAAAGACACTAGGACAAGAATGACAGGACAGAACAGTAAGAAAAGAAAGGACCAGGCTCTACATGAGCGCAGAGTAGTAAGTGATAAGGGGTTTCTTACTTAAATAGCGTGGTTTTCAGCTGTTTCCTAAATGATAGCAAATTGCTTTCGAGCCTGAGGTTCAGAGGTAGCTCATTCCAGTAGGAGATGGCCTTGCTGGGAAATGCTCTGCCTAGACCTGTGGCTTTGGCTCTGGGGTGACTAGGCTTAAGCAGTCCTTGTTTAGCGGATCTCAAGCTTCGTCCTGGCTCATACCAGTTGAACTCCTTCGGGTATGCTGGAGCCATTCCATTAAGGCAACGGTGAAGCAGTGTCAGTGATTTGAAAAGGATACGTTCAGTCACAGGCAGCCAGTGGAGGTCTTTTCTGTCTATTGTAATATGTTCACGTTTCGACTTTCCCACGATGGACCGGACGGCATTATTCTGGATGATTTGACATTGCTTTAAGCAGCTGCTACTGGCACCCAGTAATAAGGCGTTTCCGTAGTCCAATCGTGAAATGATGGTGGCTCTAGCTTGTGTGGCACTATTTTTGGTGTCAAGAAAAGGTCTAATGCGACAGAGGAGCCTCTGGTAGTATTGACAGTTCCGTTTTAAGTAAGAGGTATGTGCTTCGGATCCTAGTGATGATTGTAGGTAAATGCTGAGTGTTTTGACTTTATAAGACACTGTGATGGATGAGTCTTTTATGCGGGACGAGGAGTAGTCAGGGCCTAGGTTTTTAAGGGCTGTGTGGAGCCAAATGTCATGAGCTCTGTTTTAGCGCTATTAAGGCACATCCAGTGTGATCTCATCCAGTTTTCTATTGTGTTGTAAATGGCTGATAATCTGTTGTCAGAAGTGTGGTTACCGCTCAGTTCCAAGATGAGCTGTGTGTCGTCTGCAAAGTTGGTAAAAAAGATCCCAAGCTGTGTGAGAAGGGTGCAGAGACAACGAATGTACAGATTAAAAAGCAAGGGAGAGAAGCTGGCTCCCTTTGGAACACCGCAATCCACTGGGCTAGAGTTCGTGGAATGTCCTCCCCAAGTAATTTTAGAGTTCCTATCCTCTAAAAAGGACGATACCCAATCAATATCTTCCTTGGAGCAATTTCCAGCTGTGTCTAGGGCCTCTCGGAGCTTGCCGTGATCTAATAAATCAAATGCTGCTGTGATGTTAATGTACACGGGTATCTTGGGGTATGTTTTGTTATTCCCGTGTACACAGGTATCTCTAACTAGGGTACCGTTCTCGAGGACCTTTGTTGTGACTAAATGGGCCCTTATGGCGGTTTGCTTGCTACCTGAGTAAATTAATGACCCCAGTACAGATTACATTGAAGTCAGGAGCAGTACTCCTGGGGTGTGGCAGTAGCCGTTGTCAAGGGAAGCAGAGGAAGGGATAAAAGGCACTATTCAGGCTCTATTAGAGCAAGGGATCATTGTGCCATCCACGTCCCTGTGTAATACGGCCATGTACCCAGTCAAAAAAGCAACAAGGTGTAGTTGGAGGATGATCCAGGATCTACATCTGTCATGAACAGTCGCCTGCGTCCATTCTGGACTTCGTGGTCCCTGACCCATAGAGGACTGAATGCCCTGATCCTCCCAACATGGCCACCTGATACAGAACGCAGCTTGCCAGTCTTTACGCGCCACGCTCAATGTTCTACTAAACAGACACGCCCCCGCGGCTCTGCGCATCTCACCGCTACCGCTCGCTGTAGTTGGACGTGTATTGCCGGAGTTCGCTCGGGGCTTTCTTCCGTATCCTGTTTCCCGATTCCTTGAATCTTCCTCCTTTCCTTCCCTTTCCTCGAACTTACCTTTGAGCTTCCTTCCTGGATTTTCGCCTGCACTCGGGTCACGGCGTTCCGTGCCTCCGAGCCCGGACATTGTTTCTTCCTGGTTCCCGACCTGGACATCTGAACGTCTCCTGGATTTGGATTACTATCCTCACGCTGGACCCCGAAGACCTGCACACGGGTTTATACAAATCCCAGAGCGTGCAAAAGAAATCCTCGAAGAAGGTCGCAAACAAACAGGAAAAACAGGTGAGAAGGGGACAGACTTGTGACAAAATATGGTACTTGTAGGCACTTGTAGGCACTTGCTGTATTTCGTATTGCCATTGCATAGCGCTGGGTCTAGATCAATGCTCCTCAACTGCACGCTGTGACAACGTCCTCTTAATGACGTGCTGCAGAAGGAGTTTCTGGTAGTTCCAAATCCTGCGACAATCCTATGTAGCATTCCCAAGACAGCGACATACTTCACAGTGGTGGATCTGAAGAATGCGTTCTTCTCAATCCCACTTCACCCTGATTCATGGTATCTCACTGCGTTAATGCATGGTCAACGACGCTCTGAGCACACAAGATTGTCTCAAGGGTACTGTGAAAGTCCAAGTATTTACAATAGAGGACTGCATGCCTACTTGGGAAATATTCAGGTGCCTAGCACAATCATCCAGTATGTGGATGATCTGCTGGTATGTAGTGACAATGAACATCAGTGCAGGAGGTATTCTATTGCATTATTGCAATTGCTGGCTCACAAGGGTACAAGGCAGATAAAAAGGAGCTACAATACTGGCAACAGGAGGTACAATACTTGGGGCAACTTATTTCTGTAAACAGGCAAAAAAAGATTACCAGTTAGGGTAGCGGCAGTACGCGCCACCCCTAGGCCCAGTACTGTCAAGGAAATTCAGCAGTTTTTGGGCTTATGTAATTAGTGTAGGGCATGGATCCTAGACTACGCAGCCTACACAAGGCCGCTGCTAGAAAGTCTGAGAGAAGGACAGAAGACATAACATTTTAAATTGGAATGGATTGAAGAAATGAATAGACAATTTGAGGACTTGAAAGAAGCTACATGCAAGGCCCCTGTTTTAGCAATTATACACAGGAGTTTTATTTATTTTCCCACTCTGATGGACGGCTCATGACAGCAGTATTGACGCAAATAAGCACAATGGGCCAAAAGCCATTGGCTTATTATAGTGGGATGGTCGACTCAGTCGTGCAGGGACAGTTTGTGTGCGAACAAGCACTTGAAGCACCTGCATTTGCGATAGAGAAAAGTTTCACGATTGTCATGGGGTGCTCTGTTACCTTGTTTGTGGAACATTCACTATTTACCATTTCGGAAAGGTTTAAATCAACCTTGACAACTCAGAGATCTTCTGCATATGAGTTTATAATATCCCAACCTCATATTCATATAGTAATATGTAGGACGGTGAATCCTGCCACATTTTTGACAGAGGCATCCACTGAGGATGACCTGGAAACACATGACTCTGCTACATACAAGGGTGAAGAGGAAGGTCAATCTAAAGCTAGAGACAGTGCATTGACAGAAGGAGAAATACTATATGTTGATGGATCAACAACAATTGACCAGAAGACGGGATGGAGGCATATAGGGGTGGCAGTGGTGCGCGGTAAAGGGTGGGAGCATGAAGTTCTGATCATGAAAAGATTCCCTATGCATTATTCAGCCCAGGGAGTAGAACCTGTCTCTCTCATTGAGGCATTGAGAGCCTCCCAAGGGCAGTGTGTCACCATCTACTCAGACTTTGTATAGGTCACAACAACAGTGCATGCTGGTCTTTCTCGGTGGAAAAGGAGAGGGTTTCGGTGGACAGATGGCTCTCCAGTGCAGCATGCAAGGCTGTTGGAAGAGTTGTGTGAAGCATTATCATGGCCCTCTGCTTTGGCAGTGGTGAAATGCGCTCCCCATACTAATGCCACAGATGAAATGTCTAAGGGCAAAGCGGTTGCAGACCAGGTGGCAAAGTTGGCAGCCTATCTCCCAGATACAATGTTAACAGAATATACAGTAACCAATTGCCCATATCACAGATTATAGAGTTGCGAGGGAAAGCGCCTGAGGAGGAAAAGGAGCTATGGTTGCGGAGGGGATGCAAACAGTCTCCCCCTGATCTATTGTGGAGGCAGGAGAGTTCTGGAAAGGTGGTGATGCCCCAAGAATTACTCTCTGTGGCATTTGAGCAACTCCATTTCCCTCCCACAGCTCCAAACAACATATTGTGGCAGATATTTAGGAGGACTGGTTTGTACCAAACCTCCAGGAGAGCATTTCGGAAAAAGAAATACACGGTCTGACATGCCAAAGTTTCAGCAAAGGGATGACACTATGGGCATTAAGAGGTACATTACCTCTGACTATGGGGCCGTTCCGTGAACTGCATATTGTCATAAATCACCAATGTTTCAATAGAAAAGGATACGGTAACCAAAAAAGGATACAATTGGTAGGGCTCTTCCGGATCCTTTTTCACACGACTTGATTGTAGGTAAGTCAAATTAGACCTTCCAAATGATACAACTCTCTGACTGATGAAACAGGCAGAGAGATGGATCACTGGAAAGGGCGTGGGTTTTGTATCGGAAGTCAGCCTAGGATAGATAAAGTATCATAAGAAACTGTCCCAAACTCAACTCATTATGATAGCACAGTATTAGCATTAATCAAAACACTGACCTTATGGCAAAAACTGAAGTATCCAACAAAAGTCTCTTGAAGAAAACCAGGAGTTGAACCAACGACAAAGGAGGGGAAGATTAGTAAGGGAGACTTATCCCGAACGGCACGAGGCTCACGCTAGATACCGAGTTGGTGCACCACAGGATAGCGTCCAAAGTACTGTGCACAATCACCTTCCAATAGTTCATGAAATACTTCCTTTCCCACGAAGAACAAAAAATAGAAGTTCACCTGTTAACTATCACAGGTACCAAAGGTTCAAAGTAGTTCAGAAAACCACATGCAGGATTGCACGCGACAGCGTACACGCAGCCAGGACAGCTGCGCTTGGAGACAGCGTCCGTGTGGAGATTTGGCACGCAAACAGGATACATGCAGCCCAGGACAGCCGCGCTTGAAGACAGCGTCCGTGTGGGGATTTGGCACGCGAACAGGATACACGTAGCCCAGGACAGCCGCGCTTGAAGACATCGTCCGTGTGGAGATTTGGCACGCGAACAGGATACACGGCTCCAGGAATTAGCGTGTGGAGGAAAATACGCTACAAAAGGCCAAAGAAGTTGCTGAAGGGAATGCCAGGACGCAGGTCCAGAGTTCAGCTACAAAAACGCCAAAAATGATTTAATCAGAAGCAGCGAGCGACGTTTCCATGCTGCTTATGTACGTACTGCCGTAACACACGTGACGGAACTAAGTCACATGAATTTAACGACGTGAAAAATGCAGACGTCGTTTTCCTGGCAATGCATCAAACAACCTCCATTTCGAATAGAACAGTCTAGCAGTTCTATGGGCGTAACTCATTCTGTATGGAGAGGTTGTTCCCGGTCCAGAGATATGTCCAGCATGCATGACAGTGCCACCCCACAAAGGAGCAACCTCTCCCCTTTTTGAGTGGAATCGCCTTAATAAAGCAGGAGCATGAATGTTGGACAGAGGTTCCCAGGATCTATCCTCGGGACCATAGCCTTTCCAATCCACCAGATAATACGGCTTCCCAGAACGTAGCCTCATGTCCAGAATGTCCTGTACCTCATATTCGTCTGAACCTTTCACAGAAATAGCAACAGGCCATATAGGCAATCTAGTAGCATCAGAGCACGGTTTGATGAGTGACACGTGGAATACAGGATGCACTCGCCACCTTTGTGGCAATGCCAGACGGACAGCAGCCGGATTTATAACGTGGAGCACTTCATATGGCCCGATGTATTTAGGCAACAGTTTCTTTTTACCGGGTATCCTCAAGTTTTTAGTGGACAGCCATACCTTCATACCTGCTTTGTAGACAGGTGCAGGGATTCTATGTGCATCGGCATAGGTTTTATCTCATTTTTTAGCTTGCTCCAATTGCTGCTTAACTTTCGTTTATAGACTCTTTAGATCTCTAATATTACGTCCTGCTGCAGGAGTATCCAAAGACAAACTGGAATCCAAAGGAATGGATCGGGGGTGTTGCCTATACAGAGCAAAGAAAGGCGAAGTACCTATGGCACTATGGTAGGAATTATTATAGGCAAACTCTGCTGCCGGCAGGACATTGAGCCAATCTGACTGAAACTGCAGGCACAAACATTGCAGATATTGTTCCATAGTGCTATTGACTCTCTCAGTCTGTCCATCCGTTTGAGGGTGATAAGCACTAGACAACCTGTCATCAATTAGTAATGCCGAATTTAGTGCTCTCCAAAAACGTGACGCAAATTGTGAGCCCCTGTCAGTGATTATCACTGAAGGTAGACCAAAAAACCGGAATATATGCCGGATGAATAAATCAGCCAGACCAGCAGCTGTTGGTAAACCAATACAGGGAATAAAAGAGCCAATTTTGTAAAGTAGTCCACCACAACCCATATGGTATCGTAGCCATTATTTCTTGGAAGTTCTACCACAAAATCCATTGATATCATGTCCCATGGTTTTTGAGGAACAGTAGGGACTGGAGTAAACCCACTGGTTTGGCAGGAGTGTTCTTGCATTGAATGCATACAGAACATGTTGAAACATAATTTATAACATCTTGTGTTATGGACGGCCACCAACACCATCTTTTAAGCAACTATAGGGTCTTCTTCTGTCCAGGATGGGCTGCAATCAAGGAATCATGACCCCAACTGAGGGCCTTGTTCCGAGCGGTAACAGTTGGTAGATAGAGTACTCCTTGTTTGAAAGGCAAACCATTGTATATATCAAGATTCAATCCCTGAATCAATTGTGGATCTTGTTTCACCCACTCCTGTAACTCGTTTTTTAGGGAAGGTTATGCAGAACAACTACATATCACGTGATCTGCCAACAAATTATTTTGCACCGATGGTTCTTCCTTCACCTCTTCACCGATGCGAGACAAAGCATTCGACTTGACATGTTTTCTGGCAGGGCGATAAGTAATCTGGAAATTGTATTGAGCAAAAAAGACATGCCATCTGGCCTGTCTAGCTGTAAGACTTTTCATAGTTTTGAATGCCGGAAGATTTCTATGATCCGAGTACACCAGCACCTGATGTTTGGCCCCAAGAAGATGATGTTGCCATTCTCGGAAAGCATCCTTGATTGCAAGTAATTCCCGCTCAGTGACAGTATAGTTCTGTTCATATGAGGTAAGCTTACGTGAGAAGAAAGCAACTGGATGCTCCTCCTTGGTTTCTGCACAAACTTGCGAAAGTACAGCTCCTGTAGCGACACTGGAAACATCTGCTTCAACGATAAACTGACAATCCGGATCAGGATGTTGAAGTACAGGTGCAGTGGTAAATGCTTACTTTAACATCTCAAAAGATGCTTGGGCATTCTGGTTCCAACAGAATGGAACTTTGGAACTAGTTAAAGCTGTCAATGGGGCCACTGTTTTGGAGAAAGAACAAATAAATCTGCGATAAAAATTTGCAAAACCTAGGAATGACTGTAATGTGTTGACATTGTGTGGAACGGGCCAATTCAATATGGCCTTCACTTTGGAACGACTCATTCGAACACCTTGGTTGGTAATGTCGTAACCCAGAAATTCCACTTCTCGTGTATGAAAGATACATTTTTCGGCTTTAACAAAGAGCTTGTTCTCTCTGAGTCTTTGTAAGACAGCTAACACGTGTTTAACATGTTCTGGAAAAGACGATGAATATATCAAAATGTCATCTAAGTAAATCACAACAAATTGGTCCATCATATCTCTGAAGATATCGTTCATGAAGAACTGAAATGTGGCGGGAGCGTTACAAAGACCAAAAGGCATCACTAAATATTCATAAAGGCCGTACCACGTCTTAAAAGCGGTCTTCCATTCGTCTCCTTCACGAATGCGAACCAGATTGTAAGCACCGCTCAGGTCCAATTTAGAGAAGTACCTGGAAGTTCCTAATTGATCTAACAGAACATTTATCAGTGGTAAAGGGTACTGATTCTTTATGGTGATGTCGTTAAGAGCCCTCTAATCAATGCAGGGCCTTAGATCTGCTTCTTTCTTCGGAACAAAGAATAAAGGAGAGGCAGCAGGCGATTGAGATGGCCGTATAAATCCCATATCAAGAGCTTTATTGATGTATTCTTTCAAGACAACATCTTCTTTGGGAGTTAAAGAATAGACTAGACCAGTAGGGATTTTAGCTCCAGGAATTAGTTCAATTGGACAATTATACTGCCTATGTGGAGGCAACTGTTCTGCCTGGCCTTTGTCAAACACATCAGCAAACTCTGTATATTCACTTGGTATACGTGTACCACTCTGATGTACCACACTAATAGTGGAAATTCCCTCCATAGAGGCCAAAATATGTGATTTATTTGACACCTCCTGACTGGTAAAGCAATGTTCATTGCAAAAAACGGAAGGATATTGGATCAATCCCGTAACCCAGTCAATGGCGGGATTATGAAGAGTCAACCAGGCAAGTCCAAGTAATATTTTGTACTGAGGAGCCGCAATGACATCGAAGACTATTTCCTCTGAATGACCATTTAATAAAGTCATCTGAATAGGTACAGTCTCCTGAGTTACCATACCGGAAATCAAGACCGATCCATCCACAGTATTAACGGTTTCAGGTTTGTTCTTGTCAGCAAGGGGTATAGAACATTTCTTGGCATATGTGATATCGATGTAATTATTAGTGGCTCCAGAATCAACCATAGCCTTGGAAACCAATTCTTGATCCTCAAAACGTAAAGTAATCTCAACAGCTATAGGTGCGTGCGCTGGAAATGTATAGGAGTCCGATGTAACACTCGACACAGGGACTCCTGCTACTGTCGAGTTTTGACGTTTCCCGAAGGCTTAACTAGTTTTTTAGGACATGCCGCCAGTAAATGCTCAGATGAACCGCAATACATACATTGTTTTTTCTTCGGTTCTCTCTTTCTGCTCTAGACAACCGGCCTCTCACAGCACCAATTTGCATTGGTTCAGGATCATTCGAAGAAGCTGCCGGTGTCTCAGAACGAACCGTTGCATGCAGGAAAGGTTTTCTGTCTCCTTTGCGAGCATTTCTTCGGGCATCAATTTGTAGAATCAAATCAAGAAATTCTGAGAAACCTATAGGAACCACTGGGACCGTGGACAAGGCATCTTTGAGTTCTTCTGAAAGACCCTTGTAGAAAACAGCCTTCTTCTTGTCTTCAGGCCATTGGGTTTCGGCTGTTAATTGGTTGAATCGGGCGATGTAAGCCAACAGAGGTTGACTGCCTTGTTGTAGACTCAGCAACTCCAGATCTGTGGCTTGAGTAGTGTAGCGCATAGCAAAGACTTTACTCATAGCAGCCAGAAGATCATCGCAATCGTACAACAAAGGACTATTTGATTTCAATAAAGGATTAGCCCAAGCAGCAGCTGTACCCCCCAAATGGGAAAGCACGAATGCTGCTTTAGTAGTTAGGTCAGGAACCGAATTAGGCCGGCAAAGGAAATGGAGTCGGCACTGATTAACAAAAGTTCTATAGGTTTTAGGATCACCTGTGAACCTTTCCGGAGGAGCCAAGGGAAACTGTGTTGGCATAACCACTTTAAGAGTTTCCTGTGATAATGATGGTGCCGTAGTCCCAGATCCAGATGCAGTGGCTACTGGAACCTGTGCTCCCTGAGGAGTGGCATGCATGGCATCTTGCATAACATCCATTCGATGCCGTAGCATGTCCTGTGCCCTAATAATTTCATTTCTCAAGTCGGTGATTAACTGAGTCAAAACCGTTAAAGGATCCGTAGCCTCCATGGCTTCTGATTCTGTCATAAATCACCAATGTTTCAATAGAAAAGGATACGGTAACCAAAAAAGGATACAATTGGTAGGGCTCTTCCGGATCCTTTTTCACACGACTTGATAGTAGGTAAGTCAAATTAGACCTTCCAAATGATACAACTCTCTGACTGATGAAACAGGCAGAGGGATGGATCACTGGAAAGGGCGTGGGTTTTGTATCGGAAGTCAGCCTAGGATAGATAAAGTATCATAAGAAACTGTCCCAAACTCAACTCACTATGATAGCACAGTATTAGCATTAATTCAAAACACTGACCTTATGGCAAAAACTGAAGTATCCAACAAAAGTCTCTTGAAGAAAACCAGGAGTTGAACCAACGACAAAGGAGGGGAAGATTAGTAAGGGAGACTTATCCCGAACGGCACGAAGCTCACGCTAGATACCGGGTTGGTGCACCACAGGATAGCGTCCAAAGTACTGTGCACAATCACCTTCCAATAGTTCATGAAATACTTCCTTTCCCACGAAGAACAAAAAATAGAAGTTCACCTGTTAACTATCACAGGTACCAAAGGTTCAAAGTAGTTCAGAAAACCATGTGCAGGATTGCACGCGACAGCGTACACGCAGCTAGGACAGCTGCGCTTGGAGACAGCGTTTGCGTGTGGAGAGTTGGCACGCGAACAGGATACACGTAGCCCAGGACAGCCGCGCTTGAAGACAGCGTCTGCGTGGAGATTTTGCACGCGAACAGGATACATGCAGCACAGGACAGCCGTGCTTGAAGACAGCGTCCGCATGGAGATTTGGCACGCGAACAGAATACACGCAGCCCAGGACAGCCGCGCTTGAAGACGGCGTCCGCGTGGAGATTTGGCACGCAAACAGGTTACACGCAGCCCAGGACAGCCGCGCTTGAAGACAGCGTCCGCGTGGAGATTTGGCACGCGAACACGATACACGCAGCCCAGGACAGCCGCGCTTGAAGACAGCGTCCGTGTGGAGATTTGGCACGCGAACAGGATACACGGCTCCAGGAATTAGCGTGTGGAGGAAAATACGCTACAAAAGGCCAAAGAAGTTGCTGAAGGGAATGCGAGGACGCAGGTCCAGAGTTCAGCTACAAAAACGCCAAAAATGATTTAATCAGAAGCAGCGAGCGACGTTTCCACGCTGCTTATGTACGTACAGCCGTAACACACGTGACGGAACTAAGTCACGTGAATTTAATGACGTGAAAAATGCAGACGTCGTTTTCCTGGCAATGCATCAAACAACCTCCATTTCGAATAGAACGGTCTAGCAGTTCTATGGGCGTAACTCATTCTGTATCGAGAGGTTGTTCCCGGTCCAGAGATATGTCCAGCAGGCATGACACATATAGATTATGCAGATATGGGGAAATGTGCAATGGATATAGGTTCCTTATTGTGGTGGTTTGCCCCTTCTCATGGTGGGTGGAGGAAGGACCATGTGCACACCCAGATGTGAAGTGTGCAGCATGGTTTTCTGGTCAGAGAGGTGTTTCCATGATGGGGTGTATGTGAAGTATTGCGATCAGATAATGGCACACATTTCTTTAATATGCTATTTCAGCATGTCATAGCGCTATTGGGCATAAAACATCAAATGTGTTCAATTTACCACCCTCAGGCTAGTGGCATTGTGGAGAGGACCAATGAGGTTTTGAAGAGTAAACTATCAAAAGAAATTCCACGTTAAAGAAAAACTGGGTACATTGTTTGCCCTTGGCATTCTTCAGTTTACGCACACAGCTTAGTAAGGACCACCATTTGACACCACATGAAATAGTCAGAGGCAGGAGCATGCAAACCCCCATATCCCCTGTCAAGAAAGCGTCAGATGCACATCAAGCAGCGACGGCACTAGGAGAGGAATTTAGGGAATATTTAGAAGCACTAACACGTGCTATCAAATATATATCTCAACAGATTGTACCACCCAGGAGCAAAGGATAGGACACACTGGAAGGGACAGCAACTGCAAACATCTGCCACAACTGGACCATTATTGCCTGGGGAGCTGATCTACGTAAAACACATTGTGTGTAGATGGAACAATCCCAGGTTTCAAGGTCCATATGAAGTTGTGTTCTGTATGCCTTTCGCCATCTGCGTGAAGGATTTAAGATATTGGGTGCATATCACGGATGTCCGAAGAGCACCTGAAACAAGGCAAAGCTCAATCAACAGAGTAAGGACATAGCCAAAGAAGAAGAAATTAAGTAAAGGATCCATGCCAGGGTGGTGTGCAGAGGCACAGGTCTGATTTTATTTTGAAGGTCCAGAACCCAGTCGGCCCTGGTGGGAAAAGGGTCTCCTTCTCCCTTTCCCTCTCACTCTCTCACTCTCTCCCTCACTCCCTCTCTCTCTTTCTCTTTCTGTCTCTCTTTCTGTTTCTCTCTCTCTCTCTCTCTCTCTCTCTTTCTCTCTCTCTTTGTTGATTACCTTTTTTCTCCTCTCCAGGGATACGCAAGGATGCCTGAACGACGTGTTGAAACCTCTCTGTTATGTAGGGATAAAGTTAAAATGAATGTCATGAAAGGGATGGACAGTTACATAATGCTAGTATGAAGATTAATCAAACAATGTCTAACTTTTTGCCGGCCACCCCTACAGTTTTTCTTAGACGAATAAAACAGGAAGTACGAATTACGTATGATTTATAAAGGGGGTTGGGCTTTGACACCATTTCTGACACTGAGTACTCAGACTCATTGAATAGCTAGTACTCTGATATGCGTACTGCAGGAAGAAATGGGATAAATGAAAGCTGTTAGGTGTGTTCACTCATCTCGCACCCATCAGGGGTTCGTAAGGTTTTAGTTCTACATCCAGTCCCATTTACAGAGGCACAATGCCTGGTACGTCTTCCACTATGTAGGATAAAGGACACATTCCAGGCACACAGCGTGCAGTTGAGGAGCATTGATCTAGACCCAGCGCTATGCAATAGCAATACGAAATACAGCAAGTGCCTATAAGTACCATATTTTTCCTTGGGAGGTCACTCACATGTCAACGAAAAATGGCAGGGCACCACAGTGACGTGCCCGGCAGATGGACTGATCGAGTAAAGCAAAGAGACAATAGCCCAAGTAGAGACCATGTGCACAAATATGGTCCAATACATCACAAGGTTGACATGCATTGCAACAACAGAGAAGCCAGTGCGAATACATAGAGACATAGACTATGAACTTTGGGTTTGTGGCGACAAGCTTACTTGCACCTCCCACCAAACTGGAGGGTCAAGTGTTCACTGGCCACCCTGTACTCAGTGCTACTAGTAATTCTGGAAGAACACCTGAAGGGAGAAGAAATGCCTGTCAAGGTGCCAACAGCCACTCCAGTAACTAAAGAAGCAGGAAGCAACTTGCAGATCACACAAGAATGTTGTCATGACCACTGTGAGGGAGCACAAGTTGTACCACAAGCAGGCTCCCACCAGAACCCCGAGGGCCTTAAAACCACTGCAAAAGGGCTCCCGGAGCCAGTCCTGGCACCTTTGGCACCAGGCTCATATGTAGGAAGGAAGGGCTGTTCAAACTAGGTCCCATTTATGTACATGGGCCTTTAAAGCCAACATGGAAGCACCCACACAGTCTAGTTCTAAGAACCAAGCCATGCGGTCTAGTGTTTTGGGTGTGGCAGGCCTGGAACTACTTTCCCTGGTACTACTTTACCTGGGCTATATAAACCACACCCTGACTGCAGAACACGCTTCGTGTTATTCTGCAACTAGCAGCGTGACGCTCACCGTGTCCAGCTCCTGGTCTTCAGCATCTTCCTGTAATCCTGCAAGAACAAGAACAAGATTATTCTGTTTTACCTGAGAAAACGCCATCCAGCACTCAGCATCTCAACTAGGCTGCAATCTGTGGAAACCGAGAGAAGAAGAAACATCACTCACCTGTGAGTACTAGCTTAAGGACTTCCGATGAACTGCTACCACAGGTTCTGTTTGAACATTTCGACCTGCAACAACGAGAAAGGGAAAAACAATATTAGAACATGCGCTTCCAAAACATCGAATTCCATCAGTCTTACCTGAATTCCATCGCGCTACGCCACGCTTCCATCCGGAGCACCACAGCAACATCTGCAAAGGAAAAGAGACATATTCAGGTTCGCTTTCAATATTAAACAACCGCAGAGCGCTGTACTTACCTTAACGGATTCCGGGGGCCTGTTTTTCAATGCGCTCTCAGGGCCTGTTTTTCAATGCGCTCTCATCCACTCGCAGCACCACAGTGGCCTGTGAGGAGAAGAAGAAGAAAACACAGGTTAGCTTTAAAAGGCAATAAAGGCGCTGCACGCTTTCTCTTACCTAGAAACGTGCCTCTCCATCCGGCACGCCAGCATCAAGACCTTTGCAACTGAAAAGAAGGAGATATAAAGACATTAACAAATTCCCATGATAAACAGGACAAAGACTTACAATTAACAAACCTACCTGCCTAATAGCAGATTCGGGGTCACAGCAGGCCTGGGCCCAAGGAAGGCGTACTGCACCAGTTAAGCAACTAGGGCAGCTCGCCAACAAATGTCAAGCGCCCCTGCACAAGAAACGCAGGACAGATAGCTCACCCTACAAATAACTAAGATTCATTATTCAGCACTGGGCAACTACGCATCCAGGTTTCCAGATCTTAGAGCTTTCCAGACACCCCCGGGGATATCAGGTGAGCGTAACAAATTTGGTATGCTGCCAGAAAAAGAACGACTTCAACAGCTGGGTAGAAAGAAGAGATCAAACAATGTCTTGAAAGACTCTTCCACACTGCTCAGAGGAATACCTGACAAGTACTGACTTTTTAGCTCAGCAGAAACTTTCTTTTAATCTGTTATGGTCCCTGGGGAACAAGCAGCTGCAAACGCCAAGTGGGTGCAGATAGTCTGATGGGAGCTAGACCAGTTGGCCAATAGCACAGACAATGGGTTCAACGCCATCAAAGTAGAGTTCTGTGCATTGCGACTCATGACGATGCAGAACCGCTACATGCTGGATTTGCTAACAGCCATAGAAGGAGGAGTGTGTAAAAAGTTGGGAAGCAGCTGCTGCACTTTTGTACCCCGGAGGGTGCTGAGAATGGATCACTATCCCACGTCATTGAGGCGGTGAACAATCTAGGTGTTCAAATGAAGAAAGAAGGTGGAGTTCAGAACACGGATTGGCTATCGCTTGCCTTTGATTGGGTCCTGTCATGGCTTGGGGCAGCAGTACAAATACTGGTGCCTGTTATCGTATTCTTCTTGGTCCTCTTCTGCACGTGCCAATTGGGTCTCCGATGTTGTGTCAGTATAGTTCCTAATAGTGCAAAGACAATGGTATCAATTGGGGGATCTAAAACACCTTGCCATACAATAAACAGCGAAACTCAAACTAATATTTCTGGGGTTGTAGATATGTCAGGGATGAGTTTGTTACTTTCGAAGTAACGAAAAGGGGGGAATGTTGGCAAGGAACTAGGGTCTTCCCACCCCCCCATGCGCTTTAGAATTAGGCAAGACTTATTTTGACTTCTTTTAGGCACTATAATGGGAGGAGGGGCCCTGGGAAGGCTTTTTCATGCACATATAATCACATACACAGACATGGGTGGCACTGAAGAAGGACATAGGCAGACACGGAAGAAGGCATTTCTTGTTTAAATATAAGGCGCAATTAACTATTATCTGGATACGTTTGTAATGACAGAGCTTAGGCAAATGTTAAATCTTAAGTGGTATAGAGGAGTCGCGCTCCGTCCCAGAAGCAATGTGCCCTGCGATAAAAATGGATCGCAGGGCTCATGCAGTGTTGCGTCACTCCAGCTAGCACTGGCAGAGCACACAAAGTGAGTCAACAGCTGTCGACTGTCCATTAAGAGTCTATGCAGGCTAAGAATAGGGGGTATTACATGCTCGGTGCACAAAATGAAATGGGGCATAATATGAGTAGTAAAGGTGGGGGGAACCTATAAGGCCCAGCTAAACATCAGTAGAATGAGTGAAATATGGACTGAATGAATGAAAATTAGTTATAAAAATGTTTAGGTTTTCCTACGGCTAGACCTCAAGGTTTGTAAAAGTCTGCAGGGATGCAGTGTGTTTCTATGTAAGGTAGCAAAATGTAGAGTAGCATGTTCTGACAGAAACCGCTGATAATGAAGAAAGGAAGGCTCTGAAGCATCCCTTGTATGGAAGCAGGACGGTTTGGGATGGAGCCATGGCCCGTATCCAGTGACGCAACTGCAGCAAGCCAGGACTATATAAATCCCTGCCTGGCATGACTGTGGCAGGAGAAAGGAACAGATGAGGGACAGGAGAAGACCGTTCAGGCAGCAGAGTTCTTTGCTACCATCCTCATGTTTAGTAAGATTAAACTTGTTATCCTTACAAGATAGACTCTGGCCTTATTTCCCTAGAGGGGTGTATTTATTCTGTTGTGAGCGTAATTAGGGACACCCTTACACTACCAATCAACCCCCTTCTTATGATAGTACTGTTTTGATTCCAAGATGGCCACCGGGGTGAGGAGTCGCACTTGAACTGCGCTCCGCCCGGACTGCCAAACAATTTAGCACCTTAAAGAAGCTGCTGAGGACTTATACGGTGGATTGACCGTGTGGTGGCTGTGGCCCCCCTCCCGGCGATGGCAGCACCCAACCAACCCGATGCGCAGAGAAAAAACGGAGCGGACACGTACCGGGAGTGGCTCCTCCCTCAGAGCGGCAAATAGGAACCGGCGAGCAAAGTACAGGGAGTCCGGGGGAGACTGGAGGCCCCAAGGGGGGTGCATGAACCCTGGACCCTCCCCACAGCAAGATACTTGGCGATCCCCATAATCAGGGGGCAGTGCGGATTCCGGCGCTGTGGCCCGCCCTTCCCCCTCCGCTCCCCTGGCGGTGTGCGGTTGAGAGAAGCCGCGTGGCCTACGTGGCGGATGGCGGGAAGAGACTTGTGTCGACCACCCGATCTGGGGGCAGGGGAGAGGAGGGCCCGGGCAGCAAGGAGATGCCGGCGCTGGGAGAGAGGCAGCGGCTGGTGATGGCAGGCGGTGCGGACCGCTTGGATCCTCGAGCGGGGGCCACCCTGCAGCCACTACAGCCGCACACGGAGGAGGTGAGTCGGGTCGGGTGGAGCCCCGGAGCCGACCCAGCGGCGGTGGTGGAGGAGGGGTAGAAAAAACGGGCGAGGCGGGCCCCAGTGGGCTCCAACGCACTCTAGCTATATTGAAAGACCCCCGAGGGGGGGGATCTCCTTGAGTGGAATTAAAGAGGGTACAGTAAAAATAACAAGGAGGGAAGGCGCCTCCTCTGGTCATAAATAAAAGGAAGGAACGGTAGGAAGGCAACCTATGGACATTATATAAAGCCCGGCAGAGGTGGCCAAGTCGCTGCATAAAGACTACCAAGGAAGGCAGCCCGGGCATCAAGGGTGGGGCGGTGATAGACGCACAGGAGCAGGGAGAAGAGAAGGGGCTTACTCTCTCCCCCTTGGAAGGCACGCTACAATAACAGTCAATCCATCCCATCTACACAACAGGCAAAAAGGAATCCCCTCCCCCCACCGCTCATTATAACTGCAGGCACGGAGGCCCCCGGCAGGAGGCATAAAAAGGAACAAGAAAGGTGACGGAGGAACAAACTGAAGACAACGCTGAAGCCGATTGGGGGAAGGTTTGATCAGGAGCACCCCTGCGTCTGCTGGCTAAGTGACAAGAGATGACAAGTTGAAGACTGAAAAGTCCGAATTTACAACCAGGGACTCCTAAGGATAGGAAGACCACCTAGGTCTGAGGCAGCAACACAGCCGACACGCAAGAAATACCCACGGGCCAGCAGATAGAACACCTAGTGAGACTCACCCACAACCTGGAAATTCAATGTGAAGATCTAGAAAACCGCTCAAGACGGTCTAACATTTGTATTAAAAACATGACGGAATCCGTTCTTGATAAGGACCTGAAGCAGGCAGTGAAGGAAGTCTTTAGAGATGTCCTGGGTGCTCAGGAAACGGAGGAAATTGGGATTGACAGAGTGCATAGGGTGGGTCCTAAAAGAACAGGAGCACCGGGAGAAAGACCAAGGGATGTCCTGGCGGCTCTCTCTTCATACCCACAGAAGGAACAGATTCTGAGGAGGGCAAGAGAAATGGAGCACATCAGAATGAATGGACAAGATATACAGCTCTTTCAGGACCTGGCACTGGTGACCTTACAAAAGAGAAGAGCTATGGCTCCGCTGGTCAAGACCCTCGTGGCAAAACAAATCCGCTATAAATGGACCTTCCCGTTTGGGCTGCTGTTCACCTGGGAAGGAAAGCAGAGAAGGGTTACCACGTGGGAAGAAGGCCTCAGCACGATGGGACTACAAGAAGAGGACGTGGATGCGGAGAATGGGAATACAAGAGGAGACCAAGTGAGAAAGCCGGGAGGCTGGGAAACGATCAGACAAAGAAGAGAAAAAGCAGGGAGGGAAGACCGTAGGAAGCAGAGATGACGGTATAGAAATTTAATGGTCTAGATTGGACAGAAAATCTCATGAGGCCAATTCACACTGCCAGTAGAGGGCGAGCGAAGAGATACAGCTCGGCAGCGCACAACTTGGAGATGGCGGTCCTGGATGGACCCACCGTCTTGGAATTGAGTAAGAAAGGACGGAAATGTGGGGTTTAGGATTCCCTACAAATTCTACCCCCGAGGGTAAGATGGGCAGGGAGTGATGGGCGCAACGCCCTAGCGTCATTAGGAACCCTCGCCCAACCCGGGGGCAAGTTGTTTGGTTTAAGGTTCTCAATGTTTTGGGTTGGGGGGACAGTTAATGGGGATGGGAGGGAGGGATAGGGTCAGTGACCTTACATTCCGGGCAAACAGGGGGATCCGAAAGCAGTGTAATTACACGTAAAACATGGGAAAAATACGTATTCTGAGCTATAACATAAGGGGCATGAACCATCCGATGAAAAGGGTGAAACTGGAGAGGCAGCTAAAAAGGGAGAAGGCAGATGTACTATTGCTTCAAAAAACCCATATTAGGACAAGGGACAAACAGAAGATACGCATCAAGGGGTATAAAATATGGACACAGGCAACATCAACAGAGAAAAAGGGAGTGGTCCTGATAGCGATTCGGGAAGGGAGCGGGGCCAACCTAGTGGAGTCATGTACCGATAAAGAAGGGAGATATGCATTCGCCAATGCAGAGTTTGAAGGTTATAGCATACTTCAGAAAACAGCACTTTGATGCGGGTATCAGGCTGGGCAACGATCACTCCATAATATCCTTGTATGCGGATGACGTCCTCCTATACTTGAGGGACCCACAGCTCAATGCACGAGTTGCGCTAGACATCCTGGACAATTATGCCCGATACTCCGGGATTGAATTCAGCAGGCCAAAATCCTGTGCGTTCCCACTAGCAAGGCTCAGGAGCTTGGACAATTGCGACTTACCAGACGTCGGGGTGAAATGGCAACCAGAGGTATTTAGGTACCTAGGTGTCGACGTGAGCCACATCCCCGAGCTCACACACGAACATAACACGGAAAAAGCGCTAAAATGCCTCCGCAAATCCATGAAGTTTTGGTCGAAGCTTCCGCTCGCAATGATGGGCAGAGCAGCAATTGTCAAAATGATAATCCTCCCCCGACTCTTATACTACTTCGTGAATGTTTGTCACTACATCAAACCTCCTTTCTTCAAAAAACTGGAATCCTTAATCAAGGACTTCATATGGGGCCATCCAGACATAAACTCTCCTTAGCCATACTCAAGCTCCTGTACAAAGAGGGAGGGATACAACTACCAGACCTCCAAAGATACTATCTGGCTGCACAACTCAGTCACGTCACTAAATGGCTCTCTGATGATCAGTCTGCCGAATCGGGGCTGCTGCGGCAATCATCTTCCAAGCTATTCCCCAAGGAGATACTTTGGAACCCGACAAAACAACCATCTGACGTCCCCATGATAGTAACCCTGGGCAGGCAGGTATGGGCTAGAACCTGCTTCCTCCGACAACTGAAACACCCCTACACTCCCAACAACCCCATCCTGGCCGATGCCTGCAAAACACAGACGGATCTCGCGACGGCCAGAAACTGGGAAAGAGCCGGAATCTACACATGGGGCGATATGTATGAAGAGGGCACATTCAGAGAACTAGAATCGCTACAAGCAAACAAACGAATCACGAGTGGCAATTTCTGTGGTACCATCGCCTTAAGACAACTGCCAAAAAACAATGGACAATGTGGCCAGAGGAACCCACCCCAGATCCCCTCCTCCAGGAAATGTATGACCTAGCTGACGGCTGGAAACCGGTGTCCCGCCTATACAATAAACTGATCGACAGACCCAACCCGAAAAGCACGACACTGAGACAAAAATGGGAAACCGAGCTGGACATCACACTATCAGATAACGAATGGAAGCGAATATTACTATTACCCAAAGAAATTTCAAGAAACACCAGATTCAAACAGATCCAGCAGAACGTCTTATATAGAACGTACATGACCCCATCGAGAGTGGCTACCTTCAACAAACAGGTATCCCCACAATGCCCCTGGTGCGGGAACGACAAAGCTGACATGATCCACATGTTCTGGACTTGCACCAAAACGGCAAAAGTCTGGTCCATGGTGAAAAACACCTGCACGAACGCTGGCCTAACCAGATACGAGTGAACCCAAAAGAATGCTTATTAGGGGCCCATCCCAGACTGAGCAAGTACAAACACCTATTCAAACTAATGGACTTAGCCTGCATTCTCGCAAAGAGATCCATAGCAATGGCTTGGAAGTCACCGGGGGGTCCGAGGCATGAACGATGGCTTAAAGACCTAGAAAGATGGACGGAAGCTGAGACCAGAGCCTGGCAGGAGGGAATCAACACAGGCGGCGACAATGCCAATGACACCCTAGAATCATGGAAAGCTCTGCTGCGCGACATACAGTACACCGCGGACCATAAACCCCCCTGAAAATGCACCCCTAACAGCAAGTTGACGAAGAACCACCCGAGAGATGGAAACCCCTTGAAACCAACCCCTTCTGGCGTCGGATTCGCTGGACACCTGCCCACTCCTCACTCAAATCGACAAGAACTTCACACTGCAACATGAAGACTGCATTGGTTAGCTGTTTGTTTGTTTGTTACGTTGATATCTGTTAATTATTAAAGCATATGTATTTGCACAAATGCTAATAAAATACTTTACAAAAAAAATAGCATTGCATTTGCATCGATATATGCACCAAATCTGGGACAGGATGGCTTCCTCAGAGATGCTCTGGGGAAGCTTGAAAACTTCGCTAAGGTGGAGGTGATTCTCGGAGGCGATCTTAACCTTGCTTGGAACCCAGTACTAGACAGAAGTACAGGCAATGCCCAGGGACAAGGTGCACCGTCAAAACGCCTTAGGCAACAGATAGACCACATGGCCCTCAATGATGTGTGGAGGGAACTGAAAGGTGAACAAAAGGGTTATACATACTTCTCGCACGTTCATAATTCTATGTCGAGAATAGATTATTTCTGGGTATCAGTGGGCCTGATGGGCGTGCTGCTTGCTTTTCTAGGCAAATGTGGGGTGAGGTGTCCTGCTCATCATACCAGTGCTTAACAAACTGGGCCTGTGCAACTAGATAATACAGTTCGAAATCAGGAGCTGCTATGCCACCTTTGCTATATGGTTCCACCATTTTTTTTTCCACTTCATCCTGGCCGCCCCCCGACACCAGACAAATTCCACCGCCATGGATCTAAGAGTGTCAAAGAACCGCCTGCCAGGCCAGATTGGAATATTAATAAATATGTACAATAGTTTAGGAAGAATTACCATTTTTAGTATAGCTACCCGACCGAAAAGTGAAATAGGAAGTTTAGCCCAGAAGCGGAGTTTAGTAGCAATCGTATTCAATAGAGATTCGTGGTTATTCAAAAGTAGGGATGTTCTGTCTCCCGACACAATAACCACCAGGTATCTTATTTTGTCTGGGGACCATTGCAGGCCGTGCGTGTTGTTTGGACATCTAGTAGCTGGGGTCAGGGGAAAAATTTCAGATTTAGAATGATTAGTTTTGTATCCCGAATATTCTGTGAATTTGTGCATTGCCTCCATCGCTGGACCCAAATGTATGTCCGGTTCCCGGATGTATAATAGGGCATCATCTGCGTATAGGGATATTGATTGGGTCAGGCCCGCCATCCATATACCCCTCTGTCCCTGATGTTCTCTAATTGCTGCCGCAGCTGCTTCCATTGTCATGGCGAACAGCATGGGGGAGAACGGGCAACCCTGCCTCGTACCCCTGCCCAGCTCAAACCATTCTGACATGGTGCGGTTAGTCAATACCCTAGCTCCCGGGTTAGTGTATAGTACCTTGACACATTTCAGGAAGTATGGTTCTAGCCCAAATTTCTCAAGCACCATGAACAGATACGCCCATGACACAGAGTCAAACGCCTTTTCGGCATCTAGAGACACAGTAACCGCCTGGGCCTCCGGCTTAATCTGGGCTATGACCCCAAATAACCTACGCAGATTGAGTGCCGTCGATCTAGTGGGGATAAATCCGCATTGGTCCGGGTGTACCAATACTGGCATGTGAGGCAGGAGTCTAGTGGCCAGAATCTTTGCAAATACCTTAGTATCACAGTTTATAAGGGACAGGGGCCGGTACGAGGACATCTCATTGGGGGGTCGCCTGGGTTTAGGGAGTACTGTGATAATGGCCTCCATCATGGACGTTGGAAGCGTCCCTATCTCTATGGCCTCCTCCCACACGGACAGTAATATTGGGGCAAGCCCCTCGCTGAGCTCCTTATATAACTCAATCCCCAGACCGTCTGATCCGGGGGACTTTCCGTTGGCTAGTGATTTAATCGCTTCCTTTATTTCTTCAACCATAAGGGGCTGGTCTAACAGTAGTTTGTTTTCTGCTAACATTCTCGGGAGCGTAATATTATCTAAGTATTCCCTGATGTCATTGGGAGTTTTCAGGTCATGGTTGGCATATAGTTCTGTATAAAAATGGGAAAATTCTCTATTTATACCCTCCTCGCTTGTTGTTACTGTGCCGTCTCTCGCTATTATGCTGGAAATCGGGGTGTGGCATCTTTCAACTTTTAGTAGGTTAGCTAGGGTGTGCCCTGCCTTATTCCCCTCACCATACCGGCGTGCCCTGGCCGGGGTAGCCATATACAGCAATTCCCTGGTAGCTAGTTTACTGAATTCTTGCAAGTTGCTATTGATGTCAGCAAGGGTGCTGTCTTCATGCAGGGATGTATATTGTTGCTCTAACTCCCCCAATCGTTTCTCCACCTCTGCCAGTTCCCCCCTGACCGCCTTCAACAGTCCCGTGGATTTGGAGATCAGGATACCCCTCACCCATGCCTTAAACGTCTCCCACAAAATCGCGGAGCTATTTACTGAGTCCTTATTGGTTTCAAGGAAAAATTCGACCTCGGTGTGTAATTCCTCTGCCACCGCAGGCTCCCTAAGGATGTCGGGAGGCATCCTCCATCTCCTGACCGGGGGTCTAAGGTCACCTAGTGTCATGTCTAACAAGATAGGGGAGTGATCCAACAGGGTGCGGGGAAATATTTCACTACCGTTGATTTGGTGCATAAGAGACGCAGACACCAGCCAGTAATCAATGCGGGATTTGGTGTCATGCACCGAGGAGTAAAGGGAATACTGTCTTTTTTGGGGGTGTAGTGTTCTCCAGGCATCTACCAGTAACAATTGCGACATGATTTGTTGCACAGTGTCAGCTGTTTTCGTGGGATTCCTGCGTGTGGAGGTGGATCAATCTAAGGTAGTGTCTAATATGGTATTGAAATCCCCTCCCCACAGTATTTGCTCGCAGCCACATAAACCAATCTCTTGCATTACATTTGTGTAGAAATCAGGGTCGTCCACATTTGGACCATACGTGTTTACCAATATCAGTTCTTCCCCAACAATGCTTCCCCACACTATAACGTATCGACCTAGTGGGTCTATTTTACTTCTCCTCAATTGGAACCCAACGGATGGGTGAATCAGGACAAGTACTCCTCGTGCCTGTGAGGAGTATTCTGTACAGTATCTGTACCACCCTTTCAAGAATTCGGCATTAACCTTCTGGAGCGCATGAGTCTCTTGTAACATGACAATCTGAGGATGATGACGAGTGACATAGGCTCCCACCTTATTCAACTTGGCTCGGTTGTTCAGCCCACGTACGTTCCATGTAAGAAGTTTCAGTCAAAGGGCCTCATTACACGGTAGGTGCTAAAAAACGGGATTTACCGGCATGGCGCTATTAGCGTGTCCGCCCTCACAGGAGACCGCCAATAGCGTACCATTACGAGTAAGCGGACACGCGCATAGGGCCATGCCGGTAAATGACCCTACCGCCATGCCGCAAAAGCACCTTACCGGGCCCGCCCAAAGTGCTGATAGCACCTCCGCCCTCACTGTACATGCTATTAGCGGTCACAGCTATTAGCGGTGACCGCTATTAGCGGTGACCGCTATTAGCATCGACCGTTAAATTGCGGAACCGGAAATAGCGTCATCGCACCGGAACGGGAAAGAGAACGGCGGCCATCTTTAAAAACACAATCCATTGCCATCCTCTGCCCCCTGGACCATTTTGGAGTTGGGAGCTGTGTGAAATCAACCGTGACACCTGCATCATGCCCAAGGCCCTGAAGAAAACCTGTGACAGACAGTGGAAGGAAAAGTATACTGACGAGGAACTGGTCATGTTGACACAGACCCTTGCAGAGCATGCAGAGATAGTCTTTGCCAATGACATGCGCCGCGCCACCTTGCTCATGAAGAAAGCCATCTGGGAGGAGGTGGCAGTCAAAGTCAGTGCCGTGGGCAGCAGCACGCGCACTGTGCGCGAATGCTGGAAGAGGTGGGACGACCTCAGGCTGCGGGTGAGGGGCATCCTGGCGGAGAACCACCGCATTGCCAGTGCCGGTGGAGATGGCTCCCCCAATACGCCTGAAGGAATGGGAGGAGACATGCGCCAACATGATTGCCACCGAAAGCATCGAGGGAGTGGGCAGCATGGAGGTCGGCGTGGCTACCACTTCCGATGCAGGTGAGTGTACACATGACAGGATGTGGTGTGAATGTACAGTCACCCCCATATGTGAGCACAGACCCCACTCATGCATGGACACACATCCACACATGCATCCATCCATCACCATGTCAGTGTCAGACCCAAACACACACACATGCACACATCACCAGAGACAAGTCCCAAACTCAACCATGCATGGATGAGGCACTGAACTGGCACATCACCTGCATCCACAACTGCTAAGTCCCAATGGCCACAACTATATCATTCCTGTAATTTACATTGAGTATATTGAAACGCAACCAATGCCATCCCCCTTCTCGTCCCTGACAGGCTCACATACAGATGGGGAGGATGCTGCTGATGCATCAAAGGCACCACCTACATCCAAGAGGCCAAGGGCACAGGAGCCGGAGGATACCCCTGCAACATCCAGGGGCAAGGGGGGAAGTCCACACCTGAAGAGTGGCAGCCTACGTCACAGTGCCACTGCCAGGGCAGCAGTAGCTGCACCACCAACTGTGGCCCCACCACCGGAGGCAAACCCACTGTCAACAATGCCAGACACCCAGGGCCCACCATCAGCTGCGGCAAGCTCTGCCGGTGAGGCAGCCGCCACTGGCCCCCAGTCCGATCCAGAGGACACCCTACTCCAGCACATGGAGATGCACACCCCAAGCCCCCCAGGAAGCCCAGAGGCAGTGGCATCCCAGACCCCTGGTTCTGATGGGACTTTCGAGGACACCAACCCTGCAATAATGTCACCCATGCTACCATCACCTGTTGCATTGGAGCCATCTGAGGGCACGGCATCCAATGCACGGTCACCCGGCACTGACCTCCAAATTTCCGCCATCCTGCAGCGCCAACAGGAGCTGACCGTGCTGGTTGGCCAGCATGTCGCTGAGGCTGCCAATCTCGCTGAGAACATAGTTCAGACGGTGAGGCACTCCACTGAGCGCATGGACGCCAACACGGACAGGATATGCAATGAAATTGCAAGTCTTAGGGAGGTGCTTGTCCGCATGGCAGACACAATGGACCGCCACTTTCACCAACAAGGCCAGTCTGCCCCATCCTCGACTTACGGGTCGACACAAACAAGCCCCCTCAGGCGCTCGATGCGAACCACCAGGCGCACGTCTGGCAACCCTCAAAATCCTTCCAAGGGCAATTGCAATTAGGGGGTTGATGGGGATACCTTGGTGTGCATTGGCCATGGCAAAAATGGCAGAGACATGAGGGACTGTTGTGGGGGTGGTGGGAAGGGTGTTATGGGTCTGTTGTGGGGGGTGGTGGGAAGGGTGTTATGGGTCTGTTGTGTGGGGTGGTGGGAAGGGTGTTATGGGTCTGTTGTGGGGGGTGGTGGGAAGCGTGTTATGGGTCTGTTGGGGGGGTGGGAAGGGTGGTGGGATGTTGTGGGGCTTGCACTTCTTCACCTTTATGTTAGTCAATACACTGGTTTCTGATGAAAACACAGCCTTGGACATCTTCATTGTGTGTGTGTGTGTACTTCATTGGCAACAGGGTCCATTGCGTGCTCTGAGACATACACCAGTGCATTCCTCCCCATATCTATGTGACAGTACAAAAACATTTTCCGCATGTTGATTGGCTGATCAGATGCTGTCTCACAGCACGTGCCTCCTGGCCATCCCCTCTTGCAACGCCTGCATCCCCATCACCTCCGTCCACATCAACATCATCATCCTCATCATGTGCTTCTATCCCAACGTCAGGGGGCAGTGGGCTATTCCGTCTGTCACACATATTGTGCAGCATGACACATGCAATGGTGATCTTGGCCACCTTCTCATGTCCATACAGGAGAGCAGCACCAGACCTGGTAATGCACATTGAACGTGACTTCAAAAGTCCAAAGGCCTGCTCAGTCACGATGCGGGTACGGGTATGTGCACGATTGATTACCTCCTCATGCCTGTTCTGTGGTCTCCGTACAGGTGTGAGGAGCCAGGTTTTCAGGGGATACGCCGCATCACCTGTATGGGGGGATGAATGGGGTCCTGTTACTGTTCACCTCAAGGGCGGCCTGTTCACATCACACAAATTGACATAGCATTGTGATGCAAGTGCTAAAATGAGCGCATACATGCAGATGGTCTGTGTGACAGCAACGTGCAAGTGTGTGGCCAACCCTGCAAGTAGAAATGCCACAATAATGCCTACAACAGTAGTTTTCACATGTCCTGGGTGTGGCCAGGTCTTAGGTGTCCCTGGGCCAGGCAAATTTTGTAGCACACTGCTTGTGTACTGACATTCTGACACCAATGTTGCCATGCTGTGAAGCATCACTTCCGTGGTGCTATAGGTGTGTGGTTCAGTGCCATGTCTAGGGGTGTTCCCTTTGCATGTATTCAAGGGTACATTGCTGGATTGATGCTGTGATGCGCTGATTCTGTATTACCATCTTGACGCCATGTTGCTGATTTGTGTAATATGTGGCGTGGCATGATGTGCAATGGGGATGGATGTGTAATATTTTGCAGCCTGCATTGTTCTCATAGTCGTGCACCTTCAAATTGCATGTGGATTCTTCTCAGGTACATCGTGGCCTTCCCTGAAGGACATTGGCGTACATCTGTATGTCCATTTTCCCTACGGACGCCAGTCAACACCCAGTTGGAGTATGTATCTTCCCCCCCCATTCACACCCAGTTGGAGTATGTATCTCTCCCCCCCATTCACACCCAGTTGGAGTATGTATCTTCCCCCCCCCATTCACACCCAGTTGGAGTATGTATATCCCCCCCCATTCACACCCAGTTGGAGTATATATCTTCCCCCCCCCCATTCACACCCAGTTGGAGTATGTATCTTCCCCCCCCCATTCACACCCAGTTGGAGTATGTATATCCCCCCCCATTCACACCCAGTTGGAGTATGTATCTCCCCCCCCATTCACACCCAGTTGGAGTATGTATCTCCCCCCCCCCCATTCACACCCAGTTGGAGTATGTATCTCCCCCCCCCATTCACACCCAATTGGAGTATGTATCTTCCCCCCCCATTCACACCCAGTTGGAGTATGTATCTTCCCCCCCCATTCACACCCAGTTGGAGTATGTATCTCCCCCCCCCATTCACACCCAGTTGGAGTATGTATCTCTCCCCCCGAAAATCACGCTGCCATGTGCTTGCCCTGCTACTTACCAAGTAGCCACGTACGTTGTCCGGTATGTCGCTCCATGTAGCGTGGCATACTTGAGTCCCGCAGAACCATGGAATCATGTGTTGATCCTGGGAATCTGGCACAGCAATGTGTGATTATCTTGCTGGCGTCACATACCATTTGGGCATTGATAGAGTGGAATTGCTTCCTGTTTCGGTACACTGCTTCATTGTGATGTGGGACCACCAATTCCGCATGGGTACAGTCGATGGCCCTGATGCAACTTGGAATGCCTGCCAGTGAATAGAAGCCAACTTTTGTGTTTGCAATCTCCTGGGCAGTCTGTGGCATGGATATGTGTTCAGGTGCATGCTTCAGGAGTGCATCGAGTACTTGGTTCAGCGTGCGTGAGGATACTGGTTGTGAGATGCCATGCATCTGTCCCACTGTATGCTGATGGGTGCCTGTGGGCAGGAAGTGGAGCACACTCACCACCTTCAGTAGCGGGGGGATGGCAGTTCTGATGTCTATGAGGCTCGCAATGACGTTGTGGATCATGTCCACAATGCTGGTGATGGGAGCCCTGTCCAGATGGTACAGGGTGTGTATCTGCTCAGGGGTCAGGTTGAATGGACTGGCTCTGATCCTGGGTACTGGTGGGTGCCTCTGTGGTATGATTAGATGCCGTTGTGGTGCCTGCTGTGCCTGTCTTGCCCTCCTCCTCCTCCTCCTGCGTCTCCTTTGTGCTGCCTGTTGTTGTAGCAGCTGCGCTGCAATGAGGTCCTCCAGGCCATGTAATGCTGCCAGTATCGGAACCATCTTGGTGTGGGGAGGGGTGTGGGAAGGGGTGTGGTGTGCTCCTTTTGAGCTGCCACAGTCTCCATTGCCTTCACCTGTGCTGATTTGGTCCACCTGTGGCAGGTGGGAACACTGCCCATTTCCCTTAATGGGTGGTCCGCGATGCCGGTATTTGCACCATGGCGGTAAGGGGTTTGGGGGGATTTACCATGCCGCTATTTGCATGTGCACTGGCCTTGTGATGCTGTGCTAATAGCGGCATGGCGTAATTAACGGAATGGAGGGTCGCGCGCACGCGGCCTGCCCGCTATTAGTGGCACCGTAGTTAGCGGTGCCGCTAATAGCGGTGTGCCGGGTCGTGATCCACATGGGGATTTAACATTACCGGTAATACATTACCGGTAACGTTAAATCAATACCGCCTTCCGTGTAATGAGGCCCTAAGCCTTTGGGCCATTCTAACAGGGTTAGCCATGTCTGTATATCCATTTTGCGTCTCTTGGCTTGCTGTTGCTTAGGAGAGTTCCATGTGTTGCAATGTCACCACTTTTTGTAACTTGAAGGACTCCTCCAACTGAGTCCTGACCCCTGAACTCCCCCCACCTTTCCCCACCCTGCTCAACTGAGCTGAACATCCCATGATATTTCGGTCCCCCACCCACATCATCTTCCCCAACTTGACGATGCTGCCCTGTAACGTACATCCCCTTAAACTTGTGGAGCTTTCCTGAGGGTCTCCTGTTGTATGCACCTGGCTTGTCCTGATGGAGGCTCTCGGCTCAGTTCACTATACGTTTTTTGTTCAGTCCGTCTACATTTCAAAGTTTTCCTTTCTCTGGGCGGCAGGGAGTCGGCACCCGCCGCTAATAGGGAGTTCCCTCACCCTTTCCCAATTCTTTCCCCCAGTCGGGGCCTGAGGATGTACTCCGGTTAGTCAGCCGAATCTGGTATCTCATCCCCCAGTTGTGGTCTGGCGTTCTGGTCGACCACCCGGTCTCTGGGAGGTAAAGGAATGGAGGCCTCAATGTATGCCATAGCTTCTGTGGGGTTTTCAAAGAAATGGGCTCTCCCACCATGTTGGATTCTCAATTTCGCTGGGAAGATGAGGGCATATGGTATATTACGTATTCATAACTGTTTCTTAACTAGTTCATAGGACCGCCTCTCTGCCTGTATACCAGCGAAGTCCGGATAGATGTGGATTCTGTTATGTTCAAAGTGTAGAGTACCTTTCTCCCTGGACAGTCTGAGTATCACATCCCTATCTCTGTAATTAAGGAGACGTGCTATTATGGTGCGGGGAGGCGCCCCCGGCTTCGGCAGTGGTGCCAACGTGCGGTGAGCCCTTTCCACAAGGAAATGATCAGAGAAGGAGTCTGTTCCTAGGATGCTTCTCAGCAGGGTTTCCACTTGCCTCTCCATGTCGCATTTGCCAAAAGTTTCCGCAACTCCAACAATCCGGATATTATTCCTCCAAGATCTTGACTCTAAATCTTTGCACTGTTTTTGAGTTTTTCGTAGCTCTGTCTGGAGGCGGGCTATGTCGCGGCCATGTTGTGATATTGTGTCTTCGTTGGTGCTTATCCTGCTCTCCGCTTCCTGGATGTGCACACTCTCTTTTTCCACTCGGGCTTTAAGGGACCCAATTGTTGTTACTATGTCGTCCAGTTTGACGTTGACTGCCATGAAGCCATTCTGGACCGCCGCCAGGCGGTCCAAGGGATCTTCCCCTTGTTTGTCGTGTTCCTTTGGTGCCTCCTCGGCCACCCTGTGTGGCTGGGAACTGGCAAAGGAATCCATTGGACCGGTCTTTCTCCCCCACATGCCCTTCTTCTAGGTGCGTCCCATGTATTGTGGTGTGCGGCCCCTGAGTGGACTGTGTCCTCCCACGTAGTATAGACTTCCACGTAAATGTTCTTAAACGGGCAAAAGGGCGGGCAGTGTGAGAGCGTTGGCCTGCCACGCTGTCATGCCGTTTGCAAGGAGATTCCCTTGGAGTCTGAGAAGCCAATGGCAACTCCGCTGCCATTAATTGTTCCACCTTTTTTTTCCTGTTGCTACGCTCTAGTCTTTTTCCGGCCTCTTCCTGGTTTCGCTTTTAACCACGCCTCTTTGTTTTGCCCGGTGCGTTGCAACTGAAGCTTTCACGCTTTGTGTCGCTAGTGCTCGCTTTCCAGTTTCTTGCTTGCTGCCTTGCCGGTCTTTTGCCGGTACTCTTCCCTCTCTGCCCCTTTCTTAGCTTTTCTCTTTCCGGTGCCCTTTCTCTCCTTGGTTCTTCGCTGATTTCTCGTCTTCACGCGTTTTAGCGTTCCGTAATATTTTTTTTCCCTTTGCCTTAGCTTCTTATTTCCTCCTTTCCCGTTCCCTCTCTCCTCGTCCTGCTTTTTCCCGGGTCTCGGCCCTCCTTCTATGCTTACCTTCTTCTGAGCTTATCTGTTTCCTTACCCTTTCTTTTCGGGTCTATTTATCCTTCCTCCATTTTGTCCTCTTACTTTCTCCCTCTTTTTTGTTTTCGGTCTCCGCTTCCACTCTTCCTCTTCCCGGTCTGCCGCCGCTCAACCGGCATTCCACTCTTACCTTTCCCCTTCCCCAGCTCGGCATTCACGTGATCCTCAGCGGTCTCTGCGATCCTCTGCAACCCGGAACACCCTCTCCTTCGGATACCTGAAAAGCACCTTGTCTGGTTATCCTTGCACCACAACAAGATCGAAACACAAAAGAGAGTTTTTTTTTTAGCATACACTTTTTTCCTCTCCTACGGCTTCTGCGGAAAGGGAGTCCCTTGTTTCCCTGGTTTTACGAGGGGGAACAGGGTGGCTTCTAACCGCGGAAGACCATATCTCTTCTCAAAAAAGAAGTCCACAAGAAAAAAGGGACGAAGACGCGAGGAGTCTACAGAAGAATCAGGTGAGGAGGAGTGGGTTCTGCATAAAGACAATTCTGGTTCTGACGAATTGAGTGATCAGCCCGGCATTCATGATACACGCACCTTCCGTCCTCCGGGTGTTCAGATGTCTCTGTGCGCCTTCCACAGGGCCAGGGTCTTCACTGGGCTGGTCCCGAATGTTTGTTCACATATACTGCCCCCGCACGGCTCACAGCGGGGTGCCCCTCCCACTCCACTCCAGGATTAATTGGTTACTGTCCAGCAGGAGCCGCCAGGTTCTGTCTGCCTACAGCCGGGTGTTAGTAATGCACCCGTCACTACATCTCATAAGTTTAAATGGTATCTTATTGGGTGAACCCCACCGAGTGCCGGGGGGGGGAGACTTGGCTTTCTGTGTCCCCTCTGCAGCGGCAGCTCCAGGCCCCAGTCACTCAATGAACGCAATCCCGGCGTTTCCCGCCGTATCTCATATGGTATGTATTGGGCGCTATGTTCAATTAGATGTAGCACAATTGCGGATCTGTGGCATCAATCCTCCCCCCTGCCTCTCCCTGAGGGTTATGGCGTGGCACAGGCAGTTCTCGTTGGGAGGGGGGGCCTGTCCGCCCCACTTCACTTACTTGAGATGGAGGGGGCGTCACGACCCCCCGGGTGTCTCCGCGCTGCTCCCCTGCGCCCTCCTCCTCGATCCAGGAGAGAGGGGGCAAGCCTGCCAGCAGCGGCCGTGGCGCCAAGCGTGTGGCGCCAAGCGTGTGGTAGCCGCGAGAGCTGTGTGATGCTCCCGAAGCCGCTCAGCCGGGCCCCCGATCTTCGTTTCCAGAGGCAGCAGCAGCGGGCGCAGGCCGTCCCTGGCAGCAGCAGCAGCGAGTGTTGGTTGTCCCCGGCGGCAGCAGCCACGGGTGTTTAGTGTTCCTCATCTGCGGCCCCGGTGCTCCAGTCAACATCAGCCGTATCCACCTTCGTTTGCGGGCAACGCGGTACGGGATCACTGCTTCGCCCCTTCCCCACTGCGGCCCGCTCCTCCCGGCAGACCTCCGGCCTGAAGTAGATACGCTGTGGAGCCGGCGGGCGGCCGCGACGGCACCCCCAGCCCGCCCAGGCGCTTCCAGGCAAATATTGCGGGTCCCCTCGGATGCACAGGCACGATTTTTCCTGTGCCTGTTCTGAAGGTCTTCCGCCTCAGAAATTCTCGTCTTACAGACTTGCAGGATGATTCTGAAAGGATATATTTGGTTAAGGATTAATGGTTGAGCCGGAGCTCTCCTCTCAGGCAGCCATATTGGTCGTGCGTAACAGCGCCCCCCCTTTTTAGAATAATCTTGGTATACCCTAACAATGCCATCTGGGGTTTCGGGTTATATCTCTGCCCCTGTTATGCCAGTTACCGTTTCAAATACTTTTCCCCAAAATGCTAGTATGGGAGAAAATTCCCAAGCCACGTGTAGAAAGTCGGCTGGGGCCATGCCACAATTCACGCATTTGTCTAGAGTGTCCGGGAAGAAACCTTTGAGTCGGGCTTTTGTATAATGGAATTGGTGTAAATACCTGAAGTGAATCAGTTTGAACCTTGCACTGATGGCCCCTTTCCTTTTCCCCCTCACAGCAGTAACTCCACACTTCTTCAGGAATCTCCCGCCCTAGCGACTGCTCCCATTTCTTCCTGGGAGAGGCTTTTGTTTCGTCCCCCACTTTAAGGCTTGCCGCATATAGTAATGAGGTTACTTTGTTACCGTCACCCTGGAGCAACCTGTCTAAAATTAGTGTTGTCTGTGGTTGCCTGGAGAATGTGGTGAACAGTTGCCGCATGGCATGTAGTACTGGAACACCTCCAATGCCTTGAGTTCCCCTTGACCCTTCAGATCCTCCAATGTTATAAACAACCCATTTGTGAAGAGGTCGCCGAAGCACGTTATCCCCGGTCGCTTGGTCAGGACGATGAAACTTGCCTCAATCGTAACGGGGGACCCAGGAGTATGCATAACTGGTATTTTAGGAGATTATAGGACATCCCCTTTGAACTTGGGACCTCTACCATGTCTTGTGCTCGAGATTGTCCACTGGGTGCTGTGAAAATAATGCATCGCAGGTGTGATGACACTGCTACCGCCCTCTCGACCTCTACGTGCCCTCTATCCCTCCGCTCCCTGAACCACCAGTAAAGGAGAAACCCTGCTTGTGCCATGTTATAATATGTCTCAGAATCTGTAGTACTAGGCCCCCCGCGTGTATGGGTGTCCCCAGCTTATCACAGGAGACTCCGGGTTGTTTACCCGCCCATATAAACTGTAATATCATTGTTTTCAGTTCCCGGAAATATTCTCTGGGTACCGTTATGGAAGCATTTAGGAGAACATAAAGGAGCCTAGGAAGAATGTGATTTTAACCAATGAAGTTCTGCCATAGAGATTCAGCGGCAAGTTCATCCATCTTTCCATGGCTGCCGTAGCCTGGTCCAGCGTGCTTCGATAGTTGTGTTTATATACCACCTCCTTGTACTGTGCTATGTTGATCCCGAGGTAGCGGGTGTAGTCTATGTGCCATTGGAACCCCCACTCATCCAGGTATTGTTTCACACTCTCAGTTAGAGGGAACAGGACAGACTTCCCAGCGTTTACCTTTAACCCGAAAGGTCACCCAATATTTGCACGTCCTGCATTATCGGGTCAAGGTTGGTTTTAGGGTCTTTGACAAACAGCACCATGTCATCAGCATTTAAGGAAATCACCACCCTGTGATTGTACGTGTGAACCCCCCGGTTTAGATGAAGTTACCTGATTCTCTCCGCCAAGGGTACTATTGCCAGGGCGAACAATAAGGGTGAGAGAGGGCACCCCTTCCGGGTTCCCCGCTCCAGTGAAATATATGGGTGAGCTGGCCATTCACTCTGACTCTGGCAACTGGTCTTGCTTACAGTAATGACATCATGGCTATGAATTGCTCCCCGAGTCCCATTTGATGCAGTATAGTGAATAGAAATGGCCATTCCACAGAGTCGAATGCTTGAGTGGCATCTAGTAGAGCAGCCACTATTGGGTCATCTTGCTGCACCGTAGAAATCCGTCTGAACATACTCCTTAGCCCGTGTGAGGTAGAACGCCCGGTATGAAACCTGATTGGTCCGCTCTCTGCGATAGTTAGCCAACCCCTCCTGCCCGGCTAACTATCGCCCTATCTCCATCACTCCCTTCCTGGGCAAGCTCCTGGAGAAACTGGCCATCTCCCAGCTTAACCTCCATGCTGAATCTGTTGGTAGTCTTCATGACCATCAATCTGGCTTCAGAGCTGCCAGAAGCACGGAAACTGCTCTTCTCAACATCCGTGAAGACCTGCTCCTAAACCTCGATTCCAACACTCCGTGTGTTCTCATTCTGCTCGATCTCTCCTCTGCCTTTGACACTGTCAACCATGCCATCCTGCTCAACCGTCTCCGGGAAAACCTGGGTATCACTGGTCAGGCTCTGGCGTGGCTGACCTCTTTCCTTTCAAATCGACCCTCCCAGGTCCAACTGGGGTCCTTCCTCTCCGACATCTTTTTCTCCACCTGTGGTGTCCCCCGAGGATCTAATCTCTCTCCCTGGCTGTTTCAACCAGTATCTGGCTCTCCTTGCCCACCGCATCGCCGCTCTCTGCCCTAATTTCCAGTGCTATGCGGACAATACCCAGCTCATTTTCAGGCTACCCTCAGCCTCCCCCTCTCCTTCCCTCATCTCTGACTGTCTGTCTGCTATCCAAGAATGGTGTGCCGCCAATGACCTCTGCCTTAATGCCAGTAAGACTGAGATTCTACTCATCGGTACTCCCACTCCCTCCTTCCCTGCAGCTCTCTGGCCTGCCTCCCTTGGCCCCCTCCCTGCTCCTACCTGCAAGGCAAAAAACCTTGGGGTCATCTTCGACTCCACACTCTCCTTCTCTCCTCATATTTCTGACGTCGCCAAGAGGTCACACTACCAGCTGCACCTCCTCAGAGGTATTCTTCCCTTCCTCTCCTTCCCCCAGAAGCTCACTGCCTCCCGAGCCCTGGTTCTCTCGAAGCTGGATTACTGTAACAGCCTCTATCTTAATCTGCCTGCCTCCACTCTCCGCCCTCTGCAACTCATCCAGAACAGAACTGCGAGACTTGTCCTTGGCCTCAAGCCCAGGGACCGTATCTCTCCAGGACTGAAATCTCTACACTGGCTCCCAGTGGCTGCGAGGATAAAGTTCAAAACCCTCTGCATTGTCCACAAGGCCTTCTGGGGCCTGGGTCCTAAATACCTTCAACTCTCTCTTCCCAAATATCTTCCTCCCCGAGCCCTTCGCTCATCCGCCTCCAACTCCCTCATGGTCAGTCGCTCCCGAAGCAACGAGCTGGGGGTAGATCTCTCTCCGCGGCAGGGGCCTCCCTCTGGAACAGCCTTCCTGCCTCCCTGAAACTTGAGGAGAACCACCTCCGGTTCCGGAAGCACCTCAAAACCTTCCTCTTTGCTTCTGCTTTCTCTCTCCCTCTCCCCTGCTGAACAGCTAATTAATTCTTCACTAAACTGCACTGATCCTGCAACTGGACCACTCTAAACTGCCTTCGGTCCTGGTCCCAGTCACTGATCCCCTGGAACCCCTCTGCACTACGGGACTGTCTCTGTATCCCTACAGCCCCCCCCATCCCCAGCACTTGTTCTGCACTTACCTTGCACTTGCCACTAGCTGGCCCTTTTTTATTTATTACTTACGCCACTTACCTTTACTGCACTTCCCCCCCTCCCCTTCCCCTTGCACTTTTCCCCTCTCCCCCACCCCTGCACTTGCGCGATCTGAATGACACCTGGCTTAGTAGGATCGTTTGTTTTGTCTCCCCTTGTTCCTCCCCTCCCTGCCTCGTCGCGCCTTGAAACACCTGTGTATAGGCGCGTTACAAATACCATATCATATCATATCATATCACCATTGTGTACATCAGCAGTGCCAGCCGAGAGGCCATTATTTTGGCCAATATTTTGTTATCTAGATTAATGAGTGAGATTGGCCAATAGGAGGAACAATCATTGCGGGGCTTGTCTGGCTTGGGTAGCATCACCACCACCTCCCTCATGGACCCAGTTAGCTGACCCTCCTTTAGGCTACGTTGATACATCTGTAACAGTAAGGGGCTGATTTTGTCAGTGTAGAGTTTATGAAATTCTGCCATTAACCCGTTTGGGTCAGAGGATTTCCCTGATGGGAGGGACTTAATTGCATTCACCACCTCCTCCAGTGTCAATGGATGCCCCAACCATTCTCTCTCCTCATCTGTACACCAATGTAGGGCGACTTGATCTATATCGCTGTCCAATTCTCTCTGGGAGGCCTGGGTCTGGTTCGAATATAACTGACTATAAAAGCGGAAGAACTCTTGAACTATTGCTGCGTCCGCAAACTTGTCCACCCCCCTGGTCATATGCTATAGCCATAACTCAGCCTTTGAGACCATCTAGTTTGGCTGCCCTCACCAGCGTCCTACCCAGTTTCTGCCCTTCCTCATGCTGTTGCGTCGCTGCTCTCCCCCATATAAATTTGGCCTCCCTTTGTGCCAGCACCTCAAATTCCCTCAGGTTTGTTAGGATTTCTGCTTGTTCGGGGTGTGATAGTGTGGGCGATGCAGACTGTAGTGATTGTTTGTGTTGTTCTTTGAGAGCTAGTTCCCTTCTAATTTGCTGTATAACCCCGGATTCTCTTGATACGCACTATCCCCTTATCACACACACTTGAAGCTTTCCCATAAGACCCCGGCTGAGCTCACAGGGCCGACATTAACTTTGAAGAAACCTGTCTATCACCTTGTTCAGACCTTCTCGAAACAGCGCGTCGGTGAGACTGTCCTTGTTGAATTGCCATGGGGGCCTCCCTTTCTCTCGACCAGCCATTTCGACCGTCATCAAGACCGGGGCATGGTCTGACACAGTATGCACGAGGATCGTTATCTCTGTAATTGTTCCCATCAATGTGTGCGAAACCCAGAAGAAGTCTAACCTTGAGGCTGAATCGTGGACCGAGGAGTGGTGCGTGAATTGATGTGTCTTTTTGATTTCTAACCCTCCATATATCCCCGACATCCCATGTTAGGCTCATCCCCTGTAGTTTGCTCGTCCCTCTGGGAACCATGTGATAACTGCTACCTGTACGATCCCAAGCCGGGCCCATGACCCCGTGGAAGTCCCCAGCCCAGATAACCTCCCCCAATGTGAGCTTCCCCAGTTGTTGGTCGATCCTGTCCAAATGTTTCACCTTTGTCCAGATTTGGACTGTAATAATTGATTAGGGTATATAACTTGGCTTGTATTGTTCCCTGCAATACCAAGCATCTCCCTTACTCATCTCTAGCTATGTTTGTCTGGTGAAAACCTACGGGGATATGGATCAGCACACAGACCCCCCTTGCATATGAAGAGTAGGCTGAAAAATACCTGTGAAACCCCCAGCTTTTCCTGAATTTAGATTCCCCCCCGGTATCAAATGGGTCTCCTGCAGGAATGCAATCCCCACCCGATGTCGCTGCATATATAGCAAGACTTTAGGGCATCTGGACGGGAAATTCAGCCCCCGTACATTCCAGGTGATGCAATTAAGTATTGCGGACATTGCATTCTATAAAACGCAGATCCCCTCCGGATGGCCTAAACTTCACCTGATGCTTCCTAATTCTTCCCACACTTTGGCCATGATGCTCGCCTCCCAGATTCTTTTCCAGCCCAGGGCTTGTTGCAACTTGCCTCTCATTACCCTTCCCGCCCCCCAACCCCACCGACAATCCCAATTCATTAGTAATCGGAGTGCCCCCCCTTAACCTCCTTGGCCACCCTCTATGACCCCTTTTTGTCATCTCCCTGGTCTCCCCCCCTCTTCCCCAGCTGATCACCCCAACTCATCAGCTGAAACCTTTTCCCTATCCACACACAAAACTAGAGCTTCCACATGAGGGATAGCTTGAAGTCCAGTCATCCACCACACCCCCACTATCTTGCAGTTGTGACCTGACTGCTCTCGGATCCTGTTCCATTTGTTTCAAGTACCTTGTATCCCCAGAGGTTATGCTTCTTCAATCCTGTAATCACCCGTTGTTCCCTCATTGTCGGGGGTTCCTCGGTTGTAGTTCCAAAAAGGCATTGGCTTCCTCCTGAGTGTGGAAAAAGATTGCCCGTCCTTCATGTTCTATCCGCAGCTTGGCCGGGAATAGCATGGCATAACGGATGCCTCTCTCTCTTAATTGTTTCTTGACTTCTGTGTACTTTCTTCTGGGGCGTGTACTTTGTCCAAGAAGTACGGGAACTGTCTGATTGTATCCCCTTTGTAAGTCACTGTTCTTTATTATCTGACTCTGCAGAGGGCTGTGTCTCTGTCCGGGTAATTCAACAAGCGGGCTATGATCGGATGTGGCGGGGCTCAAGTGACCGGTCTCCTCACACGCGGCACCCGGTGCGACCTTTCTACTATGCACACTGTTGAGAACTCCTCTGGTCCAAGCGCCTCCCGCAGCATCTCTTCCACCAGGGGTTCCATGTTTCTCTGCTCTACAGATTCAGGGACCCCGATTATCCTCAGTGTATTCCATCTGGACCTGGATTCCAAGTAATCTGGTTGTGGGTGAGCTCCTTCAGTGCCCGTTTCACCAGTGTCATGTCTCTGGCCACCGACGTGGATTCTTCTGTTTAGAGACTGTATACTCGTCTGCAATTGGTTAAACATTTCTTTAATGTCTTGAAACACCCCATTGGGATCCAGAGGTGTTGGCTGGGGACGCCTCTCCGAGGATCCCTCTATCAGTCTGTCGTTTTTCGCTTGAGAGGGTGTATCGAAATGCAGTTTGGTCTGTTGTTTACCCTCTTTACCTGACTTGGACATTGCGACAGCACGCTAAGTCTGTGTGATATGGGTGTTATTTGTTGTATCCGATGCTTGTGGCCTATGTGACACTATACCAATTGTCATCAGATGCCTGACGCTTCGGGTCAGTCTCATGATAGGGTGTTTGCCCTCTTAAGAGAGCACTTTACAATTGTCATATCATGCTCTTGTGTTCCCATAGCTTCCTACTCGACCGGCAGTAGAGGAGAGGGAGCCCGACTGTAACAAGAGGGTATTCCAGACGGTTCCGACCAGAGACCGTTGTCTGCCACTGTGCAGGTCACCTTATGATCCTCCCTGTTCCCAGTATTTGTGTCGGTTATTTACAGACCCCAGTCATGGGTGGTCACCGTTTGTGGTTTGTTGGATGAGTTCCTGTACACCGCCTCTGGAGCATTCCCCAGATTTTCCCCGGGGCCTGTCATTCCGGCTATTTATAGAAAGGAAGCAGAGACCTTCCCATGAGCAGCAGCATTCCACATTGATTTTCAGAGGGTGCCCTGCCATCCCCACAAGTCTGGCGGCTCAGTCCACCCCCACGTTCTCTTATAAGCCTGGATCTTGGAGCTGGACCAAACTGCAGGTGCCCTCTTCCTCTCAACCGCTCATTTACTATTGATGGCTACTGCCTGCCTCAGGGTAGGGGTCTGTGACATGTTGCACCCCCACAGGGTTCCCGGAGCTTATCCCTTCTTGTCACCTGCTAATTTCCTTGGTCACATTTGGCATGCACTGCCTGATGAGGCTACGCAGCAGAGCACCCTGTGTCGTTGTTTCTTCCCTCCGATCATACGCAGCTCTGAGTGCTTTGAGAATTAAGGCTTTACGCCTCACTGTGCAGTGGGCCGCCACTGCCTTCCGTGTCGCCACCGTGAACTGGATAGTCCAGCCCCTTTGATGAGTAGCAATTACCCTCGAGATGGATGGGGATGCAAACTTTACTCATACATCAATAATAGAGCCGACTCAGGAAATTGACAAAAGTAAGACTGTTTTAATATCAATCTTCTAAAACAGGGAGCATAACGAACATCAACGCAATCGTTCAATCTTCAAACTCAAAGTACTTTAAGAAAAAATGAAGATTTTATAAGCAATATGTGTCATCAATGACGTCTAAAGCACATGTGTACTAACGTCATGCTACGTGGCAAACTACAAAAACCTATAAGTATGGGCTATTGGCTCTGAGTGAACATCTAAGTATATGACCCATACTAGTCTAAAAAAGTGTAACTATGTAATTGGTTACTTAACATCAGGTGGGGCAACTAAGCCCTCCCCTAAAAATGACCACTATGAACGTCACTAAATACACGACGTCCCATTGGTTTACACAACTATAGGACCCCTAAATACACAGGTCCTCTACAATTGGTTGGCACTTTACCCTACTTCAGTTTTTTTCCACCTACGTAACAGGCTGGCCATCCAGGATCTGGTGAGGTGCCTTAACTTTAACTTCCCACCAATTAGCATATCTATCCATCATCACCTCAGTGGTCTACTGTGAATTAGGACTTTGACGCTCGCCCTTGAGAGTGTTCTTAACTCTGAGAAAATTAGGGAGTGAGAAGCACAGTCTGCCTCCGCGCGTAGGTGTGACCATCTCGTTCGTCCAACTTCATGCTTCCACGTGACTAGAGACCATGGAATTGAGCCTTTTCATGCATTTAATATTATTTTCAATAGACCTCTGACGTCTTCCTTGTTATGTTCATGTCTTCTGAACAGGAGTTTTGTTCTTTCACACGATTTAGTATCCAAAGTCAGTTCACTCCAATTTTGATAAGACTTTGGCTTCTTGGCTCATCCAACCTCGCCTTTTGCTGAAATTCACTTGTAATTAAATTTCTTTTTAACTGCAACACACTGAAATGGGGCCTTTTTGCTAGTGTCCAACCTGCTATAATACGTTAGTGGAAACATCCATAGTTCTCTCATTCCTATATATGCATACATTGGCACTTGCCACAATATATTCAGTATGAGCTTAAAGCTAGGTTCACAATTACTTTGCTGCTTGCGGTTCTTCTGCATCTGTACACGTGTAAAATAACTTGATATCTTCATCTGTTTCTGTGGCATAAGCTTCTTCACCTTGATCCCAAGATATCACTTATCCTTGATACTTTCTTGATGCCTTATAGAATATCTCTGCATTCTCTGATCACTGCATCTCTTCTATGTATGTCATCTCAGCTCTGTGTGACATGTACTGGCAATGATAAATGATTTTACCATTCATCCTTGCCACTTATTGGCTCTGCTTCTTCAGAGATTTCATTAAAATGGCCATCATATTTTCTTGTATGCAGGTATGGTTTTCTCAATGGGTACCTTGGCTCCCAGATTCTCTTAGGTACTGGCACTTTCACTGGTTCTGGACCGAGTCCATACTCTGCTTTTTGTCAATTCAACTGCTCCGTGTATGTCACATACTCTGGCTTCCAATCTACAGGTAATATGGGCGGGACGGTTGAGGTGGGTGTACTTGGCTCCTCCTGTACACTCCCCCCTCTAGTCAATTCATCGACCACTCTCACATCATCCTTCACATACAGACATTTTGGCCTGAAGAAAAGCTTCTTTGGAATCCATATCTTTATGACTTCCTTCAGGCATCCTGCTGTTTTCACATGCTCATCTTTATTCCATGTCTTGAGACTACATTGTCCACTTGGACTACAGTAGATCCATCTTCCCACATACTTATTGTGATTTTACGGATACAGGAACTTCGTCCCCTCAGGTGCATGGATACTAGCCTTCAAAAAGTCTCTGATCTCTTCATCTGTCAGGTCTTTAGGCTTCCATCCTGATTGAACATAGATCATGATCTTAATTCCTAGGGCTTTATTTGCTGTCTTCTTACATTGTGAGATTATTATCTTGATCACACAAAATCCAAGCAACACCAACACGATCAGGGCTCCAAGAAACTTGAACATGTCTGCCATCCATTGTGGAACCCATGAGAACATTGATCCAAACCAACTGTCATCAGCAATGTCTTTTACTTCATCTATCATCTGGCCATGGAGTTTCGTCAGCATGTCTATGTCCTCTGTCAAGGTTCCATTCTCGTCATCATGAGAAGGTATAAATGTGCAACATGATTCTCCAATTTGTGTACAAACACCTCCATCCATTGCTGTAATCATATCCAGGGCATATCTATTCTGAAGAGTCATCAGTCGTATAGCTCTCATTTCTTCTCTGATCACATTGAAACCTTTTATTGTAGTGTTAATTGTCTGCAACAATTCCCATCTGATAACTTGTAGCCACTTGGTGTTTGCTCCAACCTGGATAGCTGGCATGAAGACCAACGTGAACACAGGTGAGGTTGCATGCAGCCTGTGTTCATATGGTATGGCATCAAAAGCTTCTATTGAGCTGAGAAATCGTTCTCTCTCTTCATTGTCTTTATCCGCTCCACAGATCTCTTCTTCCTCAGGTGAGCATCTGCTTTTGGAAAATTGTCAATGTGCAAATCACTTTTTGGAATCACCAGTGCTGGAACATGAACATTCACCAGTGTGCATATTCCTCCCCAGTCTGCAGGCAATCTGATATAAGTTCTGGCTACACAAGCCTGATAATGATTCATGATCACTGCTGTACCATGTACCATTCCCGGAACATCAAAGATTCAACCACAATTCTTATTTTCTCCAACTTTTCTTGTGCCATTATTTCTGAAGCATAACTTTGAACTTTCCAATGGCACTATCTGCAGGGGTCCTCCTCTGTCTTTGACCCATGTCAACAATTTGGAAATGCTCTTCCACAGGTGCTTGCATTGCACCTGCACATTTCAAACAGTCGATTTAGGATGATCATACACAATCCATGCTCTGCAGATAACCACTCCTTCCTCCCAACTGTCTGGAGACAACACAGATCCCCAGATCTGCATTTGGCCTCTGTTCTTCCAGTGCTTGATGTTTTCCTCAGTTTTTCCTGGACTGTCAAGCTTCTTGTTCACTTGCCATCTGATTTCAGCTCCTTTTACTCCAGGTTTCTCATATCTGATCACATGATTCTTGGTGTGTTCTCTGTCTCTTGTCTTTGTATCTTGCACATAGTCATCTTCATCTGGATCTGTCCACTCAGTTGCCCATATCATGTAGGCATCTCGTCCCATGAACTGGCCTCTGGTTTTGCAAAGTGCTAAGTGTGAAAGACAATTAGCTGTCAGAACGTCTATTTCGATAGCTATGAAGATTTTAGCTTCCCCATACTGTATGGCAGGAGTGCACATACAAAGCATTCCTCATTCGAGGTTCTTCTTCCCACTTCTTTCATATGCTTATACAAAATGTTATTTCCCAAATGAGCTGTACTGTCTAGGTAATCATTTAGTTCAAAATTGTCTTCTTGAGCATTTCCTTTAGTTCTCATTCTCCTCATGTGACCTTCCATAATCATGTCATGAAGTGTACCAATATAACTTCTTCTTTCTGGATCAATTATAGGCACATCTATCAGTGGACGGGGTACACCTATCAATGTTCCCTTAGTAGGAGAAAGTTCAGAACGTCTCCTCTGCTCAGAAGTCCATTTAGGCATGAAAAGCTCTCGCAAAAGCTTCATGTGTGTCTGCCTTCTAGGGATTAGCTTTGGATCATTTATCACAGGAGCAGGTGTATTTGCATGCATTACCTATATATTGTCAGGGTTCCATCCCGAAAGTTCCATCATGGTGTCAGATCTTCTTCTCCACGTCTCAGACTTTCCATATATGGAAGGAAACAGCCCAGTGCCCCCAGCAACTCTGTTATCTTGGAGAGTTAAACGCATTTGCAAAAGCCTCAGGCTACAGTTTCATCTAAGAGCATTCGTTCTTTCAGAGAACGCTATGGGTTGTCATGGAAACGCTGGCTACCAATGCATAGACGTATGCCTCCTGGATTACGGCGGTGCGTCGGGCGTGCTGTCAGCTGTTCATGATATAGCTCTGCCTATCCTGCACGGCACCGCTTCAGAATTTTTTTCAGAAAGCTGCTCTACGTTTCGAACTCTTGATACCTGGTTTCTTGACTCCACGGTCTGTTTATCGGATTTCCTGTCCTGTCTCCTGATTTGGCTCTACTTTGTTTAACTGGCTGACTCGGAACCCTTAACGGACTACTACGGTTCCCCTTTGTACTTCCGCTTTCATCTGCTGCTGACTCGGAACATTGCTGGATTGTATCGGTTCTCCTTTGTACTTTTGCTCTCGTTGTTGCTGACACAGAACGCTTGCTAGATTGTCACGGTTCTCCTTGGTACTTTTGCTCTCACCTGCTGCTGACTCGGAACGCTCACCGGATCGCCATGCTTCTTCACGTGTCTTCAATTTTATGGTGTTCGGGACTATACACATCGGCTTTGGGATTTATAAGACACTGGGGGACATTGGCGCATCGGCGCAAGAATCAAGCACTTTTGGTTTAGGCGTCCTCGTGCCGGCGGGAATAGAAGGATACTGTTATCCTGGAACCTCTACTTCTGTTGCTATAACTACTTCTCCATGTGACACTTCACGACTCTTGACACTGTTCTATAGGTAAGCAGATTGCACGGCAGCATTCAAGTTTCTTTGATTAGTTCTGTTGCCTCTGTAATCAGTCTGTTCTGTTTCCCAGGGTTACCCATCACATTCTTACTGGAAATGTTAGAAGCACCACTCATTATTTTAGTGAGTACCGTCTCCTATCCCTGTTTAAGTCTTTGGTGTTGTTCACTGACATTATAATAACCCTTTGCTTTCTTTTGCAGCCAGCTGTGTGTACCAGGGTGTACTAAAATTTTTCAGGCAATGCTCACCTCAATCTGTCCATTTGTACTCTTGAGGGGTATATTGTCAGAAAGACTCTATTACTTCACGACGTATCAAGCCACCACTTCTGATTTAGTCCTTGGGCCTAACATATAGGCACATCATCTAGCACTCTCTTGTCTTGCCTTTCTTGACAGGCCTGCTTTTTGTGTCCGAACAACATTTCTATAACCCTTCTTGCATGTGACTGATTGCTAATGCCACTTATCTCAGACTCAGGTCATTTGTAATCTTTCTTTGGAACAGAAATAACTACATAAGGCCTTGGGTGCCTAGTTGTTGCCACAATTGCTCCTTCTTCCTGCTCAGGAAGATTCACTGGAGTCTTCTCATGTACATCAATGTAGTATGATGTGCGAACTGTAAGTGAAAGCAACACTATGATGAACAAAATGCAAGCGTAAATGATGCAAAGATATGTTAATTTACAACATCTACTTTGTGGACATTATAGACGTCTTTCCGCTTCAGGCATTACAAAATTACTGTTGATGCTACCCATCTTTATTGCTTAGCCTTTTTGAAGGGGCCCCTAGGGGACCCTCGTGTATGGAAACAAGGCACAATCACCACACACGAACAGATACGCCAGACACAAGGTTGTATTCCCAAAAGCTAGGATTTATTGCAAAGCAAATAGTCTCAGTTGGCCAACTGGGTCCCACGCCCCGCAACGTGTGTTTCAGACCCCGGGGGACGCAAGAGAGAGAATCGTACAACAGTTACATATATACAAAACAGGCATCTTACAATCAGTGGTGACACATTCAATACCGCCCATAATGTATTTCCTTTGAATTGGGTATGATGATTGACAATTGTGACGAGCATGACACCGTCAGACATTTATTTAGCAACAGTTTGCAATTTCATGAGCCTGCAGACACAATTCTTTGTTATAAGAACACACTGCTTCTGTTCTCTGCAAGCAAGCTGCGTGCAGGGGAGAGACACATTCCAGGCCTCGCTATCTCCTAGTTTCTATTCGTGTACCGGGGGTCAACTCGCTCTCCAGAGCTCTACAAGGCTCAGGAAAGGGGGGCCGCAAAGAAGAGCATAATTCAAGTCATTTAATGTTCGCTTCTAACATTTCTACTGTATTAGCGAGACTAGCTGGCACCTGTGTACTGATTAAATGCCTCGCTGCTTACTTCCAAGGACTTGTGTGGGAGGAGACCGGGCATTTCTGTCTGGGTTGCTGCGTTATTTTTCAACAAGTCTCTCGCAGCCTTGCACTATGCATGAACAATAATGTACTAGTGGAGCAGAATACGTTTTCAGCAAAGCAGTTTTAACAGAAAGCAAGAGGCAGATTGTTAGAAAACAAAATGGCGATTTCAGTCACTTCAAAATGGCCGCACCTTAGTTAAGCTTATGACTATGTATTTCTAATAATAAACACATGAGGCGATTTGGTCTTCGGCCAACAAAGTATGTTGCCTCCATCATTGAGGGGTGCCTATTTTTATTGGACTGACATTTTAACTGCTATGGATTTTCCCTCCCAGTGCCAAAACCTTTTTTGGTGATTTTGGTATTTCGCCATTCAGTGCCTTCTAATGTTTTCTGTTTCATTAACCCATTAAGTGCCAAGGACGAGGTATCTCATCCTTGGCAACAGGGAGGTAATCCCAAGGGTGAGATACCTCACCCTTGCACTTAAGGGGTTAGGGAAGGAAAAAGTCATCTTTAATACATCAGCATTATGAACTCCTTCTGGAAGCTGCTGTTTTGACTTGGCAATTTTGTACTCGATCCACTGTCTGCTTACTGGATGACAAGAACAAACTCTCAATCTCTCTATGAAATCAGTTTTTTACCATACGAAATGTAGATGTCTCTCTAGCAAGAAGAATACTTCTCACAGTATGTCTAGACCAGTTCGATGACATACACTAGCTCCCAGTCAACTCCTCGAATCTGCTTCAGTCCAGACGACATGATGAACTTCTTTCAACAAGAGTCTTTCTTTATCAGCAACCTCTCGATCTGTCTCTCAGAGGAAAGTTTCACACCACCGTCCTGTGGGTTCTCTCAGAGTATAGGCTAACTTGGATTATAATACCTTCCAAGATCACATTCAAATTTTCAGTGTTTCTAGGATCCCTTAGAAATGTGAGCACATCCATGCGTCTGCCAACAAGATGTGGGTACTCTTCAATTAGATGAAAGAAAACCCTTCTGACAAGTCTGTGTGCAGCATCAGTTGATATGGGCATTTGTGCTATCCCCACTGAACTCAGGTAACTGCAACAATTGCTAGATGATTGCTGCAAGTAGTCTCCTTACAATACGACCATTCTTAGGATCTTGCAAGAAAATACACATTTTTGACGTTCTGACCACAATAGCCAGATAAGAGCGCAGAACAAAGAAAAGAACTTCAAATACGATCCTTGCAACGTTGTCATTGGAGAACACTATGGGCAAATCCAAACAAAAACTCAGTGTGGAACGAGTCTGGATACTGCACTCTTTTCCAATTGTCAAAACCACGATCAGAATCTGGCATATTTCTCTTCTTATCAAGGCTTAAGCATGCCTCAGTCCAAAGTTTTTAACAAGCTCCTCTGTGGCTTTAAGACCAAACATTTTTTCTTTCACCCTGAAATGACAGCACAGAGTGTTCACATCAGCTTCCCTTAACCCTTTCAAAGATGGCTTAAAAGAGTGTCCTGAACCATGCCACAGTCCAATGAACTCTTTGTCTTTGTACTTGTCAGCTTCTGTGCCCTTCTTCCTCGTCATAGATCTCGTCTGCATGTGCTGTAGTTCTTTCCCGATGCTTGTACTTGCTTCTAGTTGGGGTGAAGGCAGAGGGGTTCTTCCAGCAAAGATCTTAACATCGCCCAGGAAAATCCAGGAGCGCCTGCTCTGCACTTTCACAGCAAATGGCATGACGTCTTCCACAATGAAAGGACAGTTAAAACAGGGTTCGTCCCACTTTTTTCTCATGTGGTTGCGAATTAAGATCGCATCTCCGGGGAATAGTTGGGGAATACAAAATTCTTGAGATTCACTTGTTGAAGCATCTCCTTCTGTGTTCTGTACTGCCCTGAACCCTTGTCGCTGCAACTGTCCTGAAATGACAGAAATACTGGAAGTCATACAGTTCAAATAATTACGCAATTCCATTCCAAACAAATCTGCAGTTGGCTGAGCATCACTTCTAACACTGGATGGAGGCATTAGGGGTGTTTTCATTCGCCTCACAGTCACAATCTCGTGGGGCGTGAGATGGTGGTCAAAACCCGGTTGGTTCGTAAAGCATATAATTCCAGTGGAATGCAATGCAACCACCCTTTCTTCAAAGTAAGCTTCAATTTGGCTATCCTTTCTTGAGCAGGGTGTTGAGCCTCTCACAGATCCCATTTCCTTGCGGATGATAAGTTGAAGAAAACTTGTGCTTTATACCAAGCAACAAGATGATCTGCTCAAACATCTGATTTAAAAAATGCGAGCCATTATCTGACCTCATTACTTCACATACTCCCCATCTGGGAAACACTTCCCGCACTAAGAATTTAGCTGCACAGGTGGAATCTGGGTGTGTACAGAGACCTGCTTCAATCCACCTTGAAAAGGGAGATACTACAACAATCATGTATCTATATCCATTACATACTTGTATCATATCGACATAGTCGATATGCAAATGCTGAAAGGGGCCAGTGGGTCTCGGAATAACCCCCCTAACTGTGCGCAGTGTATGTCGAGCCGTGAATCTTTGACAGACTATACAATTTGTCATAAAAAATGCAACATGCTCTAACAGATTTGGTACAAACCAATCTTCAGCATTCGTTGCACCAAGGTTCTCCCTAATTGTGTGCGCAGGATAGTGTAGCTGTTCCAGCGCCACCCTCAATGAGGCTACAGACATTACCGGTTTACCAGTGCTTCAGAGGGGTTTAAAGAACACCCTCTTTGTGTCCACAAACCTTTCTCATCTTGAGGTGTTTCTCCCTGGACCTCCATAAGCTGTGTTTTTGACAAATCACTATATTTGTCAACCACATTCATAAACCCAACCATTTTCTCTTTTACATTGAGTGTTTCAAAAGTCATTATGTTTTCTGAACATGCAGCGATTTTTGCTTCATCGCCTGCTGCTTGGTTTCTGCGTGAAATAAAATCTGCCCTTTTAGTGTGAGCTGTGCATTTAATGACCGCAATGGCCACTGGGAGTTGCAGTGCCTTAATAAGCTTGTCCAATAAGGTGGCGTGCCATCCGCCCAGAGGTAGCCCCTCCTTTTCCAACATGCTAATCCTGCGTGCACCGTTGACGTCACATAGGCGGAGTTGCTGTCCACTGTTACTTCCTGGTCTGCATGATTCTCGAGCGTGACAATCAGCGCCACTAGCTCTGCAGCCTGTGCTGAATAGTGAGATGGGAGTCGTGCACTTACCAATGTCTGAAACTCCCCATTGGCATGTGTGTTTTACCACAGCGGCACCCGTATATCTCTGTCCATAATTTTGATCGATTCTTGAAGAACCGTCAATAAAAACAATTTCTCCACCTGTCAAGGCATTTTCTTTTATCCTAGGGATTTCGTCATAGAACTCTTCATAATTCGAACAATCATATGCATGCTCATCCTCTGCCAGTGATTCAGCTACAAACATGGCATTCACTACTCTGCATCAAACTATTTTAATCGCTGGATTTGATATGACTACCTCGTAGGCAGAAGCCCTTTGAGAAGTAAATGTCCCTTTCGGTTTCTCTAGAATGGCAAATAGTTCGTGCTCTACAAATAACGTCATGGAACATCCCATCACTATGCTTGCAGCTTTCTCTATGGCGAACGTGGCGGCAGCCAAAGACTGTTCGCACGGAAAGTGACCCCTCATTACTGGGTCTAAAATCACACTGTAATATTCAAGGGACTTCTACCCCAATGTGGTTCTCTGCGTAAGGACTGCTGTCATAAGAGTGCCATCTGTATGCGAGAATAAAAATAATTCCTCAGCATAATTAGAAATCCCTAAAACTGGAGCTGTGCAAATGGCTTTTTTCAGCTCTTCAAACGTTTCTTCCATTTCCTCAGTCCACATGATTTTTTCCTGTGTTGCCTGTGCTTTCTTTAAAGCTTGCAATAAAGGCCTTATATACGAGCTGTAGTCAAAGACACATGCTCTTACATAATTACATAATCCCAAATATCTTTGCATGTGCTTTATTGTGTGTGGCTTTGCAGTTTTCAAAATAGCCTCAGCTCTCTCAGGAGTAACCTTCTTTCCTTCATGTGAAATCAATTGGCCAATGTACAACACTTCTTGTTGACAATACTGTAACTTCTCTTTGTCAACTTTATATCCTTTTTCAGCGAGTATAATCATCAGCTGAACAGAATAGCATCTGCACTCTTCCTCTGAAGTGCTGCAAACCAAAATGTCATCCACGTATTGCAGGACAATGCTTTCCAAATCAATATTGCTCAAGTCCATCTGCAGGACTCACAATACCCCTGAGGCAAACGAGTGCTTTTCAGACGTGTTTGTCTGAACGTAAATTACATCAGATTCTGCGAGTCTTTGTGCAATGGGATTGCGAAAAACGCATTTTTCAAATCGATCACAGTGAAATATCGTGCTCCAACAGGTATATTACAAAGAATTGTAGCCTCAGCTCTCTCAGGAGTAACCTTCTTTCCTTCATGTGAAATCAATTGGCCAATGTACAACACTTCTTGTTGACAATACTGTAACTTCTCTTTGTCAACTTTATATCCTTTGTCAGCGAGTATAATCATCAGCTGAACAGAATCGCATCTGCACTCTTCCTCTGAAGTGCTGTAAACCAAAATGTCATCCACGTATTGCAGGACAACACTTTCCAAATCAATATTGCTCAAGTCCATCTGCAGGACTCACAATACCCCTGAGGCAAACGAGTGCTTTTCAAACGTGTTTGTCTGAACGTAAATTACATCAGATTATGCGAGTCTTTGTGCAATGGGATTGCGAAAAACGCATTTTTCAAATCAATCACAGTGAAATAACGTGCTCCAACAGTTATATTACAAAGAATTGCAGCCTCAGCTCTCTCAGGAGTAACCTTCTTTCCTTCATGTGAAATCAATTGGCCAGTGTACAACACTTCTTGTTGACAATACTGTAACTTCTCTTTGTCAACTTTATATCCTTTGTCAGCGAGTATAATCATCAGCAGAACAGAATCGCATCTGCACTCTTCCTCTGAAGTGCTGCAAACCAAAATGTCGTCCATGTATTGCAGGACAACGCTTTCCAAATCAATATTGCTCAAGTCCATCTGCAGGACTCACAATACCCCTGAGGCAAACGAGTGCTTTTCAGACGTGTTTGTCTGAACGTAAATTACATCAGATTCTGCGAGTCTTTGTGCAATGGGATTGCGAAAAACGCATTTTTCAAATCGATCACAGTGAAATATCGTGCTCCAACAGGTATATTACAAAGAATTGCAGCCTCAGCTCTCTCAGGAGTAACCTTCTTTCCTTCATGTGAAATCAATTGGCCAGTGTACAACACTTCTTGTTGACAATACTGTAACTTCTCTTTGTCAACTTTATATCCTTTGTCAGCGAGTATAATCATCAGCAGAACAGAATCGCATCTGCACTCTTCCTCTGAAGTGCTGCAAACCAAAATGTCGTCCATGTATTGCAGGACAACGCTTTCCAAATGAATATTGCTCAAGTCCATCTGCAGGACTCACAATACCCCTGAGGCAAATGAGTGCTTTTCAGACGTGTTTGTCTGAACGTAAATTACATCAGATTCTGCAAGTCTTTGTGCAATGGGATTGCGAAAAATGCATTTTTCAAATCAATCACAGTGAAATATCATGCTCCAACAGGTATATTACAAAGAATTGTAGACGGGTTAGGAACTAGAGGGAACTCGATTTCTACAATCTGGTTTATCGGCCTTAAATCTTGAATTAGTCTCCAAGACCCACCTTCCCTTTTTTCACAGGATAAATTGCCATATTACATGGTGACTCTGATGTCACTAAGATGCCCTGATCCATCATGGTGGAAATCGTCTTAAAAATACCTTCATCTGCCTCTCGAGACATGGGATACTGTGGTGCTCGAGGTAAAATTGCTCCTAGTTTCAATTTAATCTTCACTTCTCTGACCCCCTTCAACAGGCCTACGTCATAGGAGCCTGTGGTCCATAGTGAAGCTGGCACTTTTGCCATATCTTCATCAAAATACTCAGGACGTTGTTGTGCTATCATCATTTTCTGAGGCACCTCTCGTTTGATTGCTTTTACCCAATAAGTACTACTCATCTCAAATATCACTTTGTCATCAGATGGATTATAGCCAAATAAGTCCTCATCAGTGACGTCAGTTAATCTGTAACCTTCGCCGATGGCAATTACTGCACACCATCGTCTGCCTGTGTCAACATTCCCATCAAGCAAAGCCATTTCACCTCGCACTATGGCTGCTTGCAATACTAAGGGAAAAACTTGCCCTTCCTCTTCACGCATAGGTATTTTTGGCGCAAACAGAAATTCATCCGGTATTCTCATTGCTCTGCTCGCTAGGCCTGGCAGATATGCCAATGAAATGCATACTCCATAATGAAAAAATTGCTCTCATTGATACTTGTCCTGCAAATGCCCTAATAATTTCGCACGTGTTTAAATAATGCATTCCTGGTGTCGAGCACCCTATTCCTTCATCGGTAAACGAGATTGTCATATTCAACTTCGTCATCAAATCTCGAAACAATATATTGACAGGTGTCTGCCTCGAATATAGCAAAGGGATCTTCATGTCTTATTATCATATAAAGACTGGTAATTATTCAGTGAAAGGAACTCTCCTTGTAGCTCCTGAAAAACATTGAGTATTCATGGTGGCGCCAGACATTAAAAACGTTCTCTCTTGTATACATGAGCGCGTTGCACCTGTGTCTACTAAAAACAAAAAACTTTTGCCCTCTATATTGACGTCTACCCTCGGTTCCTCGTGAGGATTCGGTGTCACAGATGGTACTGAACACATCAAGTCTCCCAGTGAGCTGTCCTATTGCGTGTACAGACTAATTCCGTTACCTGCAAACGGATTCCCACCACCAACAGTGACACTCCCTATTCTAGGAGTCGTTAATTCTATGATAAGACAGGAGGCTCGCATTATGCTATACTTTCTTTATTACTGCCAACAATAGCTTTTCAACTTATAACTTTTAAACTTTAACTTTTGTGCTTTTTTTCTCCAAAACATGAAAAATTGCCAATCTGAGGTTTGAAAGTTCCAAGAAAGTCTTGTAGTCCTGACCCTATCTCCTGCTCCAATCAGCTCTCAGGTCAGTCTATAAGAACCCCCAGCATCAGATCCTTTCCTCTTTCTTTTTTGCTGCCAGAAGATAAGTACCTCACGTTCTATTATCACGCAGAAGTGTGTAGATTGAAAGTTTGTAAATTGTAGTAAGCATTAAGGTTGCGCGTGGGCAGCGCGAATATGCATAATTTTTCATTAGAATTTACTATTTCACACTCACTTGTGGGATTGACAGCGCGGGTCTAGTCCGCGTATTGCTACGTACCGTTGCGCCCGGTGGAATCTTCCGTGACGAGTAAGTTTGTCTTCAGAGGAGGAAGGCCAACCCCGCGAGCGAACACGCTCACCTCAGGCACCCGGCCCCGTTCCTTATAGAACGAGAATCCGCGCCAGTGAACACGGCGAGCGGCGGGACCTAGGGGAGCGGGAGTAGCTAAATCTCCCATCATCCCCATATTCATTGCGATCACAGAGAGTGTGGGAAAAGCAGCCTCTCAGTACCAGTGCAGAGAATCATTAAAAATAAATTATAATAATAATTATAAGCAAACCGGAACACTTTAAGAGGGGATAATTTCATTATAGAGGAAGCTGACAAAAACCCTTCCTTATAAGCAGCAATTACGAGTCCTATTAAACAGCTGAAACACAGGTGCCTAAGCCGCCCTATCCCTTGGCTGACAGCCTAGAAGTTGGTCCTGTCAACACCAGAAGATGGCACAATGCAAGAGCCCCGATGTGACACCTTCCACCTCACTAGAGTGGGCAGAGGAAGAGTGGGGAGAGAGTCCTTATCATCGGGACACAGACCTCTCACAGAGTTTTAAGATGGTACTGGGAGATTCATTAACAAAAGCAGTATCACAAGGAGTACAGCCTATTGCACAGAGACTTGACATCTTAGAGGCTATAATACAAGAGCAGCAAGCTCAGCTTGCCAGGAAAAGAAGGGCAGAAATCCCCAAGGAACAGCTGTCAGCCAGACACCACACAGAAGGGGTTGAATCTAAGGGGCGAAAAGCAGCTCGAAGAGTAAACACTCTTTGACCCCCCCCCGAGCACCTTGGAAAGGGAGGATACTGCTCCCCAAAGACCAGATGAACCTGTTGCTAGGCTGAAACGAGCCTTCCTGGAAAAGAAGAAACAATGCCAGGACAGACCCCAAACCCCAGGGGTGAACAATTCAGGGGACAATGATGAGGGCTATATGCCTGATGATGAGGGTGGTGAAGAGATCAACTCCATCCAGCGCGCCAAGGAGGAGGTCGACACTCAAGAGGTGGATTACACTACAGATATGTTCAACTCAGAGGCTATCAGGCACCCAAAGTCTTCGGAGTGGGTTCCGTCGCCTAGAGTGGCTGCCTATATGGCACAAGACATAAGGAAACCTCTGGATAGAGAGGTACGGTCACGTATGCACTCAGAGTGTCCGAGGCCAGAGTTGCCAGGGAAGCTAGCAGAGACACCGGAACTAGACCCCAAGATGGTCACCTTTGTGACAAAGACAACGCAAGATATCTGAAAAGGAGTCGACCGCGCCTGGCGAGGATGCCAAGACAAGCTCCTCGACATTGCAGGTCCGTTAGCAAAAATAATGGATCTTACAGAATAGGCTAAAGACGCTGAAACGCCAGTAGACGCTTCCGCCCTAGCCAACTGGGCCCAACGAGCAGTTTGCCTCATGGGCAACGCAAACTGTGCTCTTTCATCTGAAAGAAGAAGAGGCGTTCTACTAAACATTGACAATAAATTGAGCGACTTAGCCTCTTATGAGGCTGGGGAAGGTGCCAGAGGTCTGCTATTCGGCGAGGCATTCGCAAAAGAAATGTCACAGTTCATGGGCACATATTCAGCAATGGAGAGAGCCCAAAGTTCAATTAAAAAGATCTTTCCCAGTCGAGTTTTTTCCGGGACTGGACGTCATAGGGGTCGTACGTCCGGTCAGTTCAACTACCATCGCAGACCCTAAGGGCCGCTCGCCCAATACTGTGAGGGGAAGCAACAGGACACCTTCTTCCGGACCAGATCCAGTTTCCCTAGAAGACGTAGGGGGAGAGGCTCCTATCGTCAACCCAATTCCTCAGGAGGTGAGTACAGTGAGCTTAAGAGTAGGAGGGAGAACGCTTCAACTTCTGAGCGCATGGCAGGCGTTGTCGTGCGATGCATGGGTGCTGCAAGCAATAGTGGGGCTACGACTAGAGTTTGTAGGGGACCCCATACAAAGCTCAGAACTCTACCCCATTCAGGTGTCAAGAGAAGAAGCAGCGTTATTACACGAGATGCTCAAATTAGTAGACAAAAATGCCATAGAAAAAGATACACAAGGAGAACCAGGGTTCCTCAGCAATATTTTCCTCGTACACAGGGGGGACAAAATACGACCTGTTATAAATCTAAAAAGCCTGAAGGAATGGGTCGTGTACAATCACTTCAAGATGGAAGGTATCCATCTTCTCCGAGATGTCCTCCGAACAGGGGACTGGTTGGCACGGCTAGATCTCAAAGACGCTTACCTTACGATCCCGATAGCTCAGGAGTTTCGGAGGTATCTGCGATTTCGGTGGAACGGAGAGACATGGTGTTTCACATGTCTTCCGTTCGGCCTGGCGTCAGCACCTTGGGCCTTTACCAAGCTGATGAGGCCCGTAGCAGCGGCCATAAGAGAGAGGGGGATTTGCATGATTATTTACCTGGACAACATTCTTGTGCTGGGTTCAGACAAAATGACTCTCTCCAGGAGCGTGCAATGGATCTTCACGCTCTTGTCATCTCTAGGATTCTTAGTGAACTTAGACAAATCCCAACTGATACCCGTCCAAAATATAGAATTCCTAGGGTTCAATATAGATACAACCAAAGCGACACTCGAGCTTCCACATCACAAAGTGAGAGCGATAAAGAAAGAGCTCAGAATAGTGATAGCGAGGAAGATTATTTCTCTTCGAGCTCTCTCAAAAGTAGTGGGCCTGTTAGCAGCCTCAATTCAAGCAATTTTTCCAGGCACGCTCCATTATCGAGCGTTACAGAGGCTCAAAATAAAACATCTACAGGGAGGGCTCAGTTATCACCAGCTAGTAACCCTGGATCAGGAAGCACTCTCGGAGCTCCACTGGTGGCTCCACAACATGGAAGCCTGGAATGGCCGGGTGATCTTCGGAGACACCGCAGAAGTCATTATAGAATCAGATGCGAGCAGGTCCAGATGGGGAGCCAGATGCGAGAACATAGAGACACGAGGGAAGTGGTCAGAGCAGGAACTGCAGCTACACATAAACCGTCTCGAGCTATTAGAAGGTTCTTTCGCAGTCCGTGCTTTTATGAAAGACAAAGTAAGATGTTGCGTGCTGCTCAAGATGGACAACATCTCGGCAGTGCGATATGTAAACAAACTAGGTGGGACAAGATCAAGGATGCTAGCAGAGTTAGCAAACGACTTCTGGCATTATTGCCTACAGAATCAGATCGTGGTCACAGCAGAATACCTGCCAGGGACTCTCAACGAGGTGGCATACTGGAACTCACGATATCTTGTAGATTCCAGCGATTGGAAACTACACCCGAGAGTGTTCAAGAAGTTACAAGACCTCTGGGGTCCCATACACATAGATCTATTTGCGTCCAGACTGAATGGACAGACACAGATGTATTTCAGTTGGAGAATAGACCCGGATGCAGCTGGCACGGACGCCTTTCTCCAACCATGGAACAGAGCGCTACATTATGCCTTAGCTCCGTTTCTCATGATCATGAGAGCGCTAGCAAATGTTCGCAGGGAGCAAGCAGATCTAATAATAGTGCTCCCCATCTGGAAATCTTAGCCCTGGTTTCCAGTAGCGATGGAACTTTTTACGGATTTTCTGAGGACAGTACCTCATCAGCCGGACTTTCTACTCGGCCCAACCGGGAGGACGCACCCGCTGATAACGGCAGGCACATTGAGACTGATGGCCTGCAAGGTTTCTGGAGAAAGTGGGAGTTGCCATGCATTTCGCGACTCGCTGCAGACTGCATCAGAGATTCCTGGTCGCCTTCCACCATTAGGAGCTATAACAATGCATGGAATGGTTGGGCCCAGTGGTGCTCAGAGCATAGTTTGGATCCCGTTTCTGCCCCTGTAGTGCAAGTATTGAACTTCTTAGCGATGAAATTTCAAGAAGGTAGCGCCTTTAGGATGATAGGACTGCTTAGGTCAACGATCTCAGCAGGTCATAACCAAGTGGAGGGTAACGCCATTGGCGAGCACCCCGCAGTCCTGCGACTGTTAAGGGGCATGAAATTGAAGAAGCCCCCAGAGCTGAGACATACGACTTTATGGGATGTCAGAGAAGTCTTTCAACTTTTTCTTAGGTGGCCGGATAACAGTGATCTTTCCCGATCACAGCTTTCAGGAAAACTGGCAATGTTATTGTGTCTCACAGCATGCCGAAGAGTATCCGACATTAAGGCACTAGAAATAGATAGGAAGATATTCTATCCAGAAGGAGTAACTTTTACCATAGCTAAACGGACAAAATCAGATTCACGAGTTATTTCGTACCCCTATTTTGCTGAAAATAAAAAGTTATGTGTTGCGCAGTGTATTAAAGATTACGAGACCGCCACAGCACAGTTGAGACCACGAGGCGTGACACAGTTGCTAATAGCGCATAGGAAACCTTATCATGCAGTAGCGACAGCGACAATTGCTACATGGGTGTGCAAAGTTATGCAATGGGCAGGGATAGACTTGTCTCAGTTTGCCGCGCATTCTGCTAGGGGCGCGATGGCTTCTAGAGCCTTCTCAGCGGGGGTGCCACTTCAGGATATAATGAAGGAAGCAGATTGGTCCTCTGAGTCGACCTTTAAGACATTTTATTTCAAACCTGTGTCTGACATAACGAATAGAGTGGTGGCAAGCTTTGAACAAGCATAATGCAAGCCTCCTGTCTTGTCATAGAATAAAGATTTCCCACGCCTACAGCTCAGGAAGTCTTAATTCTATTAAAGACAAGGAGGCAAGCATTATATCCCACCCCGATGATGACGAACAAGTTCACTAATCCTTCTTCATGCGCAGTATCAACCAGAAAACAACGCTGCAATTTCTGTAGCTTGGCAATCGGAAGAACTTGGGGTCTTTAATACAAGTGTACACTAAATACCTATCTAACTAAATACTTAAATTAAACAAAAACTTGAAAGTAGAATTGAATTCTTCTCTTTAAAATTCAAACGCTGCACTCTCACCAACAGATCTGCTGAGCTTGTCCCAGACAGATCAAGATGTTCAGAAAAACCTTACAGCTCCCAAACTCACCACCTGACTTCCTCACAAAAGGCCTTGAATGAGGAACTAAATCAAGACAGGACCTTCCTCCTTGAAGATGAACATTGAAAGGCAGTTTAGAATCATGAGAAGAGGTTGAAGTTCATGAAACCCCCAATCAGGGATCAGCACCTCTTCCTCCATGCTGGTTTGGGGAACTACCACTCTGATACATGAAGGTTAAGAACAATAAACCCAAAGCACATAGAAACAATAAATCTAACTATAATACATTCACAATGCTATAATAACATTCACAATTCTCCAATAACCTGCCAACCTAAATATCAGACCTGACACTTATGTATCATATGTCAAGTGTTCAACTTTGTCTTGACATCCGCCCTTATGGATTGTTCTACGTTTTCTCTTAGGAGACAACCAGTAAGCAGCCTGATTGCAAGCAGTGAAGCATCAATGCAGAGTCACGTCCCATTCGCCCAGGGAACTCCAGGCAGTTGCAGTTCAAGGACACTGTTCACGATTACGTTGGTGGTTTTGTTGGCCGATCATAAGACTGTTCCAGCTCGTTACAGAAGATCTGGAATGGAAAAAGAAAGAGGAAAGGACCTGATGCTGGGGGTTCTTATAGACTGACCTGAGAGCTGATTGGAGCAGGAGATAGGGTCAGGACTACTAGACTCCATAGGTTTTATGGGAGTTTTAGTTTTACTTTAGACTCTGAGGAGTAAAGACTTTCTTGGAACTTTGAAACCTCAGATTGGCAATTTTTCATGTTTTGGAGAAAAAAAGAGCACAAAAGTTAAAGTTTAAAAGTTATACGTTGAAAAGCTATTGTTGGCAGTAATAAAGAAAGTATAGTATAATGCTCATCTCCTTGTGTTTAATAGAATGAAGACTTCCTGAGCTGTAAGCGTGGGCAATCTTTATTGTCTTGTACTTGTGCTCTGCTGGATCTGCATGGGCGAGTGCTGCGACTGCGCTTGCGGCGTAACCACTGCTACCTGCTGTGACTGCAAGCCTTCCTGCATGCTCAGCGTTTGCTGCTGCTGCATCGTTTGATTCTGAGCAAACCCATTACTGCGCTGCTGCGAATATGCAGGTGAGTTTTGAATCCCCCCTCTTAAAAACTGGTTGTTTTGCACAAACGCTTGACTTCTACACATACGAGCAAAATGCCCTGTAATCCTGCATGTCCAACATATAGGTGGCCTCCTAATCTGCCCATCCTGCATGTTTTGACCGTCATTCTGCATATTTTGAAACCCACCTTGATTGTTCTGAAAGCTTTCGTGATTGTTCTGCCAATTCCCTTAATTATTCTGAAAACCTCTTCCTCGAAGTCCACCCCTTCTGTGTGGAGTAAACCCATTATTACTCTGGTAACCTTTGGTTATTCACCTGCGGCATAATTGTAATCTGATGTATATTCGATCCATCTACACTTGTCAACATAGCCCCTTCAATGGCATACTTAGACAGTTTTTTCTGCTCTGATTTTGCCTCCTCGCTCTTTCGGTCATCGTCTTTTTTGCGATTCTTTTCCTGCAAGAGTCTGCAAAAATGCGCAATAGTCAGCTAAATCTCTGACCACGCTGTCATGATGCCTACCCCCGGGGACCCAGACCAAGCCCAGCAACCCCGGAAGCAGGCATCAAGTCATCCCAAGCAAGCCCAACAACCCCTGCTAGGGGCTATTTGGGTGCAGCCAGGCTCACAGATTAAAACTTACCTGATGCAGACCATGCTGAAAACTTACCTGATGCAGATCATGCTGCAAGAGCTCCAAGCCAAAAGAGACTTGGAAGGGACTACTTTACCTAGGGACTATTTTTTACTCCGGTGGGGCTGGGGAGGAATACTTACCTGGGACTACTTTGGAAGCTATTTAAACCACACCCGAAGAGCAGCACACGCTTCGCGTTGTTCTGCATCCAGCAGCGTAACGCTCACTGTGCCTGCAAGTCTGCATCCAGTCTTCTGCCACGCCCGCCTCGAGTTTGGAGCTCCTAGAAAAAGGGAGAAAGAAGGAGAAAAGGTTAGAACAAGAGCAATACCTTTGATCCTTACCTGAATTCCCGATCCATCGCGTCTTCGAGCTGGAAGAAAGAAGTTATTTTCTGCGCGTCGCCTCACCTGCTGCAGCGCCACGCTGACCTCACCGGCCTTCGCAGCATCTTCACATTCCACCGCATCCTCCTGCATGTATCACCGCACTCTGGCACCTAAGGAGAAGACAAGAACAGCAAGGTGAGCCAAGGGAACACACAGAGGAATATTAGTTACCCCGCCATAGACTTACCTGATTTTACCATCGGGGGTACTATTCCTCTTCACGGGTCGGCGCAGCTTCCACTGCATCTTCGCCGAACCCCGGCCCCTAAGGGGAAACAAAAGGACAGCAAGGTGAAACAAAGGGACTAACAAGGGGAACCCTCCTCACCACAATAGACTTACCTGATTTTACCGCCTTCCCCGAGACTTCATATTTTCTCTCAGCGCCTGAATAAGGGAGAAAGCAACAGGTTACATATTGACATTATCGAACTGTGTTGGATAATACAAATCCAGAATATTACCGGTTGCCACGAGGAACTCTTCACTAGGGTCAAGCTGCAACCTGCAAGGACTCGGAAAAGAGTGAAAGTCAAGCATTTGAACTCTTACGAACTACATACATACGGCATCTTGCCGGGAATCTCTGAGTCAATATTGTTCTGGAACTCACCAATTCCTCCGATCCAGTGAAGCAACTGGTTAATCTACGCACCCCTGCGCTCAATGCAGGATGGAGAGCTCATCTTTTCAAACCATCAGGTGAGACTATAAGAGGGGACATCAAAGGTGATCAGTGGGGAGAACAACGGGGATGGGGGAATTTACGCTCAACTCCACGGGTGGTCAATTCCCTTTCTCCATTTGCAGAAGAATATTCCTACGGGCCAAGCAAACGAAGTTAGGTGGGCCAATCCAGTCCGTCATCTCGGCCCTACGCGTCACATTGGTGGAGACCGCAGCTGTCCAGTTCAGATCGACGCCTCTGTGGGAGTCAGGTGAGCGTAACACACGGCTTGGCCTCTATACCTACTAACTACTTGAGCTGCTTCTGTACAGGATCTGGTAGCCCTTGGCACAATATATGATAAAACACAGGTATAGATTTTCCCCAAGCCTCGTGTGTCTCCAGGCTCCATGCCTCTTGAAAATTATGAATGTAAACAAGCTGATCATCTCCATCCTGCATCTTTTTCCTCATTATAGCTCCCATATCGGATTTGTCTGAATCCAGTACTCTAAGTGCTTTCCAGACTGCCGCCCTACAGTTACTGAATGGTGCTCCATTATGAGCAGTGTTGACTGTAGTCACACCAGGGTACCCTGCCCTTGTCCACACATCATCAGCTCTCTCACCAAGTATGGCAATGAGGAGGTCCTTAATGTCTCCTATAGCCAACGTGTTTCCTCCCGTCATTTTCTCTAATTCATGTATCCATTTCCCAGTGCCCGAAGTTAAACTCAGGAGTTTACACCTTAAGTTAGCATTGTCCATCTGGGGCCACGGTATATACGGTGGTCTGGCCCCAAATATTTCTAACAAGGGAAACTGTGACACCCCAAACTCATTTTCATCTCTCATCATTTGTTTGTCCACTGCAGGGACAATATTACGACATCGTCTTCTATCTGGTAGCGATCTTAATCTGCTCACATAAGGCTGCAACTCCCCCTCTCAATGTGGATTTGCTCCTTAGGTTGATCTGACACCCTAGTTACAGCTACTTTTAGGTCTGACCATCTGACTTCTTTGTCCATTGAAAAGCATCCCTCAGGACCGCATACGTTCCCTCTTTCTTCACCATGGATGGTGTCTCTGTCTTCGTCCGACATTTCCTGTGCCCAACTCGTGCAACTTTTCTCCTGGTCATCTCTATTTAGAGTCAGTCTGTCTTGAGACAGCTCCTTTTGCATCGTGCTATATGAGGCTCCCTCTATGTCATACAACTGAGTGCTCTCGAGTTGATCATTGTTTCCATAATATACTTTGTAGATGGCTTCCCCAATGCTCCTACAGTCAAACTCGTCTTCTAGATTTGCTCTAGATGGGCCTGGTAATGATTCATATTCTGGGAAGAATTCCTCTATATCCTCCCATGGTACTTCTGGCTCAAGATCTCTTATCTCCTTTTACAGGCGATCGAGATTGCGTGCTCTATGCCTTCTTTTATGTTCCATATCATCATCAAATTCTCTTCGTTTCCTCGCTTCCTCTCTACCTCTGTCTTCTTTTTTCTTCATGTTCCTTCTCTTATTTGCCCTGCGTATAGCCTCATCCTTTTGTCTCTGTGTTCTCTTATCCCTTAACTTCTGTTTCTCTGCTTCTATTCTTTTTCATTCTAACCTTTCCTGTTCATCGATCTCTCTCTGTCTGTTATTGCGTTTTCTTTGCCCTTCTGCTCTCTCTTGTTTTCTTGACTGCTCTTCTTGGTATAACTGCTCTTGTCTTTGCCTATCCTTCCTTTTTGCTCCTTTGTCTTTCAATCGTTCCTCTCTTTCCTTATCTTTTTTATCTTGCTCGTCTTGATCTTCTGTTGCCTTACATCCTCAATGCTTTTACCGTCGAGTTTAAGTGAAATCTGACTGCCCATCCATTCGTTCTGTAAAAGTGTTATCTCATCAGCCTTGTCTCTTTCTCCTTTCCGTCTTTTTATTTCTCTTCCTATGTCTAGAGATGTACTTGCTCGTTCACTTCTCTCCTTATCGCGTCTCTCCTTGTCCCTCTGGACCGTAGAGATTACATCCCTCTCAGTATTTTTCTCTGTGCCCTCGTCACTGCTTTGCACAGGTGACTCATATGTCGGGTTTGTATACCCTGTCGCTGCTTTAAGCTCCATAAATGGGTATAACCCATCATCTTTCTTGCTCTCGTCTCCTATTTCGGTTGGGGCAGGAGGAGCAGAGGGCTCCTCACCCCCTTCTTTGCATTCATTAAGTATCCAATCTATAGGATGCGGTTCATTCCGCTCCTCTTGGTACATTTTCCAAAGCTCTAAACTCGCTAATAGCTTCTCTAGATTCTTCCCCGTGTATGCTGCAGGCAGATATATTGTCATATGTTGCAGGACTACCTTCGATAGTGACCCTCCTTGCGGCCACGGCATAAACAGTTTATCCGCGGCCCCTTTAACCCATACCGCACTGTACTGTTTAAGCTTAGGTGCATGTTTCGGCAACTGCTTGCAGAGATGCACAAGTGGAGTAATATCCTCCATTCTCAACTTGTTCACTCTTAATCTTTTTGACACTTGTTTACTTTTAATCACAGATTTAAAAGGTACTTTTCATGAAAATAATATAATATGAGCGAGCACGAATCGTCGCAAGCTCCAATCCCGCTGACCACAATTTTTACTTTAATATTGCTAAAAAACAACCATCAGGTTCAATTCTAACCAATCAATTAATTTTTTCTGCTCATGACATCATTGTTTACAAAACCACATAAAACAAACAGACAAACTCAACCGGTTACATAAATCTCTTACGATCTTCTCTCTAAGACTCGTCTTGCCCTCTAAAATACTTTATACAAAGTGTAAATTACCCCTTTAAATCCGTCTTTAATCGGATTCGTCTCCTACGTGTCCCCTTATTGGGCTCTGGGTTCAAGTTTCTTCTGTTACGTTATAAAAACGCAGGCCAGGGCGTATTCTCTTATCGTGGCCTCCCTCACGATTATATATTGCTAGGCCACACTGGAGTCAATATCTCATTCCCCATTTACACTATTACTCTCACGTTATATTTTTATCCCGCCACCCTCCGTTACTCACTTTTTTTTTCTTCACTCATCACCCATGCTTTTGTCAACTCACTCAATTTTTTACTCACTAATATCATTTTCGTCTTCTGACTCTCAGGATCGTCCGCCTTTTTTACCGCCTCTTCAACCTTCCGATCGATCCGCTTCGCGTAGAAGTGGGAGGGGATTCTATGGAAACCAGGGGACTCGTCACACCTGGTCTTGCAAGACTTTCTTTAAAATTACACTTACCACTATCTACGGGAGTTTCACGTCCTTTCAGCCGAATGGCAACGGTCGTCCGAAATTTCCGAAACTCTAAAGTTTACTCAGATCGATGGCTCCTAAACCATCCTCTCTGTGCTACCAAGTGAACTGGATATTCCAGCCCCCTTGATGAGTGGCAATTACCCTCGAGATGGATAGCAATGCAGACTTTACTCATAGATCAATAATCGAGCCAACTCACGAAGTTTTAATATCAATTTTCTAAAACAGGGAGCATAACGAACATCAACTCAATCACTCGATCTTCAAACTCAAAGTACTTTAAGAAAAAACAGAACTTTTATAAGCAAAATATGTCATCAATGACGTCTACACCACATGGGTACTAACGTCATCCTACGTGTCAAATTACAAAAACCTATAAGCATGGGCTATTGGCTCTCAGTGAACATCTAAGTATATGATCCATACTAGTCTAAAAATGTGTAACTATGTAGTTGGTTACTTTACATCAGATGGGGCAACTAAGCCTGCTCCTAAAAATGACCACTATGAACGTCACTAAATACACAACTTCCCATTGGTTTACACAACTAAAGGACCCCTAAATACGCAGGTCCTCTACAATTGGTTGGCACTCTACCCTCCTTCAGTATTCTTCCACCTACCTTAGCAGCAAACAGGTTGGCCATCCAGGTGCTGGTGAGGTTGCCTTAACTTTAGCTTCCCATCAATTAGCACATCAATCCATCATCACCTCAGTGGTCTACTGTCAATTAGGCCTTTGAAGCTTGCCCTTGAGAGTGTTCTTAACTCTGAGAAAATTAGGGAGTGAGAAGCACAGTCTGCCTCTGTGCGTAGGTGTGACCATCTTGTTCGTCCAACTTCATGCTTCCACATGACTAGAGACAATGGAATTGAGCCTTTTCATGCATTTAATATTATTTTCTAAAAGACCTCTGACGTCTTCCTTGTTATGTTTATGCCATCTGAACAGGAGTTTTGTTCTTTCACATGATTTTGTATCCAAAGTCAGTTCACTCCAGTTTTGATAAGACATTGGCTTCTTGGCCTGTCCAGCCTCGCCTTTTGCTGAAATTCACTTGTAATTCAATTTCTTTTTAACTGCGACACACTGAAATGGGGCTTTTTTGCAACTGTCCAAAATGCTGTAATACATTAGTGGAAACATCCATAATTCTCTCATTCCTATATATGCATACGTTGGCGCTTGCCGCAATCTATTCACTATAAGCTTAAAGCTAGCTTCACGATTACTTTGATGCTTGAGGTTCTTCTGCATCTGTACACGTGTAAAATAACTTGATATCTTCATCTGTTTCTGTGGCATAAGCTTCTTCATCTTGATCCAAAGATGTCACTTATCCTTCATACTTTCTTGATGCCTTATAGAATAGTTGCATTCTCTGATCACTGCATCTCTTCTATGTTTGTCATCTCAGCTCCGTGAGACATGTACTGGCAATGGTAAATGATGTTAACCATTCATCCTTGCCACTTATTGGCTCTGCTTCTTCAGGGATTTCATTCAAATGGCCATCATATTTTCTTGTATGCAGGTATGGTTTTCTTAATGGGTACTTGGCTCTGAGATTCTCTTAGGTACTGGCACTTTCACTGGTACTTGACCGAGTCCATACTCTGCTCTTTGTCGATTCAGCTGCTCCGTGTATGTCACATACTCTGGCTTCCAATCTATAGGTAATATGGGCGGGACGGTTGAGGTGGGTGTACTTGGCTCCTCCTCTACAACCAGGCCTTGTGGTTGTCCACGGGTGGCCACAGGCACGTCATGTGCTGGTGTCCTATATGCCTTTGGGACCCCAACGTGGTGTCACTCTAATTGCTGCATGCTGGTCTCTTACACCGCTCTGTTCATTCTCCCTGGGTGGGGTCTCAATCAGGATCCTCGTAGTCGTTCCCCCTTCCAGACGTATGCAGCTCCAAGTGTGCTGGAGGGTTGGGGAGGTTGCAGCCCTCTCTCTGGATATTGATTGGATCTCTGAAGGTGTTGAGGATTTCCCCTAGCATTGATGCACAATGCTATGAAGATTCCACCCCAGTGGCACTGTAGGTCACTACTCCCTCCTCCCTATTGCTGGTGGCCCCGTTTCCTCAGTCAGTGTGTTTTTTACCCTCTCACTGATGCAAGGCGCCATTCACCCCATGCCAGCCCTGACTCCAGGTGGACTCTGCCGGGTTGTCTGCCCAGCCAGTGATTATCAATGTGCGTGGGTCTCTGGATCCCCGCACGGCTCTCGCGTTTGGCATTACAGATCCTTCTCTTCCCTCCGGTCCCACAAGCTAGGCGCAGGGAGCTGTTCCTGTGTCCTTTGTTGTTCAGGATTGCTCCCCCCTTCCAGGGATATATGTGTCAGGGCTAGCTGGAGTAGATGGTTAGTAACCAGAAAGTGTATGTACATAGAATGAAAATTGTGGTTGCCCAAGTCAAGATGGAGAGAAAGAAACTTAATCTGATTGGTTTAAGGAACAATGATATGTTTGGTTTGTCTGATTGGTGGAAATGATAATGGGTTGGATTCTTGGGAGGTGAGCAAGATTCTAAACTGCCTTTCATCCATAGTAATTCAGTGGCTGGTTGTACATTAGTTAAGCTCCTTAAGTAAGGCCTTTCAGAGTTCAGAAGATTTACTAAAGAAGTAAGAAAATCGATTGCTGTGCCAGAGTAAACAAGAAGACATCAGGTGGGATCATTTCTTTTAAAAGCTTAAAGACTTTCACAGTGAACTACCATTTTTTATAAGGAACTTAAAGTGTTAAGAAGTTTTAAAGTTTACTGAGAGAAAACGTTTTACAGTTTAAATACTATAAAGAAAACAAATGTAAAGACTGTGCGCGCAAGTTTAAAAGTTGTTAACTGGGTGAAAAGTGTTTCAATACTGTTTAACATGCGAGCGAGTCCTTGTGACTTCAGCAACGTCGTTATGGGAGCGCGCGGGTATGCAGAGCGATAGCGCGCATGTCCTAATGAATAGCGCAAGTTGTTTTTAGCGCGTGCACAATTTTCACGTGAGTGACGTTGCATATAACAGTGTGTGTTCGGTTTGCAATACAGCGCGAGTCCATATTAACTTTGCACAAGTTGTTTTTCAGCGTGTGCACGGGTTTTCATTTTTGGTAGCACTACGTACAAATCGTGTACGTGTATTTTGTTAAGGTGCGCATGTGATTTATCAGTGCGAGGGCAATTTTTCACGTCTTGTGATTTCGCGTGTTAATCTCATGAGTGCAGGGAGCGAGTACGTGATTTCAAAATGCGTCAAGAAAGTAACTATACGTTCCTATGTGTAAAAAAGGAAAAATTCACACCCAGAAGGATCAGCAGCATTCAAGAAAGTTTATTAGTTTCGATTTAATGTAATTTTCATGCAAGTGGGAATTCTATACTTCAAAGAAAGACTGCATTTCTCAAAAGCATTTAAAACTCAAACTTTATAGAGTTAAAGGAACTTTAAAAGCAAAGAAGAATATCTGACAGGCCGATTCATGGAATAATTAGTGCGGCGCAAGTGGGCAAAAACGTGCGAATCGCAGTGGAATAGCGAAAATCGCAGTGCAAGTGCGAAAATCGCACGAAAAGCAGCGCACGTCGATTCATGGAAGTCCGTGCGCGAGAAAACCAGCGGATGTGCGATAAAAAGTGCGCCGCGCACGTTGGCGCACAGGCCATCTAACAGCGTGTGCCAGGTCACAGCGAAAATCGCACAGGCCACAGCGAAATTCGCACATAGCGCGGCGCACGCAACAAAAGTAGGCGGAACACGGGCGTAACACTCGGAATGGGGAACAACTTGCAAAAACGTGGGCGTCACGGGGGAAGCACAGGGCACAAGTGCGCGGAACGCCCACATGCTCGCCTACAACACGTATTCATGGAATAGAATAGGGCAAAAAAGCGCACGCTCAAACCAGCGCACAGGCACAAACACGACCGCCACAAGAAAGCAGGCGGTAGCGTCTCTGCGGCTGTAAGAAATGTGCGCCAAAAGGTGCGCCAACAAATAGCACCCATATACTGCCATGATGAATGTCCTATACTGTGGCCCTCCAGGACAAATGACGTGCAAAGGGGTACCCACAAACACGGACACGCTGACAAAAAATACGTGTGCGTGTATACCGGGGTGCGCGGGAAGTCTCACACGCGATTTGGCCGGGTACATGGATTTCAGGGGTGCGCGGGAAGGTCCACACGCGATTCCATCAGGGTAGGTGTATTTCAGGGGTGCGCGCCAAGTTCCACACGCCATTCCATCAGGGTACGTGTATTTCAGGGGTGCGCGGGAAGTCCCACACGCGATTACAGCAGGGTACGTGTATTTCAGGGGTGCGCGGGAAGTCCCACACGCGATTACAGCAGGGTACGTGTATTTCAGGGGTGCGCGGGAACTTCCACACGCGAATAGCCTGGGCGCGTGTATTTCAGGGGTGCGCAGGAATTTCCACACGCGAATAGCCTGGGCGCGTGTATTTCAGGGGTTCGCGGGAAGTTCCACACGCGAATAGCCTGGGCGCGTGTATTTCAGGGGTGCGCGGGAATTTCCACACGCGAATAGCCTGGGCGCGTGTATTTCAGGGGTGCGCTGGAATTTCCACACGCGAATAGCCTGGGCGCGTGTATTTCAGGGGTGCGCGGGAAGTTCCACACGCGAATAGCCTGGGCGCGTGTATTTCAGGGGTGCGCAGGAATTTCCACACGCGAATAGCCTGGGCGCGTGTATTTCAGGGGTGCGCGGGAAGTTCCACACGCGATTACAGCAGGGTACGTGTATTTCAGGGGTGCGCGGGAATTTCCACACGCGAATAGGCTGGGCGCGTGTATTTCAGGGGTGCGCGGGAAGTCCCACACGCGATTACAGCAGGGTACGTGTATTTCAGGGGTGCGCGGGAATTTCCACACGCGAATAGCCTGGGCGCGTGTATTTCAGGGGTGCGCGGGAATTATCACACGCGATTTGGCTTGGTACGTGTATTACAGGGGTGCGTGGGAAGTTACACACGCGATTAGGCTGGGTGGGTCCTCACAGGTGTTCCCTGTACACCCTCCACGGCCCCTGCAGGCAGCCCACAAAACAGGGGACTACCCTGCACACCTGCTCATGTCCCCTTGCACCCCTACCCCCCAGCAGTGCAGGGGCAGCCTCCACCAGGCCCCCACCCATGTCTCCCACCACCCCACACCCCACCATCCAGGGTCTGCCTCCACCAGGCCCCCACCCATGTCTCCCACCACCCCACCCCCCACCATCCAGGGTCAGCCTCCACCAGGCCCCCAATCATGTCTCCCACCACCCCCACCCCCCACCATCCAGGGTCAGCCTCCACCAGGCCCCCACTCATGTCTCCCACCACCCCCACCCCCCACCATCCAGGGTCAGCCTCCACCAGGCCCCCACCCATGTCTCCCACCACCCCCACCCCCCAGCAGTGCAGGGTCAGCCTCCACCAGGCCCCCACTCATGTCTCCCACCACCCCCACCCCCCACCATCCAGGGTCAGCCTCCACCAGGCCCCCACTCATGTCTCCCACCACCCCCACCCCCCACCATCCAGGGTCAGCCTCCACCAGGCCCCCACCCATGTCTCCCACCACCCCCACCCCCCAGCAGTGCAGGGTCAGCCTCCACCAGGCCCCCACTCATGTCTCCCACCACCCCCACCCCCCAGCAGTGCAGGGGCAACCTCCACCAGGCCCCCACTCATGTCCCCTATCACCCCCACCCCCCACCATCCAGGGGCACCCTCCACCAGGCCCCCACTCATGTCCCCTATCACCCCCACCCCCCACCATCCAGGGGCAGCCTCCACCAGGCCCCCACTCATGTCTCCCACCACCCCCACCCCCCACCATCCAGGGTCAGCCTCCACCAGGCCCCCACTCATGTCTCCCACCACCCCCACCCCCCACCATCCAGGGTCAGCCTCCACCAGGCCCCCACCCATGTCTCCCACCACCCCCACCCCCCAGCAGTGCAGGGTCAGCCTCCACCAGGCCCCCACTCATGTCTCCCACCACCCCCACCCCCCAGCAGTGCAGGGGCAACCTCCACCAGGCCCCCACTCATGTCCCTTATCACCCCCACCCCCCACCATCCAGGGGCACCCTCCACCAGGCCCCCACTCATGTCTCCCACCACCCCCACCCCCCACCATCCAGGGGCAGCCTCCACCAGGCCCCCACCCATGTCTCCCACCACCCCCACCCCCCAGCAGTGCAGGGTCAGCCTCCACCAGGCCCCCACTCATGTCTCCCACCCCCCACCATCCAGGGGCAGCCTCCACCAGGCCCCCACCCATGTCTCCCCCCACCCCCCAGCAGTGCAGGGTCAGCCTCCACCAGGCCCCCACTCATGTCTCCCACCACCCCCACCCCCCAGCAGTGCAGGGGCAACCTCCACCAGGCCCCCACTCATGTCCCCTATCACCCCCACCACCCACCATCCAGGGGCACCCTCCACCAGGCCCCCACTCATGTCTCCCACCACCCCCACCCCCCACCATCCAGGGTCAACCTCCACCAGGCCCCCACTCATGTCTCCCACCACCCCCACCCCCCACCATCCAGGGTCAGCCTCCACCAGGCCCCCACCCATGTCTCCCACCACCCCCACCCCCCAGCAGTGCAGGGTCAGCCTCCACCAGGCCCCCACTCATGTCTCCCACCACCCCCACCCCCCAGCAGTGCAGGGGCAACCTCCACCAGGCCCCCACTCATGTCCCCTATCACCCCCAACCCCCACCATCCAGGGGCACCCTCCACCAGGCCCCCACTCATGTCCCCTATCACCCCCACCCCCCACCATCCAGGGGCAGCCTCCACCAGGCCCCCACTCATGTCTCCCACCACCCCCACCCCCCACCATCCAGGGTCAGCCTCCACCAGGCCCCCACTCATGTCTCCCACCACCCCCACCCCCCAGCAGTGCAGGGGCAACCTCCACCAGGCCCCCACTCATGTCCCCTATCACCCCCACCCCCCACCATCCAGGGGCACCCTCCACCAGGCCCCCACTCATGTCCCCTATCACCCCCACCCCCCACCATCCAGGGGCAGCCTCCACCACGCCCCCACTCATGTCTCCCACCACCCCCACCCCCCACCATCCAGGGGCACCCTCCACCAGGCCCCCACCCATGTCTCCCACCACCCCCACCCCCCAGCAGTGCAGGGTCAGCCTCCACCAGGCCCCCACTCATGTCTCCCACCACCCCCACCCCCCAGCAGTGCAGGGGCAACCTCCACCAGGCCCCCACTCATGTCCCCTATTACCCCCACCACCCACCATCCAGGGGCACCCTCCACCAGGCCCCCACTCATGTCCCCTATCACCCCCACCCCCCACCATCCAGGGGCAGCCTCCACCAGGCCCCCACCCATGTCTCCCACCACCCCCACCCCCCAGCAGTGCAGGGTCAGCCTCCACCAGGCCCCCACTCATGTCTCCCACCACCCCCACCCCCCAGCAGTGCAGGGGCAACCTCCACCAGGCCCCCACTCATGTCCCCTATCACCCCCACCACCCACCATCCAGGGGCACCCTCCACCAGGCCCCCACTCATGTCTCCCACCACCCCCACCCCCCACCATCCAGGGTCAGCCTCCACCAGGCCCCCACCCATGTCTCCCACCACCCCCACCCCCCAGCAGTGCAGGGGCAACCTCCACCAGGCCCCCACTCATGTCCCCTATCACCCCCACCACCCACCATCCAGGGGCACCATCCACCAGGCCCCCACTCATGTCTCCCACCACCCCCACCCCCCACCATCCAGGGTCAGCCTCCACCAGGCCCCCACCCATGTCTCCCACCACCCCCACCCCCAGCAGTGCAGGGTCAGCCTCCACCAGGCCCCCACTCATGTCTCCCACCACCCCCACCCCCCACCATCCAGGGTCAGCCTCCACCAGGCCCCCACTCATGTCTCCCACCACCCCCACCCCCCACCATCCAGGGTCAGCCTCCACCAGGCCCCCACCCATGTCTCCCACCACCCCCACCCCCCAGCAGTGCAGGGTCAGCCTCCACCAGGCCCCCACTCATGTCTCCCACCACCCCCACCCCCCAGCAGTGCAGGGGCAACCTCCACCAGGCCCCCACTCATGTCCCCTATTACCCCCACCCCCCACCATCCAGGGGCACCCTCCACCAGGCCCCCACTCATGTCCACTATCACCCCCACCCCCCACCATCCAGGGGCAACCTCCACCAGGCCCCCACTCATGTCTCCCATCACCCCCACCCCCCAGCAGTGCAGGGGCAACCTCCACCAGGCACCCACACATGTCCCCCTGGCCCCAGGTCCTGACGATACACAATCATGGCAGTAATGGGCAGCATACCCAGCACAAACACCCAGGCAAGGATAGCATCCACCCACATAGTGAAAGCAATTATATGATACAACCCCAATGGCAACAATGTAAATGGACACATGCCCGACACACACACATACACAATGGGTGCAAGTGAATGTCAAAACACATATCATGACATGTATGAAACCAATGAGAAAATAACACAAGTGAAAGTAAAAATAAAAAATGTATTATAGATTAAAAATAAGTAAACAAATCAAACATACAACTATGTGGATAAGCAAATTAATGGTCCATGTCCGAGAACAAAAGTCATAATCAAAAAAACAAAGGAATAAAAAAAAAATTGTCGTCCAAAGCAATATCATGTAGTATGAAAAAATATGAAAAACCATTTCCTCATGGTGAACACAATAAGAAATGAAAAAGAAGTATCTACAAAAAGCAAACTATATACAGGAATGTTCCAGGGTCCATGAGCCCAACATCATAAATGAAACCTACTACTACCTAATCTAAAAAATATATACAAAAAAGTGGCCATTGTCCGAGCGGTCCAAAATAATAAAACAAAATAAAGGAAACCTAACACAACTAACTAAATAACTATATACAAAGGCAGCGGGCAAGTCCTGCGGCTCACTTGTTGATGTTGCTGGCCAGGGCATCATCGAACTCCATGTCGATGTCCTGGAGGCGGGACTCTGTCCTGGCCCCGAGGTCTCGCAGGGATAACCCCATGTTCAGCTCAAACTCCCTGCGAGCTTCCTCGAGGCACTCAGCCCGCCTCAATGCCCGACGCATGGAGAACTCCGCCCTGACCATGGCGAGCCGCTCCTCTTCCGCCCGCTGCCGCTCCGCACCTATCCGCTGGACCAACTCCTCCCACACGGAAGACACCACCATCCCAGGGTTGCCCTGCCCTCCGGCCGATGGCTGCCCCTCTGATCTTGATGGCCCCGAGCCATTATGCCTCCCACGTCGAGCCCGCTGCTGCCTCCGACGCCACTGCCTCTGCCAGCACGACGGCATCCAGGCTGATGGAAACCACCGACGCCGTCGTGCACGTGCCCTGCCTGATGATGCTGTCACATCTTCCATCTGCTGGGGTCCAGTTGCAGTGTTGTCCACCCCTGCTGGACCTCCGACTCCCAACTGTGGCAGGGATGGGATCCCCACCGAGCTGGCTGCATTGGTCGGGGCAGGTCCACAGGGGGCCCTGGTGGCATCTTGCCCGGAAGACGGCAAGGAGAACGACTGGTGGATAGCCTGCACAGAGGAGGAGAGGGCCGCCACATTGGCCAACACATGCAGGAAACCCCCGAACATGGCCGATCCCAATTGGGCCACGTCGGCACGGTGCACTTCGTGATGACGTGCGTGCTCCTCCCGGGAAGCACGCACGGCATCACGAATCACAGCCGTGCGCATCGCGACCCCAATCAGGACCTTCTCCACACGGCCAGGGGTTCCCACGTCCGCAGGTGGAGGGGAGTCAGGTGACATGGACATCCCCACTACCTGCGGACGGGCCTGGGACGGGGCATCCCTGCTGGTGCATGGTGGTGCACTCACAGGGTCAGGGACAGCGACATGCACAGGCCCCTCCATGGTGACCTGTGTTGCCTCCTGCCCCTGGCCCTGGAATGCACCACTTGCACCAGCAGGGATGCCCCCACCAGGCCCCATGTGTGCCCCAGTGGCGGCCTCCTCCTCCTCTGTGCAAACCACCAACCTGGATGGCTCCTCACCGTCTCCCGCCGTAGCAGGCCCCTGTGGGGGCTCACCCACCCCTTCCGCTGCAGCCGTGGGTGCATCCCCGCCGCCTTGCTCCACAGCGCCGTCTCCGCCCTCTTCTTCACTAGCCGCTGCGTAGAGGGAGACAAGGAACACAAGCATCAGGGTACTGCACAATGGTCCCCTAGACAGGAAGCAATAGCAGATGAGCACCACTGTCAAAGTACACTTCCATCATGTCCCTCCACAACACATGGGTCAGTCCAGGCAAAACACACACAGTAACAGGCATGCTGCATGCCATGGATATTTCCATGCATGTCCAATGGACTCTTTAAACATTCAATGATATGCAACTCACATGCATCATGGCTCATGCATATCACATGCACACACTTCACCTCAGTCACATCCATCTGGCCCCAAACACACCAAACACAGCCAAAACAAGGGTAAGTTGGCTGCTTCACTGAATCTGTGCATTGTCACACACATGTGTCATGCATCCATGGCATGCACAAGTCACAGACACGCAGGTCAGGCTCACAGACATGGCTACCATATATGTACCTGGCATCAGCACCCATCCCTCACCCCCACCCATGTCCAGGTACAGAGACTGGCATGCTCTCATGTTCAAAATCTGCATAGGGCTCCCCATGCCGCATTTGGACACATGCAACAACCACGTGGGTCACACATCACTGGTCGCACATGCATTACCATGATGTCCCTGCACACATACATGCATACATGGCCTATGGCACACATACAGGCAAGTATCATAGAACCAGCACACCGCAACATGCCCTGTCTCACACAGTAATGCTTGGACACTTACCGCTCAACTCCAGACGGGCCTCCCTCTCAAGGATCTGGGCGTGGAGCGCTGGGCGTACGCGTTCCAGGACCCTCTTCTGGATGGAACTCATGTGGCCCCGGCCCCCCTCCACGAGGCGCCGGGCCTTCACAAGGGTCCTGGACCTCAAGTCCTCCCAGCGCTTCTTGATCTTCTGGACGTTGCGGGTTGCCACCCCCTCCGCGTTGATGGCAACCACACAGTCGGCCCAGATCCTCTCCCGTCCTTCCTTGCTGGCGCGGGACGATCCAAAGAGGGCATCATACTGCCCCAGGACATGCTCCACCAGGACACCAACTTCGGTGGCAGTGAAGCTGGTGCCCCTCTGCCCCTCTGGCCTGGGGTTGCCACTGGTGCCAGATGTGGAAGTGCCCGACATGGCAACCCCAGAGGCAGGTGTGGGTGGGCAACTGGGTCCTGGGGCTGGGCTGTGGAGCGATGTAATCCCAGTTGGGAGTCTTCAGTTCCAGCAGGGGTGGACACAGCAACTGGACCCCTGCAGATGGCTGATGTGCAGGCACCAAATGGCAGGGCACGGTGGCAGCAGGCAGGCAGGCAGGCAGGCAGCAGCAGATGGCACGTGGGAGGCTGCTCGGGGCACTGGGGGGCAGTAACTCGGCCTTCTGGGCAGGAGCGTGGTCTTCCGTGTGTTTTCGGGTGGCCAGCTTGATACGGAGTGATTTGGCACGTGAAAATCCTGCACGTCAGCGTGAAATCCGAGGAAAGGCCCTTAGCGCGTAAGCGCGTCAGCACGCATACGCGATTCTATTGGACCAGAGTCCCTCAGCGCGTAAGCGCGTCTGTGACGTGACCCGCACGGGTGTTCCCCACTCAGCACGTGATGACGGAGCACATGTGAAAATACTGCACGTCCGAGTGTCATCGCGTGTAATTGGACAAAAGTGCGCTTACACGCGATTGGCCTATGTACGTGTATTTCAGGGGTGCGTGGGCACTTACACACGCAAGTACGTCAGCGCACCTGTATCCCGTGGTGCGTGGGAATTTCCACACGCTATTGGACTGGGAACTAGATTCCAGGGGTGCGCGGGTCACACGCTCGCCTAGTACACGCGCAAAGCATTAATTTGCGCACTTATCAAATGACAAGCCAGATGCCAGGATGAACATACCGTTCCTAGCAGCAGTGGCAGTGGGCTACCAAAGGAGGAGGAGGACGAGAGTCAGGGCCAGAATATTCACACCCAGAACCAGCCTGTTCGGGATGCCTGATGACCAGGTGTATGGAAGGTACAGGTTTCCACCACACATAATACTGGACCTGGTGAGTGAGTGGGAGGATGACCTCACATCACCCACCCTGTGCTCCCAAGCACTCAGCCCCCTGGAGAAGGTCCTCAATGTACTGCACTTCTTAGCCACTGGATCATTTCAGCGGTCAAGTGCCATAGTGGGTGGGGTGTCACAGGCCACCCAGTCACGCTGCCTACACCAGGTCTTGGACATCATCACTGCACGCCCATCAGTCCGCAGGCACATATACCTGCCCAGAACACCTGCAGAAAGGCATGCTGCGGCCCAGGATTTTTACGGTGTGGCACGATTCCCCAAAGTGCTAGGTGCCATCGACTGCACCCATGTGGCTCTACGTCCCCCCAGGGCATCTGAGCACATCTATAGGAACCGCAAGCACTGGCATTCCATCAACGTGCAGGTAGTATGTAATGCCAAGGGAATCATCACCTCAGTATATGCCAACTATCCCGGGTCCACCCACGACAGCTTCATTTACCGAATGTCCACCCTATGCCGGGACATAGATGCTGGGCGGCATGGCGATACATGGCTGCTTGGTGAGTATGTATGCCACTGCACATGCATGCATGTTGGATACTGAGCAAGGTCACAACCCCACCAATGATACCAATCACCACCTCCACAGGGGACAGTGCCTACCCTCTCAGCCCCCACATGATGACGCCAATTCGGAACCCCACCACGCCACCCCAGGTAAGATATAACACAGCCCACATTACAACCCGGGGCATAGTGGAGCGCACATTCGGAGTTCTAAAGTCACGCTTTCGCTCCCTTGACCGTTCTGGCGGGCAGCTGTTATACGCTCCCCCAGTAGTGTGCAGGATCATAGTGGCAGCATGTGTCCTGCACAACGTTGCAACACGCCGGGGCCTGCCCGTGGACATGGTGGTGGCCCCACATCCCCAACCACATGCACAGCCGCTGCGCATGGGAGGGGAAAGGGCACGGGGGGAGGCAGCCCATACACAGCTAGTGGCTAATTACTTCACATAGTATTCACTCCCCTGTGGAGTGCACACTGGCCTGGCACATTCCATCTGACAGTCAATGATGACTCAACCTGACACTGATCCTGAATGTCTGGAGATTCAACCGTGAAAAGCATATCAGCCTGAGATTGTTCACCTGGAAGTGTTACAATGTGTGCATCCCTACCCACACACAACACCAATGCAGTTTTGTGAAGAAACACATTCAAGCAGCCAAAATGAATACCCACTTGCTAAATGCAACAAGAGGACAGTGCCATGTCACCCAACCCATCCCCAGCACCGCCACACAACACACCGTGCCATGTCATGCTATGTGCAGGTAAACAAAGTAATCCCCACAACATGACAAGTGTTGCAATGTACAGTGTCCCCAATTGAAACTTCCTACACCTGAAATGCTCACTGTAATGCAGGACCAACAACAAACTTGAGCAGGTACTACCATTAACATGACTTCAGTAATGTAATAAATCAGTTGTCTCACCACCTGGATATGCCTGCACTCCCACCACTTCCAACTGAACAGTGTTGGTGCCATGTAGAGTTGTAGGTGCACTGCTGCCAACAAGGACCCCATCTCCAGACTAGAGGGCCTTGTGTAGACATGAGGAAGGGACCTGCAAATTGGGAGGCAGACACAGATGATGAGTTACACATCAATGCAACATGCAGTGTACAACACAACAGCAATATGCACTAGGAATGTATACACAGTATTGACTAGACTACCCACACATGTAGTGGGAGTCCAATGTCACCATGTACTTCAATGTCACTTGGGCACACCCTTTGCAAGCCCATGGAAACGGGAAGCAGGAGGGGTGTGTGTGACTCAAACCCAGGCATCTGAACCTAATACATGACAAGCCTGCATGTGCCCAGCCACAATGCAGCGTATGCCCACAGGAACCACGGAAGCCAACAAATTGTCCCAAAAAAATTGGGAAAAATATAAAAATAAATATAAAAATAAAAATAAAAATAAAAAAAAATCAAAAATGGCCATTAAAGGGCCCAGGGGGGTTGGGGAGGCCACCCAGGAGGTCCGAGGTCAGGGTGCACACCAGAAACCACCTGTGCGGATCCTGGGAGAAAAAAAACACCTCCATGGGCTCATGGCCCACACGGCTACCCTATTGTGGGAGTATCACTGCTGTCGCTATTATCACCCTGTGCAGCTGCATCCGGAGGTGGTTGCACTATGGGAGGCAGCCCACGCAAGGCCCTACTCTGTTCCTCCATGGCTGCAAGCATGCGGGTGTGGTAGGTCTCGTTCTGGAGGATGAGGGTGCGGAGGTCCCCATGCAACAACTCACGGGATGCCCGGACCTCCGCCCTCGTTGCTTGCATCTCAGCTGAGAGCGTACGGGTGAGACGCTCCAGCTGCTGTTCTGTCCTTTGGTGTGTTGAAGCCTCAAGCTCAACTAGAGTCGTCCTGAGTTGATGTAGCTCCTGCCTCAGGGCTTCCCTGTGGCCCTGGGACTCTATGGAGATGGCCTCCTGCAGAGTCGCCAGTGCCGCCCGCCTGTCCCTGTTGGACGCCAACATGTCCTCTCTGTGTGACTGGCAGATGGAGTCGGTTGCCTGCTCTAGTCGCTCCATCAGCCTTTCAGGGGGGACAATGGAAGTGGCCACCCTATCCATGGCCTGAGCCATCATCTCGGATGATGCTGCCTGTTGGGTAGCCATACCGTAAATGGATTGCTCCCATGCGGTATTGCCAGGTGGCGTACGGCCACCACGTCGGCGGGCACCACACCTGTCTGGGGCAAGGCGGACTGCGCCTTGCTGTGCCGGCACTGCCTGAGGCTGCAGGACTGCATTCCCCCTCTGATCTGCTGGCCCAGGAACAGGATCAGATGTCGCGGAGTGTGACCCTGCATCCGTAACCACCAAAGGCCTAGCTGCCAACACTGACATCCCCATTGAGGGTTCTGACCCTGGTGCAGGTGGGTGGGACAGAACAGATTCCCTCCCTGGAACACTCACCTGGGACGGCACGTAGATCTCATCATCCGAGTCAACAGCTGAGTACAGCTCGGGGGAGGTGCAGCCAGAGACACCCCTTGAGAGCACAACCTGTAGCACTTGTGGGTTTTCACCCACCAGCACACCACGTCCCTCACTGGTGGTTGGTCGGCCCTCAGACCCCTCCTGGCTCTGCACCATCTCCACAACCCCAGCAGTATCAGGTGCGTCTTCCCCTGCAATGACATAATAACAAAGAAATGAAAACCCGCATTAGCACCATGGCACACAATGAGGGCTGAGAAGCAAGAGAACCAGTACTTGATTGACATGCATGCACCCTCACTGCGTATGAAGGGCAGGCAAATGGCACACACTCATTACACAAAGATGGAAGATGAACACATTTTCTGCATGCTGCCTGGCAGTGGCATCACACATTGCCCTGTGATTGCCAGGTGACACACACATGCCATCACACAGATGGCATGTGCCATTGCTATTGAGTGTAGATGGAGAGGAGGGCAGCACTTATTCATTCTGTCCAGTTCCCACATGCAATAGCTTTTCTAATTGAAACAGGTCTGCTTTATCACCTGGAGCTGCCAGTCCAATATGGTCCAATTGCACAGGGACATGTGTGAACATATGATATCCAGGTAACAAAGTCACTCCACTTTACCATGGCCATGCCAGACATGTGACTAGAGGACTGAGGAATGCCTAGTATAAGTGGTGGAATGCATACAATCTGTCTGATTGAACATAGGAAAATAAGCAACAATGTTGTGGCAAGGTGACACTTCAAAGGCAACTGGGGTGCTGTTGGGCTAGATGTCTACTGTTGGCAGAAGGGATACTGCAATGGCCAATTGCAGCTGTGCAGGATGTATTGCATGAAGCACATGGCTGACACATTCGACTCAGGCGCACACACTCTCACCTGGCACACAAACAGATGCCCTCACACACACACCATGCACATTGATGACACACACATGCATGTGCACTCACCGGACAATGCCTCGTAATCAGGCAGATCTCCCACGCCTTGGATCTGTTCCTCCGTGACGTAGGTCCCAGCGACTGACTCATGTGGAGTGAGTTCCATGTCTTCTACTGGAGACCCACCTCCAGTCACTAGAGTTGCGGCATGACTTGAGGCCAGCTTCTTCTTTGCCCTGCGCTTTAGGTCATTCCAGCGCTTGTAGCAATCATTGGCTGTGCGCCTCACGATTCCAAGGGCACTTACGATGTCCGCAACGGTCTGCCAGTGTGCCTGGCGTTGTGCAGGTGTGGTCTTTGATCCTGCAACAATGACCATCTCGTTATCATGTCCGGACACATACTCGACAAGTGCATTCAGTTCGTCATCCGTGAAGCTGGGCTTCCTCGACGGACCGGACTGTGTAGCCGTGTCTGGGGCATCAGCCTGTGCCGGACGAGCACTCTTCCTCTTCCGCTTGGAAGGTGGTGGTGATCCTGAGTGTCCTGCGCCGCTCTGGACACTAGGGGCAGGAGCCCTGGTGGGCTCTGTATCAGGTGTGTGGGATTGCACACTCAGCATGGGAGTTGGTGCAGGCATTGGCTCAAGTGTAATGGTGTCATGGGGAATGTCAGAAGAATGGACTAGGACAGACACTGTCCTGGCTGGGTGTGTGAGAGCTGGGGTGGATGGAGCCGCAGCTGCCCCTGCAGCCTCTCCGCCCTGCCTACTTGGGGCAGCAGATGACCTTGCTGCCCCAGATCCACGTGGCATGATGGCATCAACGTGCACCAGCGCACGTGTGGTAGCCCTGCTGACCTGGAAGTCAGCCATGGAGTCAGCCAGGTGTGGTGCCACAATGGGCTGGTCCAACAAGGGCTGAGCATGGATGGTGTCAGCCACATCAGCCTCAACGGGAGGGAGGGGGATAATGGGTGCCCTTGACTGGTCCTCCGCACATGGGGGGACAGGCTCACCCTGCAAGTTACGACCACGTCCCCTACCGGATCCACCACGGCCACCACTTGTGGCTCTTCCACCTTTGCCACCCTTACGGAATCCTCGCCTCCCAGCCATGGCACTGATATTAATGTGCGTATGGGAGTGGCTGTAGACTATAGTCCTGGGCAATTGGGGGTCAAAGGGGTTGGGTACCAGATGGTAATTGTACCCTAGTGCTCTAGCAAGGCTGATTGTAACCCCTGGGGAAAGATGACGGGTCACGCAATGCACAGGAGGCCCAAAAAAGGGAGATGACGTGCACGCAACCCCTCCTAGACCACGTGTGCAGAAAGAAAAACCTGCACTACGCTGTGGCACCCAGTAACACAAGAATGAACGTATGCGTGTCACACGCAACCTAGAATGACCTCTGAAGGGGTAGGCTACACACGGGGCAAGCACAGAAGTTAGATACGTGCGTGACTCACCGTCTGCCAGGTAAAAGAGCGTGAAAAATGAGCGCGCTTGGTTGGCAACACCCCCGCCAAAAGAAGTTATGTACACTGTCTGAGGAGACAGGACAACAGTAGAAGGGGACACTGTTTGAGGGAACAGGCCCAGGTAAACCAGTACGAGAGAAAAAAGAGAAAAAGCTGTCAGAGGTAACAGGGAGTACGAACTGGAAACGCCGTGAAGTAAATCGAGTGAAACGACAAGAAGTACAGAATTCACCCACTCGCTCTCCACGAAAAGCACATACAAGGAAATGGTGTTCTACACGTACCTTATATACAGGCCCACACGTACAGCGTCACTTACGCGGCGTGTACGTGCTAGGCCCATTTTCACCAATCACACGCTTTGTCACTTCTGCGTGTAGATCCATTTTCACCAATCACACGCTTTGTCACTTCTGCGTGTAGATCCATATTCACCAATCACACGCTTTGTCACTTCTGCGTGTAGGTCCATTTTAACCATGTACACGCTTTGTGACTTCTGCGTGTAGGTCTATTTTCTCCAATCACACGCTTTGACACTCGGACGTGTCACGCAACATTTTCCTGCACGTGCACGTGACTTCATGGACGCGCATATGCTGTTGATGGGTTTACGCGCTAAGGGCCTTTCTTCGATTCACACGCAGACGTGTGGGATTTTCACGTGCAAAATCACTCCCTATCAGGCTGTCCACGCGTTCACACACGAAAGACCACGCTCCTGCCCAGGAGGCCAAATTACTGCCCCCCAGAGCCCTGAGCACGCTCCCACCTGCCATCTGCTGCTGCCTGACTGCCTGCTGGCCACGTGCCCTGCCATTTGCTGCCTGCACATCAGCCAGGGGTGCTGTTGCTGTGACCACCCCTGCTGGAACCAAAGGCTCCTGACTGTCACCCCACAGCCCAGCACCAGGACCCAGTTGCCCACCCACTCCTGCCTCTGGGGTTGCCATGTCGGGCACTACGACATCTGGCACCAGTGGCAACCCCCGGCCAAGGAGGCAGAGGGGCACCAGCTTCAGTGCCAGGGAAGTTGTTGTCCTGGTGGAGCATGTCGTGGGGCAGTATGATGCCCTCTTCGGAAGGTTGCGCGCCGATGGACGTTGTGACTGCCATCAACGCGGAGGAGGTGGCAGTCCACGACTACTAATGTGTCAGGAAGCGCTGGGAGGACTTCAGGTCCAGCACCCTCAACAAGGCCCGGCGCCTCATGATGGCAGCAGATGCTAAGGGGCGGGCGGGGCCACTTGTCGGAAGATCAGATGAGGGTCCTGGAACGCATATCCCCTGCGCTCCACATCCATGTCCTTGAGAAGCAGACCCGTCTGGAGTCGAGCGGTAAGTGTACATGCATACTGATAGTAAGTTGTGCGTGTGGTGGTGTGCCAGGAGTGTGCAGGTTGAACATGTATTTTTATGTGGCCAAGTAGGGGGGGTGTACAGGGCTGTGAGGGTGACACATGCGAGGGGTCTCATGTGTGACACATGGATGGTGCTTGTGTGTGTGGGCTTGCATGGCACAGGATGTGGAGGAATGATTGTCAGGTGTGACATGGATGTCGATGGAGACACTGCGACAGTTGGCGGAGGTGTACACATGCATGCAGGTTTGGTGTTGTGTGTGCATGTGTAGTGTACTCCCTATGTTGCATGTGATGTGTGGATGACCTTTGGCTGCACATGCTGTTGTATGTGAATGGATGGTGCTGGCTGTTGCATCATGGCTGTGGTATGGCTCATGTGTGCAAGTTGAAATGACATGTGTGTTGGGGATTGTGATGCCATGTCTGAGGTTTACCTATGCCACTCATGTATAACTGTCATGTGTGTATGAGTCCATTTTACAGTGCCCTGATGCCTGTGTTTTCTTTCTCCCTGTCTGCACCGTCAACTGATGAAGAGGACGGAGCAGGTGCTGTGGAGCACAGCGGCAGGGGTCGCACCACCAGCCGGAGACGCAAGGGCCAGATCCCCTCCCAAGTTGTGATCTCGTCGGGGAGTGAGGAGTCTGGTGCCGCGTCCCAGGCCGCGGCTGGCAAGGGGAGGTCCAAGAGGCGGAGGTCGGAGATGGACTCCTCAGCAGCAGAAGAGGCAGCTGGGACCCCACAGGGCCCAACGAGGGAAGATGGCACGGAGTCATCCAGATTGGTGGGGTGTATGGTGGTGGGTGCCCCTGCACTGCTGGGGGGTGGGGTGGTGGGAGACATGGGTGGGGGCCTGGTGGAGGCTGCCCCTGCACTGCTGGGGGGTGGGGTGGTGGGAGACATGGGTGCGGGCCTGGTGGTGGGTGCCCCTGGTGGCTGGGGGGTGGGGGTGGTGGGAGACATGAGTGGGGGCCTGGTGGTGGGTGCCCCTGCACTGCTGGGGGGTGGGGGTGGTGGGAGACATGGGTGGGGGCCTGGTGGAGGCTGCCCCTGCACTGCTGGGGGGTGGGGTGGTGGGAGACATGGGTGCGGGCCTGGTGGAGGATGCCCCTGGTGGCTGGGGGGTGGGGGTGGTGGGAGACATGAGTGGGGGCCTGGTGGAGGCTGCCCCTGCACTGCTGGGGGGTGGGGTGGTGGGAGACATGGGTGGGGGCCTGGTGGAGGCTGCCCCTGCACTGCTGGGGGGTGGGGTGGTGGGAGACATGGGTGCGGGCCTGGTGGTGGGTTCCCCTGGTGGCTGGGGGGTGGGGGTGGTGGGAGACATGAGTGGGGGCCTGGTGGTGGGTGCCCCTGGTGGCTGGGGGGTGGGGGTGGTGGGAGACATGAGTGGGGGCCTGGTGGTGGGTGCCCCTGCACTGCTGGGGGGTGGGGGTGGTGGGAGACATGGGTGGGGGCCTGGTGGAGGCTGCCCCTGCACTGCTGGGGGGTGGGGTGGTGGGAGACATGGGTGCGGGCCTGGTGGAGGATGCCCCTGGTGGCTGGGGGGTGGGGGTGGTGGGAGACATGAGTGGGGGCCTGGTGGTGGGTGCCCCTGCACTGCTGGGGGGTGGGGGTGGTGGGAGACATGGGTGGGGGCCTGGTGGAGGCTGCCCCTGCACTGCTGGGGGGTGGGGTGTGGGAGACATGGGTGCGGGCCTGGTGGAGGCTGCCCCTGCACTGCTGGGGGGGTGGGGTGGTGGGAGACATGGGTGGGGGCCTGGTGGAGGCTGCCCCTGCACTGCTGGGGGGTGGGGTGGTGGGAGACATGGGTGCGGGCCTGGTGGTGGGTGCCCCTGGTGGCTGGGGGGTGGGGGTGGTGGGAGACATGAGTGGGGGCCTGGTGGTGGGTGCCCCTGCACTGCTGGGGGGTGGGGGTGGTGGGAGACATGGGTGGGGGCCTGGTGGAGGCTGCCCCTGCACTGCTGGGGGGTGGGGTGGTGGGAGACATGGGTGCGGGCCTGGTGGAGGATGCCCCTGGTGGCTGGGGGGTGTGGGTGGTGGGAGACATGAGTGGGGGCCTGGTGGAGGCTACCCCTGCACTGCTGGGGGGTGGGGTGGTGGGAGACATGGGTGGGGGCCTGGTGGAGGCTGCCCCTGCACTGCTGGGGGGTGGGGTGGTGGGAGACATGGGTGCGGGCCTGGTGGAGGCTGCCCCTGCACTGCTGGGGGGTGGGGTGGTGGGAGACATGGGTGGGGGCCTGGTGGAGGCTGCCCCTGCACTGCTGGGGGGTGGGGTGGTGGGAGACATGGGTGCGGGCCTGGTGGTGGGTGCCCCTGGTGGCTGGGGGGTGGGGGTGGTGGGAGACATGAGTGGGGGCCTGGTGGTGGGTGCCCCTGCACTGCTGGGGGGTGGGGGTGATGGGAGACATGGGTGGGGGCCTGGTGGAGGCTGCCCCTGCACTGCTGGGGGGTGGGGTGGTGGGAGACATGGGTCTGGGCCTGGTGGAGGATGCCCCTGGTGGCTGGGGGGTGGGGGTGGTGGGAGACATGAGTGGGGGCCTGGTGGAGGCTGCCCCTGCACTGCTGGGGGGTGGGGTGGTGGGAGACATGGGTGGGGGCCTGGTGGAGGCTGCCCCTGCACTGCTGGGGGGTGGGGTGGTGGGAGACATGGGTGCGGGCCTGGTGGTGGGTGCCCCTGCACTGCTGGGGGGTGGGGTGGTGGGAGACATGGGTGGGGGCCTGGTGGAGGCTGCCCCTGCACTGCTGGGGGGTGGGGTGGTGGGAGACATGGGTGCGGGCCTGGTGGTGGGTGCCCCTGGTGGCTGGGGGGTGGGGGTGGTGGGAGACATGAGTGGGGGCCTGGTGGTGGGTGCCCCTGCACTGCTGGGGGGTGGGGGTGGTGGGAGACATGGGTGGGGGCCTGGTGGAGGCTGCCCCTGCACTGCTGGGGGGTGGGGTGGTGGGAGACATGGGTGCGGGCCTGGTGGTGGGTGCCCCTGGTGGCTGGGGGGTGGGGGTGGTGGGAGACATGAGTGGGGGCCTGGTGGTGGGTGCCCCTGGTGGCTGGGGGGTGGGGGTGATAGGGGACATGGGTGGGGGCCTGGTGGAGGGTGCCCCTGCACTGCTGGGGGGTGGGGGTGCAGGGGGACATGAGCAGGTGTGCAGGGTAGTCCCCTGTGGTGTGGGCGGCCTGCAGGGGCCGTGGAGGGTGTACAGGGTACACCTGTGAGGACCCACCCAGCCTAATCGCGTGTTTAACTTCCCACGCACCCCTGTAATACACGTACCCAGCCAAATTGCGTGTGATAATTCCCGCGCACCCCTGTAATACACGTACCTGGCCAAATCGCGTGTGATTATTCCCGTGCACCCCTGTAATACACGTACCCAGCCAAATCGCGTGTAAAACTTCCCGTATACCCCTGTAATACACGTACCCAGCCAAATCGCGTGTGATAATTGCCGCGTACCCCTGTAATACACGTGCCCTGGCTAATCGCATGTAAAACTTCACGCGTACCCCTGTAATACACGTACCCTGGCCAATCGCGTGTTGAACTTCCCGCGTACCCCTGTAATACACGTACCCTGGCTAATCGCGTGTAAAACTTCCCGCGTACCCCTGATATGAACGTTACCCGCTTTGCGTTCCTTGTTTGGCAGCCCTGTAAACTGGTCCAAGGTTAGCGCAGCCCTTTGCGATGATTTTGCGATTTTGATGGCTTTTCCTTGCGCGAGGGCGTTCTTGGGGCCGTTACTGGCGCTGCTGCAGGGTCGCTGCGATACTCTGCGCCACGGCTGGTTTGGGAGCCTAGAATCCATGAATACGCTGTGCGCGGAAATCGGTTTTAGCGCACGTGCCTGGCGCAGACAATCGCACGCGGACACTCTGCGCCAGACGCTTGCGACACTTTTCTGCGAAATTCTATGAATTACCCTGTGAGTCTCTAAGGTGCTTGCAAGAGTCATTTACTTTAGGATACTAAAGAGACTTGAATGGCTATTGACAATATGCATTAAAGCATCACAATAGTTTACAAGATATTCCATACAGATAATTAACCTCTAAGTCTTAAAAAGAGGTTTAAGAGGTAAAGAAGTTAGAGTATGTTTAAAAATAATTTGAGAAAGGAAGTTATATTAATGTATAAGTAACCAAGTGTATTTGTTTACTACAGATACCAGAGCCTACCAGAAGGTTGCAGGGCTGCAGTGTCTCTGTTGTTATTGTCTCCAAATTCCCCTTTCCCTTTCTTGGGGTTCTCAGCTCAGCTTTTACCTTAGGGTTGAGAGGTGAACTCCTGGTGAGGGTCTGTGGGGCCAGCATCAGCACCTGTGGAATTCAGTCAAGCCGGACCCTGACAATATGACACTACTGGCTGTGTCGAGGGGTGGGGCCGTCATTCCCCCGCACGGCGCAGTGCGGCCTCCTCCTGTTTGGCTTCGGTTTTGAGCTGTTGCTGCTGGCTCGGGTCCTTCACCTGCAGGGTGATGCTGCCCTTGATTTCTCTCCACCCAGTGCGCACCGTTCGCCTTCGGGCACGACTCTCCCAGGCTCCTGGGCGCACCACGTGTCAATGTTGGGACCCGATCAATGAGTTGGGGCTCCTGCTCTGACGGGTTCTGCTCGGGTTCAAATCCCTTTCCAACCAGGGCATGATGCTCCCCAGCATTTGCGCTCTGGGCCGGCTCCTGCTCTCCCGCCTCCAAGCCGCGGCATTCCAAGGCCATGACGCTCGGTCTCCTTCTCGACACTCCCACCACCACCAGACCTCAAACTTTCCCCCATAGGGGGTGTGGATGTCTCATTGCACGGTACTGCTTCTGAGGTATCAACGCAGTTGGGTAACCTCCAGATATTCCCCGGATCTTTCAGGGTGTGTAGGAGCACATGGGCTCACATCCATCTTGGCTGGGCTCGATAGCGCCCCACAGGAGGCAAGTTAATGATACAAACTTACAGTAAACCCACAGAAGTAAATATGACATATTATGCCAGCAGTAGTCATTAGAAATCAGTTATACGTAACATACCAGTGGTTGAGTTCATCAGAGCAAGAAAAAATTGTGAGGAGCAGATGATATTTGACAAGGAATATGATTTACTGTCAACCATATTTTGGGAAAGATGTTACGAACGTAACATAATCCAGGAAGTGGTAACAAAGGCACGACTAATGGACAGACAAGAGACTCTGATACAGAAACAAAGGCCCAAGAATATACAAGGAGACAAAGTTCAATTTATTACAAGATATTATCAGAACCAGCACGAGATCTGCAAGATTCTAAAGAAGCATTCGCACTTGATAAAGATTTAGAGGGATGTCTAGATGAGGAACCAGCGATTATCTTGGAGAGCAGATACTTTGAAAATAAATTGAGTATGCCTTTTCTAGCAACTAAAACCAAGGAGCAAGCACTAACAAGCACTAACATGGCTGAATCCGATGAGACTGGATTTCCACAGCTGCTCATCCAAATACAGAGCAATTTTGCGACTCCAATGGGACTAACCTAATGATCAAGGAATTCATTAACTGTAAAACACAGTTTGTTGTATATGAATTGATATATGTTTGTAACAAAATATATATAGGCAGCACGATACAGACTTTGAGAGAAAGAATAAGGGAACATATTTCCTCCATCAATAGTCAGGACCTATCAGTTTATGAAACACCCTACCGAAGTCTATGCCTTTGACTGCCTCCAGTTGACGTATACGTGACAGAAGCAGTTCTAGGTGTGAAGCGTAAAGAAGGGGGAAAGGGGACAGCCCTGTTTCGTATCCCTCTCGAGGGAGACTAGGAGGGCAGGTGGTCATTTATCATAAGTCTGGCTATAGGAGTGACTTAGTTAGCTCGTATCCTGGCAATAAACATCGGGCCAAATCCCATTTCCTGCCGAGTATTAAAGAGAATGGACCATTCGACCCTGTCAAAGACCTTCTCTGCATCAACACTTTTTCTAACAAATGGCACATCCTCCTGAGGTTATCGTGAGTTTGGCAGCCTTTTATGAACCCGGTCTGATCGGGTGGATCAGTGTTAGCATTAGATGTTCTAACCGATTTGCAAGGATTTTGGTATAGATCTTTGCGTCTATATTCATGAATGAGATAGGGTGGTAAGAACCACACTTGCCTGGGTCTTTCCCTGATTTAGGGAAGAGAACTATCTTTCCCTCTTCCATGGAGTCAGTCATTTTTCCGGATGTGGCAAACAAGTTAAATAGGTCTGTGAATTTAGGGGCTAGGAACGTACGGGATCTCTTGTAAAAGGAAGTGGAATACCCATCCGGACCTGGCGAGTTATTAATCCGAAGGTTCAATATTATATATAGTACCTCTTTTTGGGTGATGCCCTTCTCTAGCTTTTCCCTATTCAGGGTGGGGAGGCTTTGTAGTGTTGTTGACTGTAAGTATTCACGCTGAAGTGTATGGTCGGGGTGGTCGGATGTATTGAGGGATGAGTAAAATGCATGGAACTGTTTAGAGTTTTTGTTCCGATGTCGTCACCCTTTCACCCATTGGGTCTTCAATCCTCAGGATTGTTTGGGCTGCGTTTTCTTTGTTTTAGTTGTCTGGCTAATAGTTTGTCAGCTTTATTATCCTTAATTTGCCTGTTACGCATCTGAATTGTCGTTGGTGCTCCGGGCCGGTGTCCATCTCCATCCGCTGCATGATATTTTTAACATTGATTTCGAGATCTAATTCTATTTTTGTCCTGAGCTTCTGTCGTGCGTGCCGGCTCCTGGAAGCATTGGCACCGTTTTAGGTGGAGCGGCCATTGAATGTACCATCACGTTGTTTCCTCGGGTGAGGTGACGGTCTAGTCTTTTTCCTTTCTGTTGCTAATGTGCGGCTGGCGGGGAGGTATTTATTTCCGGTTCTCCCAGCAAACTGCGCATTGCAACGTCAGAGTCTTTGCTTCCGCACACTCCTGTGATTTGTTCCAGCGCTCGTTTGATCTTCGCTTTCTCTCTGGTGTATTTTTTATCCACTACAGTCTCCGGACCTTAGCCCCTCCTCTCTCACTTCCTTCCGCGTACTCTTACGCCTTGCCCACTTGCCTCCTCTCTGCCTTCCTCTCTCCTCTAGCGCTTTGGCGTACCATGACTTTATCTATTTCCTTTCTCCCTTTCTTTCCGCTCTGATCCTTTTTTTCCTCCCTCTACTATTTCTTACTGGTTAATTGACCTTCCAGTATTGCCAACTCTCTGCCTGCCTGCACCTACCTTCACAGGACGATCTTTCCTGTTCAGTGGTTTACTTCCATCTCACCTGACAAGGCTCCTTCCTGCCTGGCGTTTGATTGCTCCGGAAACGATGATTCCATCATACGTACCATCCCTGTATTTGTCTCCGGATCTTTCATCACCTGTTCTTCGTGCTACTTCCAGCTACCAAGGAGGACTCAACTGGCAGTGTTTTTTTTTAGCCTACGCTTTTTCCCCATATTTGTCGCTCGTCTCGGTGGAGGGGCCACAGGGGCTACAGTTCACCGGTGGCCACTGAGGCTTCCTATCGTGATAGGTACTCAACTCCATCTCTACATCAGTACCGAGAGCCAGTTCTCTTCAACACGGATTCCAGCTTGACAGGTGAGAAGACGGAGGAGGGTAGTGGGTCTGAAGAATTCCAGTTAGCAGTTGACAGATTGCAACGCCAACAAAACATGGCGATCCCAGAACAAGTCCAAGAACTTCTGGGAGCAGTACATACGCTTTCACAGGAGGTACAGACTTTGAAGACTGAAAATCAGGCCCTCCAACAGATGTCACAAGAAGTTCAAACCATAAAGGCAAAAAATCTAGTACTTAAACAAATGATTACTCTTCGAGAGGCTCAGCCTGCGCCTGAATTACCCCTTATGCCTCTCATCGGGTAAATTTGATGGAACCTCTAAGAAGGTAAGAGAATACCTGGACGCATGTAAGGTGTACGTTACTTACAGGCCCACTTTGTATGCCTCCAACCAAGCCAAAGTGGGTTTTCTCATCTCCAATATGACGGGTAATGCCTTAGTCTGGGCGACTCTATGGTCAATGGTGAAGATTCAGTTTTACAAGACTATGAAGGGTTCCGAGCTCTCATTCGTCAAACTTTTGAAAGATCAGAGACCTCGTTCTCTGCTTGTGAGGATTTGTTAGATGCACATCAGGGAGCAATGGATGTGTTGTCCTATATTTCAACCTTTAAGACCTTGGCCGCTCAGACGGGGTGGCCGGAACAAGCCCAATATGCGATTTTTCAGCGAGGACTTAAAGAAGAAATCAAAGACGAATTGGCAAGAACCCCTAGACCATCCTCTTTTGCGGATTTATTGTCTTCGGTACTCCAAATCGAACACCGCATAGCAGAGAGAAGAATTGAACACAGAAGATTCAGAGTCAGATCTTCCATGGGTGGACCCATACCCTACTCCCTGACACCCTCCTCACAGGTGCAGAGGGAAGAACCGATGCAGATCGGAACAGCTAGAGGAGCGCTCTCTGCTGAGGAAAGACGCCGCCGCAGAGAAAGGGGTTTGTGCGCCTATTGTGCCTCAGATAAACATTCTATTCAGAACTGTGAATAGCTTCCGTCTCGCCGGTCGAGAAACGACAGCCCTCAGAGCTAAAAGGGACATGCATCAGAGGGGCTACAGCTAACACCAGTCCCTATGTCTCTATGTCCATCTCACCGCTCAATAAGACAGAAACAGAAGATTCCCGGCTAATGGTAATCACCGTACATGTTAAAGGCAAACTAGATTGGATCGAAGCATTGGCATTGTTGGACTGTGGAGCAGCGGGTAATTTTGTGGATACACACTGGGCCACGCAGATGGGCATTTCGAGGGTTGAAAGGCTTGAAGGTCAGAAAGTGGAAGGTGTTGATGGATCTCCCTTGTCCTCTGGGCCCATCACACATAGGACCGAAGATCTGCACCTCAAGATATTTCAACATACAGAGTCTATTACTTTTGACATTATTCGCGCTGCCCATTTTCCGATTAGTCTTGGCATTACATGGCTCCGCAAATATAATCCTCACATTGACTGGTCTCGGAACCAGTTGTCCTTTGTTTCTGGATATTGCAAGGAACATTGTCTATCCCAACCCAGTATTACTAAGGTACAGGTTGCCAACATTGACCAAAGCACAACTGTGGGGATTCATGCCTTACCCTCGGAGTATACCCAATTCGAACAGGTCTTCACAGATCAAGCACCTCTGGAACTCCCTCCACATAGACCTGAGGATTGAGCAATAGATCTAATTCCGGATGCTTTGGTGCCCTTTGGGCAGATGTTCTCTTTATCCCTAACAGAAAAGAAAGCGCTCCGTACTTACTTAGACAACAATCTACAAAATGGTCTGGTCCAGCCATCCAAATCTCCCGCCGGTGCTTCTCTGTTCTTTATTCCTAAATGAGACTCTACAGAATTGAGACCATGCATAGACTACCGTGGCCTCAACCGGGTTACCATTCGAGATCGGTACCCAATGCCACTCATTACGGATATTTTGGAGGCGGTGCAGGGAGCTAAAATATTCACTAAGCTGGATCTTCGCAGTGCCTACTATTTGCTTCGCATTCGCAAAGGAGACGAATGGAAGACGGCGTTCCGCACTCCATTCGGCCTCTATGAATATAGAGTTATGCCCTTTGCAATGGTCAATGCCCCGGCAATTTTCCAGAGGTTTATGGATCGAGTGTTTTCCGATTTAATGTTCATAACAATCATCATATATCTTGATGATATCCTAATATTCTCAAAGGATCCAACTGAACATACACAACATGTCCGGGAGGGCCTTCAAAAGAATCATTTGCTAGCAAAGTTGGAAAAATTTGTTTTCGGAGCTACTTCCATACAGTATCTAGGTTTTGTCCTCTCTAAGGAAGGTATTGCCATGGACAAGAAGAAGACCACCGCTATCCTAGACTGGCCATCCCCTAAGTCTGTGAAAGAAATTCAAAGGTTCCTGGGACTAGCACATTTTTACCGCAGATTTATTCCCAACTTTTCTGAAGAAGTTCTCTCCATCACCTCCCTCCTAAAGAAGAGTTCAGGTAGGTCCTTTCAAATGGACAGAAGATGCCGAAAACAGTTTCCAGCATCTCAAAACCTTATTCTGCTCAGCCCTATCCTTAAACAACCCAATCAATCTAAGCAGTTTATTCTCGAAACGGACGCCTCAGCAGCGGCCATTGGAGCCGTACTCCTGCAGGAGGATGATGGGATTGAACATTCAATTGCATATCTTTCCAAGACATTGAATCCCATTCAAAGGAATTATTCCCTATTGGAAAAAGAGCTGCTCGCTATGAAGCAAGTATGCAAAGAATGGCGACATCTTCTTCAGGGAGGAGTCCAACCTTTTGTCATTCGCACTGACCATCGCAATTTAAAAGTACTGGAAACAATGGAGTGCGTAAATTCCCGCCAGGCCAGATGGGCGCATTTTTTTGCCCAATATGATTTTTCAATTACTTACTATCCTGGGAGTCTGAATGTGCTAGCCGACGCATTATCCCGAATAATAGCCACAGAAGACGCACCTGCAGCTAATCCAGAGCGCATGTTTCCCAACAAGCTTCTAATTGCATCTGTGAACTCCTTTCTCCAGCAAGTAATACTAGCTACTACCCAGGAACGAGAGGAGCAACAATCCTTGCCCAAAGGCATGACTGAAGAGGACAGACTCTGGTTTAAGGATGACCTCCTCTATATACCTGCAGGTAAACTTTGGAAGCAGGTGTTACATTGGTGTCATGATCATCCCGCTGCAGGCCGTTGGGGAGTAGCTGGTACTATGGATCTTATCCAACGTTCATATTTTTGGCCAAATTTCAGGCAGGAAGTAAACACCTATGTCAAGGAATGTCCGATATGTGCAAAAAGTAAATACCACTCCGGTAAACCCATAGGACTTTTGGAACAAGCCCCTATTCCGACTCGTCCTTGGGGTATTATTACCACAGATTTCATTGTCGAGATACCACCATCTAATTCCTGCACCTGTATAATGGTAATCATAGACTCTTATACCAAGATGGCACATTTTTCTCCTTTACTTAAGATTCCGTCAGCAGAAGAAATGGCCAGGGTCTTCCTCCGAGATATTTTCTGCCTCCACGGTTTACCGGATAAGATCATCTTGGATAGGGGAACGCAATATACTTCCCTATTCTGGAAGGAGGTATGCCAAAAGCTAGAACTAGAAAGAGCTCTCTCTTCAGGATTCCATCCGCAGTCCAACGGACAGATTGAGAGGGTAAATGCCACTGTGGAGCAGTATCTTCGCTGCTATTGCAACCAACAACAAGATAACTAGGTGCCTTTGCTTCCCACAGCGGAATTTACGTACAATAACTCAAGACACACGGCCATCGATGCATCTCCCTTCTATTGTACTTATGGTTTGCTTCATCAACCCAGTGGCAAGAAGACAAACCAACTTATCGGCCATGGAGACTATTCTTGATAAGGTCAAGGAAGCACAAGTGGCCGCCAGTTCCAGCCTTGAAGCAACCGCTCAAACTTACAAGAGGCAGGCAGATGCTCATCGTCAAAGAGGACCTTATTGGTGCATTGGTTCCAAAGTTTGGCTCTCCACTAAATTCCTCCCTAGATGGGCTCATCCATCTAAACTATCACCTTGGTTTTTGGGACCTTTTCCTATAATTTCCAAACTTAATCCTAATCTTAAACGGATCTACCCTGTCTTTCATTCTTCCTTAATCAAACCTTTCGTAGCACATTCTCATGGACGCTCTGACCCGAATTACAAACATTTGTCGGCAGACTCTGAGGAGGAGTATGAGGTGTCCCACATTTATGATTCCAGGTATCACAAAGGAAGGCTGGAATACCTGATCGGTTGGAAAGGGTACCCCAGATCAGAGGATTTGTGGGAACCCTCATCCCATGTGCATGCTCCCGCTTTGCTGAGTAGATTTCATAAGTGCCATCTGGGTAAACCAGGGGGGAGTCAGCATTAGACGGGGGCATACTGTCATGCGTGCCGGCTCCTGCAAGCATTGGCACCGTTTTAGCTGGAGCTGCTATAGAATGTCCCATCACGTTGTGTCCTCGGGTGAGGTAACGGTGTAGACTTTTTCCTTTCTGTTGCTAACGCGCGGCTGGCTGGGAGGTATTTATTTCCGGTTCTCTCCAGCTACCAAGGAGGACTCAACTGGCAGTGTTTTTTTATTTTAGCCTATGGCTTTTTCCCTATATTTTTCACCCGTCTCCGTGGAGGGGCCACAGGGGCTACAGCTCACCGGTGGCAACTGTGGCTTCCTATCGCGATAGGTACTCAACTCCATCTCTACATCAGTACCGAGAGCCAGTTTTCTTCGATACGGATTCCAGCTCGACAGGTGAGGAGTCAGAGGAGGGTAGTGGGTCTGAAGAATTCCAGTTAGCAGTTGACAGCTTCCTCCTATGTGCTTCAACCACAATAAATTCTACTCAAAGCGTTGCTTTGAATGCATCCCAGGTGCCATCCATTATGTTTCAGCACTGATATTAACTATGAAAAATTCCACAGTTCTATCCTAAAAAATGATTTATGGACATGCGAGTAGTTAGTATATGTGATTTTCACCCCGTAGGGATGTACAGACATCCCTAAGTGTGAGTTGTGCAAATCTTGCATTGAGGGTGCGCGATGCTGGTGGTTGGGCATATTTAGTTTTAGAAACTCCTGTCCTTAGAGGGATCCCATGCAATATATATTTTTTTTAAACCTTTATTTTTTGCTGTCGAACAATTACAACTCACAAGCGATCCAAGTTTACATTATCTTAGCTTAATTTATCCAATCAAGTGATAATACATAAAAGCAAAGGAAACAGTGCATTCGGAATTGAGTGACCAGGCAGTTCTGCAGATGTTGGCGCGGTGTATGGTTCACTCAGTATCTTCCTCTCCCTTTACCCCGTCACTGTTCAAATATCATCTCAGGGAGCTCCAAATGTCTTTTGGTCTACAGGATGTTACTATCCCCCTTATATATGTTTCTTTGCAGTCCTGTAACCATATAAGGTCCTTCAGCCATTCTTATACTGTAGGAGCTGTTCTTGTTTTCCATGCCCTGAGAATGTTCCTCTTGGCCACTGCATTGGATATAGCAAATAATCTGCTGTTTGATTGAGATTTTGCCAATATCTTCCAGCAAGTATTTGAGTGGGCTAGCCGGTATATGCCTGTCCAGTATATCACTCACTGTTTTAGCTACTTCTTCCCAGAATTGTTTTATTGGTGGGCACTCCCAGTACATGTGAATGGCATTAGCCGCCTGGGCATTGCATTTAGGGCAGCACACTTGTCTGGAGGTGTCAACTTTGGTGATTTTGTTGGGCGTGATGTGGAGATGATTCAAGATTTAGAACTGGATTAGACTAAGATTGGAGTTCATAGAGATGGATTTGGTGTAGTGGCAGCACTTGGACCATTGTGGTTCTTCTATACTAATAATTGGGTCCCGTTCCCATCCTGACACAGCCCTTTTTCTGCTCTACTCTTCAATTTCTGATACGCTTGATGCTCTTGCCCCTGTCATGAGGATCCGTTTGAAGTCCAAAGTCAAGTGCAATTCCTGGTATGACTCTGACCTAGCTACACTTAAACCTAAATGTAGGGCGGCTGAGAGGAAATGGAGGACTTCCTGTTCATCCTCTGACAAACTGGCCTGTCGTCTGCTACAAAGGCAATACCGACTCTCTGTCCTCACCATGAAAAGAGTCCACATTCAAACCCATGTCTCTGTGGCATCTAACAACTCGGCCGAACTCTTTAAAATCCGCAAGGAGCTGGCCAACCCTGCTGCAGTCTCTACCCCTCCTGTTACCTCCCAGGCTCTTTGTAATGCCCTTGCCTCTCACTTCATTTCAAAAACCCAGGACAACCTGTCCACCCTCTCCACCCACACCCGCATCTCCCCTCTCCATCTGTGCTTGCTGACCCTCCTTTAGCCACCCCCACCATCCTTCTCGTCCTTTCTTCTTTTCTCCCCTGACGATGTCGCTAGACAAGTCCGATCTATGAAAGCCTCATCAAAACAGGTTCATCCCTGTTCCTCTAAAACCATCAAGGACCACATTGACACCCTTGCTCCGGCCCTTGCTGATTTTTGCAACCACTCCTTTGCCTCGGGATCCTTCCCCTCCACTCTGAAGCACTCCTTTGGTGCATCCTCTTCTCAAGAAACCCACAGCTGATCCTTCTTGTCCAGCTAACTATCGCCTAATTTCCATTACTCCCTTTCTGGGTAAACTCCTGGAAAAGTTGGCCATCTCTCAGCTTAACGTTCATTCCAATTCTGTTGGCTGTCTCCATGACCATCAGTCTGGCTTCAGAGCTGCCCGAAGCACTGAAACTGCTCTCCTGAACATCCGTGAAGATCTACTCTCCAACCTTGACTCTAACATTCCCTCTGTCCTCATCCTCCTCGGTCTCTCTTCTGCCTTCGACACGGTCAACCATACCATCCTGCTCAATCGTCTCTGTGAAAACATGGGTATCACTGATCAGGCTCTGGTCTGGCTAACCTCTTTCCTCTCCGATCGACCCTCCCAGGTCCAACTTGGGTCCTTCCTTTCATCTATCTTCCTCTCTACCTGTGGTGTTCCCCAGGGGTCTAACCTATCGCCCTGGCTTTTCAACCAATACCTGGCAACTCTCGGCCACTGCATTGCCACTTTCTGCTCAAATATACAGTGCTATGCTGACAACACACAACTCATTTTCAGGCTGCCCTCTGCCACCTCCTCTCCCTCTCTCATCTGTGATCGCCTAACTGCCATTCAAGATTGGTGTGCCGCCAATGATCTTTGTCTGAATGCCAGCACGATGCAGATCCTCCTCATTGGCACACCTTCACCATCCTTTCCCCTCACTCTCTGGCCGGCCTCCCTTGGCCCTCCTCCTACCCCCACCTGCGAGGCTAAGAACCTGTCTTACCTCAGATCCGGTGGCCACCTCCCCTTCCCTTTCTTCCAGACTCTCCTCACCCGATCCGTCGGATTCCTAGTCCTTAGAGTGAAGATGCTGCCGAGCCAGGTAGTCTCTCTCCTTTCGAGGTGGATTCTGCCTGCCACGGAAGGAAGCCACAGTGAATGCTTGTTAAACAGCTGACCTGTGGCTCTGTTCCCGGGACCAGGCTTCAATAGGGAAAAAGCCGGAAGGCATAAAAAACCCTATTCCAAGATTTCACAAGATTTCACCGGCACCAGTGTGGAAATTTCCCAAGGCAGAGATAAGCGATAGCTTTTGTATTTCCGGGTGGACGGTGTGTGGCTGCAGTCCTGCGACCGAAGGCAGTCAGAAAGATCGCATTTCCAGACAGACAAGGAGGAAGAGAGAAAACCCGGCCAACCAGCAGGTAAGAAGAAGGGAGAAGGGTAGAAAGTAGAGGGAGAGAGAGAGCAATGACAGGAGGGCATTGCAATCAGCAAGGCGCTTTGGTCACCGCACGATAGGACTGGACAGGATCGCCACAACACGGCACAGCACGGCACAGCATTGGGTTCAATCTGCCCTGGTTCTGCAGATAATTATTTGGCAGGAAAGCAGATACCGCACAGCCCGGCTGCTTCTTTGGTTTTCCCCTTTGGTGGTGGGATTCTAGTTCTGGAAATTCAAGGCCTAGTTGAAAATGGTTCAACTAATGGAATGGGCCTTTCTGCTTGCAAAGTTTCTTGAGTCTGGAGCAAGGAATATGGATGGATCTCCTTCAGGGTGCTTTGCCAGGATCAGGATAGTGGGTGGATCTGTGTGTCTTTCTAAGTCCTCAGCTGTCTCTTTTTATGCATTTGGTAAAGGGGTGTGTATGCTGGATTATCCTAAGCGCGCCCCCTAGGCTGGCTATATGCTAAAATGTCCCCTCTCCCTTGATTGGAGGAGAAAACAGGGTGTCGCCATGATGATGTGGTTTTATGAGTCAGAGAATCCTCCCCATGGCTTTTGAACATGAAATCTACTTTTAGTATCATACATATTTACAATTTTGCAAACTTTATAACAATAACATATCTAGATCACATATTTTGTGGAGCAAATGCTCTTCCAAGCCCCGTCATTGTAGGATCTTGTGTCGGCTTTTGACAGAATTCTGCCCTTTCTGGGTCGGAACACAATATCTAGTTTGTCCAAAATTTTGTACAACTGTGCGCATTGTACATACATTGTACATTCTACATAGCACAGAGTTCTGGCTCCTCTTAAAATGTGCCGCCATAAATTAGGTTCAGAAGTCCGGGGTTTGCATATTTTTTAGAATTGTACACAGTAAATTATCAGTCTTTTTAGAAATATGCTTTTTGTCCATTATGAAGCAACAAAAGTTGTCTGTCCCCACCTCCTTCTCCTTCTTGCAGCTCAGAAGCAATCTCCGCCCCCTTCCTGCTGGCAGAGGCCATTTACGATCCTTTCTGATTAGCATCTCCTTGCCTTGGGGAAAGTCCATTGTGCTCTTCCAGCAGCAGCCCAAGATCTCCTCCCCTCTTAATCAACACAATGGTGTGAGCTCCTGGTCTAGAGAGCAGAAGGGAGGTGCCTGGCCCCGTGGGGGAAGTTGTTTGTGGTTTGGCTTGGAGTCAGGCTTAATTTTAAATGTCAATTTGTTGCAATTTTCTTTGTTTTAATAATTTGTAATTTTAAAAACAAACAGCTAGAACACTGATTCCAGACCCTAAACCATGAAGCTTAAATAGTTACAACCTAGGTTACTCTTCATAACAGGCCACTTAGATTTTAGACATTAAATTACAATGGTACAAGTTTACAGTTTTAAAACGGTCATTCAGGCGCCCAGATTTTGACAGATCCCACAGGCAGGCAAACTTGTGCTGTGGGTGTTTTTGATGACCAATTCAGCTTTCCAGGATATTGCAATTTCACAATGATTTCTTGAATTCAGTAAAATGTGACACCCAGCAAGAATATTGGATGTTTGTGGGTGTTTTGGACCAGCTTCTGTATTTTCAGCAACCAAGAAAAGATATAAAATGCAAGATTTTGGATTTCTTTCAGCAAGCACTGCTTTTCATGCAGTCTCAATATTTACTGGTTGGGCAGTCCAGTGACATGTTTCAGGAGTGAGGTCTCCGTTCCACCACTGACAACATGCATGGTAGATTTGGCAGCCATCTTTTTGTGCTTTGTAGAGCGCAATTTTCATAAGTTTTGGCGCGCCTAGGGCTTTTGCGGCCATTTTGATGATTCTGGCACCATCAGCACACACCGATACCTCAGGGCAGAGCATAAGTGGGTAAATACATCCCACAGTTTCTCCTCTGCTTCGCACTTTCCACTTCTCCCCCCTTCTATGCACTTTTCCCCTCCCCCTCTCCCATGCACTTGCGCGTTCTCAATGTCACTGGGCCTAGTAAGATCGCAGTTTTGTTCTCCCCTGTTCCCCTCCCTTGCCTTGTCGCGCTCTGAAACACTTGTGTACGAGCGCAATAGAAATAAAATATCAATACCAATTTCTCCTTCATATTTTCCGTGGATGGAGTTTGTACTTGCACTGCTTTGTATAATGTGGATATGCCTCCTAGAAAACCCTCAGGCGACATGATTGTGGTCAGGAATGGATGTGAGATCAGCTCAGCAGGGAATGCTGGCCATTTCTTTTTCAGCGCTGCTTTTAGACGGTGATATTGTAGTGCCGTAGTGAGGCCTGCGCCTACCTTTTCTTGGACCACCCCTAGGGATGCAAACCTGCTGTCTGGGTATAGGTCTCCCAACTTAATTTCGTAGCCTGGATCCCACTTTTTTTGTATTGCCGTATCCGTTGTGGGTATAAGGTCTGGATAGTGCCACATGGAGGCATGCAGCCAGTAGGGATCAGTGTATCCGACTCTTTGGAACAAGTATGCCCATGCTCTCACCGTGGAGTTTAATGGGTCTATTTATCCCAAGTCTTTTTTACCCTTGGCGAACATCATGGATTGCAATTTGATCAGGGAGGCTGCAAATTTATACGCCTGTATACGTGCATATCGTTCAGTGGTTTCGGTCCAGTATTTCGCAAAGTGTGCCTGCGCAGTGTAGTGGTACAGCAGAAAATCTGGAGCCGTCAGCCTTCCCGTTTCATACCTCTCGAACATCTTAGGCCATTGGTGTCTCACCGTACCCCCCCCCCATACAAATGTGGAGGCCAGTTTTTGTAGTATAATAAAGAATTGTCTGCCAGGCCAGATAGGTATGTTGCTGAATAGATATAATAATTTCAAAACTACCACCATTTTAAGCAAGGCAATCCGGCCATATAGCGATATTGGGAGTTTGTCCCAGACTTTAAGTTTCTGCTCAAGAAGTATTAGGTACGGCTAGTAGTTGTTGGAGTAGAGTGTGTTTCTGTCTGTGGCCATGATGATGCCCAGGTAGCATGCTGTGTTTGGGGACAAGCAGAACTGAGCAGTGGCTTGAGACTGTTTAGTAGCTTGTGTGAGGGGGATTATTTCTGATTTCAGTCTATTTATTTTGTACCCAGAGTATTCTGCAAATTTCGTTATGTCTTCCATTACAGGCATTAGGTTAGTTTCTGGGTTTCGAAGATATAGCATTGTGTCGTCTGCATGCAGTGAGATAAATTGTGGGGGACCCCTTATACGTATTCAGCGCCATGCGCGAATGTGTCGGAGTCTAGCTGCCATACCCTCTATAGTAAGCGCAAAGATGAGGGGGGAGAGTGGGCAACCCTGCCTTGTGCCCCTTCGTAGTGTAAACTCTGCCGATAGTGCATTATTTGTTCTGACCTTTGCCTTGAGGTCTTTGTATAGTAATCATATATATTTCTGGAATCCAGGGCCGATTCCCAGTTTTTTTAGTATGCAGTACATGTATTTCCAAGACACAGAGTCCAATGCTTTTTCAGCGTCTAGGGCTACTGACACTACTTTCGCTTCCTGGTCCATTTGTGAGGCTATTGCGATGAACCTTCGGAGGTTTAAGGAGGTGGAGCGGGTGGGAATAAAACCTGATTGGTCTGGGTGTATTAATTTATTCATATAGGGCAGTAGTCGATTCGCTATTGCTTTAGAAAATATCTTAGTGTCCACATTGATCAAGGAGAGGGGACGGTAAGAGTTGGGATCTTGTGGGGATTTGTGGGGCTTCAAGAGGACTGTTATTATAGCTTCTTTCATTGTGGTCGGCAGCTCCCCCCTTTCCAGAGCTTCTTCCCATATTTCCGTAAATTTGGGGTCGAGTTCCTCTTTGAAAAATGTTTAGAAGTATGCCGGAATCCCGTCTGAGCCCGGCGCTTTGCCTGATTGTAGTTCCTTGATAGCCTGTGTGATTTTCTCTGAGGTCAGTGGTAGGTCCAGTGTCTCTCTGTCTAACAGGCTCAGTTTGGGGAGGGGGAACAAATCCATGTAGATCCGGAGCTCTTCTTCTGTTACTTGGTCATTGTTCAAGTACAGTTTCGTGTAGAACTCTAGGAACACCTTGTTTACCACTTGGGCGTTCATGTGGACGATTCCCTCCGGGTCCATTATAGTCATGATTTGCCTTACCCCCTGTTCGGCTTTAACGATGTTAGCCATTGTGCTTCTGGCCTTGTTGCCTTCCTCATACCTTCTGGCCTGTATTGGTCGCACTATATAGTACACTTCTTGTTCGCCAGTGCTTTAATTTTGACCATTTGTTCTTGCAGTGGTCGTAGAGTGGTCTTTCCTGGTGTCTGAGAGTGGATGATCTCTAGTCTCCGCAATTCCTGTTCTTTCTGGCTGAGATTGTTTCTGATTTCCCTAAGCGTGCCTGCTGTCTTTGATATTAAGTGACCTCTCAGCCAAACCTTAAAGGTTTCCCATACCGTGGTCGAAGATTGCGGTGTTGCGTGTTGCGTGTTGCGGTTGAAAAATTCTATAATCTCAAACCTCAATGGTTCTATTATTGAGTCATCTTTGAGCAATGATGGGGGCATCCTCCATGACCGTGAGTTTTGTTGCGTGACGCCCATTTGTATTTATAGCAGGACAGGAGAATGATCTGATAGCGTGCGTGGAAGTATTGTGCTTTCTTGCAGGTATGGTATATATTCGGGTGAGCAGAGCCAGTAGTCAATACGGGAGCTGGACCCATGCACATATGAATGAAACGTATATTCCCTTTGTCCTGGATGCATCTCCCTCCATGTGTCTGCAAGGTGTAGCATTTCCATGATCTGCCGTAGGGCTAGCGCAGCTTTAGTGTGGGTCCTCTGTATCGTAGATGAGTGGTCAATTGCGGGGTTGAGGATTGTGTTGAGGTCACCCCCCCCATATAATTTTTGCAGAGCCCGCAGGCGTGATCCGTGCTAGTACTTGCAAGTAAAATTCTGGAGAGTCCGTGTTTGGACCATACGTGTTGATTATTATTAACACCTGTCCAAACAGCACACCCCATATTAAGACGTATCTGCCCTCTGGGTCTACCTCTGCTCTGGACATTTGGAATCCCATGCGTTTGTTGACTAGCGTTAACACGTCCCTGGCTCGCGATGAGTAATCTGTCGCAATACGTATCTGGCCCCATTTGTGCACAAATGATTCTGTAACCTTTTGGATTGCATGTGTTTCTGGTAGGAGAAGGATATCTACTTTATGTCTATTCACATAGGCTAGTATTTTTCTCGCCTTGATGGGGTTCGCCAGACCTCTGATGTGCCAATTCAGGAGCTTCAGTCCATGGGCCCTTATTCTTTGCGATCATGTTCGACAGTATGTTTTGAGCCTCGCTTGAAATGGCTGTGAGCCCCGTGTTCGATAGTTTTTCTGGTAAATAAACATTGAACTCCCCAACATTCAACCAGCAACAGGCCTGTCCCAACCCCCACCCACTCCCTCACCATCCCCCCCAACTGGACAGTGTTATCCCATGTGTGTTCTGCAACTTTTGCTGTTACCTTTCGTTGCCTACCAAGTCGCTTCTAGGAGCTTGTGCGCTGTATCTTTGGCGAGTTGGTGTCATGTGGTGGTTGTACATATGACCATTATTTCCACCCACCATCAGGTATTGGATCGGGCCGTCTGATCCTTCTTGCCTGGGGGGAGCGAGATGTTCTGTTCTATGTAATGCAGTGCTTCTTCTGCAGTTTCAAAGAAGTGCGACCTTCCTGAGTGTTGGAGGTGATGCTTTGCCGAGAACAGCATTGCGTAGGTTACGGATCTCTCTCTGAGTGCTTTTTTAACCTGGTCAAATGCTGCCTGCACTCCAGTCGAGACATTGGGGTAAATGTGGATCCTCGTTGAGTCGTATGTCAGTATGCCTTTCTCGTGGGATAGACGGAGGATGAGGTCTCTATCTCGGTAATTGAGTAAGCGCGCAATAACTGTGCGCGGTGGTGCTCCGGGTTTAGGCTGTGGTGCCAGGGATCTATGGGCCCTCTCGACCAGGAACTACTGAGAAAACTGGGCTTCAGGCAGGACAGTTCGAATTACGTCTTCCAGATATATTTCCATGGGCACATTAAGCATTTTTTAGGCCAAACCAACCACCCTGATATTATTTCCCCGGGAGCGTGATTCCAAGTCCTAGCACTTGGATTGGACTTGTTTCAAGGATTTCTTTATTTCCTCAATGTCTTTGGTTTATTTTGTAGAGGTGTCCTCTAGTGTCCCTATTCTGGTTTCAGCTTCTGATACTCTTGTGTTTACAGTCTGTAGATCTGATCAGATGGAGGATGTGTGCTATCTATAAATTAATACTGCACTCCCAAAACTAAGAGATGCACACACAATCACCCTCACGTGAACAACACAAGTACAAGAATACGAAATCACCAACCTGATCTTCAAAGGTAAACTGAGGAAAGGAGCGATTCACCTGGCGTTCTTTCCCAGTGCAGGTAAGGTTAGCACAGAGTGAAAACACCAGGCAAACCCTCGAGGGGAATAAAACCCTTGTAGATGGAGATCACTGAATGCGGAACAGAGCTTGCCTATGGTGTGTGTCCTCGGGGTGTAGATTGTCGCAGTCACCAAACCAACACAAGTTCAGAGCGTCTTATCCGGTTCCAGAAGTGGCTACAATGAGAGAGAACAAGTTAACCCTGATACTGAAGAAAAAAGGGACAGGAAAGGTTTACAAATGGATATATGTCCTACCCTTGTAGTTAAGTTGTTATAGAATCGAAAGGAGGCTGAATCCCATCTGGAAGATAGGGGAGAGAACCTATGTGGGAACACAACAACTAATCAGCTAGGGAGGTGAAGAGGGAATGAAAGCAGGATGTAATGGAATCTTACGTACCGAAACCCTGAAAGGAGATTGGAATGAAACACCCGGGGAAATGTTCCGCGAGCAGATTGTGATGGCTGTTGGGAGATGTAGTCCATGTAACGCATGGCGCATGTTGTGCTAAAATAACAGAAGTAAACGAGATGGTAAGTTTGTGAATCTTAAGTCTGCTCTCCGTGGGTATTGTAGGGTAAGTATGCCTACTTAGGTCGGGAAGATCCCGAGAGGTTTCCTGGCTTGTTAATCCGTGGGTTGGTGGGCCGCTATGCATGGGGAAGATGAGAGAGTTCCTGACAGATGGGAAAAAGAAGGGAAAAGTGAAACAAGGATTTCCAATGTAATCAAAGTCTGATGAGTCTCTAGAAGCGATACTCATGAAGCGTGGGTTCTGTAAACAGTAGCAACGCGATGCCGTAATGGATCCAAGACCGGAAGTACTTTCCCTGCATCGATGGGAGGAGCGTGATCTGCTGCCTTCAAAACCACTGAACAGTCACCCTTTGGTACAGCGGCCATCTTAGGTAGGGGAATCTGAATTCCTGAGATACGATGCCAACGGTTCCATAACAACCATTTCCAAAAGACACCCTGAGGGTTCGTAACAGAATGCCCCCTTGTATGGGAAGCAAAGCCCGGTTTGCCCGGAGGGAAGTGATAGAATTAAGGAACATGCCGAGGGGCATGTACAGCCGAGGCGGGCTCCCAAGATTGTTCTGATGGCGAATAACCTTTCCAATCCACCAAATACTGTAAAACCCCTCTTCTGTAGTGAGAATCACAGATTCCTGATACTTCATATTCGGGGCCGGTGTCAGTAAGGACTAGAAGAGGTTTCCTGGTAGTCTGTAAATGAAAGTCGTTCCGTATATCAGGTTTCAATTGTGAGACATGGAATGTGGGATGTATGCGCTTCCAAGAGTGTGGAAGCTTCAGCTGGAAAGCCGCCGTACCTTTCCGGTTTAGAACCCGAAAAGTATTTAGGTGACAGCTTGGAGGGGACTAATCTTCTTGGGAGAAACTTGTTTGATATCCATACTCGGTCTCCCACTTGTATTGTTGGGGCCGGGGTTCGATGTCTGTCAACTTGTTTCTTGCTTTTGAGTTGAGCCTCAAACAAGGCTTCTTTAGCTTCTTTATGTCCCTTTTGAATGGTATCTATCATACCATTTTTGTCTGGAAATGAAGATGGGTAGGAATTGAGTGGTGTGAAAACCGAAGGGTGAACCCCATAGGTACAGAAAAAAGGACTGAGACGAGTAGCTGAATGTGTGGCATTATTGTATGCAAACTCTGCTAGGGGTAGGAGTCCTTTCCAATTATCCTGTGCAGCTGAAATGTAACATCTGAGATAGCCTTCCAAAGTTTGATAGAGTCGTTCTGTTTGCCCATTTGTCTGTGGATGGTAACCAGAACTTAAAGCTCTTGAGATCCCTAGGATGTGACACATCTGTTTCCAGTATTTCAAGGTGTATTGTGGGCCTCGATCGGATATGATAATTTCCGGAGGTCCATGAAGTGAGAATATACGGTCCAAGAATATCCGGGCCATTGCTGCTACTGATGGAACTGCTGGCAGGGGAATGAAATGAGCCATCTTGGTTAGGGTGTCCACTGTAACCATGAAAGTATTGCATCCTTCTGATTTCGGAAGGTCCACTATGAAATCAGTGGAAATGATTTGCCACGGTTTCGCAGGTATTTGTGTGATGACTTGTTCTCCTAAGGGCGAATGTCTTGGGGTCTTGGTTTGGAGACAGATAGTGCATGATGCTATATAGTTCCGGATATCTAGTATGATGGTTGGCCACCAGAATTGTCTTTGAATGAGGTCTAATGTACCTGTGAAGCCTCCATGTCCAGCCGAGCGAGAATCATGACAAAGACGTAACACCTCTTGGTGTAAGTCTTTATTGGGTATAAAGATTCTTTTGTCCTTGAATAGAAGGCCTTGGCTATGAGTTAGATGGTATTTCACAATCAATTCTGGATGCAAGGATTCACATTCTTTTGATGTGACTTCGATCTTTTGTAAGAAGTCTCGCACCACTGGCACACACAAAGTCTTGGGGAACATAGATTCTGATCTGAACGGAGTACCTTCCACTGGATCCCTACGAGACAAGGCGTCTGCCTTTAAATTTGCTTTGCCAGGGATAAACATAAACGTGATACGGAAGGGTGAAAAAAAACAATGAGCTCAACGAGCTTGGCGGCTGTTACATGTTTGCGCATATTGCAAAATGCATAAGTTGGCCATTCTGTGATAGTGGAGATCTTGGAGGGGTCCATGGAAATACCACCTCCTGACAGTATGTATCCTAGATAGGCGACCGACGGCTTATGGAATTCGCACTTCTCTATCGTGCAGAAGAGATGGTTTTGTTGTAAACGGGAGAGGACTTCCTGTACATGATGAATGTGCTCATATAATGAGGAGGAAAAAACCAAGATGTCATCAAAATAGATTACGTAGTGTAAGGATATATCTGCGAAAATGTGGTCCATGAACCGTTGGAAAAATGTAGGGGCGTTGGATAAGCCAAACGGCATGACTCTGTATTGGTAGTGGCCAAAAGGAGTATGGAAGGCCGTCTTCCATTCATCTCCAGTCTTGATGCGGATCAGGTGATAAGCCCCACGCAAATCGAGTTTGGTATAGATGCGTGAGCCCTGTACCGCCTCCAGAATGTCCGGGACCGTGATCTTATTTAACCCCCGATAGTTAATGCATGGGCTCTTACAATCCCCACAAACCTTGCTTTCACCGTATGCTGGTACTCACGAGTCTTCGGGTTTGGCGGTTGATTCTGAAGAGGTAAGAGGCGTCCCCCCGGACGTAATGGTAGTCCAAAGTAAAGATGTATCAAATGTTCAGTGGAGGAACGAAGGTTCAGTTGATGGAATCTCTAGCAAGGCTTGAATGTTATGCTCACCTGGTATGCACGGGGACGCCACCCAGCTGTGGGGATTCTGGTATTCTTCTCAGCCGCTCCCCGGTATGATCAGCGGAGAAGTTCTGCCTGGAAGACAGGTGGGCAATGTTCAAGAGTGGGCAACTGGGGTAATGGCCTCCCAACACCCCGTATGCCCGCAACCCCTCCCCGGACCTTTCCTCACCTTGTTATGGGTTTTGGCGTGCTCTCCGTCCTGCCTTCTTGGCAGGAGCGCGTTGTCCTTTGTGGGTGAGTGCGCTCTAGTTACTTCCCTGATGCAGTCCCTTTAGAGTCTTTCAGGTAGGTCTTATTACTGTTATACTTGTATGCCTTTCTTGGGTTTAAGTAATGTCTTTTCTCTCTCCTTAGGTGCGCGGAAGTTCGCTGTGGAACGTTGGCTGAGTTGGGACTCGCCGGTAGGTGATGGTGCTTCGAGAGTGCATTGATGCGGTAAGTAGGCGCTATTCGCAGTGCTATGATGCCTTGCCTTTGCTAACCTGCTGTCTTTTGTTCCCGTAGGTTGCGGTGCTCACCCGGAGCAAGAAGTCCCAAGGCGATGCTGGTCGATGGCCGACTCGTGAGGTAAGCTGCCGGCACAATTGTAAAATGTCTAATGTCCTGTTTCTCTCCTTTTTGCAGATCCGTCGGTCCGGGAGGCTCGCTGTTCCTTGGATGCTGTTTGTAGGAGCGGAGGGCAGCTAGCGGTGGTATCACAGGTAAGCTGCTGCTACTAACAATGTCCTTTTGTCTTTCAGATGCTGTTCTTCCGAGGTTCGCAGGTGCAGCTGAACACGATGAGCGTCACGTTGCAGGACTGGGTCGTGACAGCACTGCCCCCCCCAAGGCCCCTCTCAAGGTGTTCCTTGTGTCCGGCCCAGGCTTAGTTGGGATGTTTCTATGGTATTTTCTGATCAGACGTGGTGCATGAATGTTCCCACAAGGTTCCCAGGACCTTGGGGTCCAAATCCTTTCCAATCCACTAGATAGTAAAGCTTGCCCCTTGAGTACTTGGAGTCCAAGATGCTTCTGACTTCGAATTCTGGTTCCCCGTCAATAAGTATGGGTTTTGGTGGTGTCCCAATCCGAGTACCGGGCTGCATTGGTTTTAGAAGGGACACGTGGAATACCGGATGGATTTGTAGGTTAGCTGGTAAATCCAATTTGACGGCCACCGGATTAATAATTGCCTTGATGGTGTAAGGCCCTAAGTACCTGGGTTGAAAGGTCCAGGTTCCTTTAATAGGTATAAATTTGGCGGCCAGCCTGACCTTGTCTCCTACCTGATAGTTGTTGGTCGGCAAATTGCTTTTGTTTTTCTTTGGCGTGAGTAAGATGTTCTTTGGCCCTTCTGAAAGCTTTAGTGATGTTGGTGTGAAGAGTTTTTTTTTTTTTTAATTCTCTTTATTGAAATTTTCAACAAATATGACAAACCCCACAACTCCCCCCTCCCTGCCCGCCGCCCTCCCCCCTGATGTCCCAAAGAGTGCACGGGACAATGCCCCTTCAATAATAATAATAATAATAATAATTTGGCATTTATATCGCGCTACGAACCCTCAGGTATCTGAGCGCTGCTTATTATTACCCACGGTGTGTGGTGCTCATTTATCGACCTCGGAAGGATGAAAGGCTGAGTTTGGCCTTGCCGGGATTCGAACCTCCATTAGCAAGCTCTGCACGGGTGTCAAAGCGAGCGCTCTCCTCGCTGTGCCACTTGACCGACTTAGAAGATGGTTGGGCCGGGTTATTCCAGGTCCAGGAGCCTCAATCATTGTGGACACCAGCCCATCCTGAAGTCGTCCCTGAGAAAACTGAGGACATCCCCCCACTCACCCGCAAAGTTCTGTGTTGCATTATTAATTGCGTATGAGGCCCATTCCAACGCCACTATCTCCCTAATTATACGCAACCAGTCTTGGAACAGCGGAACATCTGGACTTTTCCATCTCTGAGCGATAATTGTCATTGCCACTAAGGTGAGCATCACCCTCGCTCTTTCCCCACCCCTTGGACCACACATCGCTACTGTTGGCCTCAGCCCTAGTAGGGACCATTCCGGGGGTATGCCTCCCTCTGCTCCAAACACTTGTTCCATCGCTATTTTCGGGCAACCCCACCAGATGTGTTCCGCAGTGCCCTCTTGGCCACATCCCCTCCAGCATTTCCCCGATGACCCCGGGTAGATCCTACACAGACGAGCTGGGGTATAATGCCACCCGTACAGTATTTTATACCAAATTTCCCTGGTCTGCGAGGCTCTCGCCAGTTTAGGGATCTTCTTCCAAAGCCGTTCCCAATCCGATTGCCCCAATTCCCTGCCCAGGATGCCTTCCCACCTCCCCATAAACGCCCAATGCGGCCTTGGAACCGCCCTATCTAGGATCTTATAAAGTTGCGAGATGAGGCCCTTCGAACCATCATTGGTCATCAAGAATTTCTCAAAAGAGGTCAGCGGTCTAGTGGCTGCTTCCTTATTCGAGGAGTGCAGGAGCCAATGCCGCAACTGAGAGTACCTTAGCCTTCCCCCTCCCCCAATGCGAAGTCCCTTTTAAAACCCACAAAAGTACTGATCTCCCCACCTATGAACATCTCTCGTATCCACCGACAGCCACCCTCCCGCCAGTTCCTGAATGCCCCCCCCTCCAATCCAGGAGTAAAGTCTTTATTATTGAAGATCGGGGTGAAGGGGGATGGGAATGTTGTAATTTCCTTACATCGGACCAGACTGTCACAGTTGTCCGCGACCTATTTGGTGATGGAACTCAGATAGATATGGTCCGGCCGATGTTGTCTAGGTAGCCACAGGACCTCCCCCAAGGTATGTCTCGTAACCGCCCTGTCCATCTGCACCCAGTGTATCCCCTCCCCCTCCCGGAGTCATTCCCTGATCACCCTCAACTAGGTCGCCTCATAATACTGACGGAAATTGGGAAGCGCTAGTCCACCCCCACTCCTCGGGGCCATAAGCAGCTGCCTACTCACCCTTGCCCTCTTCCCCTCCCATATAAACTCATTCGTTAACACCTGAAGTTCCCTAAAGAAGCTGGCCGGGAGTGCCTGGGGGATAGCTTGAATGCGCTAGAGCAACCTCGGGAGGACGACCATTTTTATAGCCTCCAACCTCCCTAACCAGGAAATCTGGAGATTCCGCCACTGAAGGAGCTCCTTTTTCATTATTTTCAAGAGCGGGGGGTAGTTCGCCCCATACCACCCTTTAAGGGTCGGAGTAATTCTCACTCCCAAATACGTGATTCCCCCCGGGCGCCAGGTAAAAGGCGTGGACTCTTTCAATTCCTCCCTCTCCTCCCTCGCCAACGTCAGGTCCATCAATTCGGATTTATGCATGTTTATGCGCAACCCGGATGCTTCCCCAAAATCCTCCAGCAATAGCCTACATTGCCTACTCGACTCTATGGGGTTGGTCAGGGCAAGGAGCATGTCATCCGCGAAGGCCGCCACTTTATGCTGTCTACCCCCAAACGGTATCCCTCGTATCCCTTCCGATTCCCGAATTGCCTGCAGGAGGGGCTCCAAGTAGATCGCATAAAGTAGGGGCGATAAGGGACACCCTTGCTTTGTACCTCTTTGAAGATGGAACGGCCTAGATAGAGTTCCGTTGACCACCACCCTCGCTCGAGGATTCTCATAATTCGCCTTGACCATCTGCAGATAAGAGCCTCCTAGCCCCATTTTGCCCATGGTCTTAAAAAGGAAGGACCATTCCACCCGGTCGAATGCTTTTTCAGTGTCTAAAGATAAAAGTGTCACTGGGGTGCAAGTCTTTTCTGCCTTTTCCACCAGATGAGCCACCCTTCTGATATTGTCCGCTGTCAGCCTCCCCTTCACAAATCCCGCCTGATCAAGATGGATCAGATCCCCTCGAGCCTGTTCGCTAAAATTTAAGTGTATATTTTAGCGTCTACATTAATAAGCGCTATTGGCCTATAGGAGGAACTTTCGAGAGGATCCTTACCTGCCTTCAGGATTAAAGAGATCTTAGCTTCTTTCATAGACGGGGTGACCTGCCCACTACCTTTAAAGGAATTGAAGAGGTGCGTCAACTGCGGTACCAGCACTCCGGCAAAGGTCTAGTAAAAGGACGCGGAGTACCCGTCGGGGCCCGGGGCCTTACCTTCGGGCAGCTTCTGGATAACCCCCCTCACTTCCTCTTCCGTTCTGTCCTATTGAAGACCAACCTCTGCCTCCCCCTCAATTTTGCCCAGGTTAACCTTTTCCATGAATTTCTCCTGGGCTTGGTGGCAGGGATGCTGTGATGTGTATAAGGACTCGTAAAATTTCACCATAACTTCTCCAACGTCTTCCGTTCGAGTAACCCTATCCCCCGAATCTGAATTAAGCGCTGTGATAGTATTCCTTGCGGCAACTCCCCGAAGGAGGCGGGCTAGCAGGGCGTCCACTTTGTTCCCCTAAGCATAGAATGTTTGCCTCACAAGAAGTAGAGCCCCCTCTGCTTTTTTAGTGCGAAGGATCCCCAATTGCCCCACCGCCCTCCTATAGATCTTCTGATTGGTTCTACTGGGGTTCGTCGCCACCCTACCTCTCGCCTCCTCGACCTCAGCCTCCAGGCGGGACTCCAGGACCTGTAACTGTTTCTGTCTTTGTGCCTTGGCTGCTATAATTTCTCCCCTCATCGTGGCCTTAAATGCGTCCCATCTTATATCTTCACCCGTGTCCCCTCTCTTGTTGCTATCGAAGAACTCCCGCATCTTGCCCTCTATCTCTTCCCTTATCAAGGGCTCCCTCAGCAGGTACTCCGGGTACTTCCAACCCCACAAATCCCTCCTCCTCTCTCCCAGTTCCAGCTTCATGGTGAGTATTTTGTGGTCAGCTATGCCCATGGGCCCCACCTCAATCTCCTTAACTTTGCCCACCAGGTTGGCCGAGACCCAAATGTAGTCAATTCTAGACTGCGTCCCATGGACTTCGGAAAGGAAGGTGTAACCCTCCGCATCCCCCTTTAGCTCCCTCCAAACATCTCTCAACCCCATGTTCACCACTTTGTCCCTCAGGTCCGCCGAGGCCACCGCTCCCCCTCCCCGGTTCCCAGACAGCCCCGACCTATCCTTAGCCTTGTCCCACGCAATATTCAGGTCACCCATTAAAATCATCCAGCCCCTCGCCCAGTCCCCTAATATCCCCAGAAGGCCGCGGAGGAAGAAGTCCTGCCCCGTATTGGGCGCATAAATAACCCCAATTGTGTACATCTCCTCCGCGATTCTGCCTCTCACCACAACAAATCTACCCTTTGTCCCTTAGGGTATCCTCAATACGGAAGTTCATCGTGCCCCTGATGGCTAGCGCCACTCCCCCCGCTTTCATGGGGCCAGATGCCTGGAAAACCTGGTCGAACCCTCTTAACCTTAAAGGATGCTGATCCTTATAGAGCAGGTGGGTTTCTTGTAACCCCAGAAAGTCTGGTTTTGCTCGCCGCGTGAACTGCTCCAACCTTTTCCTTTTCAGCGGGGTGTTGAGGCCCTGCACGTTATGCGTTACCCAATTGAACTGTGGCTGGGTAGCTGCTCCCGCCTGTTATATCCCTTCTTCTATTCCCCCCCTCCTCTCGCTCGCTTGGAACCGACTACAAGGACCCTGTTTAACTTACCCCTTGGACAGCATCCGAGAATCCCCCCAACCCCCTTCCCTCCACCCCCCGCCCAACCCCTGAGGACCTTAACTCCAGGTCGTTCCATCCCCCATCCCCCTCTAGGCTTCCTCACACTTAGCGATCCCATGATGTTTGCTCCTAGCCCCCCCACGCCCTCTTATGTCAAAAAACACAAAACAGCCTTTTTATCCACCACCCCTTAATATTATATGGCATAAATTCAATTCTCCTCGCCCCCAGATCTTTCCTCCCCCGCTGGCTCTGTTTCCCCCCTTCCCGGGGGCTCTCCGCCATGCGGGCCTCCTCCTCTTTCCTCCACCGACCATTCCCATGGCCTGGACCGCACCCCACCTCCTCCCACTGGCGTGCCCCCCGGGCTCGCCGCACTCTGGCCCCCGCTCGGCTCCTGGTCCAGATCGATTTGCAGAATGTTCGCGTCCTCAAGCATCGTGGTTATCCGTTTTTGAGAGCCAGCCCACTCAAAAATGAGCCCAAAAGGGAAGGTCCACCTGTACCTAATCCCCTTCTCCTTGAGCTTCGAGGTGAGTGGACCCCATAGTCGTCTCTTGAGCAGAGTACTGCTAGCCAGGTCCTGAAATAGCTCAATGCGTTGGCCGTTGAAGCTTATCGGCTCTTTATGTCTAGCGGCTCTGAGAACTGCCTCCTTTTGAGCATACCTTGTGAAGGCAGCAAGTACGTCACGTGGCCTGGAATTAGGGTTCTTGTTGAGGGGCCCGACTCTGTGGACACTATCCAGCTAGAACCGATCTGATGAGGGCTCTCCCAGCAGCTCCGATAAAATCCCCTGAACTGTCTCCTAAAGGGCCTCATCACGTGTTGGGCTGTATTCCCGGCTGTAATACCGCCGACTAGAATAGCCCTAGCACCGACCGGTCTGGCTGTATTACCGCCGGATCACGAGTTGGGTGTTAACGGTAAATCCCCATTCGCCATTGGGTCCATTGGATTCAATGGGGAATTTTCAGCGTTAATTATGCGGGCTAATACAGCCGGCGGTAATACAGCCGAAAACAGGGGATTTTCACCTCCAGAGAAAGGCTGGAGGTAAAACAGCCCATTTAGCGCCCAACTCGTGATAGGGCCAGCCCTTAAATGCGGCTGTTATACCGTTACCACCGCATTTAAGGGCTACAGTCCAACTCGTGATGAGGCCCCGTCTTGCACCGTCTCCGGCAGAAGCTTCAGCCTGATGTTAATCCTTCGAGACCTGTTTTCCATGTCCTCCATTCTGATTTCCAGGTTTCGCGTTGCCGTGTCGAGTCTCTCGATCGCTTCGCTGTTCTCCATGGCTTCTTTGCCTACCTCATGCAGGCCTTTCTCTACAATGTCTGTTCTGTCCCCCAACTGACTCACTTCCTGCTTGATCTCCGCCAATGCCTGATTGATGTCCGACCGCATCAATTGAAATTGCTCATGAAAGGTTTTCCACAAGGATGCCTGCAGTGAGAGCATCTCCCTGTGTGGATCCTGACGTGAAATGGATGCAGCTCCTTCCAAGGTCTCCGTGTGCTCCTGCTCCACGCCACCCCCCTGTGTGGCTCTGCGCTCCTCCGCCGAGTCCTTTCCTGCCCACAGGGCTAGAATATGGCCAGGGGCATCCCCCTGAGATGAGCCACTTTTGCTTGCTTTGTTTTATTTTTGGTAGCCATGCTTGCAGGAGAAGAGCCCCCTGTGCGTCTTTCCAAGGGGCCTCTCCAGGCCAGACCCGATCCTCTCCCCTGATACCATGGGTCTCAATGCCACCTTTGCTCCGTGACGAACCTGGGGGAACAGATACCAGTCCAGGTGGCCCCGGGCCTCAGCTCCACAGATGGCACAGCGGGGGTGAGGCCCCTCGAGCCCAGAGAAGGGGCCCCCCTCTCCTCCACAATTTCACCAGCCCGGGGGACCCCCCCTCCATACTCCCCTCGGGTCCAATACAGCTTGGGCCCCGCCTCCACCGCCTCTTACCACACCTTGCCGGTATCTCCTGTCCACTGCCCGGGCCCGGTCTCCTCACTGCGGGCCTCCGCCTCCGTATCCCCAGCCGGGGGCTCTCCACGCCGACAGCAAACGTGCGGGCGGGCCCTTCCCGGCCCAATTCGGGGCCTGCTCCCACACGAGGCCCCGCTGCTGGGCGGCATCAGGGGCACCGAGGAGCAGCCTTGCCGCGGTGCTCCAAGTCCGCCCCGCGAGCCGGGGCCAGCCGCCGAGTCTCCCTCCTCCTCCAGCCGGGCCCAAAGGGTGCAAACACACGCTGGTGCGCTCACCCGATAGATGGTGGAAGGGCTCGCACAACAGCAGGATCCAGAAACCGTCCCCCGTAGCCACCCAGGCACAGCTCCTTCCTCCGCCGGGGGGCACGGGAGCGGGACTCCTCTCCCGCCTGCAGCCGCAGGCCCTTCTGAGCCCGCCCACCTCCGATGCTCGGGAGACAACGTTCCCCTTCTGCTGCTGGGCGCCGACTCGACTCCGGCTGCTGGAGGCTGCGGGGAGGTGCGGGCCGCCAAGACTCTCCGGTCCTCAACGCCTACAGGGTGGTGGAGCAGCGTGAATAGGTTGAGGGGACAGGAGCGCCGTCGACACATGTCTACTTGGTATCGGCGGCCATCTTGGAATCGTGTGAAGAGTTTTTACTGCTGGCATTTCCAAACAGGTTGGGAGATCCAGCTCTGAGGTACATACAGGGTATAAAAGGGTGTTTGTCCAGTACTTGAATGCAAGGAATTATTATATGCGTACTCGGCTATCAAAATTAAATCTTTCCAGTCTCTTAGTTGCTGATGCAACATGCACCGTAGGTATTGTTCGAGGGTCTGGTTGGTCCTCTCGGTTTAACCGTCTGTTTGAGGAGGATGGCTAGTTGATAGCCGGATGTCAATTTGTGCCATTGCGCAACACTTTCTCCAGAAGTTGGAGACGAACTGACTACCTCGGTCAGAGATCAGGACTGATGGAAAGCCATGTAGTTTGACAATACCATCCAGGAACACTTTGGCTAGCGTAGATGTGTCAGGGAGGCCCTTGAGTGGAATAAAATGTGCCATTTTTGAGAATAAGTCCACGACTACGAGGATGGTGTTAAACCCTTGGCTGGGAGGTAGGTCAGTGATGAAGTCAAGGGAAAGAGTGTGCCATGGAGTGGGAGGAATGTCCAAAGATCGCAGAAGACCGGATGGTTTTTGTATTTGCGACTTGTTTTGCGCACAGACTCCGCAGGACTGAATATATTGGATGACATCCTTACGCCAGGCAGGCCACCAGAAGGTCTGTTTTACATTGGCTAGAGTCTTGGTGATTCCAGGGTGCCCTTCGATCAGGGGATCATGATAACCTGAAACTATCTGTTGTTGTAAGTCTTAGGTGGGTACATACAACCGATCCTTAAAAAAGGGTAAGTGATCTTTAATGGAATATTGTTCTCCTTGCGCTTGCCATGCGAGGAAGGCATCTGGGTTCATGGTTCATTGAATCTTATCTCTCAGTTCAACTTGGGTTAAGGCCGTAGTGAGGCCCAAGAGTTTGTCTTCCGGTATGATGGGGACTGGGTCTGGGGGCGTATATACCAAATCATCAGTGCCTGTACGAGAGAGTGCGTCAGTTTTTCCATTCTTTACCCCTGGTTGAAAAGTGATGACATAGTCGTATTCGGCAAAGAAAAGGGCCCACCGCAATTGGCGTGAAGACTGGGCTTTAGCTGTTTTAAGGTATTGCAGGTTTTGGTGGTCCGTGATAACTGTAATGGTGTGTCTGGCCCCCAGAAGGTAGTGCTGCCAGGCCTTAAAGGCGGATTTGATCGCCAAGGGTTCTTTGTCCGTGATGGCATAATTCATTTCCGGGGGAGAGAGTTTTTTCGACCAAAAGGCCACTGGATGTAGCTGGCCTGTTTCTGGATCTCTTTGTGAGAGGACAGCTCCCATCGCCATGCTGGAAGCGTCTGTTTCCACGATATAAGGAAGATCTGGGCGAGGATGTCGCAGGATTGGCGCAGAGGTGAACCTTTTCTTGAGTTCCTGAAAAGCTTTCTCTGCTTCTTCGGTCCGGGCAAATTGTTTGTTATTTTTTCGTAGCAATATGGTGATCGGGTGTACGACCTGTGAGAAGTCTGGTATGAACCGGCGATAGAAGTTCGCAAAGCCCAACATGCTCTGTACCCCTTTTACTGACATTGGTGATGGCCATTTCAAAATGGCGTCCACTTTATGCAGGTCCATTCTGATGCCTCCTGGAGTAAGAATAAAACCCAGAAACTCAACTTCGGTGACGTGAAAGAAGCACTTGTCCAGCTTTGCATATAAACGATGTTCCCGGAGCTTGGAGAGGACTGAACGGACGTGCTTGATATGATCCTGTTTTGAAGTTGAGTACACTAAGATATCATCTATGTACACTAGGGCGCAGACATCAATTAACTCTCTCAAAACGTCATTCATGAAATACTGAAACGCTGCAGGAGCATTGCATAACCCAAAGGGCATGACTTGATATTCGTACAAACCATATTTGGTGCGGAATGCAGTTTTCCATTCGTTGCCGCTTCTGACTCGTACCAGGTGGTATGCTCCTCGAAGGTCCAGTTTGGTGTGAATTTGGGCATCTTTGACCTGGTTCAGCATTTCGGGGATGAGCGGCAAGGGGTAACGGTTCTTCACAGTGATCTGGTTTAATGCACGTTAGTCAATACAGGTTCTTAAGTTCCTTTCTTTTTTCGGTACGAAGAACAAAGGACTGGCTGCAGGGGACTTGGATGGACGGATGAATCCATTTGCAAGGTACTGGTCTAAATAAGTCTCAGATGAAGGTTTTCGGGTTCCGTGAGAGCATAGATTCTGCCGCAAGGAACTTGAGCACCGGGAACAAGGTCGATCTGGCAGTCATAGGGCCTGTGCGGCGGCAGCGTGTTTGCTTGATCCATCTGGAATGCATCCAGGAAATCGTGGTATTCCTCAGGCAAGGTATTAGTCACTCCCAGAGTTGCCACTTCAGGAGTCGTAGAGATACTGAAAGCAGGTTTCTGTTCTTGGTAATAACAGGCTGGGGAGCAGTCGCTGGGAAAGGTTAATTTTCTTGCCCGCCAGTCAATCAAAGGGTTGTGAGCGACTAACCATGGCATCCCCAGTATGAGCCGGAATTGAGGTGCCTTGATGAGATAGAACAAAATAAGTTCCCGATGTCCGTCCTGGCACAGCAAGGTTATCTCGGCTGTGCGCTGGGTTACGGGTCCAGAAGCGATTTCCGTCCCATCCACCGTGGTTACCTTGTCTGTGGTCGGCTTGGAACACAGGGGAAGCCCCATCTCTGCAGCCAGGTCCTGATCTATATAATTCCCAACTGCTCCGCTATCGATGTATGCTTCAATGGCATGCATTCTTGACGATCGTTGGTTATTAATTAAGATCATCGGTATTGCAAAGTGTGAGGTTGGTGGCTCTTTTCCCTCACTCGACAAACTGACCTCTATGTTTGCCGAGCTAGGTAGTTTCCCGACTGACACTCCCTCTCTTCATCTTTTTCCGTGGCTCCCACGATCTTCCTCGGAGGTTTCACTGGGCAGTCCTTCAGGAAATGCCCTGACTTTCCGCAGTACAGACATAGTTGTTGTCTCCTTTTATCTCGCTCTTGTTTTGTTAGCAGGGGTCATACCCCTCCGATTTGCATGGGCTCCACAGTATTTTCTTGCACTCGAGTTACACTGTCTCTAGGTCGAATGTACACTGGCCGAGGGTCCATTTTAGAACTGTCTGCTTTTCGGTCTTGCAACCGGTGGTCCAGTTGCACAACCAAGTCTATGGGCCTCATTACACAGTAGGCGGTGAGCCATGGCGCTATTAGCGCCATGGCTCATGCCGGTAAAATACCGGCACCGCCTTGGTGGAAAGGGGATTTATCGCCCCATTCCAAGGTTGGAGGGGCGGTAAATCCCCCTTCCACCATTGCCCTTCCCCATTCCCATTTCTGCCCCATAGGGCTCTATGGGAATGGGGAAGGCGCTAATTACGGCACCGCAATTTTGCGGTGCCGTAATTAGCTCAGAGGTCCCTTTGCGGGTTGGATTTTAACGCCTGCAAAAAGCAGGCGTTAACTCCCCCAACCCGCAAAGGGACCTCGTAGTAAGGCGGTAAGGATTTACCGGTACCGGTAAATCCTTACCGCCATCCGTGTAATGAGGCCCTATGAATTCAGAACAATCCCTGGGAGGATTAACCACTTGAGCTAGAACGTCTTTTAGTTCACCTCGTAAGCCCCAATGAAACAACGTGGTTCTTTTGTTTTCAGGCCACCTAGCTTCAGCAACCAATCGGTTGAAAGTAGCGATGTACGTTAACAAATCCTGATTCCCCTGTCGGAGGGAAAGGAGTTCATTGTCCACAGCTTGTTCTCGAGTATGGCGAGCAAAAAGTTTTTCCATTTCCCTCTGAAATTCCCCAAAGTCATGTAATAAAGGATCATCATGGGACACCAATGGTACCGACCAATCTGCGGCGCTGCCACTTAGATATGATAAAACAAAGGCTACCCGGGCTTCGTCATGGGAATGCTCCCGGCCTGCAAAGAAAATGAAAGCGACACTGATTCATGAAAGCTGCATATTTTCGTGGATCACCAGCAAACCTCTCAGGTGGTGCCAAAGGAACCGTACCTGCTAACACAACTTGTACCGGAGTAGAGGCAGTGGATGATATGGTAGGATTTTGCATCAGTGGGTTGTTCCCAGGTAGAGGCGTCTGACCCGCTTGTGATTGCAAGACTTGCCTGCTGATATCTTCGGTACACTCTTTAGTCACCAATAAGTCTCTCCAGAGAGCGTTAGTCTCCTGTCTGGCAGAGTGAACCTCGGCACGAAGTTCTCCTAACAATTGGGCCAATTGGTCTAATTCCGATGTCTCCATGGCGCCCAGGTGGATTGGTTTGGCAGGCTTCGCGTTCTGATACGCTCACCTGGTATCCACGGGGACGTCACCCAGCTGTGGGGATTCTGGTATTCTTCTCAGCCGCTCCCCGGTATGATCAGCGGAGAAGTTCTGCCTGGAAGACAGGTGGGCAATGTTCAAGACTGGGCAACTGGGGTAAGAGCCTCCCAACACCCCTTATGCCCGCAGCCCCTCCCCGGACCTCTCCTCACCTTGTTATGAGTTTTGGCGTGTTCTCCACCCTGCCTTCTTGGCAGGGGCGCGTTATCCTATGTGGGCGATGGCGATCTAGTTACTTCACAGATGCAGGCCCTTTAGAGTCTTTCAGATAGGTCTTATTACTGTTATACTTGTATGCCTTTCTTGGGTTTAAGTAATGTCTTTTCTCTCTCCTTAGGTGCGCGGAAGTTCGCTGTGGAACGTTGGCTGAGTTGGGACTCGCCGGTAGGTGATGGTGCTTCGAGAGCGCCTTGATGCGGTAAGTAAGCGCTATGCGCAGCGCTATGGTGCCTTATTTTAGCGCAGCTCAAAGACTAGGTGGCCATCTTAGATGGCGTGCAACAGCGCCCCATCCCATGCAATATTTAAGTTTCCCAGCAATATTAAGTTGCCTAAGCCAAAATGTTCCAATTTCGAGATGACAATTTTCAGTAACCCCTCTTGGCCTGATTTTGGGGTGTAGATGGATGCCACCGTAAGGTTAAACAAGCCTAGTTGAATGAGAAGGAAAATGTAACGACCCTCCTTGTCTGCCTTCGTCTTCAAAATCGTTGTCATGCTTCCCCGTTCCCATACCTGCCTACATTTGAAAATCAAAATTCCTGAGATTTAAGACTCTGCCCATTTGCACACGGCTCCGCCCACACGCCCCGCCCACCCGTCAAAAAGGTAAACTTGGTTGTTGTAGCCTTCAGTTTGCTTACTATAGTATTGAAAATAATTAATTCAATGCTATAGTAAGCAAAATGTCATTGGATTGAAAGCACTATTATTGCTGTGGTGGCGCCCTCGGTGTGCTTACTATAACATTGAATTAATGATTTTCAGTGCTATTTTAAGCAAAATGAAGGCGGCGCAATAGTGCTTTCAATCCATGTTATTGCATTGAACGCAGCATTATTTCGGCAGCGCTGCCGCCGCCTTCATTTTGATTAAAATAGCACTGAAAATCATTCATTTAATGCTGTAGTAAGCAAAATGAAGGCGGCGCCGCAGCAGAAATAATGTTGTTTCAATCCAATGACATGGATTGAAAGCAGCATTATTTCGGCTGCTGCTCCGACTTCATTTTGCTTACTATTTTTTTTTTTTTTTTTTTTTTTTTTTGATGCTGTAGTTTGTTTGAAAACTTTTTCATCATTTGCTTGAGTTGGATTGGCTTTTTTAATTTTGTTTGTTTAGTTCGAGTATAGAAGATAGGAAGAGAGCAATTGTGTAAGTGTACTTGTTGTTGTGGCCGCTGAGGAGAGCGATCCATCTTTCTTGCGTACACATTTGTGTCGATGAGAGTTGAAAAAAAGCACCAAATTCTTTGCGTTGTGAGGCGAGTTCATTACATTCCATGACGAGGTGGAATATGGTTTCCTCGATTTTTTGGTCTTTGCAGAACCTGCAGTAGTTGTCTTCGTGCTTGATCTGTCTTTTTGTAGATAGGTATGCTTTTGTAGGAAGAATGTTTAGGCGAATTTTTAGAAATGTTGTTTGAATGGTTTGGTCTGGGAAGGTTTGCAGGTAGGCTGGTGGTTCGTGGATTCTCCTATTGTCTTTTGTGCAATATAGATTCTGTTTGTAGGTTTTTTTTGTTGGATGGTCTTTATCCAGTCGTTGTGCAGCAGTTTTGTTTTTGCGTGTTGTGGACGAAGTGTAAGCAGTTCTTCTGTGATATTTTCACTATCCATTTCTTTTCTCATTGTATCTTTCCATTTTTGCAATAATGTCGTATTGAAAGTGTTTTCTTTATGTCGCAGTATTTGAATTGCTGGAGTTTTCCCATCTGTCAGTATTTTGCGAAAAATATCTAGTCTTTTCCATTGTACGACTGATTCAATTGATTGAGTTGCCAATTCATAGCGTATTCTTGGCATTGGAAATGTTTGCGGGAGTCGAAGGATTTTGCGCCAGAAAGCCGCTTCTTATTTTGTCCAGTTGACTCTCTGAGCGTTCAACATTGCTTCAGTACCGTAGGTCAGAACCGGAATGTACTTGTGTCTGTAGTAGGAGATAATTGGCTTGAAGGAGAACTTGCCGTATTTTCTGTGAAGGAGGCAGCCTTGTCTTGATAGAGTTTGAGATGTTTGTTCGATTTTGTCTATCCACTGCTCTTCTGATTTTGACTGGTTTATTGTGATCCCTAGGTATTTGAACGAAGTAACATTTTCTATTTCGGCATTGTTGATCGTAAAGATACGCTGGTTTGTTCTTTTTTTTAGTGGTTTGGTGAGGGTCATTGTCTTTGTTTTTTCCGTGTTGATCGTTAGTTCGTTTTTTTTCATGTAATGGCTTAGGTCTGCCAGTGTCGTTTGTAACCCAGTCGGTGTTTTGTCTAGTAACACAATGTCATCGGCGTATGCCATGACTGGGACTGGGATCGAGTTGATTTTGGGGGGATTGGTTTTATGTGATTTTAGATGTTCTTCGATATCAGCAGTGAACAAGTTGTAGAGTGTCGCTGCGAGAGGACAGCCTTGTTTGAGTCCATTTTCTGTTGGTATGGCAGATGTTGTAGCTCCTTGTCTCGACAATCTAACTTTTATCGTGGTTTTTGAATACAGCAGAATAATCGGTTCTGGGATATCAGGTGGACAGTTCCATGTTCTAAGTTTCGACCATAGTTTTTCGCGTGAGATTGCGTCAAAAGCCATTTTAAGGTCAATAAATGCTGCGTAGATTGTCGAGTTGGAGTTGATAGCTTCATGTTTAATTACCTGTAGTAATATCAGGTTGAGGTTTGTTCCAACATTGGCCGTGAATCCTGTTTGTCTGGTCGAGAATTTATTGTTTTTTATGGCCCAATCGGTGAGTTGGTTTAGAAGTACTGCTGCAAATAGTTTTCCTAGCGGATCGAGCAGAGCGATCGGTCGGAAGTTTTGGGGGTCTTCTCTAGGGCCTTGTTTGTGGATTGGTACAATTACTGCTGTTCTCCAGGAGTTTGGTATTCTGTGCAGTTTATTGATCAGTTTTGTGATGTGGCATAGGAGGCTTGCCCAAGCGTTAGGATCTTCTTTGATTATGGCATTGGATAGTCCATCTGGGCCTGGTGCTCTAGAAGTATTGAGTTTGTTAATCAGGAGGATGAAATCTTCAAATTCTGCGTGTACTTTCCATGTTGGGTCTGTTGTGGGCTGTGTATTCTGTTGATCTGTTTCTCGTGGTGCGTAAATGGTAGTAAAGTGTGTTATCCATTTTTCTTGGGTTACATTAGCTGTAAGCTTGTGCTGTTTTTGTTGATTGTCATTGAGTAAGTTCCAAAGTTCTTTTGTATTGTGGGATTTGTGGATATTCAATATGTTTTCTGCATCTGCTTGCTGAATGAGACTTTTTTGTGATTTAGTCCAGTTTCGATGGTTGTTTTTCAGAATTTTAATCTGGTTTGAGGTATCGAGAGCTGGAGTTTTCTTTAACTGTCTTATTGTTCGGTTTAAGGTTTTTTTCCTTTCGGCAATTTCTTGGTTGTAGGAATGTCGATGGTCTTTCTGCGGGCGATTTTTACTGGTTTGTCGGAACGGAATTAGGATCCATTCGTAGTCGATTTTTAGAGCATTTGTCAGACTTGCCTGTAGGAATTTTTCCGGTAATGAGGCTAAGGATGCTTGTGGGATTCTCAGTCTTGTTGTTGTTCCGTTTAATTCTAATAGAGGAGATGGTAATGCTGACTTTATTTTTTCCAGTGTCGCTTCAGAGTGGGCGGTAAGTTGATTGTGGTCGCTCCTGTCTGTTAATATCGTCTGTACATTTGTGACTGATTGGTGAAGTTTTTCAGATAGAAATATATAATCAATGATTGCATGGGATGAACCTCTGCTCCATGTTGGTGTATAGGATTTCGAAGTGTTCCCTTGACTTAGAAGGAGTAGGTTGCGTATCGTGGTTTCTTTTATCCATCTCTTTGCGTTTGCCGATAAATCTGAGTGCTTTAAGAGGCCACCGTTCTTAACTTGATGTTCGGATCGCCACATATTATTATTTCCGATGACGGATATTTAGTTGTGGCCTCATCGATTGAGATGAAAACTCCGTCTAGGAACGTATCTGTTGATATTGCTAGTGGATTCCAATAGAGGTTTAGGATTAGGATTGTTGAATTGTTTTTGTCTTCTCGCTTTTGCTGGTTTTTTGTACATATTATTGTGGTCAGTTGAGTCCAAGGGTTTATGTTCTCGGAGAGTATTGCTGTGCTGTGAGGGTTTATCTTGATTAGGGTGAGTAAGCCTGAAGCAGGTCTTCCTTGTTTTTGTACGATAGCTGGGTTTAGAAATGTGATAAAACCATTGCATGCCGGTGGATCGCTGAGCCAGGTTTCTTGGAGGCATATGAATTGGTATTGTTCTAGTTCAGCGGCTGTGTCCGTGAATAGATGGAGATTTCCTCTGGTGTTCCACGAGCACAGTGACCACATAAATCCATAGTTCGTTAATTGTTATGAGTTTGAGTTCATTGAGTATTCTGTAGATTCTGTTTCTAACTATAGCATTGAATTAATTATTTTCAGTGCTATGGTAAGCAAAATGAACGTGGCACCACTGCCGTAATAATAGTGCTTTCAATCCAATGATATGGATTGAAAGCACTATTATTATAGTGGTGCAGGCAGTGGGCACGAACATTTTGCGCAGGGTCCCGTCATATTCTCCACCTGATTGGCTACCGCGGCAGCCAATCAAGTGGAGAATATGGCGGGACCGGAAAGAATCTCAAAATTCCTGAGATTCAAGGAACTTTTCCGGAGACCCGGAGAAATGCTTGAAATTCCGGAGTCTCTGGAAAAATTCCGGAGGTTAGGCCCGTTCCTAGCAACTCTCTGACCATGTTTCTCTCTTGAACCGTTTTCGGGTGGATTCCCATCCCAAGATGGCGTATGCATGTTTGAATCGCGTGACGAGATCATCACGCATACGTTCCTCCAGTCATCCAGCTAACCGGAAATAAGTAGCACTCTGTTTTGGCACTCCTTGCGTTGCAATTGCCTTTCCATTTGCAAAACGCTCCTTTTTTTCTTGCCTTTCCTTGCCTGGCGATTCCGCACCTTGTGAAAGCTGTCTCTTGTCCCTCGCTCTTGGTTTCCTTGGCTCTCTCTATGGTTTCCCGCACCGCTCCTCCTCTGGGTTGATGGCTGCCTCTGACCTTCCTTGCTTTCACGGGTTCGCCCGTGTCTGCTTTCCAGCTTCTGTCCCCTGGACGCTTACGGCAGCTCCGCCATCTCTCACTTTTCTCTTTGTGCATTGCGGTTCGTCCGCTTTGCTTTTTGCTGCCTTCTCGCCGGCTTCGATTCGTCTGAAATCGTTTTTTCACCTTATCTTTTTGCTCTCCTATGGGATCATCTATTCCTGTATTATTTGTATTTGTAAAGCGCACCAAGCCCAGAGGCACCTGGGCACATTTCTTAGTGTTACACGGTTACATATATACAGTGCAAAGATACATATATACACTACAAAGATACATAAGTACCTTACTTAAAGATATACAGGCCATAATCAATGGACATATGAGCATAATGATGTTAGACATATTTACATAGATACAATTAGGAGTCTCGTATAACCGGCAGGATGGGGTGAGGGCGGACGTCTAGCACTAGTTGGCTAATGATCTTGTGCTAGAAGCCACATTTTAACTTTGTTTCTGAAGGAGTGGTAGGATGGTTCAGATCTGAGTGAGGTGGGAAGAGTATTGGACAGTTTAGCGGCAAGAACAGGGAACCTTCTGCCCCCCGCCTTCTGAAGGTTAAACCTCGGGATCTTAATGCAGTGTGCCTGTGCCGCTCTGAGAGGTCGGTCAGTGGTGTAGCATGTGAATAGTTTAGAAAGGTAGCTGGGTGCGAGGCATTTGTGTGTGAGTGATAGTGGTTTGAAATCAATTCTTTGGATGACCGATAGCCAGTTTAGGCTACATCTGATTTCTGAAATGTGATGGGCTCTGAGGATATTGAACGCTGCCCTAATGGCGTTATTTTGTAGAACCTGTAGTTTGTTTGTGTTCCGCTGGCTCACCCCTGAACAGAGCGCATTGCAGTAGTCGAGTTTCGACAGATCTAGTGTTCTGGCAATAGTGGTGCAGTTGTTGGTGGTTAGGAAAGGCCAGCATGCATTGATTAGTTTACAGGTGTAGCCCAATGCTGAGGTTATTGTGTTGGTTTGTCCGTCTACGATTAGAGTGGAGTCTAGGTATATGCCAAGAGTTTTTGCATTCTTAGATGCCTTGATGGTATTGCCATCTATGGTGAAGGAGTCGAAGTTGGGATCTAGCTTGTTGAGTCTATGTTGTGTGCCAAGCAGGAGTAGAACTGTTTTATCTTCGTTAAGACAGAGCCTGTGTTGAGCCATCCAGGCCTGGATGACAGAGTAGGTTTGTTTGAGAGCTATGGAGTCTATTTTGTGGTCGCTGGTGATGGGGATGAGTATTTGGGTGTCATCTGCATAATTAGTGTAGGTGACACCAAAATTATCGAGGATATCGAAGAGGGGTTTAGTAAGCATATTGTAGAGTGTTGGGGATACGCATGAGCCTTGGGGGACTCCGTACAGGACTGGTGCCGGTTTGGCAGAGGCTTAGGGAGAGAAGACCATCATGGATCTGTTCGCCAGAAATGATTTGATCCACGCAGTAGCGTTGTCTGAGAAGTGTGCTACTGAAATAAGATGGTTGCATAGAACTTGGCGATTTACCAAGTCGAATGCTGCCGACAAATCGAGCAATAGGAGGAGGGCCAGTTTGCCTTTGTCTTTGAATTCTTCTATTTATGTTTTCAGATCAATCAGGGCTGTCTCCGCCCTGTGCCTAGGTCTGAAGTCTGATTGCTTGAGACCAAGGAGGTTATTGGTTTCTAAGTGTTCCTGGATCCACAGATAGGCTGCTCTGTCCAGGATTTTGAAAAGAAAGGGGACAGTTGTGATGGGTCTGTATTTGGTGGGGCTACTCGGGTCTAAAGAAGGTTTCATAAGTATTGGGAGAACCCAGGCGTATTTAAGGTTATTAGGGATGATGCTGGAATTAAATGAGGCGTTGCTTAAGGAGGTGATGAGGGGAGCTAGTTCTTTTGCTGCATCCTTGATGATAGTGGCTGGGCGCGTGTCTCCCTTACAATTAGATGGTTTTAGTTTAAGGATTATGTTTTCTACATCATTGGTGGGGAGTGGAGAGAAGTTGAATGGCTTGAAGGATTGGTGAAGTAAGGCGCTAGAGGTGGTTTGTGGTGGGTCGAGTGAGAGGCTAGTTTTTTTGGATTCTATTTTCTCTTAGAGCATAGAGATTTTATCTAGTAGTGCTTTTTGAATATTGGAGCACCACATGGTGTCTTTGATGCATGAGTCAGGGGGAGCTGCTGGGGTTTCTAATTCTCTGAGTATATTGAAGAGTTCTTTAGTACTCGATTTAGCCTGGATGATTCGGTTATTGTACATATCTTTTTTAGCTTGAAAGATCGCCTCTCTCTCTCTAGTTGAGGGATGCTATCTGAAGGTTATCCTTATTCGTTGCTATGGAGAGGCTCTTTCAGAGGGCCTTAGCTGTTCTTTTTTGTTTACGGAGAGCTCAGAGGTGCGGCGTAAACCACGAGTTGAGGTGTGCCCAAGGTTTCACTTTTCAAAGTTTAAGTGGGGCAATGGTGTTGATCACCTTGAGGAGGGTTTGATTGTAGATATCGACTAATGCAGTGGGATCCATGTACGGTTTAATAGAGTTGTTAAGGATGGGTAGTACGAGTGTGAGCAGTTTCTCCTCGGTTATGTCCCTGCTGTTTCTCGTGCAAATTGGAGGGGAGAGGTTCTGTTTAGTGCTCTGATAGTCAGTCTTGATGGTGAATGTGATCAGATGATGGTCTGACCAGGCACAGGGCAAGCTGGATATGATGTTGATGTTGCAGTTAAGGTCTGCGAGCCAATCGAGGGTCCTACCTTTGGTGTGGGTCGGTTCCGAAATGCGATGAAAGAAGCCAAGTTCTGTTATTGAATTGACGATGTCTAGGGCTTTAGTATCCTTAGCGTCTTGGAAGCCGACGTTAAGATCGCCCAGTAAAATGATTTGAGAACTTAGTTTAGTTTTTGTGGAGAGAAGGGTAATAATATCTTCTTCAAAGGTGGATACCAGCCCATGGGCCTGTAGATGAGGTGCATGGTGAGTATTTGAGTGGCTGAGACAGGGAGCTTGACGGACAAGAGTTCTGCTGAGGGGAGGGGTTGGTCTGATGAAGGTCTAAGGAGGTTTTGGATATAAAGGCGACACCCCCGCCTTATGTTTGGTTGGAGACTGCGCCCCCCAGTCCTCCCAACTTCCTCCCTTCTTGAACTTTAACCCCCTAGTGTAGGCCACCCCTGCTAATCCAACCTCGGGCTTGGTCCTCTGAGATAGCCTACCATATCGACCAGGGACAAATGCAGGGTATCCTAAAACCCCTATGATGACTATAGGTAGATTCCAAGATGAGCTCTAATCGTACCCCTGTTTCATTATAAATCTTGATTTGATTGGCCAATGCATACAGGGTCATATCATTGCAGGATTGTCCCTGGCAGACTGAATTTGCAGGGGTAAGTGGTCCAGAAAGCCTCTCCTGCTTCTCCTGCGAGTACGTTCTTTGGTTGGCCATTCCCAAGAGCGAGGTCTTCTGGTGGCATAGGTACGAGGTATGGTTGTACCGGGGCGGTCATCAAGTTTGATCTGCATGATCTGAGCCCCCTCCTCTTTTGTTGTCACCCTGTGTTGCTTACCCTGCCAGGTAAAAAGAAGTCTGAATGGGAAGGTCCACCTATGTGGGATCTTTTTGGGCGATAGTTGCTCCAGTAGCCCATGCATGTCCCTACGCTTCTGTAGTGTCAGTTGGGACAGGTCCCGGAAGACCTGGATTTCGCAGCCATTGAAAGAGATCAGCGTGGCCTTTCTTGCTGCCCTCTGGATCAGTTATTTTTGTTTATAGGACGCCAGTGCAGCCAGGGTGTCTCTAGGGTGTGCGTCTGGGTCTTTGCGTAAGGGACCAACCCTGTGGATCCTGTCAATCGGAATCTCCACCTCGGCTTACACATTGAGAAGCTTCCTAAAAAGATTTGACACTTCAGCTTTTAAGTCGGCAGCGCGTACTGTTTCGGGAAGGTTCCTGATGCGGATGTTAGACTTTTGCGATCGATTTTCTAGATCTTCACACTGCAGTTCAATATTATGTGTTGTCCTGGCTACGTGCTCCAGCAATTCCTCCAATTCATAACAGTCAAGGGCCAGGTCTTGAAATGCTTTTTCATTTATATCAACCCTTTCCCTGAAGGAGGATACATCTTTCCTTATCAATGGAAGTTGATGATTTAGCCCAGCACTCTTGCAATGAATTCATATTAGGTGTTGGCTGCTGCAGAGGTTTCTGCTGTATTTTACTCCCTTTTGCTCCTGGCATTGGGTGTTTTGTGCTAAAGGGTCGCGTCTACCCACTTGCTGTTCAATACCCCCTGTTACAGCTGAGCTCGGGGCTATGTCTGGGCCCCTTTTCCTCTTGTGTGATGCGTTTAGTGGTCCGCACAACAGGGACCCCGTAGAGAGGAGGGGCATGCTGCGTTTTCCTTTCCCAAAGGCCCTATACAACTAGTGCCAAAGGGCACCATTAAAGTCTGCCATGGTGTCCCCCTCTCTAGCTATGTATATGTCTTGCACACGTACAAGATGGGAGGGGTTGCCGCTGCTCCCGATCTCGCATACCATATGATGGTAGGGGCTGCAGACATGCCCTATGATGGTGCCAAGGAAACCAGTGTGCCCCTCGGTGCTGGAGCTGAGTTAAAGCCGGCGGGCTGATAGCGGGATCGTCCAGTGTCCGCCTTTGTTGGTTCTTCACCCGGGATATGCTGGCCTGCAGTGTGACGTGGGGGGTCGGGGCGTGCAGCAGCGTATTTGCCCAACAGTGGCAGCTGAGCATGGCAGTGCATTCGCCTTCCCGGCCGAGTGGAAAACCCGGGCAGGTCCGGACCTCCCGGTCCCCCGCAGCAGCCAGAGCAGGGTGTGCGTGGAACCGCCTCAGAGCCCGCTGGGAGCCGAGGCAGCTGTGTGTAGTGCCCACTACGGATAGAGTGTCCAAATCGCCCCCAACGATTCAACAATTAGCAGCGTGTGCAGGACCTGCCGACCACTCCCCAGGGAGATGTCTCCCCGCTCCGGGCTAGCGTGTGCTCTTCCTGGCCGAGCTGAGCTTTAACGGGTATGGAGCTCATAGTGCCGCGACTTTAGATGTCGGCGGCCATATTTTAATTCCGTCTGCAGCGATTTAACACAGTGAACCTGGCCGGGATGAATCCTGACTGGTCCACATGGACCAGATCAGCCTTATAAGGGAGGGGTCTGGTAGCAAGGATTTTAGCAAAAATCTTTGCATCAACGTTTATCAATGACAGCAGCCTATATGAAGCAACCTCACTCGGTGGCTTACCAGGTTTCGGAAGGACTGTTATTATCGCCTCAAGCATGGACAGCGGGAGGGAGCCTGCAACCAGGGACTCCTCCCACATCTGCAGTAGTTGTGGAGCCACTATTGCCCTGTATTTTTGGTACAGTTCTAGCCCAAGCCCGTCTGACCAAGTCGCCTTTCCCGACGCCAGGGCTGCAATAGCAGTGGAAATCTCTTCATTGGTGATAGGACCCTCGAGCACCAAGTGTGCCATTTCTGGCAATGCCGGGAGATCAGCGGACTCCATGTACTGTGTGAGTTCTACCTCAGAGCAGACATCCCTGTTAGACTAAAGTGATGCGTAATATGCACGGAATTCTGAGATAATATCGGCCTCGGCCTTCAGGGTAACCCCGGATGTCGCTGTGATGCCAGTAATCACCCGGGGGGCCTTGTCAAGTCTCACTGCCCTAGCAAGGGCCCTACCTGGTCTATCAGACTTGCCATACCTATGTGCGACTACTTGTTTGGTGACATACAGAACCTCCCTCTGAGCTAGGTTGCCCTTGATTGGGCCCAGCAATGCCTTATCGTTAGTCATACTGTACTCATTTTCAAGCAGCCTAATCTGCTGCTCAAGTTCTGATCTAAAGGACTTAGGAGTCCCGGTAGCACTGAATATCAGTTCACCCCTCATAAACACTTTGAGACCGTAGAATGGAATGCCACCTAGACTACATTAGTTCTAAAGAACTCCTCAATTTTAACACAAATTGCTTCAGTGAGATTGGGATCCAGCAACATTGCAGGAGACATACGCAGTAGGGGACAGAGTTTATGTGAGTGTGTGAAGACCAGAGAGAGCACAATGGGTGAATGGTCAGAGAATGTGTGTGGAAGGAGAGAGCACCTACGTAACCTCCCCATCCATTCAGTGGATAGAAGCCAGTAGTCGATCTGGGACATAGAATCGTGGACCATAGAGTAATATGTACATTCCACTGGGGTGAATAGCAGGGGTAGCCACAGGACTTTTCTTTTCTCTCTCTCTCTCTCTCTCTCTCTCTCTCCCTCTCTCTCTCTCTCTCTCTCTCTCTCTGTAGCAATAAAGAAAGCAATGACCAAATGGGCACTGATAGACCTGACAGTTTGCTATGAGTAGAATAAAACTAGGTACACCTATGAGTTTATCACCCTAAAAACCAGGTGGATTTATAATATAAATTATAAGTACATGAATACTGTAAACCTCATAGAATTATTTCACTGTATGTCATGGCAGGCGCAAAGTACATAACTCATTAAAACCTGCTCTGTATATGAATATCATATTAAACAATTAATAAAACAACTCCTAATCACCAAGCAGCTGTACCAAGAATGCCAATATTTAATAGTTATATTTTGCTTCTGTTGATTAATGTATAATTGACCATCACTGATCGGCAGGGCGCCGCTGTGGACACATAACTGGTACTGAGTCATGGTGTGAGAAACCTGAAGGCGTCTCACCCGCTAGTCCCCGGGGAGCTGTTATCCAGGTGGCCAGGACACAGCCATAGCTTTTGGAACCAGTTCCTCGGGGTGGACCAGTGCAGGAGGATCAACTGGACGAGGGTCTTCAGGGTGTGTAAGTGGGACACCGGAGGGTGAGGCGCGGTATCCCCTTCCTTGAAACACCCTTTTCCCATCTTACCAGGTGGGATACCTAGGAAGTCACCCCCCCTGCCTTTCCCGCAACAAACACTTTCTGACAGACAGTTCACCATGAGCAACAATGGACTAATCCTAGGGCCTTATACCTGACATGTCCCACCACTATGGTCAGGCAAGGTCAGGCAATTATGGATCATTACATAGACCTGACTTCCATTACACTTCCCCACACGGATAAAAGGCGGAGTGCGAAAGCACACCCTGAGCGAGGCAAGAAACACGAGGAAACAGCAGTTCCACAATGGCAGTTTAATACAAGGCGAAAGACGACAAGACCAGAGAGGGTTACACAGAAGGAAGGACCCTTGACCTGTAAAGACTGTTACTTCCGTGAGCCTTGCAAAGTAAGAAACCGAAGACCAGGAACTAAGGCTGATCAAACCTGCACAGTGTGTCAGAGGTACCCGGGCTCTCCCGCTTCGATAACCAAGGCGGGGAGGAGCGATTGCCGCCATGGTACTGTCCTTGGCTCCTACAACAAGACAGCATCAGAAAAGACAGCACAGATGGTGTTTCAGAGAGACTCATACCAAACCAGCTTGTGTTTTGAACCATGGATGCCAGCGGCAACATTGTATAGAGAGGACACTGTTAGTGATGAGCGACGAGAATACAATTGGAAGCCAAAGGAAGTAATTGAACTTTATAATTGAACTTTGGGAGGTCAAGAAAAGATACCAAACACAGAGTGGTCCGGCGACATGTGGGTGCTCATTCGAACGTCTCTGTTAGGTATCCAACTGATGCAGAGTGTGAGAGAAAGAAATATTAAGATCGAAGTGGTCATACAACAGGTCAAGCTAAACCCTGTGAACATTTGAAAGTCTTTGATAGTTTTGGCATTTGGTCATATTTTAAATTTCAAACGACATTTCATCCTTATCTTGCAATTGTTCGTTCAAGCCTTTCAATCATAAGTTTTCATTGCCATTTGACACTTTTGGATTTGTGCTAAATTTTCACCTTTTCATCTGTCTACCCAAGTAGGCCACTGACCATCTAGCTTCCATCAAGCAGTAGCTGCCTATTGTTTCTCCCATAGTAAGTTGAGATCTCTTAAGGTGAGCCTTTGCTGGTGCTCCATCTAATTCCTTCATAGTGGGCACATTAGGATTTTGCTCGCTAACTTTACCCTCTGGTTTATATAGATCCTGGGACCAATTAGGGCACATGTCAAAGGACCATAGGACACCCTTCCATGCTAACTCGGTTAATAGAGCAGTCGCTGCATTCCAGGTTAGTCATTCTAGCATGTTTTTTAACTGTTTAAAGTTCCCCATTTAAGTGTTTCACTCGGACTCACCATTGGTGGGCTTTGCGCCCAGCACTCAGCATGGGTTCTATCTGGGTCTCACTCACCCTTAGCTCTGGGTTTCAACTCTGGTGTGTTTTGATGTCACTATATTTATTTATTTTTTGGTATATTTGACATTCTTTTAATCACTGTTCTTCATTTTTTTGTTTAATTAACTGCAGTGTTCATGCAGCTTATTGTTGAATAGGGTTTTAATTGTAATATTACATAGTTATGTTTTTGTTTTTTCTAGTATGTGTGCATCATCCTCCTGATGAAGACGTTGTATAAATTAACATTCCACGTCGAAACCGGTTGAGAAAAACTCAAAGGGATGCGATCTGTACTTTTGCTGTGATCCACCTTTTCAAAGGATTTGTGTTTTACACTCTCTATGGTTTTCTATATAAACTATAAAATAATGAATGTTCTTTTGGGGAGAAATCATGAATTGTGCTCCTCATATGTCTATAATTCTATTTCTCTGGTTTTTAACAATTTGTATGAATGTCACTGATTGCTGAGGTGTGCTTGAATACTGCACTATGAATGGAAAGTATGTGTGATTTTTACTAGCCTTCTTTTAGGCAAAATAATGTTGCTGCTCTGCTGTGTTTTCTAAAAATTGTGTGGTGTTAATTTGTGATTTATTCACTTTTTCTAATCTTTGTATCATTTAAAAATACATTTTGATATAATTTTGTAAACAAATTTCTCTGGACATTTTTTCTGGTCTGCTGGTATAATAATGCTCTGGTCCAGAAGTTAGAGTTTTCCTGCGTTTTCACTTTGTGCATTACTTCAGCCCTTGGCTGTGCAGGTTTCCCTGCTTTATAAGTAGTTGGCACCTCTTGTGCCTCATGACTTAGTTTCCTGCGTTTTCAGTTTGTGCTTTGATAGTTTAATGTACATCACAATTGGTCCAAGTCCGGATGAGCGAGACTAAATTCAACAAAGAAGGGATCTGAGCCTGGCAGAGGAGGATCCAGTGTGAACCGTGAGTCACCGGGAAAAGAATTCTCTGAACCTCGTTTTTTTTTTCCCCCAATACGTTTTTATTGGCATTTGATAAACAAACAGTACAACCAATAAAACATGTGAAATAAATGAAGAACCCTTCCCTCCCTCAGTCCCACCCCACTCGAGTCGAAGCAGTTCACATTGCCTTTGCGATTGGTAATCGGGACATGCTCTCTGTGCGCCCCCTCCTCCTCTGCGTTGCTTGGCGGGCTCGGCGACCGACTCGCTCTATATAGTTTCTTCTTCCTGGTCCGGTATTATCCCCAAAAGGGTCATGGCTCTCGGGCACCATGCTCGGCGTGCTCTCTGATTATGATAGTTCAGTAGGGCTGACCAATCTGTATTAAACTTTGAGTGTTCTCCTTGTAGCGGGTAGGTTAGCCATTCCATTGCTAGGAGCGACCATATTTTTGCAATCCATTTGTGGTCTAATGGAGGTTGTTCTGATTTTCCATATGCGCGCCAAGGACCAGGGCCGCAGCCATCATCATTATGATGTATAGCTTCCATTGGGGTTTATTGTTGAGTTCATCTAGTGCCCCATTCAAGCCGATCATGGCCAGGCCCCAGTCCCTGCAAGTTTTAGACCCAGGACTTGTTCGATGGCGGAGTGGATCGTCTCCCAAAGTTGAGCTATTTTCTGGCACGACCACCATATATGGCTCCATGTGCCTCTCTGACCACATTTCCTCCAGCATGCCTGAGAGACCCTTTGGTAGATCTTGTGGATCCTAGCAGGGGTGAGGTGCCATTGTGTTATGAGTTTCATCCATAGTTCCTGTATTTGGATGGATCTTGTAAGTTTCTTGATTTGACTCCAGAGTTTCTTCTAGTCTGTTATGTCTATTGTGGTACCTGTATCGCAGTCCCACTTGGCGTTGTATGATATAGGTGGTTTTGGCTCCCCTTATTTAATAATCTTATATATGTTTGCAACCACTTTCTTATCCCCTGTGTAGGTGCTGAGATATTTCTCATCTGAACCTTGTTTTGAAAGGGATCTGAGCCCAGCTGACGGGGATCCAGGGTGAATACCCAAGTTGAATACTGGTGAAAGGAAAAGAATGTTTGCATATTGTTTTTGATACAGTAGGCCCTCTGCATCAAGAGCTTTGCAAGAAGTAAAGACACTTGGACACTGAAGGTCCTGAACTGGGAAAATGTAACTATATCCCGTGCCGCTGAAGCCAGAGTGTATGCTTAGCTCAAGTGACCCTCCTTGTCCCGTGCTGAAAACGTGGGGCAGGGAGTCCAATGGTCTGAGCATCCTGACATATTACTTTATGAACACTTCCTTCTTTTGCATGAACATTAACCCACATTATTTGCAAATTAGTGGTAGGGATTGGTAATACGTTTTTTAGTATGGGGCCTTTTATTTTGACAAGACTCCACTAGACTGCATTATTATTATTTGATGGTCATAGCTTGCTCCCATCTGTAGATTTAGGTTTAGATAGGCGTTTATCACACCCTTGTGTAAGTTCAATAAACACCCTTGCACTGTGGTCACTTGTGTCTGTCTTACTGTTGATACCATGCCTTCCTTACAATGGCCAAACACAACACATTTAATTTGAGTAATATTACAGTGGTAGCGCTGAGGCACACGTATCCTGGTATACATTACAGTGTACCAATTTTAAACAGGACTCATGGCATCATAAATGGAAAGAAGAGATTTAGCATATGTAGGGAACGTATGGTATCACAAGTATTGACACTGACACAATGGATACAATTTGTAAAACCTTTATTGGAAATGTTGGCGTTGGAGAAACTCCTATTCTGCCCTGTAACTAAGAGGGGAATAGCCTCGACCATCAAACGATAAACAAAACAGACCTAGTGGAGTCTGTCAAATCAAAATGGCGTATGCTAACAAAAACCTAACGCCTGCCATATCTCTTGCACAAAAAGTGTAAAAAGGAGAAAATGTATGTAAAAGGAAAAGTCAGTGTTCAAATGATAATGTGGCTACACCAGCTCTCCTTCTCACGTTAGGCTTCACAGCGCAAGGTGAGCCTTGTAGGCAGGATGACACACTCTGGCTCGGCTTCCAACACAGTACACAGTTCATAACCGTGCATCGAGGCCCGCCTGGCCTTCCATGCCCAATGTTCCTTTCTCTAACTTTCAAAATAATGTTTCAACCAAAATGCGGGTCTCCCTCAATTGGTATTAGACCACTTTCAGCTGTCGAAGTATTTCGAATGTGCGTGGTTTTTCTTATTGACCACCGCATCACCACTCCGACTCAGCGTTCACTATTTACTTTCACTCTTGTGGTTTGTTCACTCTTTTGGTTTAAACAATGTATCACCAGACAATTACATTACTTTATATAGCTAATCTTGCAGCTGTAATTCACTTTAAAGTTCATTCACAGGTCTGCCTTTCTTCGCATCTCACCCGCACGTGTGCAGCCTTTACTTGTGAAATGAGTTTGCTACTTCATTCACTTTAACACACACCGGTCTCTCAGGTCACTTGCCAACTCACCAGCTGTGTGCACTTCCTTCTTGTTTCATGTTTTCCGCTTTTCGAGTCAAAGTTTGACATTTGGCTTGACATCGCCACAGGGGGGTCGCTGGCGTCCTTGAAACACAATGCAATCTTCACTTGTGGGATCTGGCCTTCTCCACGTGTCTTTCGCAGTCTGTCGGAGGAAACGACCTCCAGTAGGGAAGCCTTGTGGTTTTCGGGCCCCTGCTTTCATCCCTTGGTCTGTTGCTCTGCTCTAGTAGGTGTGCCTTCGGTCCCAGAAGTTCTGCTCATTCGCATGTTCCGTCTTGTTCAGAGTGAGTCTTTAGGTGTTGCCTTTTATTCGTGTGAGGAGAGCTAATTGGTATCAGGAGAATGCACTTAGGGTAAAGTGCCTGACTTTGCCTGACCCAATTAACGGGACATGTTCAGTACGATGTGAGAGAGTTAGTCTGGTTACTCTCAGTCACCCTCTTCCTCTGCCCAGTGTAAAAAGGGGGTGGGGGTTCAGACTTTGGACAATCCTAAAAAATAGGATGGGGTAGATGAACAAAAAATAAAATCGCACCGGCTATCTCCTCCCCACTCCCTGAAGACACGTCACCCAGGTGATCCTCCCGCACTGGTCCAGCCTCAGGAACTGTATCCAAAAGCGATGGCTGTGTCCTGGCCACCCAGATGACAAGTTCCTGAGGACTAACGGGTGAGATACCCTTTGGTTTCTCACACATCCCACAAACATTAAGATCTCTAACGCATAGTAGTAAAAATGCACAATTCCCCATACCCTGGTAACTGCAGTCTACCACAAACACAACACTTCCACAAACAGCTAATTCAGACAAAACATTACATCACCAGGTAAAAGGGAAAACAACCTTTAACCTTTCCGCGCTCAGTGCATATGGATTAAGAAATTACAAAGTGCAGTGTGTAAAATGAGAGGATTGGGTGAGACACACCGCCTAGGGTTTTTCTGAAATGCCAAAGAACGTAAAAACACAGACATCAAACAGTACGTATGACAGCATTTGGTTGAGTTAAGGCCAATACCAGTCCTCTCTATTCCCTCTCATTCATTTGCCAATGCGTAAATGTGGCAGGGACCTGCAGCCAGACCTTTTCTTGAGAGTCCAAACCCAGATCACAACCAACCTCCTATGTAAACACCCTCTGGGCGAACCTTCCACATAAGCGTGAAATAAGTATCCGTTTACTGGCCCTTCATGCTATATACGTACTCCAGGTGCACCATAAACAACAGAGCCAAGAGGTGCTCATCGATGGTGAAACCTGCACAGAAACTGTCTCCTCCATTAGACACCGTCCCTTCCAGCAATATAGCCTGATGGGAACTGAGGTCTATGTATACAGGTAAGACCTTAATAGGGAGTTTTGGGTGGATTCACAATATAGGAGGGCTATAAATACGTCTGAACTGAGAACTTAAAAGTTCAATGTATCTCCAGGCAGTGAATCTGAGAGGAAAAAAAAAGGGAAGGGGAAACAAACTCTCTCTCATGGAACAGAAAGAAGTTTTCTCGCTAAATATTTTATAAAAAGGGGGAGCTCTTAGGCTACCATACACTTTCCGGCCAGTGTTCGTGGACAATAACAGGGAACAAAGACCAACCCCTCTGCCCATGTAGTTCATAAATAAACGCTGAGCCAACCACTGCACACTTTTGTCATATATAACACCCCATGAACTGTGTTTTAATTCACAGTATGCTAGCCGGCCAAGCAATGCAGGTTAGTAAACACAGCGTTGCTTGTTTTTTTTCTTCTGTTTGCTAATATCAATATGGTTGGCCGGTGACAAAATGCCCTGGGAGCACCAACTGTACACAGAGACTGCATAGTCCAACAGTCCCCACTCCATATAAGTATTCCCCCTCCTTTCAGTTGAGCCACTAATCTGAGCACGGCCAGAGCTAAAAACGCTCCTTACGCCACTGGCGCTGTGCACGGAGTGAGCAGTACACATGACCTGCTGACGCCTACTACTTTTCCCACATTGGGCAAAATAAGGCCCTGGCAAATTGTGAAGGCCTACCTTATGGGGCTTTCAAAACGGCCGGCCAGTGCGCCGACGTGCATTCCTCCCTCATTCGCCCCTCTCTCTGCCTGCCAACCGTCACGCTTTTTCTTATTCCATGGATATTCCACCCATATCGCCCGGCAGGGGAGCTTCATTAAAAACTGAGGTGAAATCACCTCAAAGACACACCTGCTCCCCCTGCTGATGGGAGAAACCAATCCCCTCTATTTTAAGCCTCACAAGATCACAGAAACACAGAAAGAAAAAGAGGATGAAAGGGGACAAATAAATGGTCCTTCCTTTTCATCTATCTTCCTCTCTACCTGTGGTGTTCCCCAGGGGTCTAACCTCCCGCCCTGGCTTTTCAACCAATACCTGGCAACTCTTGCCCACTGCATTGCCATTTTCTGCTCAAATTTCCAGTGCTACGCTGACGACACTCAACTCATTTTCAGGCTGCCCTCTGCCACCTCCTCTCCCTCTCTCATCTCTGATTGCCTAACTGCCATTCAAGATTGGTGTGCTGCCAATGATCTTTGTCTGAATGCCAGCAAGACGGTGTCACAGATTTCCCCCCTTCTCACCTGTTTTTGTTGTTTGTGGGAGTTCTTCGACAAAGTTTTCTTTCGTAGAGTTCGGGTCTTGTATAACCCTGAGTGCAGGTCCTCGGGTTCCAGCGTGCGTTCAGCGTTCCGAGTCCTGGGATCGTTCAGATGTCCGTGAAGTCCGAGGGAATCCAGGAAAACAGTAAAGAGTGCACACGGAAAACGAGTGCACGGAGATCCAGGATGCAAGGAGGACAAAAGGAGGGTAAATGAAGGAGGAGGAAATTAGGGGAACTGGGAGCCAGGAATCAAAGGAGAAACAAGAGCGAACTACAGTAGCACACGTCTAGCCACGGCAAGCGGTAGCGTTGAGACACGCAGGGCCGCGGGGGCATGTCCGCTTTATAGAACGTAATGTGTACGGCGTGGAAACTGATAAACAGTATTCCACGTTTGGTGGCCATGTTGGGAGTACTGTTGAGTGCAAGCCCTTATGGGTCAGGGACCAGGAAGTCCAGAAAGGACACCTCCGATGGCTCATGACAGACAGAGATCGTCCTCATCGGCACACCTTCACTATCCTTTCCCCTCACTCTCTGGCCAGCCTCCCTTGGCCCTGCTCCTACCCCCACCTGCGAGGCTAAGAACCTCGGGGTCATCTTTGACTCCACCCTTTCCTTCTCCGCTCACATCTCTAAGGTCTCTAAAAAGTCAAATTTCCGACTGCACCTCCTCAGAGGTGCTCTGCCTTTCCTCTCCTTCCCCCAGACGCTCATGGTATCCAAAGCTCTGGTTCTCTCTAGCTTGGACTATTGTAACAGCCTCTTTCTAAATCTACCTGCCTCTACTCTCCGCCCTCTGCAACTAATTCAGAACAGGACTGCGAGACTTGTCCTTGGCCTCAAGCCCTGGGATCGTATCTCTCCAGCTCTGAAATCTCTCCACTGGCTCCCAGTGGATTCAAGGATTAAATTCAAAACCCTCTGCATTGTCCACAAGGCTTTCTGGGGCCTTGGTCCAAAATACCTTCAGCTATCCCTCCGCAAATACCTCCTTCGCTCCTCTAGCTACAACTCCCTCAGGGTCAGTCTTTTTCTAAGAAACGAGCTGGGGGTAGATCTCTGTCTTCGGCTGGGGCCTCCCTCTGGAACAGCCTCCCTGCCACTCTAAAACTTGAGGAGAACCATCTCCGGTTCCGGAAGCACCTCAAGACCTTCCTCTTTTCTTCTGCCTTCGCTCCCCCTCTCCCCTGCTGATTTGTTCTCTCTTGGCACCGTGCACCGGGCCACCCTTTGTCCTTCGGGCCCAGGTACCTGCTCATCCTGCCACCCCCCCTGCACTGCCTCTGGGCCACCTCTTGCACTGGGGTCTGTATCTGTACCCATACAGCCCCCCCTTTTTCTTCCTGCACTTATCAGACCTACCCTGTCTGCTGCCTTAAACCTAGCACTTGCAAATTGCTGGCTGCATTACCACTGTTTGTTGCCTTTATTATTTATTTATTGTTATTTATCTGTTTCTCCTCTGCTTCGTACTTTACACTTCTCACCCCTTCCATGCACGTTTCCCCTCTCCCCCCCCATGCACTTGCGCGTTCTCAATGTCACTGGGTCTAGTAAGATCGCTGTTTTGTTCTCCCCTGTTCCCCTCCCTTGCCTTGTCGCGCTCTGAAACACTTGTGTATGAGCGCGATAGAAATAAAATATCAATGGATGAACATAGACATATATATTATTATTATTAACAATAAACCACAGAGGTTGCTGAACAACACATACATGAAACGAATACCACTTTAACCTGGCCATAAGATTTAACATAGCACACATTTTATTACCATGTTATTTCCTTTTTTCTCTGTTATTTCATTTAAATAACCATGACAGCAAGCTTTGTTTTCATTTACATTTTGTTGTCCCATTTACTTAAAGATCTTTGTTTGTTTGTGCATTTATATAGCGCTACGAACCCTCAGGTATCTGAGTACTGCTTATTTCCTACGGTGGGGATGAAAGGCTGAGTTTGGCCCTGCCGGGATTCGAACCTGCATCAGTAGCCTCTGCACGGATGTCAAAGCGAGCATTCTACTCACTGTGCTATCTGACCGGCTACGAAACAGTCTTTGATATACCCGGGATTATCAGAACGGTTACATATGCCATCAATCTCCTAGCCTTAGTCGGTTTGTTCAGCCCCCACACATTCCAGGAAATCAACGTCACTCACCCCCCCCCCAATGGTCCCGGCTCATTTGTACTCGCCATGATCACATACCAAACTGCCTAGAGGCCAGCGCCACACGACCACCTAATACATGAAGTGCAGTAAACTGTTTGCCCAAACAGTTTTAAACTTGTAAACCTCAACAACGGGAGCATCCCTACTCCTTTTTACCCCCCTCCCTCCACCCTGAACCCACCCCACCATCACCTCCAACTCGATGATGTATACCCAAACCAACAACCCCAGAACTCTCCTGGGAAGTTTTGCGAACAGCAACCTTTTCTCAAAGTACAGCTGGTGGCCCCGGCAATCTTGCAATTATAGCTGACTGTGCCTTCGGGTCATTTCTCCATGGGCAGGGGGACATGTCTGATGGCCCCAAAGTTCACTCTCCAGCGTCCACAATTCCAGGATGACTATTATTGCAGGGGTTTTGATCACCCGCACCATGCTTCGGGGGAAGCAGAATCGATGCCTCAATATAGGTGATCGCATCCGATGGAATTTCAAAGAAGTGCACCCTGCCCCGTGCAGTATGCATAATTAAGCGGGGAATAGAAGGGCATACTGGATCAGCCGAGCGTGGTGGAGACGCTTAACCGGATTGTAGGAACGTTGTAGCACCTGGATACCAGCCACAAATCAGGGATATATATGGACCTTATTTGATCTGAACTGCAGGGTCCCATTCTCTCTCAATAGCTTCAAAACGAGGTATCTGTCTCTGTAGTTTAATAACGTGTCTAGAATCATCCTAGCAGGCACCTCCAGCTTAGGAACCGGGCCCAAAGCACTATGAGCGGGCTCAACAAGAAATTTAGCATAGAATTGCGAATCCCCAGCAACTGTTTCAAAAGCTCTTCGATTAACTGCTCCATGGGTCCCTTCACTGTATTTTCAGGCACCCCGACAATGCAGACACATCACATTTCATCCTGATCGTCACTTGGTCCTTCTTCAAACCGACTATGTCACAGCCATGCTGTGAAACCTTGTCTTCCGTGCTGCTGATCATAGACTCTGCTTCAGTAATGGGGGTCAACGGATGCAGCTTCAGCCGGCCCCCATATCCCAGCCTCCCCCACAAGGGTCTCAGGGCTCACAGTCCTCACTGCTGTGCTGGTGAATGTATCCATCTGTCCCTTATTTTTCCCCACACCCTTTGTCATGCTCTGTGTTAAGATGGATTTCTAAACTCTGACCTGGTGGGCAGAAGTTTAGGGGGCCACCCTAGTTTAGTGCAACAGGAGAACCTTCTGCACAAACCAGACCAATCTACTGTAGCTTGGAAGGCGGTCAAGACTAAGTCTTAGAAGGGGTGAGAGTGATTGGAAGCCCACAATGAGAACACACAGTAAATCTCCACAGATTACTCTTAGACAGATGTATATCAAAAATACATTTATTATAGGCCTGATAAATAAACACAAATAAACCACAGTAATAATAAAAGTTACCACACACGTTTCTCACTATGTAACAGTAACATATATACAAAAATGCGTTTAGCCTAATGCTGATGAAAGGGGAGAAAATAACCACAACCTGCAATAGAAGGGGTAAATTCAACACAGATATCGCATTAGGCAATTCCTTGAAGTCAATCCCTATCTTATGCAGTCTAGCCCTAGAAAGTGAGGACCCTTATGCTCAAAGAACAGCAGTGAGTTAACAACACATGGTCGTGCCTAAAGCGAAACACAGGTTCTCTTCAGGGAGCTGTAGCTGTTCAGGAAGGGGGTTGAGGCGATGAAGAATAAAGCCCTACTCCTTGAGGAGGGTTTACCCTTGCAGATAGAGCGACTATTTTCGGAGTTCGGGAATAGCTGGGGAGTGCAGGCTAGCCCAACTAAGGTGAGTATCTTTTAGGGATTTGTGTGCATAAAAACAGATGGATGTGCCAGGGGGACACCGGAAAGTGATGCAAGTACTCACTGACCCTCGACACAGTCCAGACCAAACTTTTTCAGTTTAGTCCACTTTGCTAGTAGGTTTCACGCCTGCCGTTACAGGACGCTCCGGCTCTCAGCGGCAGGGGGACAGGATGATCGTCCGTGGCGGGACATTAGCCTTTGCTCAGCTCTCGAAGAAAGGAGAAGGATAGTTCTGGTGCAGTACATCTCAGGACACAGTGGGTGCTGAGAGTAGTTGGTCCCACTACTCCAAGGGGTTGAAGCACCTTTGCAGGCCTTTTTGGTATGATACAAAAGCAGGGGTGCGACGGGACAACAGCGGGGTCAGGGTGCCAATCCTCTACTCCGGGTTTGAAAAACGCCATTGTGTCCTCTGCTGTTAGGGCCCCTTCAATATCATCAAACGCGCTCTGTACAAGTGCAGTCCACCGCCACGCAAATTCCTTCTTCATGAGACTCCTGAGCGGTTCAGCCAAGGTGGCCAGGTTTCGTATGCACTTGCCACAATACGTGGCCATCCCTAGAAAGCTGCGCACCTCTGACACGTTCACCGGGGCACAGGCCTCTCGGATGTCCTTCATTGCAGAACACATTTTGTTCACCCGGACATCCGCCAGCTCGTAGGACCTCCCCAGTTCCAGGATGCGCACTAGCGTGATTCTGGGCTCGCCTAGTATCTGGCACCTCAATTTGCCTGCGAAAGCTAAGGCACAACTCCTATGGAAAACCAATCCCTCTGGGGGGTGCTGTTGAGCAGCCGTCAAGATGGCTGCCTAGCTCTTCAGCTCCGTGCACTGCCGCTACACATCCGAGGACATCTGCGGTCTGCCTTTCTTCTGTGCCTATATATCCGACCCCTGCCTTGTCAACAACTGGGGCTATGTACCATCGAAATCTGGGCACGAATTGGACCTCTGGGGCCGGCGGGCGGCTCACTCGGCTTCCATCGATGCGAGGGGCACCCTCGGGGCTGCTGAGATGTGCAGCGGCTCAGTGGGACACCTTCCTCGGCCAGGGCCGCCCCGCTGCTGCTGCCTGAGTACCCGCCTATCTGATCCGTCTGCTGGGATTGCCTGACCTGACCGCTTGGGGTCCTGTGTCGCGTGTGACACACGCCGCCCAGGATCCGTACTGGGGGCACCGCGGGCTGGGCCGCATCCACGCTGACCCGGCGCCTGCGGCCTGGGCTGCGCGCTGCATCGGCTCGCGCCGGCCAGGACCCCTTTCAATGGTGAAGAAGGGAGACATGTCAGGATTGCCCAGTAGATCTTTCAAAAGATTCTCAACTGCCAGTTCAAGACGGGCCTTCAGCGCATTCTTCGGGACACCAACAATGCGTATATTATTTCTACGCGATCTGGATTCGAGATCATCACATTTGGCCCTGACCGCCTTCATGTTCATGACCAAGGTGGATACAGTACCCTGAAGTGTGGCTATATTGTCTTCGTTGGTTCCAATCCTGTTTTCGGCCTCCGTGATTCTCGTTCCTTGCTGGTTTAGTTTAGCTCTGAGTGATGCTACCTTGGCGTTAATGTCGTCAAGCTTTTCATGGAAGGCTGCAAAGTTTCTAGCCATCGATTCCATCATCACTGTCAGGTCTGTGGCCGGTGCCTCAACAGGGAGTGTGTCATCCACTTGATCGCCTGATGTGTGGGCCGAGTCAGACCTCGGGGTGACCTTAGCAAATTTGTCCATGGCCCCGGTTTTGTTGGTATTCCTAGATCTGTTGGACATAATAAAGGATTGCGTTAGAGCGCTGAGTGCTCAGAGCAGGATCTTGTATGAGTGTGTTGAACCAGGAGGCCATGCGGTGTAGAAGTGCGAGAGAGGGCACATCTCAAGCACCACAGTTGGGGAGACACAGGTCAGTGGAACAGATCGCTAATCCACAATCGCACAGACAATTGTTAGGCGGAGGCGGTACGGCCACCGGCTTCATGGGGGTGTGGATATGTTGCTAGCATAGTGCCACCCTGGGGGATGCGGCCAGTGTATGGGCAAGTCCCAGAGTCAATGCAACAGGAGGGGTAGGCAGCGAGAGCACGAGTGCTGATAGGTTTGCGCAGGAAATCACTGCGTTCAATTACCACATGGTGTAGCAAAGGCAATGTCCAGTAGTGTCCCAAAGTTGCGCCAGAGTAGTAATGCCGAATTAGCAGGTGAACATAGCGACAGGGAGAGGGCGTCGTGGTAGGGCGCCTCTTGTTCAAAGCAGCCCCCCTGTCAGTTGGCCAGCCGTGGGCCGCAGCATTGTTAAGCAGGGGCTCATTTAGCCTGGGGCAGGGGACCAATGGAGGCAGTGCCAGAGAGGCAAGCAGAGGCCCACTGGGATGCAGATTAACAATAGTGCATCTAGATATGGACCCAATGCCCGAGGCAAAGTTAGCAAGTCATGGGAGTGACTCTGGGCTGCATAACACGGAAAGCGGCCCCAGCCGGGGGGCGGCTGGCAGTAGTTAGGTGAAGGGGGAGGTGGAGTTCAATGCGCAGTGGCCCCAGCAGCTCCTCACCTGTGTCGCGGTCGGCAGCCCAGGCCGCAAATAGCCGAATCCTTGGGAGATCCTCGGGGGGGGGGCTCAGATGACAGGCACAGCCTCTCCAGTGAAGCCACACCACCCAGAGGGCCAGGGGAAGTGCTGCAGGGTGGTGCGGGCGTGGGGCGGCCGACGGTTCCCCCGGCTCCCGGCACTCCAAATCGCAGGTCCGGATGTGGCGCCACTGGGCGGTCCCGGCAGTCGCCGCGGTCCCGGCTGTCGCCGCGGCCCAAACCTGGTGACTTCCCGAGGCCCATCATTGCGAAGATTTTGAGTTTCAAAGATCGCGACCAAATTCTCCGCTTTGCACGGGAAAGGGGTGAGCTACGAATGGACTCGCAGGTGATCAGAATTTTCCCTGACTTTTCAACCGGAGTTCAACAGGAACGTCGCCAATTTCTTGGAGTGAAGAAACTCCTCAGAGAGAGGAACATCCCTTATGCCATACTATTCCCTGCACGCTTGAAGTTCACGTTCAACAACAAACTGTATTTCTTCACAGTGCCGTCTGAAGCGGTAAAATTCATAGAAGCGCACGTTCCCCTGCAACCTCCTGATGACGACCTCATGAGCAATGTTTGAACGCTACACTTGGCCCGAGCTGTCTAAATGTTATGCTTGTATGCTGATCAAGTCTTACCATTCAGTGTTCGCACCCATGAGTAGCCACGCTTCTGTATTCACCCTGGTACACAGCTCTACTACACACATCTCACTTTGCATCCCATACACACTCACCATGGAGCTACTGCTATACCACCCCATTTATCCGCTCACACTTATTATTTGTTGTTGTTTGAGACGCAGGGCTCCAATATTCTGTCGGCAGGCCTCTGTCTCCCACTCACAGTTACGGGGACATGCATTACATAACTGCTAAATTTACTTGCTGGGTAACGGAACCAATATGGTTCATATGTAGATCCCTGCTCTCCACTGAGTAAAACAGGGGCATGTACTATATGACCGTCAACACTGCTCGTTTTGTAACGGAACTTACTGGTTCCAAGCGCGCTTGTGCATGGCGATAGCGCACCCCACTGAGATTGCACTGTTCTTGGATATACCCCCTGTTGTGGGTTAGCCCCAGTGGGCTTTTGGACAGACTGGGCCAAGTTGGGGACGGCTCAGCTCTGTACAGTTAAGGGTGGGCGATGTTCACACTGATGATCTTGGGTTAGTGGTGAGGGTGGCGGGTGGGAATGGGGTGTTAAAAAAAATGGCACACGAGATTTCATGGCATGTGCATTGAAAAGCTATGAGCGCACTCCCGACTTTTGGAATTCGCACTACTGCTGGACTTGGGATGTTCACTAACACGTATATTATGAGATTAGATATCTGCCACTGAAATGTCTACCGTCATAATGTCCTGGAACATGCGTGGAGTAAGCAATAACACCAAGGCTAGTAAGATCATGGCCTTCGCTAATAGGCATAGCTGCAAGGTACTATTCCTACAGGAGGACACTCCAATGGCCATATTCAGAGCACCATGGCCCCGTCATGGGGCCCCGCTAGATTCTTCACTTCCTACTCCTCCCAATCCAGGGGCGTCCTCACAATGATTCATAAATCAATTAAATGTATACTGCATAAAAGCTATATAGACCCTGAAGGTCGCTACGTCATACTGCACTGTACTCTGGTGAATAAAGAATACTTACTTGTCAACACCTACTGCCCCAACGTGGACTCTACTGAGTTCTTCGGCGCGGTAACAGCTATATTGCTAGGCTATGTAGGAATCCAGATTATATGGGGGGGAGACCTGAACCTTATTCTAGACACTGTCCTGGACAGAACTGGCACGGCCCCCCCGAGCCCTGTCCAGCGCTGCACGCAGACTACATGACCACATGCGGACACTTAACATTTTGTGATGTCTGGAGGACACTACACCACCAGCGTCGGGAATACCCTTATTACTCGTCCGTGCACGACAGTTCATCCAGAATAGACCTGTTTTTTGTGTCGAGTAAAACCATGGGCAGGGTGGAGGGGTCCTGGATTCTACCTCGCACATTATCAGACCATGCTCCAATTACACTATCTGTGAAGCTAGGTATACCCATCCCGACATTCAGCAACTGGCGATTTAAATCTGAGGCCCTCAAAGATATTGTGTTCAAGGCCGAATTTCTGGCAGACATCGAATCCGTCTTTGAGCACAACTCTCTTCAGGGCACATCAGCTGCGGTCAGGTGGGATGCCTTCAAAGTGTACATGAGGGGAATGTCTATCTCACATGAGGCTGGGGTTCTGAAAGCAATCAGAGCTGCCTTCGATCGCTCTGAAGCAATTGGAGCTGCAATGCTCCACAGGTGCTGACCCCGCTATACTCGCCCAAATTAGTGATGAACTCCAGGCATACAACGTGCTTGCTACCAACGAAGTCCAATACTTCAGGTGCCCACAGGCCGCCAGGAAATATGGCGAGGGGGACAGACCGGGGAAAACACTAGCGACAATGGTGAGAGGGGAAACCTGCCGGACCCAGATCACCTCCATCAAAGATCAATCTGGCAACACCCAATGGGCGGACCAACAAATCTTGGATGTGTTCACCGAGTTCTACAAGTCCCTCTACTCCCAACCTGCCGAACACACCGAACAACACATACGTGAGCTGCTTGGCCAGATTCCCACCACTGAAATTTCCCCTACCACCCACGACCAGCTGGACTCCCCAATCACATTAGACGAGATAGTGACAGCCATCTCAGACCTTCCAAAAGGTAAGGCGCCGGGCCCTGACGGTCTTACCACCGAATTCTGCCAAGAGCACATTGCCATACTAGCCCCCAAGCTGCTCGAGGTCTGGGACGAAGCGCTCCGCGTCTCCATCCTCCCCCCTTCCATGCGTGAAGCTGTCATCGCGGTTTTGCTCAAGACTGGCAAACCTGACGACGAGGGCCGGTCCTATAGACCTCTTTCCCTCATGAACCTCGACACCAAAATCTTTGCAAAGGTCATAGCGAACCGCTTTCTGCCCATTATGCCATATTTGGTCCACGAAGACCAGGCAGGCTTCGTCCCTGGTAGGTCCACCTCCCACAATATCAGGAGATTGTTCAATGTTATGTCCCGCATAGATCAGGACGCCCAGGCTGTAGCGGTCACTTTGGACGCTCAGAAGGCCTTTGACATGGTCTCGTGGAACTACATGTGGCTGGTGCTAGAGACATTGGGCGTCGGCCCAAACATGATCAGGTTCATCAAATTATTATACACCTCCCCAGTGGCGCGAGTAAGAGCTAATTCATTGACATCTGACCTTTTTACGCTCTCCAGGGGCACCCGACAGGGCTGTCCCTTCTCCCCTATTCTTTTCGATAGAGCTGATGGTGGACCATGTCCGTGCACGCCACGCCCGCAAGGGAATAAGATTGAAAGATGACCCCGAAATTATATCCTTATACGCGGATGATGTCCTATTATACATTAGAGAACCCACAACCCATCTTGACCCTATACTGGGAGATATCACTCGCATCGGCACCTACTCCGGATTCACAATCAATTATTCGAAGTCGGAGATCTTCCCGCTTACTAAATCTATTCAACAACCTGCCACCAAATACCCCCTTTGCTGGTCCCCGAACTGTGTCAGATATCTGGGAGTGCAGATATCCCTAACTAAATCCACCCTACTTGCCGATAATTATTCTGCGGTAGCACAAACAGTTGAGGCCAAGAAATTATGGTGGCGCTCTCTCCCATTGTCCATGGCTGGTCGGCTTTCCCTCATTAAAATGATTCTGCTCCCCAAGCTCCTTTACATTTTCAGCAACATTCCTATATGGCCTGGGAGGGAATACTTTGCTAAACTACACACACTGTGCGCACAGTTCTTATGGAACTCCGGCGCAGTGCGTAAGAAGTGGACGGACATGGTGCTCCCATACAAACAAGGGGGACTCACTGCTCCGGATCTGGCACTCTACTGGACTGTGGCCCAGGCCCAACACGCCACTCACTGGTACCCTGGTTCTCCAGCGCGGCCGCACTTCAAATTGGAGCAACTTGCAGCCGCCGGGACCAACATAATGTCCCTTATACTATATCGTCATTATACACCTGACTCTCCCATTGATCCAAACGACGCGACCATTCATGCCTGAACACACTTGTTGTATCCAACAACCAAGTCCTCCCCTTACTATAAATGGCTCCCGGTGTGGGCCTTCCCTGGCCTGGAACCCACACATGACACTGCTCTGGCCCGACACTGGGGGACACTGGGATATCAGGCGCTGTCCGACTTCTACCCTTAAGGCAGGTTCATCAACCCCCAAACATGGAAACAAGAGCACACCAGATCCGCCTTAGAGACCCTCCAATACTATAGACTACGGGCTGCGTTCCATACTAAATGGCCCTCCTTTCCAGACGAGCCCCCAGATAATCCGGCGATCGCATATATTGCTAACTCTGGCGGGGCCTGCGGCGTCGTCTCCTCACTATATAAGATCCTACAAGACACTATCACGACCCCAGCTCTCAGGGCATGTGACGATTGGGCAAATGAACTGGGCCTAGAAATATCTGACAGGACCTGGTTTGAAATGTGCCTAAACACCAAAAAAGTCTCCCTCAACTTCCGCCACCGCACCATGCAGTACAAGCTTCTCAACAGACTTTACTATACCCCACACAGGACCTCGAGGTACACCCGCACCACGGTGCACCTGTGCCCTCGTGGTGCGGAAGAGCTGATCCCTTACATATGTTTTGGACCTGCAATGAACTACCTGTTTTTTGGGAAAGCATTTTGAAAACACTCACTGTAATAACTGAAACTGTGGTTGACCCTGATCCCTTAGCAGTTCTATTTGGGGCCTGGAAAACGGATGACACTAGACGCCTGGCTAAATTTCTAAACATAAGCTGTATCATTGCCAAAAAATGTATACTCCAGTGTTGGAAAAGCTCCTCCCCCCTCTGTCTTTCAGAAATGGTTACATTTGCTTAGTTGGTCACAAAATTGTGAGGAAGAATACCTGACTATGCTTCCTGCCCAATCTCGCCCCAAGAACATCTGGGTTGAATTCAACACTTATCTTTGTTAGGCAGAATCCTGTGCAGTTCCCTTGGGGAACACTGAAAAAAGATTAAGACTACAGGAGTAAGAAGTAAACCCAATTGGTAGCAGTCTGTACCACCCAGATGTACCTGGTAGCTGTGGCTGAGCAGTCAGACCTCTCTCAAGAAGAGTAGGGCAGTATATAGAGTATACACAATAGGGCCAAAAACACAGTAGAGCCAACAAACACTGACCAGAGCTTTGTATAAAAAGTATATAATTATTTATTTAAAAACACACCTTAGGCAATATACTAGCACTCTAAATCAAAAGCAAGTTAAAACACAGTCAGGTAAAGTATACACACCTCCCTTAATAACTATTAGACAAGTCAGAGTTAAAACACCACTATTTGTCAAAACAGATGTGAGCGTGTAACCTAGATGGCACTCCAATCGTTAGGTTAAAAGGGGAGAAAAAGGTTGAGCATATAAATAAAACCGGTCCCAACACTTTTAGGAGTTCTCAGCAAGGGAATAAAGGCAGTCTATACTGTAGAGCCAAAGTTCATAGGCCAGGCCCACTTTAAACGGAGCAAAGCGAAATGTGCCCAGGATCACAACGGTTTAAAATGCACTAAAAGTCTTTGCAGAATGTTCAAAAGAGGTTGGGGTGATTCAAGAAGGTAAAGTTAGAAGGTCTGGGGCCAACCCAGTTGGAAAGCCAATGATTTAAGGGTCACCTTGGGCAAACCGAAGAAAGGGAGGCCAGGCAGGAAACAGTACCTTAAAGAGAGAGGAAGCTCCAGCAGTGGCAGTGGTTCCTGGCAGTGGTTGCAGTTTGTTGTTTCGACCAGGGGAGGAGAGGATCTTGTCGAGGAGGAAACGTGGAGTTGATGCACTGCACAGGGATGAAACCAGCCGCGTAGTTCGTCGATAAAAGGTGTGTTCCTTTTATTCGCGGTCAAAGTGGTGAAGCTTGGCTATCCGGCCGCCGGGGTGCTTGGCACGGTCGATTCGACAAAGTGACGTCTTTGGAAGGTGAAAAAGGGCGAACTGGTTGGTCCCACCAGCTCAGAGGAAGAAGACTCGTCCAGCAGAAGATCTTCTCATGTTGTTGGGAAAGTGGTGAGTTCGTTGCAGCAGGGCTCCACTGGTGGTGTCGTCGTTGCAGATAACTCAGCTCCTTCCCTCTTTGGATTCTTAGGTCCTGTGGCGACTTCTGGAGTTCCAGTCCCAAAGGCCCTGCTTTTATGCAGAAAAACCCCCATTCAACAGCCTAGATGTCACTCAAACAACCACTGGCCCAATCAGAACAGAGTGCGACTTGAGTTGCTAAGGCAACGCAGTCCAGGGTGCCAATTCCCCTCCCCACCCATTCTGTGGAACCCAGACAGAGTGGCACCATTTGGAGGGCTTCTGTGGTGTAGCCCGCCAAAAAGTGGAACAAAGGGCTCGACCTTGGTCAGAGTTACAGAGACGGACACGAACGCCATTTTAGAAAAGAGTTCTGGCAAAAAGACCCAACCGTGAATTTAATATTAAATAAATAAACCGGCGGTATCTTTAACATTGCACCAAAATGTGGTGCATTTAAAATCAATGGGAAAATCCCAGAGAATATTCCGGTGGAATATTTCGCGTGGTAACCACTGGCAGCAGCCAGAAACTCGACAAGGGGGGACTGGACAGGGCCCCCTTGAAAACAGACCCAGGGGCAATATAATTAACCCCTTCCAGTACTTCCACAATATGATGGTTTGTACTGGTTCTGTTCACAATTTAAGACTAGTAATGTCTTCCAGTCTTCCTTCCAGTACTTCCACAATATGATGGTTTGTACTGGTTCTGTTCACAATTTAAGACTAGTAAAGTCAATGGTGACTTTACATGCCCTGGGAGACAGAAGTCAGTCCCAGGGCATGGAGTCTATGTTTGGGGGTCACTATCACACCCCTGTGTTACTGCACTGAGGGTGCTGTGTAACACATACACAGAAAACAGATGATACCCTATGGAGTAAAAGACCCCATAGCCCAAAATCACACAAACAGTCAGAGACATACCTCAAATCATGCCTAAGAGTGGGAGTAAAAGAGCCTCACTCTTAGCAGGAGAAAAAAACAAACCCCAAAAATCCAGCAAAGCTTCTGGGGAACTCACTAGGTTTGGGAAATTAGCCTCATAAGAGAATTCTCCCTAACAATCTTAACAACCAAAGCAAGGGTACACCCGAGTCTGGACTGTCCCCTGCCCCGCCGGGTTCTGACCTCACTTCATGAAGCCGTATACCCTCTCCTTTCAGGTGACGCTCTGATGTAAATGCTGTGATTACTGTATCCTGATCAATGTGCTGCTCTATGATATAACTGTTGCATACATGTGCTGCCTTATGTACGTGCCTTGTGAAGCTCTGCCGTCAAAAATAAAAGTTTTTTAAAAAAGAAAACCAATCCCTCTGCAGAAAATAAATCAAACCTTACGAATATATCTTCTTTATATAAAAGTGAGATAATTCGCACCAAAAAAGACGCATACAACGTCAGGATTGATTAGGCAGGGTCCTGCACCAAAGAATTATTTAAAATTCTAAAAGAACTAGAAAATCCCAATCCACCTACAGACACTTGCTTGAAAGACAAACCTTGGTGCACCAGCATCCAAAATGCCCTTAACAACAAAATCATAGGACTCCAAACTAAAATTGAGGACAAACAGCAACAACTCTCCAACAACAAGACTACCAACCCTAGCTCAATAACGCCCATCGATACCAAATCGGTTTTCACATTCAAGAAAGTAGCTACGGTAGAAGTTCAAAAAATCATCACCTCCTTAAAACCCTCGAACTGCAAAGGGGACAGCTGTCCCACCCAGATCATAAAAGACGCAGCCAGAGATCTATCCCCCTTCATCACTAAACGTATCAACCTATCATTCAGCAACAACTCAGTCCCCAGCAACCTAAAACAATCATGGATTCTCCCACTCTTAAAAAAAACAATCACTAGACCAAGCCATACCCACCAACTTCAGACCCATCACCACAGTCCCATTCCTATTAAAAATCCTGGACAGAGTCGCCTACCTCCAAATTCAGGAATACCTGGAATCCACCCAACTGCTAGATCTACGTCAATCTGGCTTCAGACCTCAACATGGAACAGAAACTGCCCTTGTTGATCTCAAAAGTCAGATTGATGATATTAAAGAAAAAGGTAATGCTCCGATCCTACTCCTATTAGATCTTTCAGCGGCCTTCGATCTGGTCGATCACAAAATCCTCTGCAGCCACCTAGCCAGCGCAGCTCACTTCTCCTCCTCTGCCATCGCATGGATACAATCCTTTTTGGCAAACAGAACCATGCAGGTTTTCTCTACAACAGCTGCAGCAGATCCTATCCCTATCACATGCGGGGTCCCACAAGGCTCCTGTGTCTCCCCCACTTTGTATAACATATTTACAAAGCCACTATTTGACCAACTGGACCGTCTGGGTGTCACCTACAAGAATTATGCAGATGACACCCAGATACTCCTCAACATCACAGGCAACTACCATGCAGACCTCACCCGGATTAATGAGATATTCTCCATCATTCAGGCATGGATGGCCTCTCATGGCCTCTGCCTGAATGATGAGAAGACGGAGCTCCTCCTTTTCGGCTCTCCTAGTAACCTGTCTAAACTTAATCCTAATTACAATAATATCATTATCGATGGTCACCCCATCCCTATTGCCAAAAGCGTGAAAGCTCTCGGCTTTTATCTTAATGCCAACTCTAACCTCTCCAAACAAACTAACATGATCGCTTCAGCCTCCGCCTACACCGGCAAGCTTATTAGGGCCAGTAGACCTTTCCTTTCATCTAATAGCTGCCTCACTCTTGCTAGAACCCTCATACAGTCCAAATTGGACTATTGCAATAGCCTGTACTTAGGTGCTAACCAATCTATAATTAACAAATTACAGGTACTTCAAAACAACGCACTACGTGCAGTACTTAACATCCCCAGGCGAGAGCACATCTACACCGTTAGGAAATCATGCAAATGGCTCTCCATACGACAAAATATGTATTTGAAAACTATCTGCCTCACATACAAGGCATTAAACCACCTAGCCCCACCATATCTCACTAATAGATTTACCATGAAACCCGCCACCAGAACCACTAGATCCTCCAACACTTTATGCCTGAGAGTGCCTAGATTCCCCTTAAAAAGAGCTGGAGGTGCCAGCTTCACAGTACTTGCCTCTCAACTCTGGAACACCTTACCACTCAACATTAAAACTATTGAGTCCTTCCAGATCTTCAGGAAACATGTTATCGGTTGGCTCCTCAACAAAGAGTAGCACCAAAGACATATGGGTATACCTCCTTCTGCTTAACTATGTTTGTGAACTTTGTATACTGCTGTATATTGAAACAGTAGTAACCCCCAGACCGGTGCATACACCTTCCTCTGCTTAACTATGTTTGTGCACCCTGTATATTATTTTATATTGAAATTGTTTATATCACATTATGTAACCGTCTTCTTTAAGCGCCCTTCAACCTCTGGGTTTGGAGCACTATACAAATGAATAAAACAAACAAGCAGCCCTGTATACATTGTTGGAGCACCTCATGCTCCACGTCAGGCCAAGCACACGCCCCCGACATGCGCCGTAGTCAGCTGTGTAAAACGTTGAGAGACTCCCCCCTCCTTCTGTACAGCAGTCCTCATGGGCGACCTCTCGTAGTCCACATTCGCCATGGGTGTGAAATATTCTAGCAGAGCTGCATTGGCAGCAGTAAATGAATTGTCTGTGTGCCGCAGAGTCTCAAAAATGTTGTGGACACCCGGGCCAGCCGAGTAAAGCATAATGGACGTCATGGTTTCGTCGTCGTCCTCACCTGTGGCCATGAAGAACATCTCCAGTCTCTTCACCCACAGGATCCATCTGGAGCTCAGCGACGACGGTGCCCCATCAATGTCAAATTCTTGCAACGGGGCGAGGTTTGCCGATGAGCGTGGTACTCTGGCAGTTGCAGGTGCCTCGTCTTCCTCCCCCATGCTGCCCTGTGGCAGTGATGCCTGACAGGAGTGGGACCAGGGGTTGCCTGGGCGAAAGATGCAATGGCAATGGCAAAGTCAAAGGTGGGGTCAAGGGTGCACAAGCACTTACCTGTGGAGCTGCAACCCTATGAGACTCTGTCCACTGCTAACCTCCAGGGTGGTGGCTGCCTGCTTGGGCGCACAAGCACTCCCTTGAGAAGCTGCAACCCAAGCTGTGGTAGCAGCATTTGGTGCTGGAGGAGGGGCTGTCCTTCAGAGAAAATGCTGGCAGCACGTGGTGCTTGTGGAGGGGCTGTCCCTCAGAGGAAGAGCTGGTTGCCGCGTGATGCGCGCACCATAGAGTACGTAGGGGAAAGAGCTGAGGCCCTGCACAATTTCCGACGCATGTGCACTGCAATCCGGTGTATTATGATTATTTTTCTAATCCCTGCTCCGGAGATCGAAGTGGTATGATGTGCCCCTCGTCTCAGAGTTTTCTTGGCATCTGGCACTGCCAGCAGCTAGGGCCACAAGGTAGAGAATGCAGAGGTGGGGGGTGGTGAGGGTGCTGGAGCGGGCCGGCGAGCCGAGGACCTGTGGCGAGCAGGAAGGAGCCGCCGGAGCACATGCGGGATCACCCGCCTTGTCGCCAATGTAATGGGCCTGGTCCAGGTCAGGCCCAGAGCAGCAAATAAGGACGTGGCCACAGATGTGCTGCTGAACGGGTCCCCTGCTCCAATTAGCACATGCGCCGCAGGTGCCTTCTTTATTAGGCCAACACCACATGACGGCACACTGCAATTCGTAATACTCATTTGCCGCCTGTGTGTGCACAAGGGCAGAATTTATTGTACTTAAAAATGCTTCAAGATTTGTACGCACCACGGCCCCAGAAATCTCGGGGGTTTTGATTTTAAAATGTAGGCCGGTCTAGGGGAATTGGGGCATTGAACCGGCCTCCTCTGCCCGCATGTTCGCTGCCTAACTTCCTATGCACGTGTAGGAAAACCCACTGGTAGTGCTCGAATTCAGCTGGGACAGACAAGCCACCCATGCGCATTTGCGCAAGGTTGATACTAGTTCCCATCCGAGAAACGGACCATCGGTTGGTAGGGCCATTTCTCAGGTGGGAAATAGCTGCTTCAGTGTGAGTGGGCTAGTTCCCATTAGAGAAATGCCCTTTTTGCCCCCTAGTAGCCAAGTCCTGCATAATAATGGGAACTAGCCCACTCACACTGAAGCAGCTATTTCCCACCTGTGAAATGGCCCTATCAACCGATGGTCCGTTTCTCGGATGGGAACTAGTATCAACCGTGAGTGGGCTAGTTCCCATTAGACAAACGGACCTTTCTGCCTCTCAGGTCGGAGGGCCTTTTCTCTAATGGGACATAGCTTGTCCTCAACTTGTCCCAAAAGTACTCTTTCTGATAATGTTCAAAACAGCACTTTATTGCCAAACTCCACAGTGCTGTAACATAACTCCGCAATGGTCTCACAATATTTCTGATGGCAAATTGATAACAAGCCAAAATGTTATTCCCCTTCTCCTCGTAATGCTTATCCATCTTGGCTATGCATACATCAAACTGAGTCGGTTGCCCATCTCCATGCATTCAGGTAGTTTTAAGAAATTGTTGTCCAGCCCGACCTCAACAATGAAACAGTGCCTCTTTTTTTTCAAATAATTATGACCATATACTGCCAACATATCCTTCTGGAATCTTTCTTTCCATTTAATAACCTAGGAATAACCCAGTGCCTGGTATATTTGCCATAATCTTTGCCAACACAACTAACCCTGTACCTGCTCAGACAGGGCAACCACCATCAATGGCAAGGGCAGGGTCTTTGTCATTGCCGTAACTCATCACCAGTTAAGGAAGTGAACCAGGACACAGCCAGTATGTGCGACTTAATTTCTTTTTAGTGCATCCTTATGCAGTAACAACTCTCTCTTTTCTCACCCTTACACCAACCACCGTATTACTTGCGTTGCATTCTCTTCTAATGTTTTCTGTTCGCATTCCACACCCATAACATTCCCTCTGCTGACATGCCTAACACGTGAGGAGGCCCCCTTTCTTCTAGAGGACTTCATTCCTATTGCCGCTTACCATATTTTAATATTACTCAACTAGAGTTGTATGGCCAAGTGTGAATGGTTCAGTTATCCCCCCTGTAGTGCTGTTTATGAGCATGGGTTGACCCTCCTAGGATTGACAACGCATTGGTCCTATTAGGCATGAAAATTTGTTTGCTCTCCTGGCCAGAAACACCATTTGTCTGTCCTGGACTTGAAGACGCACTGGGACTTCTGGGCTTGAAGACAAAGATAGGCCCTTCCAGGGGTCAGAAACGGATGATGTGATGCATCGGCAGGGCCAAAAACCGAAGAGAGGCACCACTCACCTTGGTGTTGAGAGTTAACCCATCGTCAAGTTGGTTTACCCAGGGTACTGCACTCCTCGTCTTTCCACTACCCCTTTCTACTTTTGATGGGCTAGTTATTAGGTTAAGATGTACAACCAGGCGCCAGCTAGCATACTTCTTAACAGGAACAGGCCTTGTTCCACAGTATTTACCTTATTCTAAGGGTCCACCTTCTGCACTTCCTCCTTCCATCACCTCCCTTTTCTTCCTCAGTACCTCTCCCAAAATGTTCCTCCATTGGTGGCCCTCATCTTCCTACACAGATTTTGTCTGTACCTTTTCAAACTGTTCTCCAAGTAATTTCCTCCTTTCTCTTGTGCCTCACCTTCCATCTCTCTCCTTTTCCCCTTGCTAGTTTTTCCCTCTTCACACTGCTCTTCCCTTTCCCTTCTTTTGACACATTTTCACCTTCCTCTCCCATCCACCTCTTTAAGTCTTACTCTCCTTCCACTCCCTTCGCCCTCCTTCTTCCTCCACTCTTTACTGCAACGCTTGTTTCCAAACTCCCATACTAGGCCTTGTACCCAAGCCTCCCTGTATAGTCCTGCCCCTTTTGAAACTGAAAAAGGAATAAAATGAAGGCTGTTAATAAGCCCAAGTCCTTGTGTGTATAAAGTGGCGCATCGAAGTGGGCTCCAAGTGGCTGTTGGGCTGTTGTTGGGCTGCCCGGACCTACTCCTTCACTTCAACAACCCGTGGAACTGCCCTGGGACTGTTTCTCGCCCTGTTTACACGCGCCGTGCGCAAGAGGAAGGACCAGTACAAGCGAAACGTCGTATTGGCCAGACTTACAATCACTCTCTGCCTGACTCCGCCTATCCGCCCGCCCTTGCAGCCTCTATTCCTCTATATAGCCCTCGCGCACGCGCATCGCGCGTGCGCATCGAAGTGGGCTCCAAGTGGCTGTTGGGCTGTTAGGCGGTGAGGCTGGGAGCCTGGACATAAGTGAGGCCAGGTATTATATTACATGTAACCTTTTACTTTGTATGTGTGAGCTCAATGGTTTCAAGTCTCCGTAGTGGGCGCCCCTTGGAATCATCTCCTTGCACAAACCCTAAAAAAACTCAAAAAAAATAAAAAAATGTTTATGTCTAAAAACCTTGCAAAAAACGCCGTAACGGTGCCAAATAAGGGTGCGGAAGTACCACCACTTTGGGCACCAATAACTGATCATGATTTACTAAAACATGAGATTGCTTTTTCCTACGCCCGTGCCCAACCTTTACCAACGGGGGCAACTATCTCTTTGACACCTGAGCTTGTACCATCTTGCAGTGGCCCAAATCTCAAAGCCCCCCGTAAATGTTTTATGAGTATGCGGATGGATACTGGCTCTGTCCAAACAGAATCAACTATTGACGACATGCCCTTATCCCCCTCGGACACTTCCATACTGGCGCCGGTCGTGCTTGCTGCTCTGGAAAAACGTGTCAGACTATCCCTTGGGCTGTCTACCCCAGTCACCCATACGGGCTATAAAATGGCTGATGTCCACATACACTGTAATGATAAGCTCCACATGGAGAATCTCAATATCTCCACATCATCAGCAGCTAATGCACCTGAGACCTCCAACTCTCCGATAGCCAGCACATGGCCAATGCCCCCTACACAGCTTTCGCCTGACATTAACAAATGTGATACCAACACAGGGCACCTCCCTTCTAAAAAAAATACAAATCATCCGTTGGGCTTTGACATGCTGGAACCTTCAGGAGATATGCAATCTCTTGAAGCATCTTACCCGGTCCTAACGAGGATACTTAACCTACTAGATCGTGGCCACGAATACACACATTATGAATTGAGGGACTGCAAATCAACACTCACAGATATTCTAACGAAAATCAATAAACTAGAGGGCTTCATATTTGCAGACTCACTTAGACAGGGGGTGGCCCGTCAAGAAACGACGCCCCGAAATATCTCCTTAACAACATCAGTGACTACTCAAACAGATGACTTAGATACCCCTGGCAAAGAACCTCACACTGTGAAACCCCCCTTAGTTAACTACGCATTCCCGCAATCATTTGCTCAAACGTTGACTGCCCCTAAACCCGACAACACTTGCGAAATCCTCACCCACGCCCAACTATGTAGAGAGGTGGCATCACAGGCAGAAAAACTAGAACAGCTGCTATTCTTCCTCCAACCTAGCCAAGAAGCAGCAAATGTGGGGCATTCTTCGTCCACGATTGAGACTGGGCAAGGGCTTTATCCGGATAGCCCCTCAGCATTAACCAAACTATTTGCTACTATTTCTCAGTCTGACCCGTCACTTGAGAATCCTGCAATCGTGCTTGAAAATATGCCATGTACAGATGAGGAATCCTCTCCGCACCAGGCTAAACACTCCTTTGCATCAAGAAAGGAAAAAAGACTATTTTTCCGTGCTTTAAAAAGGAAAGCAGAGCGGCTAAAACTGTCTAAACCTGTACATGATGAACCGATTCTCCAAGTTGAAGCTAATGGAAAAAAGAAAGGCAAAAACGAAAGTAAAACTGTGGAAAAGGATATATCCAAACCTCCATTACTGAAAAATGCTGTAAATGACTTGAATTCGGATGTAACAACTCCTAACAAAAACACAAAAAAATGTCCCTTACAGCCGTCACATTCCCTTAATGAGGGACCTGGCCTTGTTTTGGCCCAGTCCCAACTATCAAATTTTTTTAAAATCATCGAAAACAAAACCACACAGAAAAGTAGGGCTGATGCTCCTCCACTTAGTAACAACGTGATGGAATGTGACTTACACACGGCTTCTGGCACAAGTGAACCAGTCATGGAACGGCAACAGCCCGTGCATCCTGGCAATGTCAGGGAGAACCTGAGCCGACCTTCCGTCACTCAGGACACGAAGGGAGAAGCCCAGCAACAAAATCAGCAGGAAGCATCTCCAGGCCCGTGTAGGGGCCTTGTCTTGCAAACGGGAGAAATACCAAAACAGTCCACCACTATTATAGGATGGGAGATTATTTCATTCAAGAATGGTATAAAGCGACTTAATCGCTCAGCCCTGATGCAAGCATTCAATCGCATTCCGGGGCTCCGCACCTTGCACACGACCGATATCGAATGTATAACACTGCCTCCAATTCAAAATCATCGTATGGTGTGCAAGGTCAAGTCAGCGATTATTACCAACCTATTACTGCAATATACAGAGGAGTTTTGTTTTATTGGCCTAACGCTCTACCCGTTTGATTCAATCGACGATGCTATATCCTTTAATGAAATGCCCCTTGCCCCTCCTCCCATTCCACCGCCGAAGTTGATTATCAATGACTTGCCCAGAATGGAAGGCACAGATGTAATTGCGCAACTGGCAAACTTATCTAATACCAGCAAAGACTGGTCCTGGCTGACCGCCTTACAAAGCATCCGAAACCCAGCCATGAATAACATACCTCATTAAGTAACCTGCTCCCCTATCTATTCTCTCTTGGAATTCATGTGGCTTTACCAACTTAAAGGCATGGTTTTGTAATCCTCGTATGAAAATTGACTTTGACATCATGTTATGCCAGGAAACCATGTGTACTTATGAATTTATATTGCCTGGCTACACTGTTTTTCAATTAAAAGCCAAACGCGGCACAGGTGGACGGCCACATGGAGGTCTGGCTATATGCATAACCACCAACTTAGATGTGATGGTCTTGGATGTGCTTAATGCAAAAGCAACAATGGCTGTATTAATCATGTTTAAAGGCTCTCACTCAAACCCTCTCCTGTTAATAACTTTATATCATAATCCAGCACTACTTACTCTAAGAGATGTGTTTAATGAGTTTGACAAGTTACTTGATGATATCCTCACCCTACATCCAACATGTGATATTGAACTGGGAGGGGATTTCAATGCCTACTGCATGAACTTCAGCTCTAAATCTCCAGATTTACAGGGTGCACACCCCACATGGCAGCGAGGCAAATTATGGCAAGATTACCTAAAATCTTGGGAACTTGACATCGTCCCCTTCTCCATTCAGGGCGACTTCCACACTTGGAGAAGAGCAGACAAAGCGACTTGTATTGATTACTTTGTCACTTCCCGAGGTTTACACTCCGCTAATGTTACAATCCACGAGCCTGGGTATGGGGACCACTGTATTATCCACTTGAAGATTCAAATGGACATAGTGCATTTACCTATTGATCATCAGCAAGGGTTTATAGAAGGGGATCGGCCTGGCCTGTCTCTTCGATGGGCCACGAAACTTTGTGATAGAGCTAACGAAATGATCTCTGCACGTCTGAATCTTGCTTGCAACACCGGGGAAAATTGGAAGTCGCCTACTCAAGGGAGGGTGGACTTATTTAAAATAACATCGGATGTCTTACAGTCCTTACGGGCATGTGCCCTTCGGGATAACTCAAGGGCAACCACTGACCCTTCTGGCTTCATTCGTGAGGCTAGAAGAGTTATGCGGCTAGCACTGCGACAGATCGCGAGTGCTGCCTTCTCATGGTCTGAGTATTTGATGGAAAAAAAACGCATAGTGAACAGATATCGGAACAAATGCAGAGATCACAAACGTTTTCTTCACAATCAGGACAACCAGAAAATGCTCAACACATTATGCCATAGGGATAGACGATCCACTTGGGCTCTACTGAGGGTGGGAACTACACCCCTCATGGGTGATCAATCCCTATCGATTTCTCCACAGGTTTGGCGAGCCTATTTTGAAGAAAAATTTGCTCTCCCTCTGCCTTTTGTAGAGATCGAATACAAATGGTCGTATTTAGCACATCCTTCTTTTCCCCCATGGGACACCATCGCCATTGCAGCTACGATAAGTATGCTTACATTTTCAAAAGCTGCAGGCCCTGACGGGATTCCAGCTTGTGTCTTAAAACGCGATCCTGACATGTGGGCTGAAATACTCAAGCCCCTCTTTTATAATATGTTGACATCTCTAGAGACTCCACAGTCTTGGCTAGCCTCCATTATTGTTCCAATATATAAAAAAGGAGCAAGATCTCAGCCTTCCAACTTCAGACCGATAGCTCTAATTGATACCGCTGCTAAAGTGTTTGCGATCCTGCTTTTAAGGGAACTTGAGACGGCTATCAGTGACCTCAAGATTCTTTCTAAGTACCAAATTGGATTTAGAGCAAGAATGGGTACCCCATTAAATGCCACAATCATGGCCCATCTTTTAGCTAAGCATAAGACTAAGGACTCTGGTCCACTATACATGGCATCTATAGATCTTACCTCTGCGTTTGACTCAGTCATTCGTGCACTTTTATGGAAAAAAATGGTTGTAATGAATATACCCGAGTACATAATACAATAGTGAAATTACACACAAATACCACCTATTTGGTAAGAGTAAACAGCGAAGGTGCTACTACCCACCCAATAAATATAGCTGTTGGCGTGAAACAAGGCTGCAACCTGGCTGCCACACTATTCAACCTTTATATATGTGGTATAAATGACATCTGGAACTCTTCGATCTCGTATCCGGCAAGGCTCGGCCATCTTAAAATACAATGGCTAGCCTTTGCTGATGACATCGTATTATTTGATCGCACGCCTAGAGGGATGCAAATTAAATTAGATCTATTTGCATCCTACTGCACGACTCACAATCTGAAATGTAATGTGGAAAAGTCAAATATAGTAGTGTTTAGAAACCACAAGAGAAAGAATCTTACACGTAAGTGGAAGATTGAAAGCTTTCCTTTAGCCACTGTGCCGGAAATCCGATACCTTGGCTTTACTATTTCTGACTGCAACTCTATCGCTATGTGGTGCGATGTACTACATAAAAAAGCGGCACCTCTTGCCACACAGATGCGGCTGGTATATTTAAAGTTTTGCAAATTCTCAATGCTACCGTTACTCCAATTTTATATCCTAAAAGTGGAATCTATCATCCTCTATGCATTAGACATGTGTTTGGTGGACATCAACAACCATCTTGATCAGATACAAGGATGTATGTGGAAGGGAGCCTTAAGATTGGCCAAATCAACACCGAATAGCCTATTAAGGCAGGAACTCGGTATCACTGCATTATCTGCACGTCGTAACTGGCGTTTATTAGCTAACTTTGCCAGAATGTTATATCCTCCCCCTAATTGCTTATATGAGGATCTAGGACAGTTAACGATAGCGCCAGAATGCTCGTCTTTCACAATTTACTATGCTCAAATGGTGCAGATACTTGACGGAATTGCACTTTTACCAGCTGACTTAGAATTCCGTCAAGGATATGTGAAACATCGTCTCATAGAAAATGACTGGTGCAGAACAGTAATGGAAATTGAATCCCTAAAGAGTTACAAGGAAGCGGCTCGCTTCCGTTCTACTAGAAGACCGCACAAACCCTATTTAATTCAGTTTCCCTGCAATAAAGCCAGAGAAATATATCTTCGTTTTAAATTGAATCAATGTCTCACCTTAGAACGAATTTGTGGATGGAGTCCGCATTGGAAGGCTATTGCAGATGCCGGTTGTAGGTTCTGCAATGATTGCTCCGCTAAGGAAACACTAAAACACCTAGTCACCCTGTGCCCTCACTTTGAAACAACGCGTACCCTAACTATTGCATCTAATGGCGTCCCAACTGTGGACAACAGGGAATGGCTTTGGTTGGCCTCGATGTGGGGAACGCGAACGAGTTTCATATTAGCCCTATCTAGACTCTTAACGATTATAAACATCGATCTTGAGACGAGGTTTCGAATGAGTAAGCCCCAGGGAAATATGTAAGACAAGAAAATGTGCGCTTGCATCTTTCTAATACTGTAATCCTTAGCAATTTTGGAATGTTACGCCTTGTATACGAAATTTAAACATGACCGCAACCCTCCCGACGATACTAGCAATATCTATTCAAACTATTGTAAAATTGTGTTGAAAGTTTTAAGAAGATACTAGCATATTCAGTTTGTTTCGTTATATCTGAAATCTGCTCTTAAAAACTTTCCTAACATATTGTATACACGAGAGTTTGCAGAATAATTTTGGCTAATTGTTAAAAAATGAAAAATGAAACATTTTATGTAATATGAAAAGAACTTATATTTTTATAAATGTTGTAAAAGTTTGTTGATCGAACTAATAAAACAACGGTTTAAAAAAAAAAAAAAAAAGTGATGGCTCTTCTGAGTAACTCACCATCTTCAGATCTAGTGATTTGTATCAGTTATAAATTGTCAGCTGCCAACTTGAGGTCAAGCAGCGCTGTCATGGTAGCTGCCTGACCCCACCATGGTGCCTCCTGCAGGCAGCTGCACAATAACTCTGCCAACCTTGAACCTCGTCATCTGCCAACTTCATTGCATACCCTCAAGCTCAAGTAGGTCTTTTTCACAGTCCATCCTGCAGACTGTGTATTCAAATATACTTTTAGTGGGATCAAAGACAATACCCACAGACCTTGCCGCCTTCTAATGCAGTTATTCATTCTTCAAAACTCTACCAGGTCTTGAATTACAGACTGGTACCTGGCAAAGGATAAAGTGGATAGGGTAGACACCTGTGGAATACCTTATCTACTGGCTATTATCTTTCTGAAGGTACAGGCCCCCCAGGGTCTCGTAGCATCATTCCCATGTGTCCACCTAGAAACATGGTCACAGTTCTCTCCTTTTTTTATGCTGTCATTCAGTTCATGGTTGTACTCAATATGTAATTCTTTTCATTGACAGTTTCATATTTTCAGTTACTTATATTCCATGAAAGTATAAAAGGCCTTATTTTAATGTATTATATTAAATTATCCATTCATTTATCATATTCAAGATTTATCATAACCATTAAATTGAACCAAAGTGTACAATATCTTAGCCAAATTGAACCTTAAATAGTTGCATGTTTTCCAAATGTTTTGTACCTAATTTTTTTTTCATGTCAGATTGTGGGGTGGATCCCCCCTCCACCAACCACCCCCCCACCCCTTACACAATCCAGTATGCCCTGACTCAAACCCACCATCTACCTTTGGTGGTATACATTTATTTTAAAGAAATTGAGGGGAGGGGGCAGGGGATTTTCAACCAGTTTGGCAGGGTCGACCAAAATCCATAAACCTATAATGATACTGTTAACTGGTGTTATGGTCACTAATATTCTCAATAAAAAGATCCCCCTAAGAAGGGGCAAATGTGTTTTTACTGGGGTGTGAGGGTCACTAGACCACCAGGGATGGCTTGAAAGGGGCGGGGGTGGGGGTCGGTGATCAGAGCATGGTAGTTATGATTTTTTTTGCTGGGCTGATCATAGGTTATTAATGTCATTTGTTTTGTTTACATGTTTTTTTACACGAGGAGCTGCAAAGGTATGCAAGTAACTTTTTGATTCTGCGGGATTGGGCAGTCTGGCAAGGTTTTATGATGGGCTGGGACACAAATGCAGGGTCAGGCCACAAATTACACCCCCATGTGTTTCTCGGAGTGGCTGTCTCCCACATGGGTTGACTGTCCGCTAGCCCAGGCTGCACCGGGTTACAAATTACGCCTCCAGGGAGGAATGGAGACCCTGCTGTGGCTCACTGGAACTACTGCTGAACTTGGGTACGGTCGACCCACATGGGACACAGCCACCCAAGGCCAGGGAAGGGACAGCACCCCTGACCATCCTGGAGCTCTGGGCTGTCATGCATTATACAATTTTGCTCCATGAAGGGGACCCTTCTGGGCCCCCTGCGGCTGCCGCTGCACTTGGGGATGGTGGGTTCACATGGGAAACAGATACCAAAAGCCAGGGACATCACCTCCAGCCGTCCTGGATTGTTGGCTGGGCTGCGATACAGCTTTTCCCTCTGTGGAGGTATTGGCACACTGCCGGGGCTCCCTGTTGGGGAAAAAGCTGTAACACAGGCCAGCCAGAGCTTCAAGTTGGTCGGAGGTGATGTCCCCAGCCTTGGGCGGCTGTCTCCGTTGTGGGTTGACCATCCCAAGCACAGCAGTAGTCCCAAGGAGCCTTGGCAGGGTCTCTGACTTTTCACAGAGGGAGAGGCTGTAACGCAGGGCAGCCATAGCTCCAGGATAGTTGGGGGTAATGTCCCTGGCCTTGGGCACCCGTCTCCCATGTGGGTCAACTGTCCCCAAGTCCATCAACAGTTCCGGTGAGCCCCAGCAGGGTCCCCATTCTTCCCCTGGGGGAAAAGCTGTAACAGTGGACAGCCAGAACAGCAGGATGGTCGGGGTGATATCCCTGGCCTTGGGTGGCTGTCTCCCATGTGGGTTGACCGTCCAGCAGCGGTTCCAGGCAACTCCGGCAGGGTCCCACTTTCTCTGGGACAGCCACTGCACTTGGAGATTGTCGCCTCTTATGGGAGATAACTGTCCAAGGCCAGGAACATTACCCCCAACTATCCTGGAGCTGTTACAGCTTCTCCCTCTGGGAAAGGTTGGGGACCCTGCCGGAGTGCCGCTGCGCTTGGGGATGGATGTTGGACCCACATGGTAGAGTCATACATGGCCGGGGACATTACGCCCGACCATCCGGGAGCTCTGGCTAGGCAGCATTACAGAATTTCCCTCCAGGAACAGATGGGGACCCTGCCGGGGCTCCTTGCAACTGCCGTTGGACATGAGGATGGTCAACACTTTTTTCTTTTTCAACCAGGTAGGTGCACCCACACATGAGGTACTGTTTTCATTCGGACACCTTTGGGAATGTGGGAAGGTAGGACATGTGTTGTTGGCGGTACGTTTCAGTAGTTCCAGGTGGGAAATGTCTGAAAATTGTGTGTCCCCCCCCGCCCTCCTAAATTTCAGACTTTGCCAGGCTTTTGGGTAATAGATTCCAGGGCGATTCGCGCAAGTCAGACCTCTGTGGGTTCCCACGGGAGTCTGCTCTCCCGAAAAACTTGGGTTACCAGTGGTTTAGCCTTTTCCCTTTGCGCCCAGGTAGGTGCACCCATACATGTGAGGTACCGTCTTCATTGGGACACCTGTGGGAAGGTAGGACATTTGTTTTCTCTTAGTTGGCATACCGGTTTCATGCATTTGCTACTGCACTTTGTTACACAACCCTTTCATTTCCCAAATGTGACCTACCTTTAGTTGCTGATTTAGGCAATGTATGCTTTTGTAACCTGCACAAGTCACCAACCCTTCAAAAGGTCTGACTTTGCTCTTTCAAAAATGGTATGCTTGCCATTTTCCTCACATTTATTTTCCTTATTTACACATGCCAATTACATCTGTTTAGGCCGTCAGCATAAAAACCTGTGTACCATGGCTCTGTTTTTGGCTTGTAGTATTGCTTGTGTAATGCAAAAAAATCTGTGATTTCCTAACTGGAAGAGTCAGGGGAATGTAGCGGGGCATTGCTTTTCTCAATATTCACAGAAGCCATTACCTTACGGTCCAACCATGTCCAGCACATACCTTTTTTATCTGTAATTTTTCCAAATTTTCCCCTACATATATGTTGCCTGACCTACTTTTCAGAAATGTATGCCTTTGTCTTCCCATTCAGCATCCTGCCCTCTTCTTCCTTTCCGTCCACGCATGGACTATTGGGGAGAACAACAAAAAAAAAAAAAAGAAAAAAAAATTGCCTACCTCTCAGAAAATTGATGGTAACCTTATATACATATTTTTTTTTTATTCCACTCAACCTGTTCTTGAAAGCATGGAAAATTGTGAATTCTGCACAGCAAACCATTTGTTCATACCTCTTGCAAGGAAAAAGCCACAGGCTTCTTTTCTGAAAAAACACAAAATGTGTTCCTTTTTGGGTATTTTCTCTCACCCCAATACAGCAAACTAGGATCGCCTACATGTGGGAAGAAAGGGGGCCGAATTTGGCCGAGATAGCACATGTAACAAAAACGTTACAGGGGATTGAATGGCAGCATACTGAAACCACCATAAAAGGGCTTGGCGAGTGGGGGATGGACCACTGGCAGTTCAGGTGTTAAAAACAAATAACACATGAGCTTAAAGAAATAGACAATTGGGTAATGGAAGTGTTTTTATTATGACAAGTGTTTACACTCTAAAGCAATAATTAGTACATATACATGGGTAGAGTGGATACATACTATACATTACACAGTATATTTGGCAAACTACTTTTTAAAACCAAAGATCGAATTGGTGGAGCCATATGGAGTGAACCTGCTTTACCTGGGGGGGGGGGGGAAATGGAAGAAAAAGAAGCTTAATAGTGAAACATTTGTGGAAAAACAGTTCTCATAACTGCACATGAAAAGCTGCAAGAATTTGAGAACAGGAAAAGTAAACTTTAATATTACAAATGTTCACAATCTTTCATCATAATATTTCCTGTAAGGGCTCAACAGATATCACTACTTTGCACCCTCAGCAGGGGCATGCGGATACACATTGCCAGAGGTTTGTGACACAATTATCAATTTATAAATTATTTGCTGTGCATAATGATGCTGTAGTGTGAACAGGTACGGGTAAACTATAGACAACTAAAGATCTCAGAAAGAACATTTCCAAGCTAAAAATGTCACTCAAAATATGGATTTATAGAACAGCGAGTTAAAATAACATGATAAGCACCTCACACTGCCTAAAATGAAAAATGTGATTAGAGTGGAAGGAACTCAAACAAATGACACTTTTCTGAAGCGCACCTGGCACTTTTTGAATCCATTATACTCTTTGCACTTAAGTCAGGCATTTCCAATATTCACGATTTGACTTGGTGAAGTAATATGGTTCTGTTGTATGAACAAGGCAGTTTTGTCAGTATTTAACATCAGGCATTTGCCAAGCAGAATGGCCGAGCAGGAATGTACACACAGATTTTGGCCTGTAGATATTCTGCCCCAGTTCCATAAAAGGCTTGATGAACTAGACGTTAGGCCTTGACCTGACTGGGCTTGGCCATGGGTAGCCAATGATGTTGGTGCACAACTAGGTGTGTAGGTGGCTACTCTGGCTGCAGAGGTTTGCAGGACATGAAGGTGCCATAAGAGGTAGACAGGTTATGCCAGAAATAGGGTATTGCAGTGGTCCATGGAAGACACAAGTGAGGACACCATAGGGGAACGTAACTCAGAAAGGAGTAAACAAAGAACCTTACTAAAAGGTTTTCAGTTGATAGCCCCTTTGACATACTGGATATATCAGAGTCCACAGACAGAAAAGCTAACATATTTAACCCTAAAGATGGCCAAAAAGAGGTGGTCCAAAAGACAGTAGAGGAAGGAGGGCCCACCATCAGCACCTCCAATGTGTCCCTGTTCAACTTGAGGCATCTATTACACATCCATGCACCCATAGTTTCAACGCAGGCCCTAAATCTGGTCGTTGTCTCGACAAGCAGATCTAAACGGACCAGGATCTGTGTCATCTGTTAAGAATAACATTGGAAGCTGAGAGAGCAGATAAACTTGGTAAGAGGTTGCATGTACATGTTATACAAAATCTGGAAGATGGAGGAAACCTGAGGGAGTCCATTTGTCAAGGTAGTGGGCACATAGTGAAACGGGGTGAGGGAAATTGACTGTACGGTCAGAGAGAAACAAAGAAAAACAGGAAAGAACAGCACCAGAAAGGCCGCCCGGACAAGCAAGATGGCATGGTCCATGGTATCAAACGAGGCGGATAATTCAACTAACAAAGCACCGACGCTTCCTGAGTCTCTGAAGCCAAACCACATCGTCAACGTTGGAGACCAGCACCCCCTCTGTGCCACCTCCTGGACGAAAACCGGATTGGGAAGTGTGGAAGAAGATTACTCAAGAAAGGGCAGACGAAGGCTTCAAAAAGCTTCCTAACAAAATTCCAAGATGGCCACTGTGACCACTCCACCATGAGGAGCGTGCTCCTCCCTGGCGACCCGAAAAAGGAGCAACAAGCAGCGTTAAAAACAAGACCCCATGGCAGCAAAAGCAAAGGGGACGACCCGAGAACTGAGTGGTCCCCAAATAAACTCCAACCAAAGCATTTGAAGGCAGAGAGGGGTAGAGTGAGTGGACCACCACGGATACCAGGCGGCCGACCGGGGGAGACGATGTTGCCAAACCAGTGCGCGCTGGCGCACGCACCACAGCACGGCAATCCAGTAGAGCCGGCACAGCCCGGACACCCAGCTACAAAAGGAGGGGGAGCGGATAGTATTCCCCTGAAATCCTGCACCCGCCTCGGCCCCATACAGCAAGCCCGGCTCTGTGTAGCGCAGGGCCTCGACAAAGCACGCTGCGCAGGGCCCCCCCCCCATGAGCTGTGATGCGCCCCAGCTGGCAGAGGGTAAGCAGGCATAATTAAGGGAGTCGAGAGCCACGAAGCGGACGCACCCAAGCCGCTCCCCTCCCAAACAACAGACATGGAAGTTTATGAAATTATCTGCCCCAATGCACCACGCCATACACTTGGAAGGGGACCCCCCTATGGCGGAGAGACCCACAGCATACCCAGACCCAGGCAAAAGCCCATACCATTCAGCCAACATCAGAGGCAATCTGCAGTAATAGAATGGCAACAGCACTAAGTCTTCTGCAGCATCTCCCCGGCCCAAGGCCAGGGAAGGAACCCGGGGGCGCGGCGCATGCCTCCAGCCCTGGACTCTGCAGGAGAGCACTGCTCAGCTCCACCGCCCACCTTCATGAAAACTAACCCTGCCATGCAAGATTAACCGAGAAGGAACCTCCATGGGGCAAGAGCATACTTAGAGGCCCAGGAGCAACGGGAGCACAGGGGCACCCAGGGAAGAAATTCAAGAAGCTCCTGAGCCAGTGTGACACCACCACCTTGACCGCTTTGATGTCACCTTTGAGTATACTAGCCCCATGGCCACCAGGGGGCAACCAATCCAGGCTTTAAAGGGGACCTAGACTCCCGCGTCGAACAGGAGGGAGGAGCATCCCCTTCATACAGAACAACTGGCCAATACCCCGGGGTCAAGAGGAACCTCAGAGGCCTGGGGGGGAAGCCACCCACAGTAAGGGGCAGGCAGGCACTCGCCATCACCCGGCAACTTTGCACAACAAGCCAAAGGAGGCCAAAGAGGGCCCCCACAGGGGCCAAGATATAAAAAAAAACAGGAAGGGACCCTTCTAAAGCTATGGAGAAAGGAGGGGGGAAGCCCTAGAGGTAGAGGATCCAGCAGTGACAGAGGCAGGGGTCGGAGGAACCCCCAACGCTGCTACAGGGGCAAGAGGTCACGAGAGAGGTACTGCAACACTCCTTTAAGGCATTCAGTGACCAAATGACGGCTACCCTTAAGACACAATTAAGCCTAATATGCACAGAACTTGCACAATCCCTGCAGGAAATCAAAGGTGACATACTTGAATTGGGTGACAGTTGATACAAATGAAAACACCATTCAATAACTCACTTAAGAAACTCAGACGATAGATGCATTAGTGGAGCAGCTAGCGGTAGCGACACACAACCTGGAGCTCCAAGCAGAGAACTTTTAGAACAGGGAAACAATGCAGCACATGTGCAAAGATTTTCTGGACATAGAGGCTGGGGGAGAAATTATCATAGATAGAATCCACTGCGTGGTCCCACAGCGAGAAGAACCCGGGGCAAGGCAAGAGAAGTGGAGATGGCTTTCAAGCGATTTGACCAAAGAATCGATCCTCCAAGCGGAGAGGAAAGCAACCCTGATAAAAGGTGAACGGCACTTCCAGAACTTTTCCAGGACCTGGCCAAATACACACTAACAAAGAGGAGGCAAATGGGCCCGGTGACCAAAGCCCAGATAAGGTGCAGGTGGACATTCTCCTTTGGAATGGTCTTCAAGTGGGAAGGGCGCCAACACTGATGAGGGATTCAAGATCCTGAATATTGAAGAAGGGGAGGACATAATAGGAGGCCAGAACATGAAAGCCACCAAGAGAAGCCACGGGAGTGGAGAAGAGTAAAGGGGTCAAAGACAATATGAATAGGCCATCCACTTAACAGCAGCAGTGGGGACCACGAGATAAGGGTTAAGATCCGGGTAGGGATACAAGAGGAATGTGAGCCTAAGGGTAGGCTCAGGGAGACAGGTGGAAACGGGGGAAGAGCAGAGAAATGGATCTCCATGCATAGTTATTCTCCGGGATGGGAACGAGACCCGGCAACCTAGGATGACGTTACAGCCTGGGGAAGTTGAGCCGAGTCCAGCCGGAGGAGGCGAGAGGGAAGGGGGGTGGTGAGGGGGATCGCTGCAACATGGTTACTCTTGGGGCATAACGGGGTCTGGGTAGCAGAAAAGGGATCCAAATACTAACACTCAACGTTAGAGGACTAAACACACCAGCTAAGAGACGGAAACTGGAGAACCTCCTCCAAGATAGCAAGCCCGACATTGTGACACTCCAGCAGATCCATATCCGTAAGCAAGACAAACACAAAAAGATGAGAGGGTACCCCCAGGTTCTGCAGGCCAATGACCAAAGCAAGGCTTAAGGGCTCCTCATAGCGTTTAGACACCTACCTGATGTTCAAATAATAGGCACAAAAGCCGACAAAGAAGGTAGATTCCTCTTCGTCCAGTTACAATGGAGGGGAGAACCTCTCAGTCACCACAGTGCACGCCCCCAACTCAGGGCAAGACTGATACTTGCAGGGTTTTTTGGAGACGCTAGACCAGTTCACAACAGGCCAGCTAATACTGACAGGGGATGTTAACTGGGTGCGGCGCCCATCCACGGACAGAAGCACGGACAGGACGCCCACATCTAAAGGATCATCTAGTAAACTACAGACTAGCATAAACAGAATGGCATCAGCAGATACATGGCATGAACTAAAATGGGACTCCAAGGGGTATACTACTCACATGCGCACCGATCATGCTCAAGAATTAATTACATACTGGTTTCGGTGACACTGCTTGGCCAAGTACGGAACATAGAAAGGGGACCCAAAGCCCTGTGCGACAACGCTCCCCTGCATCTAGAAATTCAATGGGAATGGAGGGGGGAATTCGGGGCTCTAGAAGTGGTGGTTCTCCTGCCATGTGCTGAGAGATGCAGTAATTTGCGATGATACATAAGTCCATCCGCGACTTCTTCGGGGAAAATAAGACCCCGGAGGTGCAGGAACGTTGCCTTAATCTCGAGCCAAACAGGAGAAGTCCCTCCTGTTGGGCCTAGAACAGCGCTTAAAAGGGGTAATGGAGAGAATGGAGAACGATAGGGGCGTAACGCTCAGGAGGGAGCATAGGCATAATCAAAGGGCAAATCAATATCCTAACTAAACAAGCAGTAAAGTCGCTTCTATTCTTGAGGCAGAAGTATTACCTCCAGGCAAACAAGACAGGCCAGCTCTTAGCCAGGCAGGTTAAGCAGAAAGAGGCAGCAGGTACAATACGCTGCATTCAGATGGTGGGGTTCGGGGGAGACGGGAAACCACACGTACAGAGGAGATCTTGCAGGCATTCACCAAGTTCTATACAAGCCTCTACTCTATGGAGGCACCGGACAGTGACCTCCAAAAGGCCGCCTTAAAATGTTATCGGCTAAAAAGAATAGAACAGAGCCAGCGTGACGCTTTAGAAGGGACGATTACCGAAGACGAGGAGCGCGCAGCAACCCAATCGCTACCACCAAAAAAGCCCCAGGCCCGGACGGGTACCCCGCCACATTCTATAATGCATTCCAGACCACGTTAGCTCCATTAATGACATCCCTGTTCAACTTCTACGATACAGGCCGCATCTCCCAGTCCATGGAGGAGCACAAGATAATTCTCTTCCCTAAGCCAGACAAGAAACAAACCCTGTGTAGCTCCTACCGCCCTAATAAACCTTGACGCCAACATCTTCACAAAAATTCTAACATATAGAATGGATAAAGTAATTCCCGACCTGATACACACAGATCAAGCGGGCTTTGTCAAGGTCAAGGGGAGACAAACATTTGACAACATTAGGCGAATATCACTCCTGCTAGAGAAGTCAAACAAGGCGGGTCTGAGGGTGGGGGTGTTAGCGCTAGATGCCGAGAAGGCATTAGATGGAGTCAAATGGTCATTCTTGTTTGCTACCATGGAGGTTATGGGGTTTGGCCCAGGCTTTTTCCGCCTGGTCAAAGCCAACTATGGAGCACCACTTATCAGGCTAGCTATCAATGGGCATGTCTCCCAGGCGATAAGGGTCACTAGGGGTACTAAGCAGGGCTGCCCCATGTCACCAGTCCTGTATGCGATCATTCTTGTACCCTTCCTAGCTGGAATTAGACAGGAGAGGGGAATAAAAGGGATTACATTCGATGGGGAAGACCGTAAGGCAATGGCCTTTGCTGACGACCCCCTGGTCGCGCTTACAGACATGGACACTTCCATCCCAAGGTTAACGGCACTCCTAGGGGAATTTGGCAGAGTGGCCGGCCTGAAGACCAACAACCAAAAATCAGAACTAATGGTGCTACAAGAAGGCACGCCCTCAGAAACATCAGATACAGGGCAATTTGCACAAGCAGGGGGATCCCTTCAATACCTGGGGGTGACAATAACCAGTACCTAGAGGATGTGTACACCAAGCAAACAATCTCCACCTGTTGGAAACTTTCAAGACCTGGCTGGGAGAGAGGAGGCTCCTTAACATATCATGAATGGGCCGCATCAATGTCATTAAAATGTTAATTCTCCCCAGAGCGCTATATTACTTTCAGGCTCTCCCCATGGCAGTCCACCCAAAATTCTTCAAAACCCTGAACAAACGAGTGAGTTAACTACATCTGACGAAGGAGACCGAAGGTGACCTGGAGGGTCATGGTCACTCCCACGGGGGTGGGGGAAATGGAGTTCCGAACTTTCAAATGCACTACGGAGCAGCTCAATTGAGGGTCATCCGAGACTGGTTCAACAGGAATCCCAACAGCATCTGGCGAAGGATGGATAGGGCAGTGGTGGGAAGGCCCCTGGATGAGGTACTGTGGTGCCCAAGAGAAGACAGCCCCCCCCGCAACATGTACAGAAGCCGAATTACAGCCCTTTTGGGGGATACATACGATGCTATGGTTAAAAAAAAGCAATGATCACATCCTACCCATCGGCATTCACTCCCCTATTCTGCAACCGACCGTTTACCCGCGGGCTGGAGAAAGGTGCATATGCCAGGTGGGAAGAGGCGGGCAGCATTCATGCAAGGGACAGGAGGTTAAGTAATTCCAGCCCTGCAAACAAACCATGTGTTTGCGGGAGAATAGGGACCGCTATGCTGAACTCTCGGCACTGGATCTCTTCTCGAAATATGAAACAATCCACTAACAGAGAATTCACTCCGCTTGAAAGGTACTTGCTAACAAATTTTGGTGATAGACAAATGATTAGTAAAATGTACAAATTATTCACAATGCCAGAGGCACAGGTCCAGTGGCCCTATATGAAACACTGGGCAGACACGCTGCCCCTCCGGATCTCCGTCAGAACAGTGGTGGGAAGTGTGGCAGCGAATCTCCAAATTGATGAGGGATGCAGATCAGTGAAATGTAGACCAGGATATTGGTACAGTGGCACCTAATGCGGGAGAAGCAACATAAAATATACCCCTCAGTATCACAGATGTGTTGGCAGGGCTGCAAAGAAGTAGGCACGTAGCTCCATGTCTGGTGGTCCTGCCCCACCCATAAACCGTTCTGGGAAGTGGTCAACAAAGAAATGAAAGCCATCTTTGGTCCCCAAATACAGCGAGAACATGGAGAAACTATGCTGGGCCTGAGTGACGTGCTGAACACACTGCTGACTAAACCAGAGAGGAAGCTGGTCCTAGCGTGGCGGCCCTCTCCCTAATTGCGCAAAAGTGGATACAAACCACGATCCCCAGCGAACACGAATGGATAGCAAAATTTTGACATTATACTTCACTGGAATGGAGAATATAAACTATACAGGGGGATTACGCTAAATTCAAGAACGAGTGGGACACCGTCCTAAACTTCCTGCACAAAGACTACCGTGAACAATGGTGTCCTCAGAGAGTAAGACTATTGGATATACTATAGACTATGACCCGTTATAGCCTGTACATTCGCCTCAGAACATATGCAGCCCAGTGATCCAGGGGGAGAGGGGGGGGATGGGGAGAGGAGAGGTCATCGGGGAAGGGGATTGTTAATCTTAAAAACTTTTAAATGGCAATAAAAATAATGTAAATAAAATTTGCTAGGACAAGAGAGAGCCCCGCGGCGAGACAGCCCAGTGCCCAGTCTAGCTTCCCCACTTGGGTGTCAGCCAAGACCATCAGGGTTTTGAAAACAATAAAAAAAAATAATCCAGGCGCTCAGCCCGGAAAGCCTGCCCACCACCTGCAGCAGCACAGCGGAAGGGTTTCCCATGGTGACAGACAGGCCGCTCGGCCGCCGGTCCGATCATCCTTCCCTGACCCCCCCTGCCGCTCCCCTTTCAGGGGCCGGACAGAGTGGCAGGCCAGAGACAGCACAGGCAGGGGGAGTGAGGGGGAAATCGCTTGAGTCTTCAAACCCCAACCTGGCTGCATGGGGCTGAGCTCCAGGTACCTGGGCAAGTGGGAAGGTTGCCCGCTGTACTGACGGGCCTGGCCATCGCTCTCCCACGGACGTGGGGGCCAGAACCTCAACGCCTACCTGCACCATGGCTCAGGGCTTGCCCGGCGTGCCGGGCGCCTGTCCGACTGGGGAGGCATCCCTTGAGAACGACGGGCTTCCCTCGGCTCCCGGCTGCTCCCACTTGGGACTTCACTGCCGACCGGGATGCGCTCACCAATGCCCGCCCGCATTTCAGGATGGAGGAGCGTGCCCCTGTCTGGCACTGCGGCTCAGGGGCAAGCTCGGTGAGGAGCCGCTCGGGACTCCCTCTCTCAGAGGGGGGGGGGGTGTCCCGGGCAGGCTAACCCAACCTGTACCACTTACTTTCTCTAGATAGTCAAGTTTGATAGTCTTCTCGCCGCTCCGCCAGGGCTGTTGCGGACCCCGGCAGGGACATCCAAGGACCTCACTAAACCATCCAATCTGTAGTAGCAACGGGCAGTGTGTGTACAAAGGGCAGGGACTTAATCAACGCAAGATTATGATCCGCACTTACTGGAAATTCCTTGTTCATGGGAAATAATTGCTATCCCCAATCCATATCACGGACAAGGTTCATCGGGTTAGCTGCACACCTGTCTGCGAAGGGTAGACAAACAATGATCGGTTCAGTGTAGCGCGCGTGCAGCCCCGGACATCTAAAGGCATCACAGACCTGTTATTGATCAATCTCGTGTGGCTAAATGCCACTAGTCACTCTAAGAAGTTGAATGCTGAACGCTGGGGGGTGGGAGTCGCATAACTAGTTAGCATGGAGGAGTCTAGTTCGTTATCGGAATTAACCAGACAAAATCGCTCCACCAACTAAGAACGGCCATGCACCACCACCCACAGAATCGAGAAATAACCATCAATCGGTCAATCCTTTCTGTGTCCGGGCCAGGTGACGTTTCCTGGTGTTGCCTTTCCGTCAATTCCTTTAAGTTTCAGCTTTGCAACCATACTCTCCCGGAACCCAAAGACTTTGGTTTCACAGAAGCTGTTTGGAGGTCATGGGAAAAAATGCCCCCAGATCGCTAGTCTGCATAGTTTATGGTCAGAGCTACAATGGTATCAGATCATCTTCGAACCTCAGACTTTAGTTCTTGGTTAATGAAAACATTCTTGGCTAATGCTTTCGCGTTGGTTCATCCTGCACCGGTCCAATAATGTCACCTGTAGCATAATACGAGTGCCCCCGGCCGTCTCATGGTCCCAGACCCGAAAACCAACAAAATAGAACCGGATCCTATTCCGTTATACCTAGCTGAAGTATTCAGGCGACCAACCTGCTTTGAACACTCACATTTTTTCATAGTAAACGCTTCTGACCCCCAGGACACTCAGGCAAGAGCTTAAAGGAGATGCCAAGGGGCAGGGCCTGGGACAGGTGGTAGCTCACCTCGCAGCAGACCACCAGCTCGATCCCAAGATGCAACTACAAGCTTTTTAACTGCAGCAACTTTAATATATGCTATTGGAGCTGGAATTTCTGTGGCTGCTGGCATCAGACTTGCCATCCAATAGGTACTCGTTAAAGGATTTAAAGTGTACTCATTCCAATTACAGTGCCTCGAAAGAGTCCTGTATTGTTATTTTTCGTCACTACCTCCCGCAGTCGGAGTGAGTAATTTGCGCGCCTTCTGCCTTCCTTGGGTGTGGTAGCTGTTTCTCAGGCTTCCTCTCCAGAATCGAACAATGATTGCCCTTAACCCATCGTCGTCATGGTAGGCACAGAAAGTACCATCGAAAGTTGATAGGGCACACATCCGAATGCATCGTCGCCATCATGGGGATGTGCGATCAGCCCTAGGTTATCTATCGTCACCAAAGGGTCTGCCGAGCCTGGTTTAGTCTTGGTCTGATAAATACACGCATCCTGGAAGGTCCGCGCTCGTCTGCATATATTAGCTTTAGAATTACCACAGTTATCCAAGTAACAGATGGAGCGATCAAAGGAACCAGAACTGATTTAATGAGCCATTCGCAGTCACTGTACCGGCCGTGTGTACTTACATGTGCATGGCTTAATCTTTGAGACAAGCATATGCTACTGGCAGGATCAAAAAGGTAGCCGCACCTGCTGGAGGGTGGCATTGAGGGGAGCTGCCTGCCTCAGAGCCGATCTTGGCACCCTCTGGGGCCGTCTGCAGGACCAGAGCGTCAAAGAACGTCCCCCGACGTGTGCTGGTCGGGTGGACAGGTCAGTCACACAGGCGCCAGCGGCCCTGTCTGCTCCGCCACGGGGTAGGTGGGTGTGCAAGGCCAGCCACAACTTGAAGCCGTAGGGGGTTTGGCGACAGAGGGGTTCAGCACCCCACGGGAATGTGCATGCCTAACTGCTGGAGAAACGTGCTTGGACACTTGGAGCTGCCAGGGCTGCTCTGACCACTGGGGAGCTGCCAGGCTGCTCTGCCTTTGCTCTGCTCAGTGGCAAGAGCCGCCCACACAAGGGGGCCCTCCCCGAGTGGGGCATACCATTGCCACGGTCCCCAGGCAGGTGGAAGCGAATTGCTTGAAACAGCCGAGGCTGGCCAAGCAGTCCAACCCTGGACGAACTAAGTGCGCCAAATCGATCCCATGGAGTGCTCGGAAGAATGCCCCCAGCAGGACAGTCGCTGCTGGAGGTGCGGTAGTTTCGCCACGGAGCCCGGGCAGCGAGAATGAAGAGGAGACTAAGCTTTCTTGTAATCCGTGTACCCAGAGTGGAACATCTCGGCAAAAGCGTCCGAGCTCCTTATAGACCCAACTGGAGAAACATTTTAAATTGACCCCCCCCAATTAGAACTTCCAGAGCAGCCCGGCCATCTTGTCCTTGCAGTTATTTCTACGGCCAACGACCAGATGACCTGGCTAGGAGAGCGGCCATCAGGTAGGGCAATGCATTCCAATGGGCCTTGACGGGAAGGTCCTCAAGGGCATGGGTCAGCACCAATGGTCATCCTCGAGCTCTGGCCAGGACACCTTAGAGCTTCCCCCCCCTCCTCATAAGAGGGTTCTCTCCCACCTTGGAGCTTATCCCTCCGGTGAGGGACAGTCGACCCACACATTAGACAGGTGCTAAAGGCCGGGGAGGGGGGGGCCAGCAACCCCCACCCCCAGCTGGGCTGGAGCTTTAGCAGGGCCCCTTTAGAGCTTCTCCCGCGATCGCCGCCGGGTTTAGGGACCCTCGACCCATACGCATGAGGCTGGTGCCAAAGGCAGGTGGGGGCAGCGGCCCCGGCCACCCTGGAGCTCTGGCCCGGGCTGCCTTAGAGCTTCTCCTGCCACGTAAGAGCTTTTCCCTCCAGGGAGAAACAGAGCTCCCCACCACCGCCACCGGGCTTGGGGACAGTCGACCCAGACGTGAGACAGGCACCCAAGGCCAGGGGATGCAGCACGGCCATCTCCCTGGAGCTCTAGCCAGGCCCCCCTTAGAGCTTCTCCCACCACATTCGAGCCTTTCCCTCCGGGACTAACCCCCAAACACTGTGGAACTCAAGGCTGGCAACTGCAAGCACATTTACCCCCACGTGGAGGAAAGGGACCCGCTAAGGGCACCCCTTGACACATGCTCCCCGATTTGGACTTGACCCTTGGCTGTAGTTTCTAGGTAGGGACAGCGAGAATCTAGTTCATCCATTCACGCGCGTCACTTATTAGATGACGAGGCTTTTGGCTACCTTAAGAGAGTCATAGTTACTCTCAATTTTACATGCGCTTCATTGAATTTTTTCACTTTGACATTCAGAGCACTGGGCAGACATCACATTGCATAAACACCCACCTCAGGCCTTCCCGATGCTTTATTTTAATGAAACAGTCGGATTCCCCTGATCCACACCAGCTCTTAGTCAGCTGCTAGGAGGCAGAACGTCACCCCCGAACCCCCGGAGGGTAACAGAGAGAGGCAACCACCGCAGCTGTGGCGATCCACAGGCAGGGCCCGGCTCGCACCCAGTCAGTGCCGCCCCCAGGGGAGGGGGGGTGAGGCACCTCCTCCAGCCGCGGCACACGCCCAGCGCCACTACCCAGCCCTTAGAGCCAATCCTTATCCCGAAGTTACGGATCTGATTTGCCGACTTCCCTTACCTACATTGTTCCAACATGCCAGAGGATATTCACCGTGAAGACCTGCTGCGGATATGGGTACGGCCCGGCACGAGATTTACACTATCTCCCCTGGATTTTCAAGGACCAGCGAGAGCTCACTGCACGCCGCCGGAACCGCACTGCTTTCCAAGACTCGGGCCCCCTCTCAGGGAGAACCCGTTCCAGGGTGCCCTGCCCTTCACAAAGAAAAGAGAACCCTCCTTAGTGGATTACGACTTCCATGACACCGTCCTGATGTCTATATCAAACACCACCTTTTCTGGGTCTGATGAGCGTCGGCATCAGCGCCTTAACTCAGCATTCGTTTCATCCTGCAGCGCCAGTTCTGCTTAACAAAGTTGCCCATTGGGCACTTGCATTCAATGCCCGGCTCCACGCCAGCGAGCCAGGCTTCTTACCAATTTAAAGTTTGAGAATAGGTTGAAATCATTTTTGCCCCAAGAGCTCTAATCATTCCCTTTACCAGATAAAACTGTGGTTTCCGTGTGCCAGCTATCCTGAGGGGAAACTCCGGAGGGAACCAGCTACTAGATGGTTCGATTAGTATTTTACCCCTATACTCAGGTCGGACGACCGATTTACACATCAGGACCACTACGGACCTCCACCAGGCCTAGATCACCATCTTTCGGGTCCTATCACAGATGCTCATGCTCCATCTCCCTGAGAGCGGGTGAGACGGGGCGGTGGTGGGCCCACCGCGACAGGATCCCACTGCAATCGGCATGCGCTGGCCCTCACCTTCTTTGCACCACAGGGTTTCATTCGGCCCTCCAACTTGCGCACATGTTAAGACTCCTCAGACCCCTGGCACCCATTGTGGGGCTCCCCACCCAGCGGCACAACGTAGTTGGGGCACACCGAGGGCAGTCCACCACAGTCGCATCAGGAGCCCCGTCTCCCATCGCAGCACCAGCGACCCCCAAGAGGGGCCAGGACTGTTGCCGGAGAAGGGCATGACAGCAGTTAATCTCCCTCGGCCCAGTGGACACAGCAAAACTGCTGTCAGGGGGCTGTAACACTCTCTGCCGGAGCAGAGAGCCACCTGCCCCCTGGGGCCTTCCCAACCCGTCGCGGTGCACCACCACAGAGGAAATGCGCTCTGCTTGGGCAGGTCTGCCCGGGCCACAGTCCCCGCAAGGGCATCCACCGTTCCAGGCGACCGACCTGCCTACCGTGTTGAATCCTGCGGGTGGACTGCACAGACCCCACCAGTTTACCCCTGTATGGTTTCACGCCCTTGTGAACTCTCTCTTCAAAGTTCGTGTCAACTTTCCGTTACGGTACTTGTTAACCATCCGTCTCGCGCCCGTATTTAGCCTTAGATGGAGTTTACCAGAGGCTTTGGGAAGCATTCCCAAGCAACCCGACTCCAAGAACCCTGATCCCGGCATGCCAGAGGCAGCTCCCGCCTAACACCGTCCGCAGGGTGAGACTCGATCAGAAGGACTTGAGCCCCCTGAGCAATGCCGGGGAGTCGATCTTCTGTACAACACATTTCCCACGCCTGCCGCCGAATCCCCATTCACTTCTTTTTACTGGCCATTACTGAGGGAATCCTGGTTAGTTTTTTTCTCCGCTTAGTAATATATTCAGCGGGTCACCACGTCTGATCTGAGGCCGTAGTCGGGGGGAGCACAAAGCTCAGGGCAGCTGGCCTCATGCCCGTATGGGGGGTGGGGGAGAGGGGTTTCCTCATTTCTCCCCCTCCCTCTCCTCTAATTGTACTTGGCGACTTTAATATCCATCTTCCTTCTCCCCTCCTCTCCATCCTTGATTCCTACCTCCTCTCCCACCTTCCTTCACCCCCTACTCACTCCTCTGGTTCCACTCTTGACCTCATCTTCAACTCCTCCTATCCCTCCTCCCGTCTCTTCTCTTCCTGTTTATCTCTCAGACCATGCCTTACTCTCATTCTCCCTTTCTCCTCTCTCACCCTCCACTAATACTAATCCCTCCCCTCCAATCTACTCACGTCGTGACCTGCGTGACTTTGACGCTACCCTCTTCTAGGACACTTGCTCTTCTCTTCCATATCACCAAGACTTTGCATTACTCTCTGCTGACGATGCTCTCTCTTCCCTTTCGTCTTCTAGAGAACTGGATGTCCTCCCGCTTTCTCTCTCAACACCGATAAAACCGAAGTCCTTTTCTTCCCCTCAAATACGCTTCACCCTCCCTCTCCTCCCCCTTTCATCCACTTTTCTCCCTATCTCCACCCATGCTCGTAATCTAGGTGTTCTATTTGACTTCTCTCTTACCTTCTCACAACACATTTCACTCACCTCACACTCCTGCCGATAGCACCTCTACAATATTCGCAAAATCCGTCCCTCCCTCACATTCCACGCCACCAAACTCCTAATTTCCTCCCTCATCTTTTCCCGCCTCTTCTACTACTCCACTCTAATCGTCGGACTTTCCGCATCTCAGCTTGCCCGTCTTAAATCCATATACCACTCTGCTGTTCGTACCCTTTGTCTCCTTACCTCCCGTGACTCCATCTCCTCCTCGCTCTCTCACCTTCGCTTGCTACCTTTCCACTTACAGCTAAAATTCTGCTTTCTCTGCCTTGTTTTCAAATCCCTCCATGGTCTTGCTCCTCCTTATCTCTCCTCCCTTCTCTCCTTTTAGTCCCCCTCTCGCTCTCTTCGTTCCGCTGACCATTTCCTTCTCACTGTACCTCCTTCCCCCTGCGCTTCCTCCCGGTTCCGCTCCTTCCAACTCCTTGCTCCTCTGCACTGGAACTCACTCCCCTTCTCAATCCGCTCTTCCACGACCCTCACCTCATTTCGCACGTCCCTTAAATCCCTCCTCCTCCATTCTCCACCTTGAAAGCCCCCCTGCCCTCTCTACTTCCCCCCCCTTTTTCCCTCATCTAATTCCTCTCTCCCCTCTCCTATTACTCTCTCTCCCTTCCATTTACACTTGTCCAATCCTTCTCCTGCCCCCCTCACCACTCCTATTCCCACTCCACCCCCTCAGTTAATTGCTCTTTGCACTGTTTTGTTGAATGATTCAAGATGTAATGTTTTGCTCCCAATGTTATTTGTTGTTGTTACTCTAGTTTGTTGTTCCATTGTACAGTGCCTTGGTGTAAGGCGCTCTATAAATAAATAAATCAATCAATCAATCAACCTTGTGCCTCTGGCGAAGTAAAGTGTGCGCTGTTCCAACCTGCGGCCGAAGCCCACATGGTTGCAAGGCCCACGCGCCATGGCCAGCCTGCGCCGGCAGCCGCTGGAAACCACAGACAGCCCCACACACCATGGCCAGGTGCAGGAGAGGCAGTGCTGCCTGTGGCGAGACAGCCCAGCGCCCTGTCTAGCTCGGCCGAAACCACTGTGGTTTTAAAAAATAAATAAATAATCCAGGCGCTCAGCCAGGGAAGCCTGCCCGCCACTGCAGCAGCACAGAGCTTCCTAGGGGGATGGAGGCAGGTCGCTCTGCCACCAGCCTACCCAGCCTGAGGGTGGGTGTCGGGGGGGGTCACTGCGCCAGCAGACCTGGCCATCGTTCGCCCACAGATGTGGGCGGCTGGAACCTCGATGCCCGTCGTGTAAGCCTGCTGAGCCATGGCGCAGGGCTCGCGCCTGGCATGCTGGGCCCGTCTGCCCGGGAAAGCGCCCTTCGAGAGAAGTCAGGTTTTCCTCGGCTCCCCCCCACTCGGGGCTTCCCTGCTGACCAGGGAGCGCCAAGCAATGCCCACCCACTGGCGGGTCAGAAAGAGGAGTGCACACCCCCCCCCGCCAGCGCAGTGGCATGCTCGGTGACGAGAGGGGGCCGCATGGGGCTTCCTTTCCGGTGCATGGTTAGGGACATCCCCAGCAGGGTAACCCAACGCTGCCAGGCGTCCCCATCCATCTGCTGGGCTGCAGACTCCCCCCCCCCTACGGTGGAAGGGAATCCCCACTCCCCGGTTGCTCACGCACCCCGGACCTCTCTGCGAGAGGTGCTGCGGGCTGTGGGAGTGCACGTCTGGGATGCAACCGAGGTCGGGCCGCGGCTCTCCCTTCGGCTGCTACGCTGTTAATGATCCTTCATACCCCCACTCACAAGCAGATACCCCAGCCCTACATGTCCCAATTGACACTCAAATGCCCCATTTCTCCTTCCAAACACATGTTCAAGATTCAAATGTCACCTCCCTCCCGACTCACATCCCTTCCTACAAACCCACAGACACCAACATCCGTCCCTCCATAACTACACCAAGAAGCTCCACCTCTCAGAGCCACACCCATATGCTTCACCTCTACATCCAGACTCCCTCAGATGGCGCCATCTACCATCTCTATACCCACACCCGATTACCCCATCCCTTCGACATAAACATGCTCCCACCCCTCCCATAAACCAACATCCTTCAATCTAGACATACATACCCCATCCCTCCATTCACACCCAGAGGCCCCCCTTCCTTCCCAACAGAGTGCTCCAGCCCTCACTCAGACCCACATGCTCCATCATTCCCCGACATGCCCCCACCATATGCCCTGTCCCTCCATTCCAGATCAACAATGCCCCCTTCCGATCCAGACTCCACCAAGATGCCCAATCCCTTCAAGACCCATACACTGATGCCTCAACCTCCCGCCACACAGCAAGATGCACCCATCCCTCCCTGTAGACCCACACCAATGTGTCCTATGCCTCCCTTCACACCCAATGTCCCCATATCTCCCTCCAGAACCACATGACTGTGCCCCCAACCCTCCCTCCAGACCCACACCAGTGTCCCCAACCCTTCCTCCAGACCCACACCAATGTGTTCCCAACCTTCCATCCAGACCCACACCACTATGTCCCTATCCCTCCCTCCAGACCCACCAATGTGCCCCAACCCTCCCTGTCCCTAGGCCCGCATCACTGTGCCCCAACCCTCGCTCCAGACTTGCACCATTTTACCACAACCCGCCCTCTCCCGAGACTTGCACCATTGTACCTCAACCATCCCTCCAGACCCACACCAGTGTCCCCAACCCTCCCTCCAGACCCACACCACTGTGCCCCAACCCTCCCTCCAGACTTGCACCATTTTACCACAACCCGCCCTCTCCCGAGACTCGCACCATTGTACCTTAACCATCCCTCCAGACCCACAACCCTGTGTCCCCATCCCTCCCGACCCGCAACACTGCGCCCGAACCCTCCCCGTCCCCAGACCTGCAACACTGTGCCCCAAGTCTTCCTGTCCCCAGACTCACACCATTGTACCAAAACCCTCCCTCCAGACCCACACCAATGGGCCCCATCCCTGTCACCAGACCCACACCAATGTGCCCCAACCCTCCCTCAGGAGGCACACCAATGCGCCCCATCTCTCCCCCAGACCCAAACCACTATGTTCCCATCCCTCCCTCCAGACCCACACCAATGTTCCCCACTCCCTCCCTCCAGAGACACACCAAGATGCCCCATCCTACCCTCCCAACCCACACCTAGTTGACCAATGCTACCCTCCAGACCCTCTGGCCCATCTCTCCCTCCAGAAACACACCCATGTGCCCCATCCCTGCTCCAGACCCACACCAATGTGCACCATCCCTCCCATCAAACCCACACCAATGTGCCCCAGCCCCTCCCTGCAGAGCCACACCAAGATTCCCCTTCCCACCCTCCCAACCCATACCTAGATGACCCGTGCCACCCTCCAGACCCACTGTGCCCCATCTCACCCTCCGGAAACACATCCATGTGCCCCAGCCCTCCCCCAGATACACACCAATATGCCCCTACCCCCTCCCTCCAAGCCCACACCAATGTGCCCCCACCCCCTCCTTCCAGAGCCACACCAAGATGCCCCACCTTACACCTAGATGACCCATGTCACCCTCCAGACCAACTGTGCCCCATCTCTCCCTCAGGAAACACACCCATGTGCCCCATCCCTCCCCCCAGACCCACACCAATATGCCCCCACCACCTCCCACCAACCCCCTCCTTCCAGAGCCACACCAAGATGCCCCACCCCACACTTAGATGACTCATGTCACCCTCCAGACCCACTGTGCCCCATCTCTCCCTCAGGAAACACACCCATGTGCCCCATCCCTCCCCCTAGACCCACACCAATATGCCCCCACCACCTCCCTCCAAACCCACACAAATGTGTCCCCACCCCCTCCTTCCAGAGCCACACCAAGATGTCCCACCCCACACCTAGATAACCCATGTCACCCTCCAGACCCACTGTGCCCCATCTCTCCCTCCAGAAACACACCAATGTGCAACATCCCTCCCATTAAACCCACACCAATGTGCCCCATCCCCTCCCTGCAGAGCCACACCAAGATACCCCTTCCCACCCTCCCAACCCACACCCAGATGATCCATGCCACCCTCCAGACCCACTGTACCCCACCTCACCCTCCGGAAACTCCCCCATGTGCCCCATATCTCCCCCCAGACCCACATCAATGTGCCCCCACCCTCTCCAGACCCACACCAATGTGCCCTATCCTTACAATCAAACCCAACCAATGTGCCCCCGCCCCACCAAGATGCCCCATCCCACCCTCCCAACCCACACCTAGATGACCTATGCCACCCTCCAGACCCACTGTGTCCCATCTCTCCCTCCGAAAACACTCATGTGCCCCATCCCCACACAAATGTGCCCCATCCCTAACATCGGTCTCCCATCGAACACAGACCGATGTGCCCCCACTGCCTCCCTCCAGAGCCACACTAAGATGCCCTATCCCACTCCCAACCCACACCTAGATGACCCATGCCACCCTCCAGACCCACTGTGCCCCATCTCTCTCTCCAGACCCACACCCATGTCCCCCATCCCTCCCCCAGACCCACACCAATGTACCCTAACCCTCCCCCAAACCCACACCACTGTCCGTATCCCTCCCCAAGACCCACATCACTATGTTCCTATCCCTTCCTCCAGACCCACACCAATGTGCCCCTATCTAACCATTCAGACCCTGTCAAGATGCCACATCCCTCCCTCTAGTCTAGACCAATACCATAATGCCCCCTTCCCCCTTGCAACAGATGCCTGTGTGCCGATTCTGAATCACACACAGATAGCCCCAGCCGACCCGCTCTAAAACCACCCATCCTAAACACACCCTCATAAAACATTACATTTCTCTATTAGCCCCCTCAGTTAATCACCATCCACTGTCTCCTTGTTCCTTTTCTTAGCCCTCCATACCCGTCATGTTGAATAGCTGAACATGATTTTTTAAAGTAAATGTAATTTTCAGCTCCCCCGTCTAAATCTGGTGACTTGCAGGATCGTTCACGGAAGAAAATGCTAATTGTAGTTGCAGACAAGAGCACACGGATTGCTGGCGCTGCTGTTCCTGCAGCCTGAGCCGATCCCGCTCAGACAAAACAAAGTCGGACGCTGGAGCGTTTCGTAGACCGATATATCCAAAAAAAATGCCCACCCCATCCGCTGCAAGGCACGTGCAGTTTCACCGGCAGCCAGAACCTTCACGCTTCGTGATTCCAGCTCCGCCCCACTAAATGAAATTGCTCCGGAGCCGTTGCATTGCTACGGAAATCACACGGATTACATAAGAGGTCACATGAGGAAGAGTGGGCGGGCCATTGCTGTGGTCCGTTTCTCGGATGGGAACTAGCAGTTTAATTCGTGAGTAAACATGCTAGGCCACAGGCCAAGCAGTCCTCATGCGATGGCCATTTTGAAAATTACACAATCATTATGCACTAAAACACTGGGTGTGGAACAAAGTAAGCAATTGTTTTCAAACTGGCTGTTTTGTATTTCAAATGAGCCACTATATGAGAAAACATTTAGAATACTTGTATTATACTAAAATAATCTTTTTCAGTATAAATCATTAGAAATGAAGATTTTGTTATACAATGCCTGCATGGGGGTAACAGTGAAAATAAAAAGACGTAGTAATAGTAAAAAATACACCATACACATTCAACTGGTGAAGGCAATAAGGCACCTACTAATCATTTCTTTAGCATCTAAAATGGCTGCTGCATTATTCTGTGTTGTTTGCAAGCAAGCGTGCGGGACGTCATTGTTGTCCTTTTTTTATCTTTATGCCGTGGGCATAATGGTTTCGGGAGTGGGTAGTACGTTACGTCACATGCTTGACAGCTGTGCATGCACCCATACTGGTTTGTCCTGCACGGCTCTCTGTAGAAGGGGGGGAGTCCGAGAGCCAGTAAGAGACAGGTGACAGTGAACGGAAGCGGCGGCGGCCCGTGGAGTATGGGGTAAGTGCAACAACTGTGTCCGTTCGCATCGGTAGAGGAAAGTATATCTTAAGTCGAGGTGTCTTGAGATTGGTTACTATTGCACCCACCTGCAGAGTAGATCTCAGCACAGTGAACTCCCCTTATACTCCTGCACAACCACTCTGTATTCTCCCCATCAGTGCACTCTCCAGTGACCTCCTACACAGTATGACTTCTGCTGCTTAGTTTATATTCATCACCATCCCTATACAGCTCCTTCCGCAGTGTGCAGTTAAGTTCCTTGTGTGACACCCTTGCCAAATCGAAATGTAATGTTTCTCCAAGTTGTGCACATAACTCTGTATGTAAATTGTTGTAGATCCACTATCACTGGGTAGACTTTTTTTCTTTTCTTGAGTCAATCAAGCGTGTGTCTGGAAGAGTTCTAAAGTTGTCTCATGTCCTGTGGAAATTTCTCATTTGGTCCTTATTGGCTATGCCTTATTGGGCATGGAGCCCTTTATCTAGACTAAGCTACAAGTACCAGGCTGCAAAAGGAGAAAAACTGCTATTTTTGAGTTTTGATACCCAACATCAAATAAAGATATTTAATTCGAAGACATTTCTTCATAAAAGTATTCAACATATCACAAATATAAAACACACTGCACAAAATATATTCTTTCTAGCAGTGATGTTGAGAATATTATTACTGTTATGAAAGCGATTTCATTTATATCTAAGCCCTTATCTGACAGATGGAGTATGTCCTAATATGAGGCATGCTTGGCAGGAGGTGTTCTGTGCAACAGCGACATGTCCATAGTCAATATCCATAGTGCGGCCCCTTTCCCAATAGGGGCATCTTTGGAGGAGCTGCTGACGTCTGACCATGTTGATGCTTAACTGATGGCTTCCGTAGACTGGATGTGGTGGTGCTTTGACACACAGAAGCACCGACATCTATTACCTCAGAGGTTGTGTTTGTCACATCCATGCTAATGGCTTTTGCTAATTGATGCTGCTTAGATCATATTCTGAAGGATACACCTTAACTTTTCTGTAGTTAATGCACAGTTTGAAGTATGATCGGCGTCATACTGATGTCTTTATGCAGTAGGTCACTGAAAAAAGCAAAATCCCCTGAATTTTGTATTTGTATTTATTGGATTTATATAGTGCCTTAATCCAAGGCGCTTTAACAACAAGATTACACAAAACATAGAACAGTAGAAGCAAACAATATACATCAATTAGACCAAAAAAAAGTGTGTAGAATAATTTGCGAAGGAGAAGGGTGGGGGATGGGGAAGGAAGGATGAGGGAGAGATTAGGGAGTAAATAACATAGTAGGAAGAGAGGTCACAGGAAGGAAGGGGGAAAGTGAATAGAGCTGAGATGGGGTACTAGAGGGAGAGAGAGAGAGAGAAATAAATAAAGGGAGAGATAGAATAGGGTGTCAAGGGGGAATGAAGGAGTGATTTCAAGGAAGAACAGAATGAATAGGTGGGGTTGGAGTGGATAGAAAGAGGCAGGGAGTTCAGTGTAAAGGGGCAATGAGCTGAAAGGAGCGGAAACGAGAAGAGGCACAAGGGGGTGGGGGAACAGAAAGTAAGAAGAGATCAGCGGAGCGAGAGGGAGTGTGGAATGAGAGAGGAGAGATATGGAGGGGCAAGGTCATGGAGAGATTTAAAGACAAGACAAAGGAAGTGAAATTTAAATTGGGAGTGGAAAGGAAGACAGCCTAGGTTGGAAAGTGAGTTAGAGAGGGAGTCCAGGGGAGAGAGAAGGCAGAGGGTGCAGATAGCAGAGTGGTAGATGGATTTGAGGGGGTTAAGGTGAGAGGCAGGGAGACCAAAGAAGATGGAAGAACAATAGAAAAGGTGAGAGAAGATGAGGGAGGAGATTAAAAGTTTGGTAGCATGAAAGGTGAGAGAGGAACAGACTTTAAGGATGTTAAAGAGGTGGTAGTGACATGCACGAGAAGTAAGGGAGATATGATGTGAAAAAGAGAGGGAAGGGTCGAAGTAAATGCATGATCATGGGTGGAAATAGGAAGGTTAGAAGGGGGAAAATGAATGGAAGGATGGGGTGTGGGGGAAGGAAGTGTGTTAGAGGGAAACAATAATACTTCAGTTTTATCAGTGCTGAGAGAAAAATAGTGAGATGACATCCAGTTTTTAATGGCGGTAAGACAAGAAGAGAATGACACTAGCACAGTTGCCTCACGTCATATGTGGCAGCTTGAACCAGCCCATACATTTGATCAACTTTAATTTGCTTAATGTGATTTATATGCTCATACTTTTTGTATTTGGGATTAATAGCGCAAATGACGGTAGGAAGCGACCACTATAGAAGTAATTTTGCGTTAACGGAAGTCAGCGGAAGGGGGAGGTTACAGGTTTTAGTAGCTTGGATCGCCCTACTCCATGGTTGATGTATATGTCGGAGTAGCAGGTCTTGGGTGACCTCTTGTGTTCTTTCCCGAACTGCAGGAATGTTTGGGTGGTTCTGATTGCGACTGAGGTGTTTAGTTTAGTCTTGAGGGTCTGGCTCATAAAGTGTGACCTACCTGAGGCCACAGGTTTTGGGGCTAGGCAGGCTGGTGTTTGGGCAGTAGGTACCTTATGTGTGTGATGCAGGCAGTTTTGAAGAGTACCCTAGTTCGTATTTGTTAACCAGTATAGTTCTCTGTCTGGTGGAGAAGAGGTCAAATGTATGCATCAGCCTTGAAAAGGCTTAATGTGGGGGGTAGGGGGCAGATGTGTGGCCGAGGCGCCAGTGAGGAGGGTGTTCCCTACATTGAAGTGTTAGATTACCAGGGTTTGAACTATGGTTCTGAAATCCTCAAGCTTTTATCTTCCAAAGGAGGGCTAGTTGATACCAAGCGGTTTGGGTTTTTTCTTATGTTACCGAAAGGAAAGATTGTTGTCAATGAACTTGAGTGATTTGGCACATAGGGCCAACTGAGATGTAAATCCATCAAGGTGCATGTAATTCAGCCACCCTTGGATTGCCTCCTGTTCAGATGCATGGCCTAGCCGGGCGAATTCCGTTTTGATGTGATTGTGTTTCTGATAGGTGCTTGTCATCAAAGCTGGGATGGAGGTGAGGCATTTTTGGAACTGTGACATGTCTTGAGTACAATCACTTTAATGTATAGCAGAGTATCGTCAGTTTATTGGCCAAGTGAAAGATAGGGTCTTTGAGAAGCATCCCAAATGGTTTCATATAGAAATTGAAGATCGCCGGGGAGAGTTTGATAATTGTGGGTGGTGGTTACCCATATGGACTGTTTGTATCTTAAGAGATGTGAGGTGAACCAGTTGGAGACTGTGCCCTTGAGCCCCATTCTATCTGCAAGTAGGTTTGCAAGTGTAAAGTGGTCGGCTGGGTCAAACAGTGTCATATATGACTTTGATGGTTGCAGTTTCCTTATTGCATCAGGGCCTAAATACTGCTTACTAGGTGCTGGTGTTGAGTAATACTGCTGCTTAAAGGAAAACTATATCAACTATTTGACAGTGGAGAGCGCCTGCATGGAGTCCTGCTGTGAGTCTAGTCACTCGCCATTCGACCGTCAGCGGCCGCTCAGCGATGGTGAAGAGAACCACTGGGGAAAAGTATGAAGGCACTTGTAAAATGAGTCAACATAGCTCTCTAATCAGCTGTTCTGTGCATACGGTTAAAGAGGGCTTGACTTGCAGGAAACAGAAAGCCCTTTTTGGTTTGCACATTCAAGTATTCTTTGAACAGGTTCCAGGAGTGGAAATAGTCAGGCGACAGCTGCGTAAATTGACCCTGGTTCTGTGTCGCATTTAGCCTGTGATTTTAATGGCCCGTAAAGAAGCTGTGTAGCACCAAATGTATAAATGCTGTTTGTTCTCATAATAACTTCAGAGGCATGGACAAAGCAGTTGCTGATCGTCTGAGTCCCCGCTTAACCGAATAAACTATGGCTGTGAAGCTTTGAACACTTCTGTGCTGGTGCCTCATTAAACTGCTTATGGACACAGTCAGGTGTTATGAAAAGTATTGCCCACACCACTAGCCGGGACAACGCGGAGCAGCATGACCGGACCCGAACGTTGGGAAGTACTTGTTTGCCATCAAACCAGTGTGTTGTGACGGAGGAATCTGTACCAACGGGTAAGATTTCCCTGCTGACTTAAGCAATGACTACTCCACCGGCTGCCCCACCAACCCTGCTTCCCCGCAACCCCTGCAGTTAAAGTATTGCAGGGAAGAGAAGATACAGTAGCGTATCTAACCAGGGTTAAGGAAGCGATGACGAGCAAAAATGCAAAAGCACTCTTAAACGTAGATTTAAATATGGAACATGCACGACGGCGATGGGGAGGTTATATTGGTACAAAACCTGCCAAATTTCCAATTTTCACAGACTGCATCTTTATTAACTACCCCTTTTGCTTTCACAGCAAAAAAGAAACTCTGAAAGCTGTTGTGTATCGGCATGGGGAAATGGAAATACCCCCCCAAAATTCTGATAGAGCCCATCCGCTTAGACGATCAAAGTTCTGAAGCTTCACAATCCAAAGCCCAAGAACAGCAGCCAGGACATCCTATCGGGGTGTAGGAGGCCATGGGTGACCTGGACGGGGTTAACTTAAAAGACATTGCAACAATAAATGTATGGCAACCTATCGGCTGCTCACATGACATTGGAAGGAAAACAGCTGTCCGCTGGAAATTGGAAGGTAAAAGGAGTAGAAGACCTATTTCGTTAAAGAATCTGGGGAGGGGGTGGTAAAATCCCATCCTTCTCTAAAAATACTCCCATTTTCAACCAACTAGCAAATAAAGGGGTGGAAACAAGTGAGGAAACCGTTAACGCTGAGGCTATCACAGATGTCGAATTGTTGGAGGCCACAATAGGAACCTCGATCTCCCTTGGTGAGAGGACACAGATAAAGAGTCATATTCTTTTAAATAATGGCTTGCACGGGCCCAAGGCCATTCAAGAAAAAGCCAAAGTTGGCAGTATAGCGAGGGAGTGTGTTTGAAACTCAACCTCCCTCACGCTTCTCAATCTTGTCATTGCATTGCTGTTGAACGCGGGTGCACGTAACAATCATCCGCGCATACCTGGTACTTGACTCTATATTTTGTGTCAGACAAAGAGTTGAACACATTTGCTATTGCTTCTTTGGAAAAATGCCTGTTGCTATGGGCTGATTTAACATTTACAAATGTAGGGTTCTTCTTGATGGCTCATCCTGTAAAATATTTTATTTAATTTCTGCTTTGACAATTTGCAAATCTTTTGGATGCATTGTTAGGCTTGCACCTCATATTCTGATACCCGCAGCCCTGTCTGGGGTCATGTGTTGCATGTTGCTACTAAACTAAACCTAAAATAAACTTTTTTTTTTAGCAAAGGGGATTGAATATGGATATTATTGCCTTAGGACTGGTGTGTGTTGAAATGGGTCAGCTATAATTGAGACTTTATATTCTTATTTTCCGTATGTTTTTCATGCAAGCCACTTGTTGTCCTTGATCTGTCCAGTATACATGTCAATATACCCCATGTTATTCAAAGATACCCCTCCAATTGTCTTGGACGCGTAGGTTTAACATTCCCATCATAACTTAAGGGCTATGTACCCCAGAATGCACGGGAAAGTAGTATTACAGAAACTCTCGTGATTTGTATGGGGCAGATTAGCATGTACAGATCTGCTGACATCAGTCAAACCCTTTCTTCCTACTGGGCCTCCAGATTTGGTATTAGCAGTGGTAGAAATGAAGGTGTGGGGTGGAACCCTAATTGTGGTGAGTCCTTGTTGTACAGTTCTGTTCGCTGAAATGGATGTGCATAATTCCATGAATCAGACTGATTACTAGTTGTTCGAGGTTATATACTGGTTCTAAACAAGCTTTATAACTTATCATGGAAAATGGGAAGGATAGAATGAAATTCTAATAATGAGGGCATAGGTTACTGGGGGTATGGTTAGGAATAACTTTAGTAATGTACAGAATAGAACTTTAGTTGAGCCTGACTTCTGTTCGACTCCTTTCAATTGAAACTTTTGTGTATTGTCTTTGTAAGGGAGAAGAGGATACTTTACACTCTAGATTTATATAATACCAATGGTTTAACATATCTACTTTTATTGTTAGAAATGTCAAGTTCCTACACTAGTCTGCTTATTACTGCAAATACTAGGTGAGAACAATTCTATTATCATTGCATGGAAATTTAAATACTTGGAAATGTAGTATACAATGGCATTGTTATCGTTAAGTACGTGGAACGTGAAAGGTTTGAATTGCCCAATAAAGAGTAAGAAAGTATTGTCCAAGCTCTGGAGTGAAAGAATTGATGTGCTTTTTTGCAGGAAACACATTTTGCAAAAGGCACAGGGAACCTCCTTACTAGTTCAGAATTCCCAAAAATGTCACCAAATTGTTGTTGTTCGTCACAATCAAGAGGTGTAGGAATTTTATTTCAAAGAGGGTTGGGGGTTTGTGTGGATAAGGTTACTATGGATGAAGAGGGATGTATCATTCTGGCCGACTTGAAGCACAAAGGCAAACTTATCACCCTAGGTACTATATATGGTCCATGTGTTGTAGGAGGAAGCTTATGGGAGGCGAATTGGTGATCTTAGGTGGGGATTTTAATTGCATTTTAGATTACAAGATGGATAGGTTTTCAACATGCTCTTTTACTGGACAAAAATCGAGTAAAGAATTTCGAGAATTCATGGATATATTTGATTTGGTTGTTATCTGGTGAAATTGACATCAGGGAGTGAAAGATTTCTCATTTTACTCTCCAGTTCGTGATTCTTTTTCCATAATAGACTATGTTCTTGTCCCTGATAAGCTTGTGGAAACAGTCACTGAGGCAAATATTCGTGAGCGGCATCTCTCGGATCACTCATTCGTAGAGATTAAAGAACATTTTGGTTTGAGTAGGCAAAGTTTCTATAGGTGGAGACTTAAACCATTCATCCTGAAGTAGGAAAATGCTTCGAAGGCTCTATGTAATTTTGTAGTGAACTACTTTAACGAGAACCAAGGATCATCTGACAGTCTAATCGTATGGGACACTTTTAAAGCCTCGATTCGGGGAGAATTAATTAATTAATTGGACTGCTAGAGCAAGGAAAAGGGGGAGAATTAAATTGCGGGAACTTGAATTGAAGTTAGGGGACTTGCAAAAAGCGTATGCTCGGACCAGAGCCAAAGGGGATCGTATTAAGTTAGACAAAGTAAGAGAATTATTGAGATGTGAAGTTGATGTTCAGGTTGATAGTGGTGTATTTTACTTGAAACAACGATATTGGGAGGAAGGGGACTGCAGAGGTAGGTTACTGACAAATAAGTTGAGGGGTTTCTTAGAAAGGTCTTTTATTCAAAAAATTGATAATGGTCTGGCTGGTGTGGCGGTCAAAAAGAAGGAGATAAGTGAATTTTTCCGCTCTTTTTATGCTAACCTATATACTGAAGACCGTATCCCACTAGAAAATGAACTAGCTGATTTCTTTGGTAAGATTTATGTTCCTAGCCTTTCTGATGATAGTAGAGTTTTTCTAGACACCCCAATTTCTGTTGCGAAAGTTTTACAAGCTATTAATTAAGAGTTGGAAAATCCCCGGGTTTAGACAGAAGCCAGTTGAATTTTATCAATCATTTCAGGTTCAGTTAGCACCAGAATTGTGTGATCTTTATAATCGTTTTCTAGTAGAAGGTATTATTTGTCCTTCGATGAGGGAGGCTATTGTCACAGTGATCCCCAAGTCAGGACGAGATGCATAAGTGTTGTCATTCCTCTCCTATATCTTTGCTCAATGTGGATGTGAAGATTTTTACAAAGACACCGGCCAACAGATTGGATAAATACATAGAAGACCTAATTGATAGAATGCATGTAGGATTTATGAAACAACGTTATGATTATGATGATATCAGAACGCTTCTGGATGTATTGAATTTGTCAAAATCAGAAGTTGAAGACCTGTTACAAATTTTTTTAGATGCTGAGAAGGCTTTTGACAGGGTAAATTGGACTTTTCTAAATTACACATTGGTGAAGATGGGTATTAGACCTCTTTTTATTAATGCTGTTGGAGCGTTACAATTGGTTATCAGTGCCAGGGTTTGGGTGAATGAGGATTTATCAGCTTCTTTTAAGCTATTCAGAGGCAAACGACAGGGGTGTCCATTATCACCTTACCTCTTTAATTTGGCATTGGAGCCCTTCTTGATTTATATTTGAAAGTCTGATCCTTACGGGTTTAAGGTTGGGGAGGTAGAAATTAAAGTACTGGCCTATGCAGATGATCTTACTATCATTCTTGGTAATCCAAAGGAAGGGTGTTCTATTTTGAAAAACCTGATTGAGGAGGTGGGTTTGCTTTCGGGTTACAAAATTAACTGGGTGAAAATGGCAGTATTTTCTGTTAGAGACACAATCAGTTGATGAATTGGAACTGCAATTGGTGGATGGAAATGTGAAATACTTGGGGATATATCTTGTAAGAGATATGAAGAGACTGGTTGAATATAATGTGGATAAAGTAATAGAAATTCTTCATAGAGATATTCGTAAGTGGGGAAGACTTTTATTGAGCATTTGGGTGAAAATGAATGCGATCAAGATGGTGCTCCTACCAAAAGTCCTATATATCTTTCAGTCTCTCCCTTTTAAGGTTTACAAAAGAAATTCTAGGACGTATAGAAAAAGTGTTCCAGGAATTTCTATGGGGGGTAGGTAAGAAACCAAAAATACCACAATATGTCATGGTCCGTAGCATACAGGATGGTGGGTTTGGTTACCCTATTCTTGAAAATTATTGTAAAGGATTCCTACCGGGAACATAGCCTGTTTGATCGGGGTGTATCAATTTACCAATGACTCGCTTGAGCCTGTTAGCCAGCGCTGCTTTGAGGATTTTGCTGTCTTGATTAAGCATCGATAGGGGTCTATATGACCCACAGTCTCTGCTTGGCTTACCCGGTTTTACGAGCGGGATGACCACGGCCTCCCGTAGGGACTCTGGCACCGTACTCAAACGCCTCATTAAGCGTGGCCAGCAACGGGGGGAGCACCTCTTGTTTGTATGTTTTATAGAATTCGCTAGGGAGACCATCCGACCCTGGGGCTTTACATGTGGGCAGGTGCTGGACCACTATCTCCAATTCTTGTAATGTGATTGGGACGTCCAGGTCCTCCCGCTCCTGAGCGTCTAATTTGGGCAAGCCTATATCTTCTAGTGTTTCCTGTATCTCTTGATCTATCTCTTCCCCTGCGTCTCCATAAAGACGTCTGTAATATCTAAGGAACCCTTCATTTACTCCATTTTGGGTATCCAAGATCTGGCCTTCATCCCCTCTGATTTCCCTGATCACTGGTCGTGGTGTTTCACTTTTATATAACCAGGCCACCAACCTGCCCGGCTTGTCTCTTCCCGCATGTTGCCTTTCCACGTATTTCTTATAACTCAGCTTGCATAATCTATCCCAGTACTCGCTGCTGGCTTGTTGCAGCAGCTTCATCCTTTCCCCGTCCTCCCATGAGGTGCCCCCCCTTACACATTAAGCCTTCTAATTCCTTCTCTGTTTCCTGTAACTCCTGGATTTGGATATGGCTGCGCCCCGTACTACTACTTTGAATGCCTCCCATAAAGTTCCCACCGATTGTACACTTCCCATGTTAGTGTCGAAATACTCGATGATCGCCTCCTTCAAGTCCTCCCGGAATCCCGACTCCTGCAAGACCTCCGCTCTGAGCTTCCATGTCGGGATTCTCGCTCTAGGGGTTGGTGTCGCCACTCCAGTACCAAGGGAGAGTGGTCCGAGAGCACTCTGGCCTTGTATTCCGCACCCATCATTTCTCCTACTAGTTCCGAAGATTATGCCGGGTGTAGCTGTCTCCAAATATCTTCAAGCCCATATTCTCACAGCAGGGCATGTAATGCCTTTGCGGCCGGAGTGGGTCTATCTGGTTTGCCATCTGATCTGTCCATTTTGGGATTTAATGTAAAAGTCCCCTCCCCATATGATCGCGCCACCCAATAGGGGGTCAATTTTGCCAAATAGGGTCCTGAAGTAGGCCGCTGCATCTTGGTTAGGGGCGTACAAGTTTATGATGCTCACTTCCCTGTTTTCCAGCATCCCCCGCACCACTGTCATCCTGCCTTCTGGGTCTGTTGTGGTCTGAAGCGGCTGAAATGGTACATGCGGTGCCACCCATGTGATGACCCCCCCTCGCGTAAACTGAGTATGTGGCTCCCATGGTAATCCCTCTCCACTTTCTCTTGACCGCCTCCAGCTTCTTCCTAGTAAGGTGGGTTTCCTGTAATAATGCTATATCAATCTTCAGCCTTCTCAGATACATCATTACTTTATATCTCTTCAGATAGCTGTTGAGGCCCCTTAGGTTCCAGGTCACAACTCTGAGGCTACCCGACGCCATCTGTACGTTGTCCCGCCTCCCCTCCCTGTTTCCCCCGCCCGCCTGGTTTGACACAAAATTGGGCTCGTTCCCCTCCCACTTCCAACAATAACTCCACAATTAACCCCCCCACTGCACAACTATAAACCACTGCACACAACCCCTTCCCTCCCCCCACCCTACCCAGCCCCAACAAGTGCCCAGCTCCATCCATGGATCTCAGGCTCCCCCGCGTTTGGTCCTGCCTCGGAATGCTGAGGTCAGGAACCCGGCAGGGTGTCACCAGACTACCAGACTACCGGTGACCTAACTAATCTACTTGTTATGGGGGTATGCGGGTTGGTTCCGTAAGGCTCCTTCGCTATTATCTAGGTTGCGCATGTTCACGGATCATGCATATATGTATAGCCTGTACTATATTCAAGTCCCAATGTCTTAGACCGTGACACCGCGGGTGCCACAGTCACATGTTACTTATCTGCGCCTTCTTTTGTCTGGATACCCGATTCTTGAGGGCAGCTCTGCGCGTCCAGCCATCCCATAGTGCCCTCCGGGGTTTCAAAAAACATGTTCTGCTCTTGTGGAACACTTTCAGTTTTGCCGGGTAGATCAGCATATACTTGTGACCTGCTTCACGCAGTCTTCTTTTCACGGCCCCAAAGTGTAACGCTCACCTGATTCCCATGGAGGCGCAGGTCTGGCTTCGAGTGCTGATGCTTCTTCAATGGTGAAGCGCAGGACTCTGAAGATGGACAGGAAGGGCCCTCTACTCTGGCTTCTCCGGCTCGCAGGAATATTCCCCTGTGCGTGAAAAGGGAGTATTACCTACTGACTGAGTTATGCTCAAGCCTCCCACTCTCTTCCAACCCTCCACGATACCCTTCCACAATTCCCTGTGAAGTCTCACATTAGGGTCAGGAAGGATGAGCTCTCCATCCTGCTTCTGATGCAGGGGCACGTTGAAACCCAGTTACTTCACTGGATTGAGGATTGGTGGGAGTTCAGGTAAGCTTGACTATTCAGGTAAGGCTCTGTAAAAGTTCTGTTGCAAGTTCAATAGTCCAAGCTTAATAATAATGTTCATTGTCTTTTTGCAGCAAACGCTAGTACTAATGTCTTTTTTCCCCTTAGGGGCCGGGGTTCGGAATGCCGGAGATATGGCACCGACCCGAAGTGAAACGTGCAGTTCCAGTTCCAGTAAATGGCAGGTTAGTTCTGGATGAGCGCTCGGGAACTGTCTTTGCATACGCTCATTCAATGTCTTTGTCTTTTTTCCCCATAGGGGCCGGGGTCCGGAAAATGCCTGGAAGCGGCAAGACCCGAAATGAAATGGGAATGACCCAACAGGTAAGTCTTATTCCCTTCCTTCTCTCACCTCTTATTCTTGTCTTTTTCTCTAGGCTCTGGGAAGTGGCTGTGTATCCGGATGATCGCTGCTGAAGATGGAGGAACCCAGGAAAGGTGAGTGAAATGCAGCGCTGCAGCAATCGTAACGAAATGCTTTTAAAAATAATGTCTTCCCTTTCAGGATCGTCGGTGATGTCTCCGTGGTGCAGATTTAGCTGGTAAGGTCTCTTGTCTCCCTTTGCAGGTGACCCAGGATGCTGACAGGCGTGGCTGAAGTCCAGATGCAGGAGCTGACACGGTGAGCGTCCAACTGCGAGGAGCAGAACAACGCGAAGCGTGAGTTGCTGATCGGGTGTGGTTTAAATAGCTTTGGTAGAAGTCCCAAGTGTGTATCCTTCCTCCGATCAGGTATGTATCCTTCCCCGACCACACCCGGGTGGAAAGTAGTCCCACAGGTAAAGTAGTTCCATTCAGGCCTCAAGAGGGCCTGGATGTGGCAGCATGGTCTGCATCAGGTAAGTGCACATTAAAACACTTGAACACATGTCTAGCTTTATGAGCCTGGCGCCTAAGGCGCCAGGACTGGGTCCAAAGGGCCCCAGCTTGGGCCCGCTGGCACTCCCCTGGGGGAAATGATACCTGCCTCTGGGGTCGCTGGGTCGGACCTGGCTCCTTGGAGGTAGGCATCATGACACAAAGTTCATGCGTCGGCGTTGCACCTGCAAGGTGTAATCCGGGTATGCGGTTATGTTTGCCGACGCCCTTTGTATCGTTCCACCCTTCCGGAAGTGTTCAAGGATTTTTTCCCAGTCACAATAGTTCAGGATCTTAGCTATCACCGGCCTGAGGGGGGAGCGGAGGGTTTCCCGGTGGTGGCTTCCTCATCAGGGACCTGTGCGCCCTTTCCACAGCAAATCCCTGGGTCAGCACTACCCCGGTTATCTCCTGCAGCAGCATTGATTCAATGTACTCCGTAGGGATGGATCCCTCGGCTCCTTCAGGCAATCCAGCGATACGTATGTTATTCCTTCGGGTGCGTCCTTCCGCCTCCTCCGCCCTACTTTCCAGGTTGCCCACGTGTTATACTAGGGCGTGAAGTTCAGATTTGTGGGCTGCACCCGCTGCAGTGTTCGGGCCACCTCTTTTTCTAGTTCACCTGTGCGTTCTGCCAGCGACCTGACATCTTGCCGAAGAAGGTTCACCTCCTCTTGTACTGCCCCGGCTTTGAGCTCTAGTGCCGCTTTCAGCTCGTTCATGGCTAATCCTAGTTTGGTTTCCCAAGCCACTTTCAGGTCAGCAATCGCAGCGAGGATCTCCTGGTCTTTGCCCATAGTATCCGTGCCCCCAGCAAGGGTTTTGTCTTTGCTCTTGGCCCCTTCTGCTCCCGGTGATGTTCTGGCGTATTCAGCGAGCGTGGGTTGTTTGCCCTTTACTCTAGGGAGTTTGTTAGTCATCTTGGTGTGTCGGGGCTGTGTGTGCAATCCCCACACCATGTGGCTTCTGGTCTTTGTTAGGTTAGACTGCTGTTAGTGTCAGTGCCCTGGCAGGCCGTGTTAAGAGTATCCTCAAACTGCTGGTTCTGCTCCTTGAGTGGGCTGTGTCCTCCCACGTACTTGTTTTTGGGTGATTCAATCCACTCAAACCTTGAGCCCTAGCCCTTGTTGGTCTAGCTCCGTGGGCACGCACCCCAGTGCTTATGGAGCTCCCTGGGTGCATGTGCCGGCCCAACGTGCGTCAACCGTGAGCCCCACTGAGTTGATGTTACTTCCTACACAAAGGTGGTGTTTGTGGAGCTTTCCGCCAGACGCGCTTCACTGTGCCCCCATGTTCGTCTCCTGCATAGGCTATGGGGTGTCTCCTTCCCCCAGCCTCTGTTACTGCTGATCTTTTCCCTGCATCATAGGGGGCACATTGTTAATTCCTTAATGCCATCTATGTCCGTCTGCTTTATGCGGGTGCATTACTTGTGCCAATATTTTCAGGCGCAGCTCAAGGCTTGATTACTTTAAGGCTGTTTTTTACACACAGTTGGGGGATGCGCCCATCTGGGCTGTGCGGATCCCGCGCTCTATTCAGCGCTCCTGCCCTCCAGCCGGGTTATTTCGCCGCGGGCATACACATCCGTTGTGCCAGCAGCTCCTGCTTGCAAGGGAGTGCTCAGGCCGTCTTTGTTTTCTCGTTCCCTCAAGCGATCCGATGTCCAAGCGTGCGGGACTCCCAGGAGTCCCAAGCACGTCTGCGTTCTCCCCAGATCGCTTTCCCTACCTCTGGGAACATTAATACGAATATGGTCTGGCGATGGGTCTCCCCCGTCTTGCGCGGCTGGACCCGCACCCACCTCGGCGTCGGGGGAGGCTGTGCCCCGCTACATCCAGCCTCTGTGGCGTTCCGAAATGGGGATCTATGCGGTTGCATCCGCTTTTTGGCCTCCGGGCGCCACGCATCAGCACCCCAGCGGGTGTTGCAGGGGCTCTAGTGCGCCGTTGCCTGCGTCCGTCTTTCTCCGCCGCAGTGCCGACACTGTCTTCGCTCAGCCAGCTGGCTTCTTTGTTAGCTCCTCGCGTCCGCCATTTTGGGGTCTCAGCCCCGGAGTACGTGGGCTTGGCGATGCTCGCAGGGCCGTCCCCTTCCTTAGCCCAGGCTCCAGATTTGCAGAATGCCTGTGCGCCATATTCATAGGCGGGCACACAAATTTTCAGGGCATAAATGCGTGCATATGTGCACTTCTGATCAGGATCAGGTGCCGGATCGCAGGAGCTCTCCCAGAGCTCGACTCCTCACATGGCTCTCGTAGCCACGCCCCATGCTTTGCTTACCCCTAGGTATTTGAACGAGTCCACCTCCCAGTTGCGCCCCACCGCTGGTAGTGCATTGGCAATCCTCCCTCTCAGTCCAGCTATTGGGAATATGCAGGATTTGGATCTGCTAAAACTGATTCCTGACACTTCAGCATAATTATCGAGTATGTCTAGGATTACTGGGACGTTTAGATGCAGGTCTCTTACATATAGTAGCACGTCATCTGCATAGAGCGATAGTAGGTGTCCCACTCCCCAGACCCAGACGCCGGCATCTAGATATTGTTTCCTGAGGTATATCGCTATTGGCTGAAGGCCCAGCATTTATAGCATTGGGGACAGCGGGCAACCCTGTTTAGTCCCGCTCTTTATGTCCCAGATTGCTGACACCAACCTCCCCGCTTTTACCCTGGCCTTTGGGTTCGTATACAGAATCCCAACCCATTGAATGAATCCCTCCCCAAATCCAAACCCCTTTAGTGCTGCCAACAGCCACTCCTAGTAGATTGAGTCGAGCGCTTTTGTAGCATCTAGGGAGAGTATGGAGTATTCCTTTTGGGATCCCTCTGTCTGCGCCAGGATATGTTGCATTCTGCATAAATTCAACATAGTACTGCGCCCCAGTATGAAACCATTCTGGTCACTATGTATTAGGCCCCCCATTATCCTGTTCAGACATTTTAGCTAGTATCGTGGTTAGGATCTTAATGTCATAATTCAGCATCGGCAGTGGGCGATAAGAGTCTCATTCATCTGTTGGTTTCCCTGGCTTGGGTATTGGTATGATTAGCGTTTCTCTCCTGAACCCTGGCAGCTCCCCGTTACTGTATGCCTCTCGGTAGACCTCAAGCAGCACCGGTGTGATGACTGTCTCATACGTTTTATAGAATTCCGGAGGGAGTCCATCGCTACCTGGTGTTTTACTAGAGGCAAGAGACCTCATTGCATCCGCAATATCTTCCCCTGTTATCTCCGCATCTAGGGTTTCTTGTTGTGCCCGGTCTATCTTGGGGAGGCCTATTCCATCTAGTGTGTTCAGTATGTCTGATTGTGCCACTTGGTGGTCGTGGCTGTAGAGATGGGAGTAAAATTCCCAGAATGTATCATTTATTTCCTGTTGTGTCTTGTGTACTGCGCTTGTTGTGTCTTTGATCTCTGTGGTTTGGTGTTGTGGGTGTTCCCTTCTGCACAGCCAGGCCAGCAGTCTGCTCAGCCTATCTCCCTCAGCGTGTGCCCTGGCGGTTTTCACTGAGTAGTCAAATTTGGAGAGCCTCCCCCATGCTTCCTGGCAGTTCCCTTGCAGCTGCGTCAACTCTTTCTCCTCAACCCATGTACCCTGTGGATTGGACTCTTTGTGCTTTATCTCATCCTCCATTTTTCCTAATTCCACTCTTAATGTTTTCCGTATGCCCTCCGCTCCTGTAATAGCCTCACCCCTCACCACCACTTTCATTGCCTCCCAGACTGTGCCCCATCGTTAAACGCTGCCTACATTTTTCTCTATGTATTCCGCCCATTTGTCTCGCAGCCCTTCCGCGAAAGCCTGTTCAGTCAGGGTGTCTGGTGCCATGTGCCACACCGGTATGGGTGGCCTGGGACCCTTTGTCTTCCACGTCACCAACAGTGACGAGTGGTCTGAAATTGACCTGCCCAAGTACTGTGCTGACTCGATTTGTGGTTGGTGGTGTTAGGCCACAAATAAGTAATCGATTCTAGTCTGCAGGGTATACAGCGAGGAGAAGTACGAGTAACCCCTGCCCATTGGGTGAAGCTCTCGCCACACATCGACCAGGTCTAGAGCTCCTACCAGCGTATTTAGTGCCCCTGTCGCTGCATCGTTTCTGGTTGCTGTCGGTTTAGACCTATTCAGTTCCCAATCCCTAACACAGTTGAGGTCTCCTCCCCAGATGAAAAATCTATCCTGATGTTGCGCTAGTTTGGCCCCCAGTGCATCTAGATGTTTTGGGATTCCATAGTTGGGGAAATACAAATTTATTATACAAACTTCCACCGGCTCAATCCATCCCTTTACTATCAGGTTATCAGGTACCGGCCCTCTGGATCTGCCTCCCAACTCAGCAGTTTAAAGGGTACCACTGGACTTATCCAGATGAGTACCCCCCGGGCATACCACGAGTAGGGAGCCCCATAGCACTGCCCATCCCAGTGAACCGTTACCGCCCCCATAGTTTGCTGTGTCAGGTGAGTCTCCTGGAGCAGCGCAATGGCCACCTTTTTCCTGTTGATAAAGGACTCCACTCGGTTCCTGCGCATTTGTTCCCAGGCCCCGGACATTCCATGTCAGTATTTTTTATTTTTATTTTTTTAATTTTTTTATTGGTTTTATTACAAACCTTTAAAAAGAGAAAAATTAACATACAATCCAAATTAATGAAAGCTCACAAATCATCCACTATTACCCCGGACTTTTACTGTTAACAGCAGTCTCCAATACAGACCTCAGGATGTCCCAGCGGTTTGCTCCACCGGGACGGCCTATAAGCGGTCTTTTACGACTCGAAGAAAAGAAACTAATGCGTACAACACCACTCTGTTTGACCCAACAAACAGGGCTCTCCACCAGTCGTCTCGAGTTAGGAATTGAAAGTTCGTTGTTATTGGGCTAAAGATGTTATTTCTTTCGCTCTCCAACTCGGGACATACTAAAATCAAATGTTTAAGTGTTTCCTTGTTGGTGGAGCAGAACCGACACATGAGGTCCAGGTCCGTAGATTGGGACCAGTAGCAAAGGCGTTCCTTGGTTGGCATGGCATTCAGCCTAAACTGCAAATAGGAGGCACAAGACCACTGGTCCGGGAAGCACGACAGATAGGGCGGGACCCAGCCATAGGTTCTTGCCTCGGCCGGCGCTTCAAGCATAGATTTAGAAGCAGCTCTTTGGGTACAGGTGTAAATCCAATCATTTCTCCAAAGCTTTAGTTTTGCAGCATCAGGATTCTCGAGCAACAATTGCATTGTGATGTCATAGGAGCTGAGCACGTCATGACATAACTTATTCCATTGGAATAAGATTGAGGGGGCTTTGGCGAGATCTAGACTGTGAAGGATCTCCATCTGGGGGGTTGGATTGCTTGAATTTAGTTTCCTAAAGACACTTAACAGATCCCAAGCAACTCTCGCTTGAATTGAGATGTACCCAAGCTCAAATCTGGCACAAACAGTAGAGGTGCCTTTAGGCAAATGGAGAACCCTGGACCAAAAAATGCTTTCCAAAGAGCTCCACACTTCGGACCCACAACCAAAAGCGTTTTCACTGGCGTAAATCAATGAGGGTACCACCTTCTGCTGGAAAAAGGTTATCGTCGGTCTTAGAGAGAATTTCCCAAATTTTTTTATTAATCGGGACTGCTTGGCATGCCAATTGTCGGCATTTTTTCTTGGCTGCGTCCACCCAAGGTGCGTCATTTCTACTCGCACTTAGTTGCATTCCCAAATATCTGGTGTTAAGTACGCGCCCAATGGGTTCTTTATTCACATACCGTTTAAATTTCTGCCCATTAGGTTTGGAACCTTGCAGTCTTTCAAAAACGATGGCTTCACATTTCCCTCTGTTAATAACCAGCCCGTTGTCAGTTAGGTATTTTTCCACGGCAGCAAATTTCCGCTGTAAACCTATGGGAGTTGAGTCGATCAGAATGATGTCATCTGCGTAGACTAAGTAGTCTACATGTGAGCCGTGAAGTTTAGGTGGGAAAGTGCGTAGACCATTGAAAACATCTTTGATATCGGATATAAACAGGTTAAATATAATTGCCGCAAGAGGGCAGCCTTGCTTGACACCTCGAGAGGTGTTAATGGGTGAAGATAGGTTACCCTTTTGGTCCAAACGAACTCTAACGGTCGTGTTCATGTGGAGTTCGTGGATAGCGGACAGTAGACTTTCAGGACAGTTCCATTTGGTCAGTTTAGACCATAGCAAATCTCTATTTATACTGTCGAACGCCTGGGACAAGTCAACCAGTGCGAGATAGATTTTAGAGTTTGATCGCAGTGCTTCCATTTTCAGTAAGTTCAGTATTAGAAGGTTAACACCGCAGCCCAACCCTTTAACGAAACCAGTTTGTCTGGGGTCCACCTGGTTGCAATGTGTGGACCAGTCCGTCAATTTTTGTTGTAGAAGAGTGGCATAGACCTTACCCAGCACATCAAGAAGTGCAATTGGTCTATAGTTCTTTGGGTTGCGACGGTCGCCTTTTTTGAAGATGGGTATGATCACTGCAGATTTCCACGATGAAGGGTTCTCGCAGCATTTGACAATCCTGTTGAACAGCAGCTCACAAAAGGTGGTCCATACTTCTGGCTGAAGTTTGAGCGTAAAGTTAGTTAAGCCATCTGGACCAGGGGCTCTTGAGTTATTCAGATTCTTGATGACTCTAAGAATGTCCTCGTGCTCGAATACTAGGTCCCAGTGTGACAGGACACGAGGGGTCCATACGTCGACCTCATTGGTTTTACTGAAGAGGTCGGCGTAGAAGGATACCCACTCAGACTCAGAGACCAGGTTTGCCTGAAGAGCATGTTGTGGAGCAAGATTGTCGTTTATCAATCTCCAGTAGTCAGCAGAGTTGGACCTCTTCATTTTTGATAGCATAACCTCTGCGTCATTTTGCATCATGATGCACTTGTGAGATTTAAGCCAGTTCTTATAGCCTTGTTTGAATTTTTTTGCAAGACCAATGGCAACAGTAGGCATTTGTTTGCGGGCCGTCCTTAACTGCCAGCGTAGAAGGCGTTTCCATTGTTGCACCTTGAGGTCAAATTTATGTTTCGATATAAATAGGCTGTTTGCCATGAGAGTTCTGAGTTCTTGGTATTGGGTTAAGAGATGGTTGTATTCCAAGGATTCGGACAGCTGGTAACTCGTCAAAATGTGGCCCAACTCGGTAGAATCTAGATTTAGCCGAATCCTTCCGGCCCCTGTTCTCACTGAGAAAGCCCAGCGATCCTGGTGCGTTCTGCCGTTTGCCACAAATGACAAGACCACCATATCATGGTCACTGTGCTTCATTGTTTGAACAGACAAGCCGGTCGTTCTCATGTGAATCCTATTGGATACAAAGATGTAATCTAAGGTAGAGCTAGAATCCCCTCGTCTCCAAGTAGGGCCTGTGGGAATATCGCCCAGGGTTTGACCATTCAGCATCACCAAATCCCGCAGCTCCATTTCCAGACACCACTGAGTTTTCAGATGAAGTTCTACGGAGTTAACATTCTTCTTGAGCCCTGGTGCATTTGAATGACTAAGGCAATCGATGTTAAGGTTGCCGCAAATGATCAAGTCATATAGCTGGCCAGATTCCGTATGCTCATCTATGGTCTTGGTGACTTCGTCTATGAAGTTTTTTGCTCCGGTTGCCCCATGGTTCCAGTAAAGATTGAAAATACAGAGGTTGGTTGTCGGGCCGATAGCGGGGCTTCCATCACCAATCGTAGTCACTTGGATATAAGGGGAGATGTCAATTGAGTTCAGAATCCGAAGCCCTGAGTTAATCCTGACGGCTACCAAGAGACCCGACATAGGTCTACCTCTAGTCTGTTTAATGGCTGAAGTGTGGGCGATTTCAAAACCCTCCAGAATTGGTTTTTCGCATAGCCATGTCTCTTGTAGACAGATGAGATCTAACTCGTCGGCCCAGGTGGAATTGAACAAATGACTAAAGCCCCTGGTGTTCCAGGATCCCAATGTGTAATTTTTTTGGTTGTTATGTCGTTTGAGGGCTTGGCGTTAACATGACGTGGTGTTATTTAGGGTTTCAGCAACCCAGGACCAATCATTTCCATTCGCCCTAGATGGCATGTCAGTCTCAGGCAGATCTGCAAACCGATGCGCTTGACTAGCTCCTTGTATTGTTATTTTTATGTTATTGTGGCTGGAGGTTCCACTCAAAGACTTCCGAGTGTTCTGTGTTGGAGAGAGAGTGCTTTGATGGAAGGCTGAGGAGCCACGCTCACTCGGGCGTGCTGAAGGATTTTTATAGGCACTTCCGTCCTCTGCCAGGTTCACAACATCATTCAAAACCTCAGTTGGAACACGTATAGGGGCTAAAGAAATGTCAAAACCGAGAGATAGTAACACCGGGCCAGCTTGGAGCAAAGTGTCAACTATGAGCTTTGACTGGACATGCAAGATGACTGCGTCATTCTTGGTTTCTTCAAAGAATTCGACAATTTTCAAGTCACCAGATTCAATTGCCCTGAGACTTGGTACCAGATGGCATAGCCACAGGACATTATGGCGATTCATTATTAGGTCGTCTGCAGAATCAATTCGTTCCAAGAGTACTTGATGGTAAGATGAATCATTTTTCAGGTGCGAGTTCTTGGAGGGATCATTTGTAAGGTACTTTTTTAATGGAACTCTAATTTGTGGTAGTCCGTTAACCTTAGACTGCGACGACCTAATCAGGACAGAGTCCCTAGGGTAAAGGCGTGTTAAGTCGAGCTTCGCGACCACCAACGATGATGAGTTGCTACAAGGATCAACAGCAACTTGGGCCCCTAAATCTTCCGTTTTGCGAAGGCTTTTGTTAGAGTGATCACACCTCTTACAACGTTTTTCATCTAGCGTCATGAACGGTTTGGAACCAAAAACCGTGTCAACCGTTGAGGTGATGATTGGCCCACTGACTTCACACAGTGATACAACTCTGGTTGCCTTCTGGACTGGCGCATGAAGGGGAATGTTATTTAGGCCAGATAGATTGGACCCTGGCCCTGCCTGGTTGTTCATTTGCGGGCAGGCTGCAATCGGGGGAACAGGTGTGTTGTCAATCAACTGGGTCGATTCAGGGAGGCTGACAGATGAAGTATTAAATTCTTCAGCCCCAGCCAATTCCTCGGCCACTGCATCCTCGTACACAGACGTGTTCAACAACTCCTCAGATATGCCACATAAGTCGATTGTGGGTTCAATGGACTGGACCAACTCAGTGGCATCGTCATTTGACTGGGGATCAGGTACGACATTTTTATTTTTCAAGTTAGTTTCGTTAATAATTACATTCAGTTTTCAGGTTTCTCAAGAATTTCCTGGAATCGTTACAACGGTTCCTTTTTTTCATAGGCATGTTTTTTGATTTTTTTAGTTCATGGCCTCTGCAGTTTCCGTCACCCGAACCTGTGACGGAATTAGTCTTGGAAAGCTTGAATATGTCATACCCTGCCGAGGCACCATCATGACCTTGTTTTTGTGCAGAAACGGACCCCACCACATCTAAACCCAAGCCACGATTTTGGTCGGAAGGGGCAGCCATTTGAGGATCCAAAAGAGCCAAATTATCAGCAGCTTGGGTTTCCAGGAAGATATCCTGGAAGTTAGTCGACAGAGGTATGTTTGAGTCACAGATGGAAGGGAGATGGTCGGTCATTTGCGATCCTGCAAGACATGGAGCAGAGTCAGGCGGCAGCGTGGATTGTTCCTGACAATCAATGGGAGCATATTTTTCAGAACACGCCATTATGTCTTTATTTCTTCCCAGTTCTGAAGCAGTGGCCGCCGCAATCTGAGCACATGAGGCTATAGGTATCCGGACGGGAGAGCAAAATACAGGGTTGTTTGTGGTTCGAGAGCTCAGAATCCCTCCCTCTTCAGCTACTCCACTCTGACCGCAGTTATCAACTTTTTGTTGAAAAAGATTCAAAGCCTGTTTCGCCACTTCAGCCAGTAGTTTTCTGTCCAAAAAGTCATTTTTATTGCTGTCCATTAAAGCCCCCAGCGCCATTTCCACCTGTTTATTAGTGCTCAATGATGTATTCATTAGAATCGTCTGGGTATTCCCCATCTCAGAGATCTTTGTATTCATACTAAGAATTAGAGCTGTCAGGTCTTTCAGACTGTCGTGCAAATGTTCATACATTTTCAGGAATGGAGCCACGGCTATTATAGTTGATGACATAATGGTGGCTTGGAGATCTTTCGAACTTGGTATAGGGTGTTCATTGCCAGTGCTGTCCATAGTGAGACCGGTGTGTCGCCTTTTGCTCACGGGGAGGCGTCTGATTTTTGGGAATGGGTGCTCCATAAGTGATGAGTCCGAGGATGATGAATCTGACATATAGTCAGAACGTGTCTCCACAATTGAAGGCCCATCCACACATTGATGCAGAATGGTCGATGGTTGGTTTTGCAGTGTGTTAGAGTCGACCCTTCCCAATTTAGGAAGTTGTCTCTGTGAGCAATGGATGCTCGGTGAAAAACTAGAGCGACTTCTTCTTCCTCTTTCCTCCAGTTTATGCGTAGGGGAACTCTGCAGGGGGTTTTTGCCAGACGGTGCAGGTGAGGACCAACCAGCCACAAGATTAGAAGACCCTCCCACTGAGGCTGTGGCACCCGGCAAGGAGTCTTTTATTGCCGAGTTATTCGCTCTGCTTTTGTTCAGGTGCTTAAGATCTGTTAGCAACTTGTTGACGACTTCCAAGGAGTTTCTACGGTTATTCACTTGGAGGGTAGATACCCTCTCCCCCTCAGTGTTAGCAAAAGAGGCACGGGTAAGTGGCTCAATACCCACACTATATGCCGGTTCGTCCACTTCATTGTATGTGAAAACGGCATTATAGGAGCCTGCTTCATGCAACGTACTTAGTGGCAATGCCGGTGAAGGTACCAGTTTCTCATGTGCACTGTAGAATCTTGTGCGTGGGGAACTACTACTTGTTTCTTTTTGTATAGAGGGGCATACAATGTCACTAGTACCTGAAGTCGTGAGGCACGCTTGAACACCAGTCGTCGCGCTGGTGAGCGAACATGAGGGCGTTTGGGTTAGGACGGGATCTTGTCGCAGTGAGCAGCTGTCATTTTGTGAAGTACAAGAAGGAAGTTCATGAAGGCCATGTACTATGGCCAAGTTGACTAGGGCCGGGTTGGCTATGACCGCCGGGATTGTTGGTGCACCGTGTGAACTGGCGCACTTATAAAGTGACGCATCATGTGTACTTTGGAACGGAAAACAGTTTAAAGAAGAGTGTGTTGAAGTCGGCTGGGCTGGGCCGGACTGAGCGGGAGCCAAATCCGATGTAAAGTGTCTCTCATGTGGATCGACTACAGCCTCACCCCGCATGCTCCCTGCCACCCCTCCCGTTGGCTCAGAACATGCAAAGTCCACTCGCGAGGAGGCAGCCACACATACACTTACTGTGGTTTCGTTGATGACTGCACGGGGCGAGTTTGAAGCCGGCTGCAACGAAAGCCCCCCCTCATTCGTAAGCTGGACAAGATCATCGGGGACGGCAGCCGGTGTTAGGGGCGCCTCTGAGGACTCCGCTGAAAGCCACGAACGTTCCGAATCGGGGCATACCGGGTCACGAGCACGCTTCCTTTGGGCTCTGGTCTTCACAGAAGCGCCCACAGTCAATCCTTTCACTGGCACCGTAGTAACGTTTGTTCGCATCGTTTCAGCAGACGATGATGCAGAGATGGAACAAGAAAACAGGTGAGCCAGGAGCCAAGAGGAAAGTCCCGACTTCCACGGACTTCCTCGGACTCCTCAGACTCTGCCAGACTCCGCGCCCGCTCCGCGGGGAGAGGCAGGTGTTGAAGCAGCAAAGTCACTCCCACACAATGGAAATAGTAGAGGTACTGGTCACTCCTCAGACTCTGCCAGACTCCGCGCCCGCTCCGCGGGGAGAGGCAGGTTTTGAAGCAGCAAAGTCACTCCCACACAATGGAAATAGTAGAGGTACTGGTCACTCCTCAGACTCTGCCAGACTTCGCGCCCGCTCCGCGGGGAGAGGCAGGTTTTGAAGCAGCAAAGTCACTCCCACACAATGGAAATAGTAGAGGTACTGGTCACTCCTCAGACTCTGCCAGACACTGCGCCCGCTCCGCGGGGAGAGGCAGGTTTTGAAGCAGCAAAGTCACTCCCACACAATGGAAATAGTAGAGGTACTGGTCACTCCTCAGACTCTGCCAGACTCCGCGCCCGCTCCGCGGGGAGAGGCAGGTTTTGAAGCAGCAAAGTCACTCGCACACAATGGAAATAGTAGAGGTACTGGTCACTCCTCAGACTCTGCCAGACTCAGCGCCCGCTCTGCGGGGAGAGGCAGGTTTTGAAGCAGCAAAGTCACTCCCACACAATGGAAATAATAGAGGTACTGGTCACTCCTCAGACTCTGCCAGACTACGCGCCCGCTCCGCGGGGAGAGGCAGGTTTTGAAGCAGCAAAGTCACTCCCACACAATGGAAATAGTAGAGGTACTGGTCACTCCTCAGACTCTGCCAGACTCCGCGCCCGCTCCGCGGGGAGAGGCAGGTTTTGAAGCAGCAAAGTCACTCGCACACAATGGAAATAGTAGAGGTACTGGTCACTCCTCAGACTCTGCCAGACTCCGCGCCCGCGCCGCGGGGAGAGGCAGGTTTTGAAGCAGCAAAGTCACTCCCACACAATGGAAATAGTAGAGGTACTGGTCACTCCTCAGACTCTGCCAGACTCCGCGCCCGCTCCGCGGGGAGAGGCAGGTTTTGAAGCAGCAAAGTCACTCCCACACAATGGAAATAGTAGAGGTACTGGTCACTCCTCAGACTCTGCCAGACTCCGCCTGTCAGTATTTTAATTTAGTTGGCCAGTCCATTGTGGGGGTCCCACCGCCCCCCCCAGCCCTTCAACCCTTTTGGTCTCAAGCCCCGTTTCAGCATCCCCCACTGTCTCGCACCCCAGGCAGTCCCCGACCCCTTCCACCCGCACACAACAACACACGCGCACTTCCTGGCACATACCTTGTGTAGGATTCAAACCGTTACCAACTCCAAAACAAACCAAAACTGAGAAACTGCACTAAGCAACCACGCAACGGTCACATTGCTTGAGTGCCCCCGCATCTGCTTGGCCCATCGGGGCTTCAGCGTGCGGGCTGTGGTGAGCCAGCAACTGCCCGATGCCAAACAATCAGTGGGGTGTGTCTGTACGCTCTGATCGAGGTTCCTACTTCGCTCCTGCCTTGTAACAGAACAAAGTACTCCATTGTTCCAGGTCGCTCACCCGCAGACCTTCTGTTAATGTGACCTTCCCTCCTCTCAATCTTCTCTTAGGCCGGCCGCTCCTCATGTCTCCACTTCTTTTCCATCGTCCAAGTTGTTGTGTTCCAACCACATTGTGGCCGCCTCCGGCATTTCCAAAAACACTGCTCGTCCCTTGTAGAGTACTGTAAACCTGGACGGGTACATCAGCATGTACTTGATGTTTAGCTTCCTGAGTTTGAACTTTATCGGCACGAATGAGTTCCTTGCCCTTTGCACTGCAGGCGTGTAGTCCGGGTATATTGCTATGTTAGCGTTGTCCCTGCGGATCTCACCACCCTATCTGGAAAATTTGAGGATGGCTTCTCTGTCACGGAAGTTCAATATTTTTGCTATCATTGGGCGAGGGTGTGAGCCCAGCGGTGGTCCTTTTTGCAGGGACCTGTGTGCCCTCTCTATCACTAACCCCTGCGACAGTGCACTTGCTCCAATTTCCTGCAGTATCAGATTTTCAACAAAGTTCGTAGGGTCAGATCCTTCCATCCCCTCTGAGACTCCTAGCAGGCGCACGTTGTTGCGTCTGGTGTGCCCTTCCGTGTCCTCCGCTCTGGTCTTGTCATGATGCCTACTCCCAGAGAACCAGTCCAGGACCAGCGTCCCCGAAAGCAGACATCATGTTCCCGGGGAAAAGGCCAGCAACCCCTAGTAGGGGCCCTTTGGACACTGTCCTGGCGCCATAGGCGCCAGGGTCATAAAGGGAGTGTTTATGTGAACTTAACTGATGCAGACCGTGCTGCCAGATCCAGACCTCTTTGAGGCCTGAAAGGGACTATTTTACCTGTGGGACTATTTTGCCACTCGGGCGTGGCCGGGGAAGAATACGTACCTGGAACTACTTTGGGGGCTATTTAAGCAACGCCCAGACAGCAGCTCACGCCTTGTTCTGCACCTAGCAGCTGGACGCTCACCGTGTCTGCTCCTGCATCCTGACTCCAGCCACACCCGCCTCCATCCTGGAACACCCGAAAGGAAAGAAGAGAAGGGAAAAGGTGAACAGACGAACATTACCTGCTTCTACCCGGAGTCCGGAGTCATCACGCCGGCGATCCCAAGGGAAGACATTTATTTTAAAGAAGCATCGCGTTGCTCGCTGCAGCGCCGCGTTCCACTCACCTGTTCACGAGGCATCTCCGTGTTCCTTAGCGACCATCTGCACGATCCGCCGCATACCTGCGTCTAAGGGAGAAGAGAAGAACAAAAGGTGAGCAAAAGGAACATATTGAGGAAAGCCAGATTTTCGCCATAAGACTTACCTGATTATTGTTGGGAGAATCTTTCCTCATCTCGGGTCGGCGCCGCTTTTTCGGCAGTACCGTACCCCGGCCCCTATGGGGAAAAAAGACACACGCATTAGTGGGTGAATATAAGGACATTAAAGGAACCACCCATCATAAACTCACCTGAGTTTACCTTTGGCGAATTGTTTCCTCTACGCGAAATCTTCACTCAGCACCTGTGATAAAAGGGATAAGAGACGGACTACTGAATATAAAGGCAAATAGAAAAGGAGGCCAACTCTTGAACTTTTACAACAGTATACTTACGGCACCTTGCCAGGAAAGTCAAGTAAGCTTGAATCCTCACCAATCCGAACACCAGTGAAGTAACTGGATATAATCGCACCCCTGCACCAGAAGCAGGATGGAGAGCTTGTCCTTTCAAACCTTAAGGTGAGAGTTAACGGGGAATTTCGGAGGTGGTCTGAGGAGAGTGAAAGAGGGAAGTGGGAGGCCGACGCGCTACTCCACAGGTAGTTAATCCCCTTTTTCCATTTGCAGAAGGATTCTCCTGCGAATCAGACAAGCGAGATTTGGGGGTCCTGTCCAGTCGGTCTTCCGAGTTCTGTGCATCAACTTAGAAGAGGCCGCAGCAGTCTCGACCTGGTCAGCGTCTCTGTGGGAGTCAGGTGAGCGTTACAGGTCTTTAGTGTCGCGTTCTTTCTTTCTAGCTCTGTCAGCCGCTTTTCTTAAGTCTCTGGTGGTTTCTGCCGTTGTCTTTAGTTCTGTTTTCAGTCGTCGCGACCCACTCCGTAAGATTGCGGGCATCTTGTCTCATCAACTGCATATCAGTTTTGACCTCTATTTTTGTGTCTATAAAGGATCTTAGAGCCGCTATGGCTTCTAGAACCTGACCATCTTTGGTGGTGGCCTCCTTGTCGGTCTGTGTGTTTTGAGTTTCTGGGGCACTTTGTGGCTGCCCTTTATGTTTGGCAGCGTAAAAAGAGTCAAGGATCGGCGAGTCCTTTTTGTTTTGTGTTCAGGGCATGTTCTTGCTGGCACCTGGTGCTTCTGTGATTGCAGTTTGTGTGGTGAGCGCACCACTGGATGTGTCAGTGCACCTCCTGTGTGGGGGTCCCTCAGAACTGTCTGGTGCCTTGCCACTGGGCTTCTTGCTTGTGTGACCTTGGGACTGCGTTTCCTTGTTGTGAGCTTCAGTGTATTTGGGCTCAGGCCTGTTGTGTTGAGCTCCACCGTGGCTTATGTGCACTGTGAGTCTTCCTTTATGTGCCGCTTGTGCTGCGTTGCAGTTACCACAACGTGGGGGGGTCGCGTTTGCACTCTACTGGACCCAAGCAGTGTCCCATCCGTGCCTGGGGCTTCAATGTTTGGGCTAACCACTATATAAATTACTTCTAACTGGAGCTAGACTCCCTTCTCCTTAGGGTACTACTAGTACCAGTCTATAGAGCTCTTTCAGTAGTACGAATTTCTCATCTAGTCTCTTTGGATATCTTGCATCAGTCACAGTAACTCTTAAAAGGCGACTTGTAGTTTTCCCTTATCCTCCACTTTCTGGTTCTTATGTCAGAATAGCTGTTTTCTCCTGGCCAATAACGATTTGTATTACTTTAGTATGTTGTTCTCTTGTTAAACTTCACTTGTCTGATTTCTCTAAATTCAGGTTCACTGTAATTATTCCTATTTTATTATTTTCTCTTCTAGTATATCTTGGTTTAGCCCTCTCCTTGTTTTCCAGGGCATGGTTATCCGCAATTGGCTTCTCTGGGTGTTATTCTTTTATCTTTATATTATGATTTTCTTTGTTCTCCCCATAGTTTAAAGTCATTCCCCTAAAGGGGACTTCTACGATGAGATTTCTACTGAGACAAGTTGTGTCTCATTTCTTGGCAACCCATTACATTTGTTACCCCTGTTACTTTCTATTCTGTGGGCCAACGTTTCTGGGAGCCTTGTTGCATTGTGACGGCTTCTCCGATATCTGTTTGTAGCCTATACTACAGCGTTCAACTTTGTTTTTCTCTCTTGGTGATTTCCTTGTCTGTTCAAGGTGTTGGATGCTCCGTGTCCTTTGTTGCGCTGCAGTTTCGGCGACGTTGCAGGGACCGACTGTCCACCATGTTCCTGTGGTCTCACCACTACCTAATATTGGTGCACCGGCTTTGGCCGTCCAAAGGTGTCTGTGTGTCTCTCTCTCTCTACGTTTCACAGGTCCGAATCTTTTTGTGCTCGGCTGGCGCCTTGACTATGGCTCTCCAGTCTCCCTTCTCCTTTCTCCCTCTCTCTGGTTCATCTTTCTTTCGATCTTTCGTGTTCCAGCTCCAAGCGAGATTCTAATGCGCAAGTTTGTCAGCTTGTGCTGTCTGTACCTTTTTGTCCTCTCTTTACGCCGGACGTCCATTATTTAAACTACTCATCCCAGTGTATGGGACCTTAAGATTTAAAGGGACATACTTATTGTTTGTAAGATTCGGGCATCTATTTTGTGTTTCTTCGTCCCCCGTTGTTAAAAGGTTTTGTGGTGGTGGAACACCACATGTAGGTGATCAGGTGGCTATCTCTAGGGAGTTTCCCACGGGGACGGGAGTCCTTGTACCCATAGGGGGAGTCTTTCCCAGTGAGGTGCCACTTGCCTCTATACGTAAGGAGGTATTGCAAAACAGGCTCACCTACCCGGCCTCACAGGAAGGGACTTCCCCTTGGGGAGAAGAGACAAATACCGTCGATTTGTCACAGTTGGTTTATCCTATTTCTTATATATGAAGTTGCTTGCGAAGATGCACGGCATTCATTACTTGGAGGGGAAGGATAAGGGTGCATCCTGAGCACTGTTTAACAATGTTGGCGGGAAGGAAGTACTCCTTTTTATAAGGTAGGTTTTAGTAATGCAGAGACAAGACTATCAGCAAGGGCCTTGTGGGTGATGTCATTATTGTACAATGAAGTTTTCATATCGCTAAAATATACCCTGTGATCTAATCTCCCTCCATCCCAGCATACAATCGTACCCCACAATTCTGGGAAAAGAAATGGGTTGTATTTGGAGTTAACACTCTAGTTTCTTTATTGCAAGAGTGTAATCAAAGATGGCCCCGAAACCTTATGCTGGGGGAAGTCACCACATTGACTTACACGTGCACACACACAACTTGTCTACAGAGGGTAATAAACCTGCCTTTCAAAATTCTTACTAATTTGATAACTGCACAATCCTACAAAATTAAATATATTTTTATCTAGCCCTATTTCTAAGCAGTACAGTAGAGTCAGTCTTAACATGACGCTTGTTTAAATAATTAGTAATGTGTATGTTGTGTTAACTTTCTTTTAATGAATGACAGATTCTTACAAACACTTTATTTTCTCCAATATCAATTAGGGAAAGGTTATACCTAGCATTAATATAAATCACGTTCGGTGTGATGTAGATGTAATGCCTTGGTTATTACCATGTACATGTAAGTGAAATGCAAGCTATAGTGGGTTGCATCCAGATCTCCAGGCTACGGTTTAGGTAAGTCATGCTATCAATTCAGAATGCACAGAATATTGATTCATCGAATTTTAATAAAAATAGTGTTTTTCTGACAGTATAATAAGTATCCCTCTCACTTCACTTTGCAGATTGGGACTTATTAGAGCAGGCTTCTCCCCTGTCTGCTGAGTACGATAGGTGAGGTTTGAATGTTCATTTAAAATTGCATAATTTTCTATGGAATATAAATGGCCCTGCTAAGCTCACTTTTTATCCCAATATCTCTTTTTAAATGGCTAGTCCTTCACAGGCCTTGATTTATAAATTCTGAGTTGGGCTATGGGGCGTAAGCCCATTGTTCACAGCCCCAGTTGTCAACTACAAAACATGGGGTAAAATTACTGGGCTATTATTTAAAGACTGTGCTTGTTGTGCAGAGATGTTATTTGTTCTACGCTGAATCGGGTCTCGTTTGGCTTTGACTATGGTGAGAAAGCAATGTGCATTTCACACAAAATACTAAAGCATTCAATTTGGAATTGGCCAATTGCTTCCCCTTCCAGTTCCACACACTCCAAGGACTTCACATAGAAATTAGTCGAGGGGTTATTTATCTAATTGCACTGGGGATTATTGTGAGCCAGCATGCACCTTCACATCCTCTAGTAAGTGTCCTCAGTCTTGTAGTCCCATCTGCTGTCTCCTTTATTTGCCTCTGGGAAATCTGGTCTCACACCAGGTAAAATATGCTTCAGGCTTCCTCTTGGACAAGGCCCATGGTCTCTCTCATCCTAGGGGTGTCCTCCTACCTCAGCACTCGTCCAGTTAAACAGAGGTTACTTTTTTTTTTTTTTTTGCAGCCTTCAGAATCCTAGAGTGCTATCAATTTCTGAGAGTTAGAACTTAAATTGGCTCTTATTTTTCCACACTGTCCTCCTTTTTACATCACTTTCTTATTGGTGAAATCCCATTGGCTTGCTTAACTGTCAACCTTTTCCAATTTCTCCTCACCTGAGTCCTCGCAGTTGATGGAGTCAGTAGATTCCTCTGGCGTAAAGCTGGTCCCCTGTGATCCATGTAGGCTCGATAACACTTTTGGCAGTGAATAGAACGTAAATCACAAAAGTCACTAACCTGGTCCGCAGGCGGCACCTGTCGTCTGTGAAGACTTCCCTAGAAACCCTACCCCCCCTCCACCTGAAGGAACGGGAACGGATGGTGGCAAGCTTCCCTCTTGGGGGCGGGGAGGGGAACCTGAGTCTGTGTTCTGGTGCCGGGTGGTCCCGCAACTGGAATAGTGAGCGAAGGAGGACTGGCACTGCATTCTTCGGTTGTAGTTTAGGCTGTCATCTAAATGGAGGCTCGGAGTCTCTTCTGATGTGATAAGAAGGAAGGGTAAGTATAAGTACTTAGGAGCATTCAGTAAAGATCTACTGGGGTATACCTGCGACAAAGGCTCTAGGTAGTTTATGGTATTTGGAGGTGCTGACTGAGGCAGCAATGCTGGTAGGGCAATGGCCGCAGGAACGGAAGAGCCGCGGTACCTCAGATGTAGGCTGAATGGCTAGTGAGGTAAGAAACACAACATTGAATTACCCAAGTAATAGAAAGTATCCAAAGTCCTGAACTCTAAACCTACCTCGGCGGAGATAGAGAGAAACGTGCAGTGTTTAGGTGGAGCGATTGTCGCTTCCCGGAAACTTGCGGAAACAAGTGCCAAAACTAGGAGAAGGATGATTAGTTAGTCTTCGTTTGATAGCAGCTGAAATAGAATTCAGCGGAAGAATAATTCCCTACCGTACTGAGACATGTCCTGTACCGAAACGGAGTAGCGGTTTCGCGAGCTGCAGAGGGCACCAGATAACTGGTTCCCACGGCCAGGTCCAGACATGAACCTGTAGGAGAGGCCTGGCTGAAAGGTTGATCTGGATGGGAGTTCCTACGAAACAGAGAGGATTAGTATCAGATTGAAATGTAGAGAGTAAAGTTCCCTAGGCTGCACGTACGATGCGTCTTGGAAAGGAGCAGCAACGCAATTGGGTGCTTGAATGTTGTGATGATATACGGTCACCTGACAGTCGGAAGGCAGAGAAATCTGGAGAGGAGAAACCGGAGAAGAGACAGGAATCACACGGCTGGAAACCGCTGCCATCTTGGGAGAATACTCAATACCTGATCCATAGGGAATAAGAACACGGGAATAAACGTTACAAAGGCAGTTCTGTCGCCACCAAGACCAGCGGGCATAGGTAGATGTGGCATCCCTTTCTTCCTGCCGAATTTTTAGTCCTTGAAGAGATGAGCCATTTCTCGGGAGGTAGCCGCTATGCCTGCCGGTTAACGGCTAAGGCAAGAGGCCCCTCGCCCGAGTCAACCAAAATAATTAGGGGAAAAAGCTGCATCGGCAAAAAAAAAAACCTTTATGTAAGATGTCCAGTGGAGGTATGAGTTAAGTATCCTTGCAGATGATAGAGGGCGAGGGAGAATGAAGGGTGTCTGAGAGCACCCAAGCACAGGCGCTCGAAAGCGAGCAAGCAAGGCAGGGGAAGCGGAAGGCTAGAAGGAGGGGGAAAAGTAGCAAAAAAGGTGCTAAGAGAAAACTCATCAAGAAAACAGCATCTTACCCAAAGAAGCTGAGCGGTTGCAACACACAGTTGCAAATTTTGTGACAACATAAGTAGGGGATGCTGTCATATTGGAAATAACACCTAGACCGGCAACGGGAAGACCGAAAAGATACATGTCGGCACACTAATAGCGTTGTATATTCCGTCTGTTTCATAGCTTCCAAGGAGGACGAACGCTGACAATATGCCTCCTTCTGTGTGTTCAGGACTGTCTGGATGGATGCAGAAGAATCTTCCGACCAACAGCGGTGCCTTGACATGGGATTCAGGTTCCTATGTGTTTTGTGATTCGAGATATGCTTTCCAGCTAACTATAAACTCCAAACCACCTTTATGATATCTTGAATCACAAATTCGAGTTACTTCATATTCCTCTGGTTCGGTAGGGTGAGTAGAAGGAATCCGCTTCTTTTTACAAGCGTAAGGATCGAGGGTTTATTTGCGTAATAAAGAAGCATGAAAAATAGGATGCAATCTATCACGAGAGTTTCAGACGAAATGCCACTGGATTTATTTTAGTGATGATCTCGATGGGACAGATTTACCTTGGTGACAACTTAGATGGATGATCCCATCTGGGAAGATACTTGGTGGATAACTAAACTTTAGAGCCAACTTCCCATTCAGGCGTATGGGTCCAATGTCGATCCGCGGCTTCCTTGTACGACTTCCTGCTTTTGGTCAGTTGGTTATAGGCATCTTTATGGGCATTTTTAATGTCCTTCCAGAGTGGATCGATGGATGGAACGACTGTGGCAGGAAGAGCAGTCGTCAGGTGTGGACGCAGATGAATTCCGTAGGTGCAATAGACGGGGCTCATACCCATTGCAGTATGAATGGTGGTGTTGTAGGCATGTTTGGGCGTTGGCCATATGTCCAGTCAGTTGTCTTGCCTGGTGTTAATATAACATTGAATATATTTTTCCATATTAGTGTTCAATCTTTCGGTTTGACCGTTAGATTGAGGGTGGTACCCGGAGGAGAGTGCTCGTACTATGCCAAGTGGTTTGGGGAGGGTCTTCCAGAATATGGAAGTGAACTGTGAACCACGATCAGATGTTATTGATTCCGGTAAGCCGTATAAGCAAAAGATTTCTCTAAAGAAAATCATGGCTGTCTCAGAAGCTGTTGGTAAGCCAGGTAAAGGGATAAAATTGGCCAGTGTGCTGAAGGAGTCCACTGTTAGCTTTGTATGGCAGTAGATCATGGAAGGTCTACTACGAAATGCGTGGCGATGTCGCTCCAGGGCCTGACAGGGGTCAGTCGTTGTTCAAGTAGGCCAATGGGTTTTCCTGTATTGTATTTACTTTGGCAACAAACCGGACATGACTGCACAAATGATCCAATGTCCTTACACATCGTAGGCCACCAAAAGGAGCAACGGACTAGTTCTAACGTCGCTTCATTCCCCTTCTGTCCCGATGTCAACACTTCATGACACCATGACATGGCTCTTTGTTGGAGTGTCTTTTCCGGTAGCACCAAGAGGCGTTTATAGAACAAAAGACCTTCCTTTCTTGTCTACTGTGAGTCGGTGAGCTCATCTTCCAAACGAGATGATGCGTTCCGCACCTTCTGAAGAAAGGTAGACCCTAAACATAAGAACTTGTTTCTAGGAAAAACGGTTCCTTTTTCAGATTTGCAGATGATTCTCCTGATTATCTTAGAGATACCGTCGGCTATTATATTTTCTGTCCCAGGTATGTAAGTGATGGAGAAATCAAATTGAGAAAAGAAATACGCCCAACGGGCTTGTCTGGCGTTGATGCACTCCATTTGTTGCAACACTCGAAGATTACGATGATCAGTTCGTATTTCAAAAGCATGTATTGCTCCTTGCAGAAGATGACGCCATTCAACGCATGCTTGTTTCATTTCCATTAATTCTTTTTCTATCACAGAATAGTTCAGCTCACTGGAGTTGAACGTCTTATAAAGGTAAGCTATAGGATGTTCTTGTTTGTCAACTACCTAACTTCCCCCCTAAATCTCCTGCCGAGGCGTCAGTCTGTACAATGACGGGTAGGACCTGATTTGGCTGTTTGAGGATATGAGCGGAACAGAACAGTTCTTTCACATGACAAAAAGCCTTTTCTGTCACTGAACCCCAATAACCCGGAACTTTCTTCTTTGGTGAGGACGTGAGAGGGAGAACTGTTAAGGAGCATTCCGGGATAAATCTCTGGTAGAAATTGGCTAGACCTAGGAATCGTTGTTCTTCCTTGACTGAAGTAGGTGACGGGCAGTCTAGTATTGCAGAAACTTTATGAGGATCCATCTCTATCCTGTGTGTCGATGTATATATCCCAAATACGGAACAGAGGACACCTCGAAAAGAAATATTTCAGGCTTAACACGTAGCTGGTTTGCTTGCAATTTGGTTTAGGACCATCCGAAAGGCGTCTCTGATGGGAATCCTTGGTCTTAGAAAATATAAACTGTCATCCAAGTCAATTATGACTCAACGAAACAGCATGTCAGATAACAGTCTGTTCATGAATCTCAGAAAAATGGCAGGGGCATTGACTAGACCGAAGGGCATTACTTGGTATTCATAAAGACTGTAAGGGGTTCTAAAAGCGGTCTCCCACTCGTCCCCAGCTGGTACTTGGAGGAGGCGGTAAGCCCCTCTAAGGTCTAATTTCGAAAAGACAACAGCCCCTTGTACTGCTTCTAGAGTATCCCTTATGAGGGGCATGGGGTATCTTTCCTTGATGGTAACATGATTTAGTCTCCTGTAATCAATACACAGCCTTAGTTCACAAGTATCCTTTTTAGGGATAAAAAACAATGATGCACCAGCAGGAGATTTGGAAGGGCGGATGAGACCGTTCTGCAAATTGGCTTCTCGGTATTCTTTAAGCACCTTCTTTTCAGGCAGCGTCAGTGAAAACATTCATCCAAAGGGCACTAGGGTGTTGGGTACCAAGGAGGCGTAGCCTGACCCCATGGAGTGAGATAGTGTGAGAACGGAGCTCCCATCAAGATCCTTTACAGATCCTAAAATATAGCGTTGTGGCACAGACTGAGTGCGGGTGGAACCACCTATAGGAGTAGGAAGCGCTTGCCCAGCTACTGGGAAAACTGCTGGCTGGAATCGGAGTGCTTTAAGTGAAGAGGCTGAGAAAACGAGCCCCCTAAAAACAAAGATGGTGGGCGGAGTAGGGGAGAAAAGCTGAAGAGGAGGTGGGGCTGAGGCTAACAGAGCAACCGAAGTAACCATATTCACGCGGTGCACTGAGCACTCGTGCCCTTGTGTATGGCGACTACCCAGGCTGAAAAGGGAGCCTACAGGAAGCGGCAACGGACTGGCGCTGAGAGGGTCTGGAAGTCCGTATGCAGTCCTGATGGTGAATGGTTCTGCGGCGAGTTGGCGCCAGCTCTAAACACACAACGAGAACGGTGCCAGGATCGGCGGGTGACACTGCTGCTCGCTCGCTACAGCCGAGGAGACCAACGGCAGTGAAGGAAGTGTGCGGGTGAAGAACGTGCAGGGAGAAAGACACGTCGGAGCAGACATAAAGTAAACAGTTGCTGTGGCGCCTCTGATGACTGGGGCTTGCGGCGACTAAGGTGGGCAGTAAGCAGTGATACGAACAGACCGGAGATTGCAACCACTACGCTGCGGACAATGCAAGGAGACGTAGCTGGCTAGGGAAATGGGAAAGTGAAACATGTGAAATGAAATACCGGAACCCCTGGAGCAATGTTCCAGTATCGGTCACACACGGTGGGCGCCTAGCAGGTCAGCAGTTTTGAAAATTTTGCAATTTTTCCAAATTTTGATACTGATCAAGGCCTCTGTGGCCATACATGACTCTGAGAATCGTGGGCACGGCACAGCACGGCCACTGGGAGTGGTGCTCTGGTGCATCAACACTTCAGCCCTAACAAGACACAAGACAGCACACAGCACGAGTTGAAGGAAGCAGAGGCTGAGCTGGGAACGAAGAGGCTGAACACTGTATGGCGGAACAAACAGGACAGCAGGAGAGCGCAGTAAGGGCCCGGTTTGAGAGAGCTGCCGCCCAATTTGATAGAATGGACTCTCTGGGGACCCTGAGATACGCCCCTGAAGACACAGGTGGGCAAGTCTCATGTTAGCAGCCTGGAGGACTGGCCTCCTAGGCAACAGGGGAGCGGTGCAAACGGGGGGGGGGGGGGGACAGCCATACCAGCCATACCAGCCATGCCAGCCCCAACAGGAATTAGTGACCCGTGTGGAGTTAGTCAACGCTTGCTAGGGTGCGTTGGACCACTAGGTGCTTGAAATGCTGGCCGGGGGACGGGGGACATTAAGGGGAAAACTGAATGGCGGACGCGAGGATATAGTCCTGTGCATGGAGTTGCAGTGTGTTGAACAGTACTCATACTGAGTTGCACCACTACAAGAGACCCACCTCACGGCAGAGGAACTAGTAAAGGTCAAGGAGAGATGGGGAGGGCAATGCTATGGGGTGGCGTATTCTAAATGCGCTAGGTGGGTGTTTACATGGATGAATGCCAATGTGCTGTTTCAACTGTTGGAGGTGGAAGCTGACAAAGACGGGAGGTACTTAATACTGAGGGGGATACATTGACCCGGTGGAAGTGTGTATAATCAACTCCTATTTCCCTAACTACGGTGTCCAGTCACATGTTAGCATGATCTGGGCTAAAATGGTGCAAAATGGGGAGCGCTTCATCATATGGGGAGGGGATTTTAATTGGGCTAGGGACCCACTATTGGACAGATCAACCCCACCTACGGGTAATGTGGGGCCAGCACCTTTAGCGCTCATTACGGCATTAAATAACTTAGACTTGGATGTGTGGAGAGAAATTCACCCAGAGGATAGGGATTACTCCTACTAATTCTTGCCTCACTGTCTCTATACCAGGACAGACTATATTTTTGTGGGAAGGAACCAACTAGCAGAAGTCAGCGCAGAACACGACCTGGGTAGAATAACGTTTGATCATTCCCCAATCATAATGGAATGGAATGGAATTTAAGAGGCCCACAGCCACCCCCATCCCACTGTGGCGCATGTCCGTTGATACTTTGACAGACCAGATCTTTAAAGATGGGTTGCATGTATGGAAGATTTTTTTAGTGCATAATGTTGGCAGTGTAAGGGAATGGGACACTGTGGGAGACGGTGAAAGTGGTTGTTGGAGGGAAGGTTATGGCTAGCACGGGAGGTATTTGGAAATCGCTGAGGGCGGACTTGGAGAAACTAGAAGAGAAAATTCGGGAACTAGAGGCACGAGTGGCGGGATGACAATCTGGCGAAGTGCAGCTGGCTGACACCAGGCGAAACTGCTGGGAGGCGTGGGAAAGGTTGGCGAAATTTGACCATAAGGTTAAAAGTACCAGGGCACATGCGGAATGGGACAGACCTGGCAGACTCTACATCGTGGATGTGTAAGAGGGAGCATCCTAGGCACCTAACCACTGAGTTGAGAGGAGAGGACAATAACGTATGCAGAACACAGCTGGGAATAAATAATATATTTTCTGACTTTTACTCACAACTGTATCGGCATGAGAGTCTGGTTCCACAAGAGGAGATATTGGGCACTCTTGAAGAAATGGCGCTGCCTAGGCTAGAAACGGCACAGCAGTCGGCGCTAGACGTAGACATCACGGTGGAAGAAGTGAACGAGGCAATTAAGTCACTGGCTACCAGCAAAACCCCAGGTAGAGATGGACTGCCCTCGGAATTCTATCAAACATATGCTGATGCGGTGGCCCCAGTGCTGCACAAAGTATATGCAGAGGCCTATGCAAAGGGTGAGCTCCCGGCGAGCATGAGAGAAACCTTAGTGATCCCGATTCCCCCAAGCTGGGCAAACCGCTGACGGGTGCGACTCCTATCGGCTATTGGCAATGCTAAATTATGACATGAAGATCTTGACGACAATACTATCAGGGCGTCCCCGCAGAGTGATTGGGGGACTGATACATGGGGATCAGAACGGCTTTGTCCCGGGACGCCGGACCACCTTTAAATCTGCGCCGACTGCAACATATTGTGGCACAGACCAACGACTGCCAAGAGTGGTGCGCAGTGGTGTCATTGGACGATTAACACTTTCGATTCGTTGTACTGAGTGGTTGTTCGCCGTACTGAGGGTGTTTGGGTTTGCACAGCAGTTCAGTAGCTGGGTGAGGATACTGTATGCCTCGCCGGTGGCATGAGTTAAAACAGGTAGGGAAGTGTCAGCAACATGGGAGATGCAGAGAGGCACGAGACGGGGTGCCCTCTGTCACCCATGCTATATGTGCTGGCGCTGGAGCCAATAGCAATCTATCTCTGCAAAGAGTTTTTGGATGCCGGCATATGGGTGGGAGGAGTTGGTCATCTGATATCACTATATGCAGACGATGTTCTGCTTTATTTTAGGAACCCGTAACATAACCTGCCTCTAGTCCTGGAAGAGCTTGAAAACTTTGCAAGGGTGTCTGGGATTCAATTCAGCAAGGAGAAGTCTTGTTTGTTCCCGTTGGCCGTTGGCTGGGCTAAAGGGGGCGGAAGCAAGTGACTTGCCAGAAATGGGGCTCCCTTGGTGTCTGGAATCATTTAAATACTTGGGGGTACGTATCATGCACACGTCGGGGCATGCACGACTGTTACACAGCTGGTGTGTTAAAGGGTCTGAGACGGTCCATGTCATTCGGGATGAAATTACCATTGTAACTAATGGGTAGGGTTGCCATATCAAAAATTATAATTCTACCGAGATTTTCTTTTTTCACCCACCAGTACATTGGACCCCCTTTCTTTCGCTTACTGGAATCACTGCTCAGGGAATTCCTGTGGGGCTCGTCATAACATACATTTGCGCTAACTACACGGTGCAACTGCCAGATCTAGAAAGCTACTACCTGGTGGCACAGCTCAGCTTTGTCACCAAATGGCTCTCTGATGAAGCTATATCAGAAACGGCGTTGCTGCAGCGGCTGGTGGCCCCTGCATAGCTTAAAGAAATAATATGGCTACTTTTAAACTGCTTGGGTGGTGTGCCTGCACTGGTAACACTGTGTAGGTGGGTCTGGCACAGAAATCAGAAATTGTTGAAATTAGAGAAGCCATACTCACTGGAGGTCCTAATGGCAGTAGATGTCTGCAAGAGCAGAAACAATTTGGTGGTGGCAAGGCTTTGTGAGGGATCGGGCCTCTCAACTTGGGGGTACATGTATGAAAACGGTACATATAAAGAAATGGACTACTTAACTGAGCAGGCGGGGCTACCTAGAGGTCAGTTTTTGTGGTATCTGCGTGTGAGGGCGGTCGCTAAGCAGAAATGGGCGGACTGGCTAGAGGAGCCAGAGGTGACTCCACCGTTGACCCTGATGTACACTTTAGAAGATGGTTGGAAACCAGTGTTCATGTTATACAGCACCTTGGTGAACAGGCCTATCCCTAAGAGTGCTGCACTGAAAGGCCCGCTGGGAGTTGTATATAGGGGAGGAGATTGAAGAAAAAGAATGGGAACACATACTGGGTTTCCCTTGGGAGATGTCCAGAAACCCACGCTTCAAATTCATCCAATTCACTGTGCTGTACCGCACCTACATGACACCAAGTAAGGTGTCTAAATTCAGAAGCGATGTACGACTAACATGTCATTGGTGCGGATGTATGGGGGCGGACTTGATGCATATGTTCTGCGGTTGCATGAAAGTACAGAATTTCTGTGAACGAATCGAGCAGGGTTGCAGAAAAGCTGGAGTCACTAGGTATGACTGGTCCGAGTTGCTCCCAACTGCTTGTTGGGCGCTTACCCGAGAAACCGGAATCACCAACACCTCATAGTTCTTGGGCATGGCCTGCATTCTAGCTAAAAAGTGCGTTGCCATGGCGTGGAAATCAGCTGGGGCCTCAGAATACACAAGCTTGCACAGGGAGTTTGAGTTCTGGGCGGAGGTAGAAACTAGAGTGTGAGTTTGAGCAGTAAACTGGTTGGAGGTGCTTACTAGTGCTACCTACAGGTCCTAAAAAGTGTTGGTCTGGGACATGGCCCCTCCCCCCCTCGGAAGACGATCCTCCGTGAGGGTCGCGAAGCGCCATGCACGGCAGTTATAGTACTTTACCTCGAGGAAAGGAAGGACCCAAGGAGGTACCAATCCGCTAACAATTCATAAACACTTATCACATTCCAGTGCAGCACGTGTATGAAACACCATTAATGATTGTGTCACCGCAAATCTACCCTGTACAAGAGATATTTGCCTGTGTGATCAAGCTCACTATGTGCAGAATGTTTTTTATTGTTGTTGTTATGTTAAAGTTTCTTTTATTGCAATGTGACTGATTTACGCATAAACCTGGTGGAATGATGACAGTGACAGTTTGAAATATGCAAAATTGTGCGTGTATAAACGCCAATAAAAAATATTAAAATAAATAGAGCGTTGGGTACCAAATCGATGGCGCAGTCTTCAGGCCGATGTGGGGGCAATTCCTTTGGGATCTTGTCCAAGAAAACTTCGCTGTATTTCTGATAAGGCTGTGGTACACAGTTCACCTTAGTGACTGGAGACCACGACACCACACATTCCGTCACCTGAGTCTCTTCGCGAGGAACAGAAAAGCAGTCAGCGACCGTGATCTGAGCAAAACTAAGTGTTTTTGTTCCAGTTAATGAGTGGGTTATGAAGTCCAAACCAAGGGTTTCTTAGTATAACTGGGAAGTGCGCCGCTCAGATGATCTCAAAATGGAGAGTTTCTTTGTGTTACAAAATAGATTGATTCATGGGAACCGGCGTATGGGTGATTGGGCCGGAACAGAGTGGTGTACCATCAATCCCTTCAACAGCTTGGTTTTACGCTCTCTCTTGTCAGGGGGATACCCTCCTTTTCGGTCCAAACAATGTCCATAAAATTTCCGGCTGCACCGCTGTTGATAAGGGCGAGGACTTCAATGTTCTTGACTGGCAGGCACAAAAGAATCCGAACCACCAGTAGCCGTGTATCAGGCGTGAAAGAACAAGAATGCGTGGTTGCTAAGGGACTTTGGTAACAGCCCCAGCAGGAGGTCCCTTCTAGGACCGGGGTCTTTGGTTTCCCAACCTCTGTTGGGGAACTTTGGGACACTCACGGAGTAGATGATTACTTGCTTCACAATGCATGCATAGTCTGAATTCTGGTCGGCGTGGTCTTTCAGACAATGTTAACGGACCTCGGGCGGCTCCGACTTGCATGGGTTCTTCCTTGGGAGTCTCACCGGAAGTAGAGGAGGAGGAGGGAGATTTTGATGGTGCTTTGCTCTGATATCTTTCCAGTAATCGATAATCACTTTGGAGTACCATTGAAATCAGAGAAGCAGGAGGAGCAATCTGGGCCAGCTCATCCTTAAGGTCCTCATGAAGACCCCTTCTGAAGATCAGAAACTGTGCTTCCTCCAGCCCGCTTCTACAGCGGTTCGCTTCAAATTGCTTTTATATGTCATGAGGTCAGATGACCCCTGTCTTATATCTAATAGTGTTTCACATGCTGTGTAACTTCTGGTCTTTCGAAAGTGTCTCATTATAGTGACAAACATCTGGAAATCTCTCAAGACAGGATTAGCCTCCACCACTAGTGGAGTTGCCCATGCCAGAGCATTCCCAACAAGAAAGATCATTAAACCGACCTGTGCGGTTATTGTACTTACTTTTAGTTTGTCTTTTTAAGGCCCATGACCGATTGGAATTTAAACCGCTACAGGCAACTCTGCCAAGTAAGTTCTACTCCCAGCCTGTCCCTTGTGCAGGGTCAGTTCTAGTTTTCTCAGTATTTGATATTTCGTAGAGAAACCCCTCAACGTTCACACCAGAAAAGAGACAAAATACAACCCAGTAGGGCAAAAGACCCTGCACACCTCTTGCAAGGAGACAAGGTTTATTTCCACAAAAATAAAGATGCGCCAGCAAAGTACTCTGCTGCCCTGGAATGTTCTGGCAAAAGGAGTACAGCAACACTTTATGAAGGCACACAGTGTCATCAGTGATGTAAATACCACAATGTACAAATCCAAATGGCTGGTTGGTACGACCCTATACATAGGCTACCTGCTCCATAGGGGATACCGGGTTATTGGCCCCAGCCGCTTCTGTCCGTCTTCTTCCACGTTGCTCCCCCTTGTGCATCATAAGATATTAAGCAACAATTAATTGGTGATTATGTGAAGAAAAACATTACATGCTCTATTTGTAACCTGATGTGCACCTGATACTGCGAACAAGAGCTAAGACTATACTTAAAGGTCATTGCATCGCAGACACTAACTCGATTCCAGATACATCCGCGCCCATCCAAAGCTCCCCACCCTTATTTTGGCTGTTGTTTTACCCCTCCCAATCACGTGACCTATGGTGAAGGTAACTGGTCCCTGCTTTCTTTTTTAAAACCTTTATTTTGAAATTTGACAAGTGCATCATGTATATCAAACAAGTATAGACATTTTACATTTTGGCATATAGCAGGCTGTGCGTTTTCCGATTGGGGGCCGCTTTGTATTGTACGTGTATGTGGCTTTTATTTATGATATCAGTCTGGGATCAATAATTGTCCTGTGAGTTTGTTGGCTAGATCATTAGCTGAGCTGGAGGATTCGTCTCCTGACGTGTCGGAGGGTGGCCCAAGATATCTCCGTAATGGGGCCCAGATATCTTTTGGTCTGCAGGCAGACACCACATTGTGTACATATACTTCTTCAGTTTCCTGTTCTTGAATGAGGTCTTTCATCCATGCCTGCCGTGTGGGAGGGTTTCTTGCCTTCCAGGCTCCGAGTATGCACCTTTTTGCGACTGCGACCAGGCGACGTGTTTTAATCGAAACCTTCCCGATGTCACCGAGTAAGTATTTCAGTGGGGTTGCTGGGATCCTGTGCCCAACAATGTTGCTTACCGTGTCTGCTACCTCATGCCAGAACCTTTCAATCGGGGGACAGTCCCAGTACATATGGAAGGAGTTTGCGCCTTGGGTCTGACATTTTGGGCATTCCGATTTGATCGTGGGGTCGAATTTGGCGATTTTGTTAGGAGTGATATGTAGATGGTTTAATATCCTGAATTGGATCAGTCTAAAATTGGCGCACATGGAGATCGCTTTGGTGAACTGACAGTATTTGGCCCATTGGGTGTCCTCAATGGTGATGCCCAGGTCTCTCTCCCATTTGGCCTTCATTGTGTTCTTGGAGGGGGTATGCCGTTGAACTGCATTGTAGAGGGTAGAAATTCCTCCGCTGAAGCCCTCTGGTGTCATAGTGTCGGTCAAGAATTAGTGGGTAGGTGGGGCTTCCGGTAGGGATGGCCATTGCTTCTTGCATGCAGCCTTAAGTCTGTAGTATTGTATTGTTGTGACTTGCACGGTCCCGACTTTGGCCTGGACAGTGTTCAGGGATGCAAATTTCCCATCAGGGTATAGGTCTCCTATGTGCATTTCTTTCCCTGGGTCCCATTTTATTCTGGAGAGTCGTATCCAGGGTGGGTTCAAGCTTCGGGTGGTGCCATAGCGGGGTGTGTGGCCAGTAAGGGTTGTCGCACCCCACTCTATTCATTAGGTTAGACCATGCTCGGACTGTAGAGCCTACTGGGTCGACCTCCCCTTGGTCTCTCTGAGACCTGGAGTAAGGCATTGCCCGTAAGTTGAAGGGGGCTACCGCGAACTCAGCTTGTACATGTGCGTATGCCTCGGTGGAGTCTGTCCAGTATTTTGTGAAGTGAGCCTGGGAGGCCTGATAGTATAGTTGGAAGTCCGGGGCTGCCAAGCCCCCGGTGTCGTATTTCTTGCATAGTTTGGGCCACTGGATTCTCACGGTTCCTCCGCCCCATACGAACCGAGATGCCAGTCTCTGAAGTTGTTGGAAAAACGGTTTGCCCGGCCAGATGGGTATGTTACTGAACATGTACAATAGTTTCGGTACTATTACCATTTTGAATAGTGCTATTCGCCCGTATAAAGATATTGGGAGTCTGTCCCATACATTTAGTTTGTGTTCCAGTAGTATTAAGTATGGTTCATAGTTGTTCTTATGCAGGGTCTGTTTGTCTGTGGCCATTATGATTCCCAGGTATAGGACAGTGGTCGGTGACGATTTAAATTGTTCAGTTGGCTGGGGACTGCACTGTGGACGGGGTGAGTGGGATAATTTCTGATTTAGCCTGATTGATTCGATACCCAGAGTATTTGGCAAATGTCTCTCTTTCTTGCATTACCGGTGGTAGGTTGGTTTCTGGGTTTCTGACATACAGCATTGCATCATCTGCGTAAAGTGAAATAAATTGGGGAGGTCCCCTGACGCGAATACCCCTCCATGCATGTTCGTATCGAAGTTTGGCCGCCATGCCCTCTATAGTGAGTGCAAATATAAGTGGGGATAGTGGGCGGCCTTGCCTAGTGCCTCTTCCGAGTGTGAAGCTTGGGGATAATGATTTGTTCGTTCTGACCTTTGCTCTGGGATCGGTGTATACGACTCGAATATATTTGATGAACACTGGGCCAAATCCCATCTTGCTTAGTATAGAGTACATATAGTCCCAGGACACAGAATCTAATGCCTTTTTAGCATCTAATGTGACAGCTATTGTTTTGGCTTTCGAGTGCAGCTGGGAAGTGATAGCAAAAAATCTCCTGAGATTCAATGCAGTGGATCTGGTAGGGACAAACCCTGATGGGTCAGGATGTATAAGTGCATTCATGCATTTTACGAGTCAGTTTCCGTTTCGTTTGGCGTATATCTTGGTGTCTGAATTGATAAGGGATAGTGGTCGGTATGACATGGGATCCTTTGGTGGCTTATGGGCTTTAAGGAGAACTATAATGATGGCTTCTTTCATGGTGTTTGGTAGTGTTCCTTTACCTAGGGCCTCTTCCCAGACTTCCAGCAATATGGGGACCAATTCCTCCTTAAATGTTTTATAAAGATCAGCTGGAATTCCGTCGATGGGCCCTTGCCCACCCTTAAATCCGCTATTGCTTGTACTAGCTCTTCATTAGTTATTGGTAGGTCGAGGGTCGTTTTGTCCTCTTCCTCCAGTTGAGGAAGGGGAATTGAGTCTATGTATTCTTGCAGTTCTGTTTGGGAGACCTGATCCCTGTTGGTATAGAGGTTGTTGTAGAACTTCTGGAACACCTCATTGATGTCGGCCGCTTTTGTTCGCATATTCACGTCCGCGTCCGTTATGCTGGTGATAAGTATCATTCCTTGCACGGCTTTAATGAGGTTAGCGAGTGTTCAGCCAGCTCTGTAGCCTTCGCCATATCTCATGGCTCTTGTAGGCTGTGTCGTGTAGAAGAGTTTGTGTTCGGCAAGTGATCTATATTTGGCCAGGTGCTCTGAGATGTTATGCAGGTGGCCATCGCTGTTATTGGTGAAGTGTGCATTTTCCAGGGGTCTAAGTTCTCGTTCGGTGTGGTCCAGTTCTCTCCTTACGTCTCTCAGCACTCCGTGAGTCTGCGCCATTAATTGCCCACGCAACCAGACTGGTCCCTGCTTTCTAATCTTTCCTGATCGATTGGGGATTTAACAGTTTTATGGTTGGTTGTCTGGGACTGACTCGTACCTTGGAAGGCTGGGGGTCTTGGGATGGTGGGATCTGAGTGCTATTACTTAGAGCTGGGACGTGGAAGGTCAGAGGCTTGTTCCCTCCTCGTGGAATTGCTTTTCTCAGAGAGCTGTCAACCCCCTTGTGGCCTTGCAGGGCGCATTCATTCTGGGATATGAATGCAGGCAACATAATAAATAAATAAGACAATGATGGATCTTTGAATCTCTGTAGCCCTGGCCTTTCTCACTGGTGCCCACGCTACAATCTATTCCCTATTCTCGCATGCATACACATTTCTAAGTGCATGCGACTTGAGCCGTGCCCCTGGCTGCAGCGCAGAACTAAGGCCTCCATTTCAATATGGCTGCTACTATATAAGAGGGCGTTTATTTATTTATTCAGATTTGTAGAGCGCACGTCAGCCCTGGGGCATCGTGGCGCTTGTTACAGACAATATCTTAGTTACATAGGATACAGTAATTACATACAATACAGAATTTACAGTAGACATGTATACATTAGCAATGCAGTATATTTACATGGATTCCTGAGAGTTTCCCAATTATTTTGCAAGGAATGCGGTTTTCAGTTTCCTGCGAAAAATGGGGAGTGCGTTTTCTGCTCTAATGCCTGCAGGGAGAGCGTTCCAGGTCTTGGCTGCAATGTAGGGGAAACTTAGACCTCCGGCTTTGGCTTTTTTGATGCGTGGGATGCAGATTAGGTTGGAGTATTGCATCCTGGTGGGACGAGAGGAGGAAGGTTTGAGGATGGTTTCTGATAGATAGGACGGGGCGGAGAGAGAGAGGCATTTGTGAGTGAGGGTGAGGATTTTGAGAGTGATCCGTTCTTTGACCGGGAGCCATTGGGCTGAGTGCCTGGCCTGGGTGATATGCTCTCTTCTTGGGATACTAAGAGCGGCCCGGAGAGCATTGTTCTGCGTGACTTGTAGTCTGTTTATGTTTTTGGCTGATGTGCCTGCTAGGAGTGCATTGCAGTAGTCCAGTTTGGCTCCAATGGTTGCCCTCGCTATAGAGAGGCAGTTGGGTTTAGAGAGGTAGGGCTTGATGGCGTTTATGAGTTTGGTGGTGTGTGCGGATGCGGCAGTGATTGCGCTGACTTGTGTAGTCATAGATAGTGAAGAGTCAAGGTATACTCCCAGTGTCTTTACGGCTGTGGATACGGGGATGATGGAGTTGTCAATGGAGAAGTTGGCGTACAGTTTGTCAAGTTTGTCTAGGGTGTTCTGTTGACCTAATATCATGATTTCAGTCTTGTCACCATTGAGGCAGAGGCCATTAACTGCCATCCATGCCTTGATGACGGAGTAGATTGTGTGGAGTGTCTTGGTGTCTTCGTTGTATGATCCTGAAAGGGGTAGAAGTACTTGTGTGTCATCCGCGTAGTTCGTGTATGTGATGCCGTATGAGTCAAGTTTGTCAAAGAGGGGCTTGGTGAACAAGTTAGAGTGTGGGTGCAGTGCAAGATCCTTGAGGGACCCCGCAGTGGATTGTCGTGGGAGTGGCGTTGGCGATGTCCGAGAAGACTTTCATGGCTCTTCCCTCTAGGAAGGAAGTGATCCAGAGGGCTGCTTCTTTGGAGAAGTTGGCTGAGTGTGTGAGGTGTGAAGTGAGAGTCTTGTGATCAACCAGATCAAAAGCGGCTGAGAGATCTAAAAGGAACAGAAGAGCAGGCTTGCCTTTGTCCATGATTTGGGTGATCTGATTCTTCAGATCTACCAGGGCTGTTTCTGTGCCATGTCCTTTCCGGAAGCCTGATTGCCTAGTCCCGAGGATGGAGTGGGTTTCCAGAAAGTGTTGGATTTGGCAGTGTGCAGCTTTGTCCAGTAATTTCAGCAGAAATGGCACCGTGGTTATTGGTCTGTAGTTGTTTGGTTGTAAGGGGTCAAGAGTAGGTTTTTTTAAGAGAGGCCGGACCCAGGCCTCTTTGAGGTTAGCTGGGATGATGCCTGTTTTAAAGGACGTGTTGATGAATGCCGTGAAGAGCGGCGCAAAGCAGTCTGCGCAGTCTTTGACGAGTTTTGGTGGGCAAATATCGCCTTTACAGGGGGAGGGTTTGAGATTTTTTAGTAGGTTAATAACTTCTGATTCAGTGACGTCTCTGAAGGAGAAGTCGGGTATGGTGGGCTTGGGCGAGGTGGGTGGGGTGCTGGTAGGTTTAGTTTCTGTCTGTTGAGGAGGTGCTTTGCAATGGTCTTTGATTTTCTTTTGGAGAAGGTCAATTTTGTGTAGCATGGCAGCTTGAATGCTGGTACACCAGGCTTCATCTTTGATTATTTCGTCCGGTGTATTAGGGGGGGAGATGAGCTCATTAAAAATGGCAAAGATCTCTTTGGAGTGTGATTTGGCATTGGAGATACGTGTGTTGAAAGTGTTGGCTTTGGCATCGGTGATAGCTATCTTGTATTGGTGGGAGATTAAATTGAATTTGTTTTTGGTATTGGTGCAGGGGTCAGATTGCCAGTTTTTTAGTGCTGCTCTTTTGTGGGATCGCATTGAGTGCAGTTCTTCAGTAAACCATGAGTTGGTGTGTAGGGATTTCTTCTCTTTTTTCCAATCGAGTGGTGCTATTTCATTGATAGATTTGGTGATGACATCTTTGTAGATGTCTGCTAGGATATTGGGGTCATTAGCGAATGGGGGAGCTAACTCAGGGGTATTGAGGAATGGGCGCAGGTTCTCTGAGTTTTTTAGAGCTTCTGACTTGTGCAGCGCTGGCAGGGGTCAGAGTTTTGTGGTTTTTGGTGATAGGAATAGAGAACTCGATGCAGTTGTGGTCAGTCCAGGGCAGTGAGGAGTTAAAGGTGATAGTGGTGAGACAGTTATGGTCTGCAATCCAGTCAAGAATGCGGCCTTTGATGTGAGTAGGACTTTCTACTTTTTGGGTGAAGCCCAGGTCATTGAGTTCCTTGGTGAGAGTGGCTGCAGATTTGTCCTTAGAATCGTTGAATCCGAGATTGAGGTCTCCTAGTAGAAGGGTTTTGGTGGAGCTTTTGGTATTATTGCTGAGGATGTGAATGATGTTTTCCTGGGAGTCTGTGATGATACCTGGGGGGCGGTATAGTAGGTGAATGTTGATGGTGCTGTTGGGTGACAGCGTTTGATTCCCCATGTACACTAGAGCAAAAACCTACGCTACCCTCCCTGCACTATAGCCCTCGTCAACACAGCCCTTCTCCCTGTACCTTCCCTGAGTCCCTACTTCACACTTCCAGGCCTCTGCCTCATCCGAAAGTGCTGGAGGCCTGGGACATTCGATCCCTGCCCTTCCCAACAATTCTATTGTAAACATAAATTGCAAATAAAACCTAACTAAGCCTACTCTACCATGGAATTCCCTACCTAATCTAGGATCTAAGGGAAAATCTCATAGCATACATAAAACTGTTTGTCGCACTGAACAATCAAAACAAAGTATAAACAACATAAATGAAAGATTACCAAATAACCAGTGCCTTGGATGACCTCTCCTTGTCCTCTGTAGATCTCCTTCCCCAGGAATGTCCAAAACCATATTTCTTCTAAGGAAAAATAAAATCTGTTCTTGAAAAGTTCCAAAGAAACAAAAGTTCAATCAAACAAAAATTCATTGGTAACAGTTCCTTCTTCGTTTGTTGGAAAGTTCCCTTCCCATGTTCCACAAAGAGAATGACACCAATGGTGATCCTGGAAAACCTTCTTCCAGGATGTAATCGATAAAGTTCAAAACAAAAGTACCACTTTCCTCTTATGTATCCTCTGCAGCGTCTTTGATATAACTTGTCAGGCTGCTTCTTTTTAAGGAGGATGCTTTTCTCCTTGGCAACTCCTGTCTGCCAATGATGCCGTGAAAGCAGGCTGCTTTGCCTCAGTCTACTACTACATTCAAATAGAAATGTTCTGACAAAATTATAGACAGCCGCAGTACTACTGCTTCAGCTGAAACATGATATCCCCAAAAAAAATATAGGCAACTTGGACAAGACTCTTCGACCTACAGGTAGGCAAGACACTCTTCTTTCCAGTATCTCTCCTGCACTAAAGTCTTCATTGGCTCCCGGTTGCTGCACAGATTAAATTCAAATCCCTCTGCATCATCCACAAGGCTGACTGGGCCCAGGGACTACACTATCTTCAACTTGATCTTACCAAATACTCTCCGTCTAGACCACTTCGTTCCTCTGGCACCAACTCTTTGTGTGTAAAGCGTTTTGCTAAACAGAGGATAAGTGGTTGATCGCTTTCTTCAGCTGGCTCCCTCCTATGGAACAGCCTCCACCTGCCTATGCGCCTTGAGCAGGACTTTCTTAAATTCCGGAATCTCCTCAAGACTTTCCTCTTCACCTACTCCTTCCCTTCTTCTCTTCTTTGCTAATCCCACAGTTGCTGTGATTGGTGTCCCAGGCCCTTATGCATCCTTGGGCCCCTGACCTCCAACACCCAATAGGCCTAGCTCCTTTCTACCCTCAGCACTTGCCTTGGCACATCCTCCGTCCTGGAGGATCACACTTACTCCTAACGTGGCCCTTGGCCATGTAGCACTCAACAAACCAATCACTTCATCTGTGGCTTACCCATGAGCCTGGACTCCCCAGCATTTACTCCCTCTGCCCTTTCCTTGCTTCACTTGCATGTTCTGAATACTCGCAAGGCATAGTAGGTTCGTCCCTCCTCCTTTCCCTCCACTGCTCTTATTAATTATTGTGTTGTGTTATGTAATGTATTCCACTCCCCCTTCCCGTTGTGAGCGATTTGAAACCTTATTTTACTTGCTGTATAAGCGCCGAACAAGCAAACAATAAATACATATCCTAACAAAGCGCCGCCTCTTTGCCTCTTCTGTCTTACAGCTACCACAAAAATCTTTCTCTCTCTTTCTCTCTCTTTCTCTCTTTCTCTCTCTTTCTCTCTCTTTCTCTCTCTTTCTCTCTCTTTCTCTCTCTTTCTCTCTCTTTCTCTCTTTCTCTCTTTCTCTCTTTCTCTCTTTCTCTCTCTCTCTCTCTTTCTCCCTCTTTCTCTCTCTTCTCCCGCCCCCTTCACAGATTGTTTAGTTCTCTTAACAAGCATCCAGCTTTATGCACACCTTCTGACTTCGAGTAGTTATCCCAAAGCGGTATTGCCACTCTTCCAGCCTTGGATAACCTGGCCACCCTTGTATCAGACGATTCTGGGTTTATTGCAGCTTCTACAACTTCAAAGCATCAGTGTTCAGGTCTTATTTGGGCTGGTTTCACCTTCAAAGGGATCTTCCTACTGTCTTGAGTAATGCTTGTTCTTTTCGTGTCTTCAGCAACTTCAACTACTTGATAATTGTTCTGTATGTTACAAGAGTTAAGTTTCACTTTAGAAACGCATTTAGGTACACGCAATCTCTCTTTGATGTTAAACTTCCACTTAAAGACTTGCGTTCCTTTTTGTTCATGCAGCATTCTGCTTTAACGTGGATTGGGAAACTGTTTCATACATGCAACCTCTTTGATGTTGAACAGTCTTGTAACACTTGGGAAAGTCGGCTTCTACTGAAATACTAGCAGCAACGTTCTCCCGATTAATAGGAGACACGCACCCTCTCGGTAATGTTTTAAATGCAACAAAGGGAAAAAGAAAGGTTTTTCTTTTTACGCGAGAACTTTTACTCATGCAAATAAGCATGTGATACAATTGTGATAATTGGATTTCCCATGACTCGAACAACTTTACTCGCTTCTTACACGCGAGCATCAATTCAGGTGGTTAGTTGCTGGCAAGGAGTTTAGTGTGCTTTGGAGTACAGAGCTTCATTCACCGGCTCCAAGTCACATCGGTTGTGGGCTGCTTCCACTTCCCAACTTTCTTTCCTCTGCTACTGCTGTTACAGGCACTATTGGGACCCACACCGCTCTGCAGCACGGGTGTCTCGGATCCTGCCTCAACAATGGAGAGTATTCCTTTGTCCAGCTTCCCTCGGCTTGCTTCTGCACACGGGCCTCGGGTGAATGCACGACTGTAGCTCTGCATTCACAGCAATTGGGCGCCCCTGGAAAGACTGCTAGTATCTCCCAGTCTCTTCCACTGCTACCACAGCCAAAAAGGGTTTGTGAGCACAGGACCAACTCAGAGCCTGCAAGTGGAATCTGCGCTTCTCTTGCTCCGGCGTCCCTTCTGTGGTCACACTTCCTAGTGAACTGCCAGCCTCATGCTCTGCTTCTTACCTTCCAGCTCCTGCTGCAGCTTCTTTATACTGCCACTTCCTGCTGCAGCCTTTTATGCTTCTCTGGTGAGGCAATTGGCTTCAGGTACAAGCCCTTCAAATTAATTACCTGGCCCTGCCCAAGGCTGTTGGACTTGCCTGCCTGTTCTTTAACTCTACATGCATCTTCAGCCCTCTTCTTCATCAGTCTTTGAGGGATACTGGGACATGTAGTCCTTTTTAAGGAAATTTGAGTTTCCTGTTTCTTTACTATTTTCAACTGTGATTTCACCTCCCTTGGTTATTTTTTAGAAGAGGGATTGTAGGGCTTAAACTTTTTAGAGGCCACTGGGCTAGAAAAGGTCACATTTCCTTAATTTCCTTTGGTACACTTTTGACATTGGGGAGGATATATGATTTTAGGGGTAAAAAGGACCTGTTCTTTGGATACAAAACCTTTGTTGGATTACACCCTGAGAGTTTTATCCTTCCATCCCTAGTAGGAGGTAGAGCTATGGCAAGCCAATTCCTCCTTTAACCCAGTGTTAAGGATTGGGATCAGGAAGCGTCTGCTCTCTGATGGCCACCTGGGAGGAGACTTTAGGCAGGGTTTTAGTGAGAATCCACCGGTTTCTCCACACCCTTGTTTTCAAAATGCTTCATTCAATCTGGCTCTGTCTTGGGAAAAGTTTCTGCACTTGGCTCCCTCTGTAGGGGTGTTTCATCACAATCATTTAAGTGCAGCCCCAATCGGCAGGTCTCATGTCGCGCAAGCTTCCTTTCTCTGCAGTTTTCTCCTAGAATTCTTTCAATTGCTTGTGTCTTTGGCCTTACATACTTGATAAATTGCAGCCATGCAGCACCGCTTCAGGCAACATTTTCCCATTGGGAAGGGCCTGTGATAGGTTCTCTTCAGATACTGATACTCCCAACTATCCTTCCCTTTATTTTTATTGGTCCAATGTATTTTGCCTTGCAACAAGGGTTTTTTTTCCTCTCCTTCATAATTCAAATTGGCTTGAAATCTATTTTTCTCTTCAAATGTCTGGTATGGACCTGTACCGTTATTGATGCCAATGTACTCTGAATCACCAGAAAATGCTGAATTCATGGATTTTCCTTCATGTTCCAGTAGCTGGTAATATGATGGAGTTATGAAAATATCTTTTTCATAATTCAAACATATTCACATATTGTGTATATCGAACTGTGACATGGAGAGCTTTGCTGAATTCAACTCAACTGTTGAGTTTTCATTTTTTTAATCCAGCAACGGGCTCCAAATTTAGCCGATATGATTTTATGATTTGGTGCTTTTACAAAAAATTTAAAGAATACAACACATTTACTTAGTTTCTTCCAAACTGGGCATCACAAGCTAATGGGAGTTCATCATTACCAGAAATATTTGCTGAACAAAATGTTTTAAACCCCAGGACATGAAACAGACACACAATAGATGGTTTCTTGCCATGCCTATGTGAACATATGGACGTCTGGTCTTTTGAAGCATTCTTTTATTAAAAGAGCATTCCCGTTTCTTTTAGAACCAGTGTCCCTCATAAATTGTGTAACTCCACACAAATAGATTTTTTTAAAAATATATATAAAGGTTTTAATTTCTTTTATTTTTAGAATTGGGGCATATGCTTTGACTACCGATAGCTGTGTCTATTCAGATAAGATAATGGATTAGTTGCTGATTATAGTGTTTGTCTTACCACAAAGCTGACCTCTGCATCTTCTGACTTGAGAACTGAGCTCTGATAAGCACAGGCAAGAGTGACCATTTTAAAGTGACATGCATATAAAAAACAAAGATTCTGTTGCAATCTGCCTTATCAAGCAATCACTTAATATGACTTCATTTTCTTGCAACTTTGAGACACTTGTATGACATGGCTGCACAAATGAACAGTGTTCACATGGAACATTTGCTGGGGAAATCCTAGTTATGTGATATTTTAACACCATGGGGATGAAATGCACCTTATTTAATAAATGTGTGTTAAACTTATTTTAGATAAACCTGAGTGAGTGCAGATGTGCATCTTTGCGATTGGGCACATGCGCAAATGAGAAAGAATTTGCCTTGGAAATAAGTCATATTTCAGATAATTGAAGGATTGGTCTCATTGCAACATACTCCTGTGAGGTGGCCTCATTGTGACATAAATCCTTGTACAAGTAACACAGCTTGCCATAGCCTAAAGGTAACTGCCTGAGGCATAGTAAAATAAGCTAACAGAAGTGTGCCAGACTGTCCCTCCATACAGAGAGACCGTCATCTGCCCCTTGCCTCCATTTTCACCCTGCTTTTCACCCATGCACGTCAAGCTTTCAGACAGTGTAATGAACTACGGCTAATTGGGTAGCAGAGGTTATACCTTTTCTGATATTAAAAAAAAGGCACTGTGATCAATAGTGCAGCACAATTTGTATCCAATATAATACATTGCTGCTGCTGCATTACCTCAATGCTGCATTCAATGCACATCTACTTCTTTACGATATTTGAGATGTGTATATAATGTGCATGTTATTCCACCTGAATGTAAAATATAGCATAGTCCTTAACTGTGGACGTTTGCCCTTGCGGTTGATAGGCTAATTTATAATAGCCCTTTCCCCTCTAGCGCTGTGACCCACAGAATAGAGCTCAATACCATGAAGAATTCGGTCCTAACATGACAATCCTCTCTGCGCCTAATCACTGTACATTATAGGGCTAGTAAAATGCCTATCTAAAACTGGTCATCACTATTAGCAATTGAACAGTCGCCTAAATTCAAATTCGACTAAATTCAAAACACTATTACCATGCATTGTAATGCTCTTTTATTTGTATATCTGTTCAGGCCACAGTCTGCTGAAGGGTCACTCTCCACACAGCTTTTCAAGGCCATAACAATGACCGTAGATGCTGTACAAATGTATTTAACGTTTCACATAACATAGCCGCTTCAGCCCTCTGCAGTATTGCTCTTGGGCCTCCCAAGAAAAACTCCTTCATGATAAATTGGCTGGAGGAAGTGGTTCTTTCCTGTCTTATGATCCCCCATGGTTTGCCAGAAATATCGGAAGCATTTAAACCCCTTGCATTTGGTTAGCACTGCAATAGGGAAATGTACTTATGGAATGTGTTTGCCATCTTTATTTTCCTTTTATTTCAAACCTTGCTTTTTCTTCGGCATCTCTTTTCCCTCACGTTCATAACCTTGGCATTCGGCATCTTCTGTGCCATTAGTACATTTTTACATAACGCATTTCAAGCCTAAGCTAATTTGAGACTACACAACTTTATTTGAAGTTGAAGGCTTCATGTTTTTAAAATTATTCTGATAATAGAAACCATTCACCCCACGATACCAGCTGACTGAAACTTCATGGGCTATTTCCTTTCAACTCTAATTGTTTTGCTTATGAAAATAATAAACAAAGACATACAAAGGCCTTGTGCGCAAATTTCATCTTAATTGTATCTAGTGGAAACGTGAGCCCTATTACACATACATGGCAAATTGCACTTAAATCAACATTCCCGCCCCCTACCGCTCCCCCATCTTGTTGGCCTTTCGGGGCCTCCTCCCCCTCCTCCCCCACAACCCCCCCAACCCCCCAACCCCCCAACCAGGTCATGCTCTTGTGGTGCTGATGTGGAGGAGTGTATAATCCCAGACTCCATGTGTGACTGTTGCTTTTTGTAATTTTGTAGTGTCTTCCCAGTGAACCACTTTTAGTTAGATATATGGTTCCAGGAGTTCCCAGTATCGATCTCCTCTTGCCAGGTTAAACCTTGACTGTCTTTTGAAGGCAGCCTCTTCTAGGCGACATATATTCGAGAGAAGTCTGAACCATTCGGTATTGGAGGGTGGTACATTTGCTTTCCAGGAGGCTCATGAGTTTGCGAGTTAGTGCCTCTGTGTTCCAATCCATCTCGTCTGCCCCTAATTGCATTGAGTTGGGGGTGTAGGCGATGTCCGCCCCATCTATGTCTGTTAGTTGTTGGTGCACTCTTCGCCAGTATGTTGTGAGAGCAGGGCAGGACCACAGTAAGTGTCCCATGGTACTGATGCCTTTGCAGTCTCCCCAGCACATAGCTGTGGGTGTGAGCGCTATTTTGTGAAGTTTAACTGGTGTGTATTAGTCTTTGGAGAATTTTGTATTGTATCTCTCTGTTTTTAAAGCTTAGGGAGGTCGAGAGGGTAGCTGAGAAGCAGTTGTGAATGTCTGGTTTACTTATTAGTACTCCCAGGTCCACCGTCCAAGTTGTCGCTTCTTAGTGGATTCTGCCCATGTTATCAGGAATTGACATAGAGTGGAATGTGCAGAGTTGTGGAAAGATATTTATATGCTGTTCCATTTCTCTCTCGCACGGCGCAGGGGGAAGAAGATGAGATTCTAAGGATACGTCTCTGAGGATCGTGGTCTGTATGGTGCGGTAGCAGAGCCAGTCCCACAAGCCCAGTCCTAATGTGTGGCGTGCTTCTTAGAAATGCATTAGTACCCCATCCTCTGTAATGTCCATTATCCGCGTATTTGCCCAGTCTCCTGTCTGTTTGTGGTGTACCTTCTGTGTTTTCCCATATGATGGCACCGCCTGTATGCTAGCCTATTCTGGTGCTTTTCATGTTGGTACTCCCTGTGCGGCTCAGAGACTGTGCCATTGGTTTTTGGTTGGTCTTATTATTGGGTGCTTTTTGATTTTCAGCGGGAGTTTATGTAGTGGTATGGCCATGATCTCTATCGGAGGTAACACAGCCATCAGGGTCAGTCCCATGGTCCTCCAGCTGGTATCGTCATTCGTATCTAGCCAGCGTTTCATCCAGCAAATCTGAGCAGCCTGTTGGTAGGCTTTCAGTGAGGGAGCTGCTAAACCGCCTTTCGCCTTATCCACCTGTAATCTGGGGAGGCATTCTCGCGCTTTCTTTCCCTTCCATATGAATTTGGCAACAGCTTTGTCTAAGTCATTGAACATTTCAGGTGTCTGGCCGGTAGGCAGCATCATGGCGATATGTCAGTTTGGGGAATGAGTTCATCTTCAGGGCATTTATCCTCCCTGTCATGGATAGGGCCAAAGTGTCCCATCTCTCTAGATCTGAGTTGTTTCTAAGGACCTGTGGGTAGTTTAGGTCTCAGAATTCATCTAAAGAGGCACTGATGTTGGTACCTAACTATTTAATGGACCGCAGTTGAAGGGTGAACAAGGCCACCCCGCCGGTGCCCCATGGGATGTCTTGTCTTGGGGGCATGACCTCAGATTTATTCCAGTTTATTTTGTACCCTGCCATCGGGCCGAATTTCTGTAGTAGTGTCCTGATGTATGGGAGGGACGTGGGGCCCCTGCTCACATACAGGAGTAGGTTGTCTGCGCATAGTGTAACGCGGTGTTCCTCTGTGCCTTGGCGTATGCCCGACCCGTCAGGGTCCGCACGCAATTTGGTCGCTATAGAATCTATGGATAGAACGTAAAGAAGGCGCAAGAGCGGGCATCCTTGGCATGCTCCTGATTGTAGGGCGAATTCTATGGAGGCGACACCATTAGTGACCACTGAGGCTGTGTGGCCTGTGCATAGTAGCTTTATCATTTGAATACGCCGTCGGGGGAGACCATATCTGGGCTAGACTTGAAACATAAATTCCCACTGCACCTTGTCGAACGCCTTCTCTGCATCCACTGCCAGAATTACGTTTTCGGGGTCCCCGTCTCCCGCTATAACATGTAGTAGTTTATGGATATTGTCACTGGAGTGCCTGTTTTTTATCAAGCCCGTTTGGTCTTTGTGCACTAGGTGTGGGAGACTGGTTTCTATTCGCTGTGCCAGGCACTTCGCTAATATTTTGGCATCTGAGTTTATTAATGAGATCGGCCTATAGGAGCCACATGCCTCCGGATCTCTCCCGCCCTTATGAAAGACTATAATGTTAGTTGCTAACATGGACTGTGGTAGTTGTATTTGGGTCACTTCCTCCCTGAAAACTGCCTCCAGTTCATTTGATCATATTTTTGTAAAGGTCTATAGGAATCCCGTCGGGACCCGACGCCTTCCCAGAGGAGAGCGAGGAGATTGCGCGGGTGATTTCTGAAGCTGCGATGTCGGCGCCTAGGTCATCTAGTTGTTCTACCAGTTGTTCTACCAGTTCCTGAGGGATAGTTATGGAGTCAAGAAAGTCTTCCACATCCTGCGTTGTGCATGTGTCGGTTGCTGTATATAGGTCACAGTAGTATTCTGCGACTCGTGCATTGACATGCTCATCTCCTACCACTAGATTGTTAGTGACGTCCCAGATGGATGCAATCATTTGTGCGGCATGTCTTTTGGTTTAGTGCGAGTATATGCAGCGGTCTATCACTCTCCAGATAGTACGTTTGTGACCAACTTGTGTAGGATTTCTGTGTCCTATCTGCAGTGATTTGCATTATGTGTTCTCAGCTTTTTGAGTTGGGGTTGTAGTTGGCCTTCACAGTTAACTTTGTGCCGCTTTTCTTCTTTTTTTTTTTTTTATAAACACTTTAAGTTTGCAATGAACAACAACTACCAATAAAGTAAACAATGTCTCACAGTAAAGCGTCACAACTTAATTTACAGAACAATATAAGCGTCATACAGCTTCAATCTGTCATAATAGCTTTATCCTGCGAAACATAACAGCAAACTGACAAATAAACACAGAACAACACAAGAGACAACACAAGTGGGCCGAAGAGAAGAAAAAAGTAAATAAATAAACGAAACAAAACAAAAAAAAATCACCTCTGCCTTATCCCCCTTTCCTCCTCAGATGACATATCCACCAGATCAGCTCCACTGTCACATTAATCATAAAGAGCCAAAAATGGGCCCCATAACCATTTCTAACATCCCAAGTTCTTCAGTTAGGCAGGCTACAGTTTCTCCCCATGTCCTATGTTTATACGACCATCGTGATATGCATTGTCCTCTCAGGAAGGCCTTAAAGGCGTCCCAGCATGTATAGGGAGAGTACCCCGGCCCTAGGTTGGTTTCCCAAAATCCGTCTGTCGTCTTGTAGGTGTGCTATTATGCCGGGGTATTGCAGAATGCATAGGTTTAGGTGCCACGTCGGGGATTTGTGGGCATTGTCTGGGAGTGTAAGTTGTAGTGTGAGTGGGGTATGGTCTGAGAGTGATCGGCAACATTGTGCAGTCGGTTACCGTGTGTAGTGCGTTAGCTGGGATCATCGAATAGTAGCTGTTGTGTCAGTGACAGTAGAACATGAAGACCTGGTGATTCCTGCGAGTGCTTCTTCATATGTCCTTTAAGTGCAGGTCTGTCATTAGTGCTTGGAGGGTCGCCCGCTTCCTTAGATTGGTGGGTTGTTAGGCATAGTGCCTTGGCGATACAGGTTGGCATCTAGGGTTATGTAAAGGTCCACACCTATTATAGTGAGGTGCACCATAAATTGGGCACATGTTGAGAATGTATGTGTAAAGTAGGATGGAGTGTCTGTTGTGGGGGCATATAGATTCAGTAGTGTGATCGGGCGCTTGTGGATCTGGCCCTGAACCAGTACATATCGTCCCTCTTTGTTTCTGCACATGTGTTGTACCTGGAAGGGGACCCGTTTATGAATCAGGCTGGATACATCCCTTTTTCCCTTGGCATGGTGAGTGCACCGCTGTACCCACCCAGCCTCTTGTTAGTTTTTCTGATTTCTGTTTTTATTAAGGTGGGTCTCTTGCAAGAAGATGTCTCTCATGTAGTTTAGCATTCACCTTCGTTTTATAGGGTGTCCCAGCCCTTGGATGTTTATAGTCAACAGGGTGATTTTGGCCATTGTGTAATTGTGTGAGTTCTTTCAACACGGGGCCCCATGGGGTCTTCCCCGAGAAGGTCTGTGTGTGAGTCTGTATATCTCGAGGGTTCCATGTCATTTCATCGCGGGATGAAACACAGATGGGTTTTTCTCCGTTGATATTTCAACACGAAAACTCATTTATTTATTATTATTTTTTTTCTTTTTTGGGGGGTTTTCCCCCTAACCCCCATCCCCTTTAATTAACTATTCCCGAACACCCACACCCCATCTATATATTTTTGTTTAACCCCCCTACAAAATTTGATGAGTTTCCACGTTGAAATGACAACGGTGAAAAACCCAGTGTCCTTTCATCCCACAATGAAAGGACGGTGTACCATCTCGAGTACGTCCTTTGTCGTATCCCCAGAACTTGCAACCTGTGGGTCAACTCCCACAACAGAACATAAGCCTACATATAACCATGAACAGCAACATTGGGTGGGCCAACCAGCCGGCCCTAGCCCAATACTTGGCCATAAAGCCCATATATGGGATTTGTGGGTGCGAACCCGTGGATTGCCACCATTTCCCACTTATTGTATATCAATTGAAGTTTGTTTCATGAATGTGACCACCAGTCGCTGTGTAAGATGGCCGCAGGAGGCAAAGAAAGCCATGATGTGTATTCCTTCTTTCACCTTACGATGGGTGTATGGAGTAATGTCCATGCGGTTTGCAGGGTCTTACCCCTTATTTGGAGCTTTGGGTGATTTTCGGGAAGCTTCAATTATGGGATCTCCATGCTGGACTGCCACTAGGGTCTCTCTGTGCACGTCCGTCAATCTGGGTCCCATCCCCGGGCACCCTCTGCCTGTTTTTTCCACTTCCCTTTCGCCTGTTTCTGCTCCTGGTGGGACAGGGATGTAGTCTGTTTTTGTTGCTTCCGCTGTTGTTTTTTCAAGGTCCGTTGTCACCACGTTATGTTGTTGCAGGAAATGCCATGCCGATTCCGGGTCAACCAATGAGTGCTACTTCCTGTCTATTTGGATGCACCATATCGCCGGGAATTTAAGATCGTGTCTGTGGTCCGAGGATTTGAGTGAAGCCTTTCTGCCTTCTAGAAACTTCCAGCGAGTAGTCATTGAATATTCTAATTTCTGTTCCGCCATTACGGACTGGGGTCACCGTTATGTAGGCTTATGCAGGCTTTTAGCATGGCCATTTTGTGATTAAAGTTTAGGAGTTGCCTGGTGTAGTGCGTGTGCAAAATGAGCCAGAAAACATGGGGCCAATGCGTGGCCATCTTGGATATTCACTTCCATTCACCGCAATGAAACACCAATGAAAGTCTACATTTTGTGGGCTCAGAAAGTAAACCTGTATTTCTGCTGCGAAGACAAGGTCACATATTTATGTCAGATGACGAAGCCGGGAAGAATAGTTATGGTATTGTCTGCCGAAGGACAAGCCAGAAAGGGATTCGGAGCGCTCTGCAGGTGCAGTGATGAGGGGTAATGGGCACGAAAGCAAGAAGGGAAGATGGGTTTTTTCCGCTTCTAGCTGGAATATTACCCTCTTTATGAGTCTCATTCTTCGGCTGAGGGCATTATGGTAATCCATGCGGGGCGGGGATAGAAAGTAGCCCCATAAGAGAAGAGGTTTTCCTCATGGAAAGACAGTTAGAATTTGGACCCCGAGGGAGGCAGTATCACTGAGAGGGAGGACGCTCCGCTCCAGATCCCGTTGGAACAATTGATCTCTTTGCCTACCTGCTGTGGGACTAAGCAGTGTCGTAGTGGCCGAGATGAAGGTGGCTTCTGCAACAATCCTAACAGTGATGAGTCTTTTCTTTGTCTATGTATAACTGATTATGTGTTTATTTTTCTTTCTATATGCTATAAGTGAATAAAGGGCCTATAACGAGCCATTTATGTTATAACTATAACCAATGGTGTATGTGTAATTCCTTGCCTATATGAGTCCAATAACTGATTTTGTAAAGGTCAGGAGAGCATAAGTACGAGGTCTCCAAATGTGGCCAAGATGAAGCAAAACACATGGTTATGAGCCTAGGGTGCTCATTTGGTGCTGGTTTTGGGATAGGTGCTCGGTGTACCCTCTGAGTGATGAGCTCTCTTGCGTTAGTTGGATGTAGGGAATTTTGGAAGAAGTCATATACATATGTTTCCAGGTCTGATCCTTCAGGGTTTTCCGGGAGACCAACCACCCTAAGGTTATTTCTTCAAGATCTGTTTTCTTGGTCCTTGATCTTGTCCCCTTGCCTTTGTACTTTCCGGATGACCCCATCCAGGTCCGTCTCTGTAGTTGCTTGATTGTCTTCAATTGCGCTGATGCGTTGTTCATTGTCTGTTGTTCTCTCTGATTGGACAGTGAGATGTCTCTGCACGTTCTGGAGGTCGTGCTTTATGTCTTGCACCGTTGTGTTTGTTTCCTGTGTCCTCTGACCTATCAGTTTCATTTCGGCCAATATGGCCTGGAGCTGCGACTGGACATCGATCTCGGTTTTATTTCTGGCTGATCCTCTAAGTAGGCTGTATGGCATCAGGGGTATCTTTTAGCTCTGGGGTTTGGCCGACCTGCTGCATGCTTCGGCCCCCCCAAAACCTCCCCCTGTTTTTTCTGCAATACGTCCCTTTGTCCACACATGCTTGGGGGGGTGTTATCCTGTGGATGTTCAGGTAGTTGCTGATCAGCCTTGTCTGTCTAAGTGGATTAGGGTATGGTCCGCTCTTGAGTCTATATGGTTTGGGGGTTGCAGGTTTCGGCACTCCTTATCTGCTTCGTGCTGTTGTTCCCAAAGGCTGGGCGGTGTGTCTGTTCGATTTGGGGTTTGTGTCGAGGCCACAGTCTTTGTATGCAGTCTTATTAATAGGCAGTATGTTCATCCTCCTTGCCCATCCACATTTGGTCTGGGATATGTTGCTGGGATGACAGGGGGGGGGTGTTATGCCCTTCTTGGTGTTCAGGCACTGCTGCACACTTTGGACGTACACTGCTTGGGCCTTCTATCCTTCCCCCTGTCCTGCTAGTTGCTCTTGTGGCTGCTTTCTGTGGCCCCACCCGTGAGGGTCGGGGGGGGGGGGGTGATGGAGCCCCTTTCTATCCGCCTCCGCTTGTATGTATATGTTGCGGCACTCAGCTGTGCCTCATAACTGCAGGTGGTGCGCATTGCACGTACTTGTGTGTACCGGGGGCGAGACCCCTCCTTCTGGGTTTTATTCTTGTGACCGATGCTGTGGCTTGCGTTGGAGCGATCTTCACAGGAGTATTTGGTCATCCGCTTTGCCACCACCCCCCTCCACACACATAAAGTAATGATCCATTTAAGAACCTTTTTGTTTAGGACAAGGGCTGAAAAGGGGCTTTTTATTCTGAAAGCACATAAAGGCAGAAAAATTAGTTAACATAGTATTCATATGTCTGCATTTGGTGTGTTAAATGCATTTTATTTCTGGGTGGAGAAAGTCATATTTCACTCATACAAAGCATGCCAAGCGGAGAGTGTCCCCCTAAACCTCTTGTTTGACTGGCTGCCTGGTTCCGTCTGATTCTTGCAGGGCACCAGGTCCTCCTTGACCAGTCTACCCCTGCACTTGGTCTTCTGGGCTCACTCCCCCTGCACTTGCCTGGCTGGGCCGGCACCCCCTGGAGCCCATCCAACCCCGTCCCTCGCACTTAGCACGTGGACCTTCTTTGCCTTGCACTCCCCGCATTATCCTGGCAATTATCCGCCTGGCCTCCCCTTAGCACTCGCCTAACCCATGGGCCCTTTTCCGCCTTGACTGGCACTTCGCCTCTGCCCCACACTTCTTGTTATTGCACTTGCATGACCCGAATGACACAAGGCCTAGTAGGACTGTTTTTGTTCATTCCTGTACCCCCTCCCCCCTACTCCCCTACACCCCTTTTGTCTTGTTGCGCTCCTTGAAACACCTTTTGCTGATTAGGCGCATTATAAATAGCAAATAAAAATAAATAACATACGTTTACCATTTCACATTATCTTTTGTTATGATTCAGTCTTGAAAGACAGCCATTTAAAAAAAAAACAATGTTGTGGAATTGCTTTTTGGTATTTGTAATAAGGCAACATTTGTACTTTTTTTTTTTTTGTTTTTTGTTTTTTTTAACATATATCTGTAAGGCGTCCTATATTGCTGGAGTACTTTAATTATGATGTGTGTGTACTTTTCAAGTCCGATTTATAAAATGGAGTATTGTTGAAAGCCAAACGTCGAGGTGAGGAGGGGTAATGATCAGAAGGCAAATTTGGTTGTGGTGGTTCATGGATGTGGGAGGAGCGGTTGATGGACTGAAGATGTTCTGTCTGTCGCTGTGCTGATTTTCAGGCTACAAGTTGGAATTAGAAGTGGGTTAACCGCATCTGGCCACTTTTTTCAGTGCCGACTCCGTTCCCATTGGGCGTTGGCCAGCATGCAAAAAAAAGTGTTTGGTCAAGTTTGTGTCCACCAGGATTTGAGCCCACAAAACCACATGAAAGTGTCTTAAAAGCACACGTCTTGTATTGATATTTTGCTTTCCATAGAATATTTCAGTATAGATTTTCTTGTATTGGTATTTTGCTTTACATAGAATATTTCAGTATAGATATTCTTGTATTGGTATTTTGCTTTCCATAGAATATTTCAGCATAGATTTTTGGGTTAAAAGGTGCACACATCTCCTAGCTTTTACTTTGCTCGGGCATCGATTCATTTTGTGAAGACCATGCTCATTTCTGTTTTTAATAGGATAGGCCAGTTGAATAAAATGTGCATATTTCAGTTCAGGATAAGTTCCTGTGGGTATTTTTTCTGGACTTGAGCCCTATTGATGACATTTGTAGACCTGCGAAATTGCTTACTCTGCCCCTCAGTACCTTTTTGGTAAATAGGCTTTGTTACGATTGCACTATCCTGCAGTAAAATGATTTTCATTATCTGGCACAGGGCCAATCCCTTACATCCTTGGAACATGCAAACACATTAGGTATGTTTGGATTACTTACCAGTAATTTTCACCTTTGTCCTGCTCTTCCTCGTATCAGTACTTTCTTTTGAGGTACTCATCTCTACAAATGATATAGCTCACTCAGTCGGCTACTCCAAAATAGGCCTCATCCCTGATATTGCTACAATGTTAACAGTTAAACTTCAGATATTGAACGTCAGTTTATTTGATCCTCACGAATATTCATGACTTATTTTGTGACGTAATATTCTGTGATGCAAATAAAGGGACCCCACACATCTTTTGCCGCTCGGGTCCCTGTAAATCCTCAGGCCGACCCTGCAGTCCCGCATCCCCCAACCCGGCCTCCCCCAACCCCTACACCCTCATCATTGCCCTTCTCACTTTTAAAATGTTCTGCAGAGAACTTATTTCGGGCACTCACCATGCTTCATGGGCAAATCCTGTAATCCCCCCCCCCCCCTGCTACAAGTTGACCACAGAGGGTCTCTGCCATTGTTAAACACTTGGCCTTGTTGAAATTTTTGGACTTCGTCTTTGGTGGCCCTGTGACCTCTGTCTTTTGTCTATCTCTGTAGCAGTATTCTACTTAGTTTTATAAAGTTAAAAAAATCAAACAGAAAGGCAACCATGCACTGTGAACAATGACCTCTTACATTGAAAGGGACTAGGGCTCTGCTACATTAACCTATCATAACCAGTGCTGGAAATGGAAGAAAATTACTCGGGGGAATGCCCCCTCATCCCCGTGTGCGGTGGGTTGTAGGGGCTGGGTCGGAGCCCAAGCTCCTGGCAAGCAGCATCCCATCTCTTTGGTGAACTCAATACTGGCAATTTCCATAAAGGCAAAGAGGCCTTTGGGAACATAAGAATGACCAAATTTTACGTTTGAAATCTTTGATTCAGCATGGAGCCATTCTGATCAAGTAATGCAAATTGTGTTTACCGCTCTTTTTGTTTATTTGTCTCAATACTCGACCCAATAGAAACATTTCTGTAAATCTCAGGACATGTATATGCATTTGGACAGCATGCTCCCAGGATGTGAGACTTGGGCTCCTTCTGCAAAGAGCTCGTAAAAAGTGAACTTTCAGTCAGTTTGCACGAGCCTTCTCACTCTTCTTGCGGGGGGGGGGGGGATTAGGTGGGATTAGGTGTATGTGAAAAAACAAGTTACCTAAAATAACAGAGCGATCAAAGATTACCTGTCTTTGGCTCCTGTTACACATGGTGAGGAAAGTGCCTAGAAGCAGCCGGTAGAAATAAATGAGCCCTTGACGGCATAGGCAGAGCTAATCGCCCTGTAACAGGCCCTGAACGTCTTGCGCTCTGTGACATGCTTTCTTTACAGTTTGTATCCGAAGGGAAAGTGACAGGGTGGCTTAGATAAAGTGCTGTGTGTCTGTGTTCACATCCTTTAATTCCTCCAGGCACATTATCGGCAGATTAACTTTGTCGATTGGCCCATCTGTTCTTATAGCTGTTCTAGACCAGCGTGTTTATTTAAGATATCCGTTTTGGTGTCATGCGCTCTGGTAAAGATAGTGTTATGATGAGTGATGATATTTTCCCGGCACTTTCTTTACCTTTGAAACCAAGATGGCTAAGCATCTGCTGTGCAAACATTAGTCGGACACATCGTTCCCCTAAAGAGTGTACCTTTCTATGCTCTCGGGTCTGTTTATGATCAACATGCTTACCTCATTTCCGGCTTGAAATGGGGAGTTCACAAAATGTCGGAATATTGGTCTGAGAATCTGATTGTATATTATGGTGGTGGTTTGTATAACACACGCCTGCTCCTTCTTGGGTGAACAATTTGCTCAAGGATAGAATGAAGTGGAATTGCTTGGGGATTTTGGCCATTGTACATCGCTGCCTGTTTTGCACTACATTTACAATTTATTGAGACAATCAAGGGGGTTGGGGGGGGTGGAGTCAAGACCTTATGCATGCTGTTAGTCAGATGTGCTTGGGTGTGTGTGTGTGTGTGGCTGTGGGCAGGGGGAATAAACTGTCGTAAAATGTTTGCTATCAAATACTCCCGGTTGTTAATAACCTCATGTTAGGTCTCCCTGTTGTGGTGTTGTGAAAAACCATAGGGTGATTCACAAACTAGTCCCCGGGAATCCCATACTCGGGTGGACAGGGAAAAGCCATTGCTTTTTGATCCCTAACCTGGGGTGGACAAGCAAGGGAGGATCACCTGGGTAGGGGGTCCTCCGGGGAGTGGAGGAGAAGCACTCAGTGCTGAGACTTAGTAGCCCGCTTTTTCCACAACCCATCTAACCCCTATCCCTGTTTATTTTATGGGAAACTACAACTCCCCTAATTCCTCCCCACCTTGTCTTGACAAAAGTACTGCACCAAGGAAGATGAGGAATGAGAACAGAAGGATTACCTCCCCTACTTGCATTGGCCCTGTCCCTGTAATGAGGCCAGGCAGAGTCAGGCTTCTAGTTCTAATAATGTACACGTGCTCTAGGATTTCCGATTCCGTTCTCGTAAGCCGGGGGAGGCGGGAATCCGCCAGGTATTTCCCAATTTCCTCCTCACCAGCCGTCCCTTCACTCCTATACAGACCCTCCTAGAACATGGCAAATGCCTCCTGAATCCCCTTAGCCGAAACCTCGGAAGCCCTCTCGCCTCCCTCTACCACTGTGACCCATCTTTCCGCACACTGACCCCGGAGCACAGCTGCCAGAAGAGTGTCCGCCCTGTCCCCTTTCTCATAAAGTTTCTGTTTCAGAAATTGTAAATTGTAAATTGCGGATTATCTTTCCTTCTTCAGGGAGTCTTAACACCTCCCTAACACCTCTAGCCTCCAAAATGTGTTCCTCCCTACCATTTAGTGGATAACTGCACCAGCTTCTCCAGAGCACCTACCTTGTCCCTCAGACCTCTCTCAATGAGCGTTTGTTCTCTCTTCTTCTCTTCTTACGAGCCCACTGTCTGATCAGCATCCCTCTCCACGTGGCCTTTGCCGCATCCCACACAGTGCCCTTCCGCATCTCCCCTGTATCTTTAAGTTCAAACAATTCTGTGGTAGCCTCCATCTCTCTCCTGAAGACTGGGTCCTCCCGCAGAGACTCATTGCACCTCCACTAAGAACTCCTCGGACAAAGACCACTCCAACCAATATCAGCTGACACCATGTCATGATCTGACCAACTAATAGGGTGGATTGCCGATCCCACTGCCGAATCCCATAGGTCTTGGGAAATGAAATGTATGTGTAATTTATTCTTGTTAAGGTTCCATGTGGGATGGAATAGAAGGTGAACCCCCTGTCCCGTGGATGTAGGTGCCGCCATATGTCACGCATCCCACAGAGCTTTATGGCCGTGCTTATTTCCCTGCCCGCCTGATTCTGGGGCGCATGTTCCCTGGGATGTCTGGACTGTCTGTCCAAGCTGATGTCGCTGCAGACATTGACATCTCCCCCAAGTATGAGGTGTCCCATTTCTTTGTTTATTACCTTTCCCAGGGTACTCTACAGTAATCTCTTTTGACCCTGATTGTGGGCATATGTACAGGTGAATGTAAACCAGAGTTATTTATTTTCCTTTCTTTTTTCTTTTTTTATCAATCCTGAGACCAAGACTGCCTTTCCCTCCATGTTAGACCACACCTTAGTGACCTCCACCCGGAGACCCCTCCGGACCAGAATCCCTACCCCAGACTTTTATCCCTGCACCCCAGTACTCGCCCTCCACCCCCAATCACCTCCCCCCTGACCAGGCCACAGGGGATTCCATGTTCCTCGCCTCTCAAATATTTTGTTTCCTGGAGGAATAGGATGTCAATCCCAGGTCTTCTGAATTCCCTCGGTACAAGAGACATTGCGAGAAGTCGGAACGTAAGTGTGCCTTTGTCAACGTCGGGTGAAGAAGTTCCAAAACCCCCATGCCTTTTTATGGGCCCCAATCCCCTGCGCCCTCACCCATCCCCTTAGGCACACAGTCCCTCTGTTTCACTAGGAGAGTGCCGAACCACCAACAGGCCCGAAACCCAGGCCCCAGCCGTGTTATTAATCTCAAATGCCCCCACCCGTGCCCCCAATTTCAACCAACCTAGCAAACTACAACTGCTTGCTGACCCCTCAGTTCTATCTATCCCAACTGTGGTGGCGGAATGCAGAACTCCTTTCCACACAACGTCAACTCCCTCCACCCCTCTTACGACAGGCTAAAGGGCCCATCCATCCCTTACTCCGCCATTGCTCTGTTTATTTCGTCCTCCGTAGCCAATCTGTACTTCAGGCCCTCCAGCTCGAAAGAAATGGAGAATGGAAATTCCCATCTGTACCAAACTCCCTTTTCATTAAGCCATTTTGTCAAGGGGAGACACATTCTCTTCATAAGGGTGATGGAGGACAGATCCTGAAAAATTGTAATCCTGGCCGTACCCATCATTCCGGGACCTTTGTCCTTTGCCCTTTCCAGTATGTTTGTCTGTATAGTTGTGGAAACGGGCCAGGACCAACCACCGCATCTCCCCGAGCCCCCAGCCCTGTGAACTCTTTCGATTTTCGTCTCATCAATGGAGTTCTCTTCAAAGAGGAGCTTAGTGATGTCATGTATGTTCCTCCATTCGCGGTTCTCAAAGTCATCCATCCTCAGTACCCTCTCCGCTTCTCCACTTTCAATTTCGCACATCCTCGCATCCATTTGGTTCTCCAGAGTGTCCAAAGAGGATTGATTGTATTCAACCGCCTGTAGTCTCTCCTCCATCTTGTCGATCTGCAGATTAATCTTGTCGACCTTGCCCCCAATGTCAGCCCTCAAGCTACAGATCTCTGAGGCAACATCTTTCTTGTTCGCCAATGAATTCTCCTCTTCGTTCTCCATCTTCCGTAGGTTGTGATGATCTCTGGGGTCTGTTCTACCTGGGTATGCAAATTCGGCCAGTTTTGCTTTAACCTCCATACTACATTTGACCAGGGAGGAACACTCCGACAGGGCCCCTCACCCACTGTGCGCTCCTCACCTGGGAAGGAGATTTGTTTGGACCCTCACACGTCCACGGAATCCCCTGCACTGTGGGACCATCCTCCCTGTTTCTCGTTGTGGAATAAAAATGCTCTCAGCCAGCAGGTGGGGGGCCGCAGGGCAGTCCCTTGTGGGCAAGGCAGGCACACGCCCGAGACATTTAAAATAAACTAGTACAGAGAATGTAAAACCCATGAATAGTCGAGAGGAGCTACAAGAGCCCCTGAAGGAAACGCAAGAGGTCCAGAGAAGAGCCAATGAGAAAAACGTTTCTAACGAGAGATAGTTGTACATTTGATTATACAAAGAAACCACAGAGAAGTAAACAACATATATTTCTAACCAGAGACAGTGGTACAGTTGACTGTACCGGGAAAAAAGAGAAGAGTACAAGAAATGTATTTCTACCCAGAGACATTTTTGTACATTAAGCATACAAGGAAACACGATTAAAACACCTTGAGAAAAAGGCACTAGCAAGAAAGAAGATGTAAAGGTAAATGACCAGGTGATGGGAGACATTCTTTTAGCCTACTTTAGTTATATTAGTTGTAGGGTCCGATATTTTGGTTTGGACTGAGGACATTTATTTTGGACTTCCTGATGACAAACGAGCTCCTTGAGTTTCTTTAGTCGTGCAGGGAAAACCCCATAGCAATGGGGATAGATTGGCCTTTATCATTTTAATAAAAAAGTTAGTCTCGTCCAAAGGGACACCTGGGAGTGCTGTGGATCCAGTCCTGGCAGGGACTCGACATGGAAAGCACAACCAAACGGCTGAATCCCTATTGATATGTGAAAATGGGGGAAAAAATTAGAATACTTCAGTGACTATATAAAAAATATCTTTATTAAATACATTGTGATTCAATGATAAATGCATGCCTCTGAAAGAATAGATTTCGTAGGAAACTGTTGCCATGGTTTTAGAAAAATACCTCTCATATTCCATCAAGCACTCATTCACACCCACAACTCAGCTACATATATCATTACATAAAATGTCACATATGGAATATATGTCGGCTCTGCAAGATGCAGTTCAGGAAAAAACTTAAAGACCACACCTTGAAGAACTATTTGCAGGTGAGGAGGATCAAAGCCCGGACGAGTCACAAAGGTTGGTAAGCCTGTGAGCTTTCCTAACAACTAGGAGTGCTATTTATGATCTGACCCTCAAGGCCAGTAACTCCATGGCAGCCGGTCCCGACGGGTTGTCAAATTGTCATCTTAAGGAAGATTCGGAGCAGTGGTCCACTATCCTGAGTGCATGGGTTGAAGAGATAAAGAAGGTAAGGAAAATGCCATCATCATGGACTACTGCTCTTAAAGTCCCGATTTACAAAAAAGGTCAAAGGGGTGTGGTAGGAAATTATAGGCCAGTCACCCTGTTGGACGTCGGTGGTAACTTTTTCGGAACATTGCTCCTTAAAGGTATCACTACATACTATCCCCACCAAAAATATTGCCGTTCATATGGTCGTCTGGAACGGCCTTAGGCAATATTTTTGGGGGGGGGATAATAATTTTTGAGGTTTTTGGGAGATGAGGTTGCGGGGGTGTCCCCTGTTCCTTTAAAAATAATGCAGGGGTTGCGGGCAACCCCCCACCCCCCACAGGTTCCATGCTTTAATATCGCCGCACAAATATGGCAATATTTTTGTATGGCGATATTTATGCGGGGATATTAACACATGGAACCTCCTTTAAAGCCCTTGCCAGCTAGGCTACTTCTCATTACGATCCATGGGAAACTGGATTTATAAAAGGGGTGGGGACCTCTGTGAACATATTCATCCTAAGTATTCTTAAGCAAAGGGTAAGGCGCAAAAAGGGGCAAGAACTATACATGGCATCAATTGATTTGGCACATGCCGTTGACTCTGTTAATCGTCAAATACTATGGATGAAATTGGAAAAGTGGGGCTGTTCATTGTATATAAGAGAAGCCTTGAGACTCCTACATTGCTCCACATCACTGAGGGTTAGACTTAACAAAAGCGGTCACATGACTGACCCCACTAAAACCTTTAATGATTTAAAGCAAGGATACCCCGTGGCTCCAGCAGTTTATAACTTGTTTACATCAGACATAGAGTCGGCCTTAACAGCGGTGAGATGTTTTCTGCCAACTTTGGGAAGGGTAAAGATCAGTAGATTACTTTTTGCCGATGACTTAACTCTGTTGGATTTAACCAAAGTGGGCCTCCAACGGCAACTAAATGCTTTAATTAAGTACACAGAAATGAATGCTCTGAAAATCAATGCCACAAAATCTAGGATCCTTACTTTCGGACGCAAAAGGAAAAGAAAAGGGGTTGTAATAAAGAGTGGTTTATTGGAGGAGAGAACATTCCTGAAGTAGCAGAATTTACCTATCTGGGACTCTGTCTGAATGACAGTTTAGTGGATGCACAAAGTCCCTTAGGTGTAAGACACGAAACCTTGCCGCTCAGGCAATCATTATTAGGAATAGGTTTTGTAAGTTCACTCTGATTCCGGTAATTTAGTTTTTTCGTATGAAGGTAACACCAATGCTGACTTATGGGGCAGAAACATCGCTCTCATTACCAGCATCCGTATGGGGGAAAATTAGAAGGGCTGTTTTGGAGGAAGGTGTTATGTCTACCAAACTGTGTACCCATCCAGGTCATTAGAGCAGAATTGGGTTTGATTTCCCTATACTCAATACAGTCTGGAAAACTCTTTTACTGTTTAGAAAAGGTGGCGCCAAATATATGGAAGGAGGCCTTGCAGCAATTGGTTTGGCAATGTTAAGGTCCTCTGAGCCCTTATTGATGGCTTGGAGCTCAATATGTAATGACATTTTGGCAGGGTTGGTGAAACCCCGGACTCTCTATGGTTACACCAAGCGCGAATTAAAAAAGAAACTGTACGATCTAGATTGGACTCAAACCTTGGAGGGGCGAGCCACAGCAAAGGTCTTTGGTAACAACTTTACTGACATGAGCACGAGGGGTACTCTTCCTCCCTACGTTACAAGATTTCCATGTAGATTTAAGCGCCAGAACCTTTCAAGGGTTAGGATGAACTTAAACCCTACCGAGGAAATCACTGAGGTTAGGAAACCACCGGACCAAAGAGCCTACAATTGTAGATTGTGTGATTTTATTTTATTTTTTTTTAATTTAACTTTATTAAGTTTTATTCATTGCCAGTCACAATATTTGAAAACAATACAAATTTAAGATTACAGAACAGTGTCAGAAAGTTTCAAAACTATTTCGTCATACATCTTATACGTACATTCGTCTTTGATCTGCAATGATTCAACATGACTCTCCCTCCCCCCCACCCCCTGTAGGTCGAGCAGCCATCTTGGGGGAATGTATCTTTACGTGTCTTTACATGGTCACCATTCATTAATTAATTGGATGAGTCGTTTTCTGTTTTCTTTCACTCAAAACCCCTTCGATCACTTCCTTTTAAGATTATGTGATTTTGATCAAGAGACGTTAATGCATTTGATATTGAAGTGTCCAGGTGCAAAAGATCTCTGTTCTAAATGGCTGGCAAAGTACTTAAATATGTATTTAACTGTCGGATGAGGATTGGTGGAGGAGACTAATGTCGAGCACCCGAACCTCCCTTACTTTAGCTTTGCTGGACTTTTTGAAGGAACATTTCGAGCTAATTGATCCACCATTGAATAAGCCATCTAAAGACGGGCTGGCTGCTAAATGGGAAGCAGCTGGTCCTTAATAAGTGGAAGTGGCTTGTGGTGGTAGCCCTTACTTGGCTAGACGGAGATTCAATTCGACCTGATTTGACTTTATTTGATTTGACCGGATTGGATTTTTATTTTACTTTTATGTTTATGTGCATGTATTTTTCGTTTTAAAATTTGCGTTTTTATATGATATTGTAAAGCTAAGGTTTAAGTGCTTTTAACCAATAGCTTAAATTAAAAAAAACGTTTTTTTGTGTGTTTTCTTTTTTGTTGTTTTTTTTTCTTTTTTTAAATGTGACAAAAATCAACAAAACATACAGCCAGTAGATAGTTTAAATGTAGAGGCACAGTCAAGTGTGTGCGTCAATGCCCGACACACTGTTTCCTGTTTCTGTTCCTATTTGCAATCAAGAGCTCAACATTTAACAGGGGCTGCCAGACCATATTCTATTATTGTGAAAGTAGAAATCGGAGGTAAACGGGAATCCCCATTTGTAACACAAAATCAAATAATTGCAATTAATGCTGGTTCTCCCAAGAAATCCCTTTAAACCTTGGTATAAATACCGAATTCTTGTAGGGGAGGGAAAAGGTTCAAATTTACTGAAGCACACTATGCACACTTCATAAACTGCATCTGCAATAAAGCAGAATCAATATTGCTGATTACTGTCCCATGTTCTCACTCCACAAACCAAGGATGTCTAGCTGGTTCAAACCCACATAGACTCTTATGTCACACTGATTTCTTTCACCTGTGGTTCACATCCACTGTTAGGGGTGTTGAAAGTCAATTTATATGCAATCAACACCTGTGAGAAAATTAAAACCCGTAATCATTTTCTGTTTCTACTAATGTGATACAGTGTATTAAACTGTATTGAGTGCTCCGATTAAACTAAAAATTACAGGCTCTTTTGAGCTGTATTTTGGGATTTGTCAGGCAACAGCGCCGGCGCTACTTAGCGAAGCCGGTCATCGCCAGTCATCAACGTATTTGGTGTTTTCGGTGCCATTCCCTTTTGTGTTCAGGTAATCCACTCTATAATTGTCGTACCCTCCCGAGCTTAAGTACTCAGGTTCAATATGGCTTTCTCGCCCGGTCAATCACTATTGCTGGCAGCTCAACAAGCAAATCGCCTTGCTCTCATCAATCGTCTTAAATGCATTAGACTTGATGCTATCATTGAATTTTCTTTGCCAACCGGAAACCTCTTGCACCCAAATAAAAACACCTCATAATCCGCCCCACATTGTACCTCTGGTTCTCCGAAAGATGAAGATACAGTATCGCTTAGTGCTCCTGTATCAATCACATCCCCAAAGTTTAAGGCCAGTACGAACTTAAGTGTGCTGCCCAATATGGACGAAGACATTCATCCTACAATCAAATAACAGAACCGGTCTCTGGTCAATAAATCCCCCCCCCTTCTCAGCAAGAGATTATTCTATCTGTGACCGATCTTGGATATACCGCTACTTCCCTCTCACTCAGAGACCTCATTGTCGACAACAACTTGGACATCCTGTGTCTTAGCGAGACCTGGATTTCTGATACTAGTGGGCCTATGATTGACCTAGCAGTTCCCCCAGATTTTTCGATTTTCTGCAAGAATCGAACCCAGGGTGAGGGAGTGGGGAGTAGCAATCATTGCTAAGGCTGACCTGGGTCTCTTTTCCTCCTTGCGTTTCTGTCAAGGCTGCGAAATCCTGCATGTGAAAATGACTCTAACAAATAACGCCTGTCTTACTACCGTCCACTATCTCAGATGCCAGATTTTAACGAAGAAATTGTCCAATTTCTTAGTCTTTCTGGTCCATACAGTGCAACAGTTTTCCAGGGGATCTAAATCGCTGGCGGGGAAACACACTGGACAAGGAGGTCACCAAGTTGGAATGAACACTAACTGATATTAATTTCCTTGTTTCGAACAATTAACCGACCACAGGGAAAAATAACATCCTTGATTGGGTGGTGGCCCAGAAACCTTACTGTCATAATTAATCGAACTCTACCATGCATATGGTCGGGTCATTATATCATTGATTTTCATATTGTACTCCATGATCCTTTACCCAAATCAGTTAACCCAACCAAAACAGTTACCACTCACAAATTTAAGAAGATTTCCTCACAAGACCTTCAAGTCTGCCTATACTCCACCATAGCAGAATCATCCAACATCGATCCCGCAGAGTAACTTGTTCTACCTTTTTCTAGCCTTTTCACTCAGATGCTGAACAAAATTGCTTCTTTTAGACCAAAGATGGTAAGGGATAAGGCAGGGCACCAGAAATGGTTTACTCCCCAACTTGAGACTTTAAAAAGACAAAAACGTAAAACAAACTCAATGGTGAAAACATCAAACCGACGAAAACAGAACCGCCTGGAAAGAGTTGGTAAAAACCTTAAAACAAGAAATGGTCCATGCTGAAAAGAATTTCTTCAATACCCTGATTACCCAGTGCACAAACAGTACTGGAGAACTGTTTGAAATCCTAAGATTTTTAGAAAAACCTAAATCTCTTCAAACCACATTTCTGCCCACCACACAAGATTGTATAACCGTCCAGACTGCTTTTGATGCCAAAATCAACAAAGCAAGAGACCAAATTAAAAACCCCACTCTGCCTATCAATACGTCTAATGACTTACTAACTTCATGCTTTACCCACCCGACTTTTTTATTATAACCAATGGGACATGCTAAATATGCTACCTCCATCCGACCGACTTCATGTTCCGAGAACTTTCTCCCGCCAAAAATAATAACTGCTTTTAAGGAACTATAAGCACCTTCTTTTCTTTTTTTTTTTTTCTTTTTTTTTTTACTAGGTTTGTGAATGCCTCTTGCAGAGATGGTCATGTTCCAGACACCATCAAGAGAGTCAGTTACTCCACTCCTCAAGAAGCCCAACCTTGATCCCAAAGTCCCAAGCAATTTAAGACCAATCACAAATTGTCACTTTTTGCTCAACATACTTTATAAATTTGCCACATCCCAATTCCAAGCTTTCATGGACTTAAATGGCACTCACCATTACAAACAATTAGGTTTTCAGCCCTCGCGGAGCACTGATACACCACTTGTGGTCCGCCAGTCCCACATGCTATACATCTTTGATGAGGGCAAAACCTGTATTCTGATGCTGCTCGATCTGTCAGCAGCTTTTGACCTGGTCGTCCACGACCGCCTCTTACATTCCCCTAGCCATCTGGGACATTGTTCTAAAGAGGCTGTCAGTTGGTTCCACTCTTTCCCGTCAGATCTAGAGGCCAGAATTCGGTGGGGTTTGGCCTCTGCAACTGCTCCTATCCTGTGTGGGGTCCCACATGGAGCGTGTTTGTCGCCTGTCCTGTTTAATCTCTACATTAGACCCCTCTGCCTGCTCCTTGAGATGTTGGGCATCTATTTTTTTAACTATGCCGGCGATACTCGGTGCTGGAAGTTAGTGGAGACTACTGCCTCGACTCGGCTTCCCTAGCTCATGTCTTCGATCAAATTGAAATATGGATGGCAAAAAACTGGCAGTGCCTGAGCGGCAGCAAAACTGAGATTCTCGCCTTCGGATCCAGGCAGGCCCTTGTTAAATTAAGGATTACAAAAGCTTCCAAATTGGGGGTAGCATTATTGCTCTTCCAAGCAAAGTGAAAATGTTGGGTATTCTGTTGGAGGCCTCACTGAACACTGATGCCCATGTCAATCAGGTGAGCCAGAGTTGTAACTTTCACCTTCGCTTGCTCAAGAATAACCGCACGCAGAGGCGATGCCTCGGGGGGCTTAAGGAGCTATAGCCCCGGGTCTTTTGTTTATAACCCCGGATAGAAGCTCGGGGACTACACCCAAAATGCTATAGCTAGCCCCGAATCCTGCCAGTTCTGACATTAGCTTAGCCCCTGATCTTTTCCAGACCTAGAAACACCCCTGACTGCACGTACATTACCGAAAGGAACTGTGCTCTCATTGCCCGGCCAACCATCTTGTCAAGGCTTGACTATTGCAACTCATAACTGATTGTAGCCTCCCAATACAATCTGAAAACATTTCAAACCCTCCAGAATGACGGAGTGTGTATTGTCAAAGTCTCTAGAAGGGTAAACATATCGGCGCTCAGGGGGGACCTCCATTGGCTTCCAATATAGGAGCACATTAACTTCAAAGCATGCACCATGCTCCATCAGTGTATTTCTGGGTCAGCCCCCGCATACCTTAAATCACTGATTACCCGTTATAATTCAAGCAGATCGCTGCACTCCTAATCAACTGCAGGTATCCGTTCCAAGCTTTAGATGTGTAAAGGGCCTGGGAAGGTCTTTTTCCTGTCAAAACATCAACTTCTGGAACTCTCTGCCTCCATCACTTAGATTAGAAGGAGATTTCCAATCATTTAGAAAATCTTTAAAATCCTTCCTTTTCAAGTAATCAGTTGACTCTCGCTTAGGCAGTGTTCTGGTCAACATTTAATTTCCCTTCAGTGCCTATTTTTTTTCGTGTTCGTATCCATTGCGTTAATGTCTCTTGCGCCCTGATGCCTGCGGACTTTCGGCGCATTATAAATAAATAAAATAAATAAATCTCGTATTCACATAAGCAAAACGCCTTCAGCTGGATGCCTGCCCTGACTGAGAAGCTGCATCTCTGTTGCGCTCCGCTGTCGAGTCTAAATGTGTTTGCTTCACGTGGACAGTGGTGTCCTGTTCCCTTAATGCTACAGTGTTTTGCCATGCATGAAATTCAGCATCACACTTTATACAAAAATGATACAGGCTCTATTTAGTGACCGCCTCGCTAGCTGTCCCATGTATGCAGCTTTTCAATATAAGCCCCATAAGTGTGTTAACATGTATCCAAGCCTACCTGCGTAGGTTGACGATCTCCTGCTCACTCATGTTGGACCTGTTATGACTCGCTGGTTCACATCCGAGGTTAGGGCGGCTGTTAATGCCTAACAAAACCTCTCGCCCTTCCTTGATTCACCATCTTTCATGAATCGATGGATAGACAGCTGGTATGGCCTGGGATGGAAGCGTTAAATTACGTAGAAAGGCCCTCGAGCCCATTTGTTTGGCACGCTTTTTTCCCCCTTTTAGATGGTTCCTTCAATATCCCTGTATCCTTTCCTTTTTTCAGGAATATTTTAAATGCGTCCACTGATGGTTTAACCATATCAGTGTATGTCGTTAGCTGGGGTGGTAAAAGGGTAGATGCGCCTATGGACCTGGCATCATAGTATTTGTTTGAGGTCGCTACATTGCTAATTTCACTTGAAACAACAGTAGATGATATTGGCGGGTTAATTTCCCCATGCTAAGTTCCTGTGAGTCTGCAAGGCTCGTTGATTCGGTGGTAATACTTTCATCCATGCGATCATGTTGGCAGTCAATTGCTGGTTCTCTGATCTTTCTTGGCGAGCAATCGCAAATAGTCTTCCTTGCCAAATACGCGATTGTTCAGCTTCCTGGTCCAGACGCTTCCCTGTGTTGGTAATGAAATTTTCTACGTAAACTTGCTTACTGTGGATCATTGCTAAGAGAGTGGTTTTATCCTTTATGACATCATTGTTTGTTTCATTTAATTTCATGAATGGGAGATGATTAGATATATGCATGTTTTGGAGGTCCAGCATTGTTGTAGGAATCCTCTGTTGATGGTATCTATCATGCTCTTCATTCATATTATGCTTTCTTTCTGATTCTTCTCTATCTCTTGGAGCCGGGTGTTTCTCACTCAGATTGAGACTGTTCTGGTCTGTTGGAATGTTGGGTGCCTTACTTTCATACAAAAACTGATTAGTAGACACGTTTGACATTGATCCAAGCATTGGGTCCAATTTGCCCATTCCTGAATGTACCCTTTGGTGCTTCATAGCAGTAGCCGCAGGAGTTGACGCGCATATTGGTTCCCTAGATCTTTCAGTTGACACACTGCCGAGAACCTCTTGTCTTTTATCAAGATCAGAGATTCTATCTCAGTGATATCCAGAGATAGAAGGGCTGCTCTGATGGATTTGATAGGAGGACATGGCTGAGCAGCGTTTCATCCTGCTTTTTGTTTCACATGAAGTTGAAGCCATTTAAGTTTTGCTTTTTCTTTTTTGGACATCTCAGGTGTCTCTGCAAACACTGAGATTTCCTGACCCACATCTTTCGTAGAATGGAGCCCATGTAATGCCAATGATGCAAGATTGTCAGCTATTGCTATTTCTGTTTGCATAAGTCGCTGTTGGATCTCTGTGGGGCACCTCGGTACATGTAGGAGCTGATGGGTACTCTCCAGATCTTTTGTAGTGTGAGATGAAGCAGCATTAGGTGAGGGATGTAAGATGTTGCCTTGCTCACTCTCCTGTGAACATGAAGCCTTGTGGTTTCCCTTGGGTTCATGATAGGTAATTGGGCTTGTGTCAATCTCCTCCTGCTGCATGTTGAGAGGTTTTGAGTCACTCTCATCATCCTTAGTTCGCACAGGAGCTACAATATTCTTACACAGTGGAGGATTTACTTCAGCGCCTTGCAAACTACTACTATTTGGAGCCCTTCCTTCAATAATGCTGGTATCTCTCTTCGCAGAGGCTGTGTTGCACATCTTCTGGGCAGTGTGTTGGGCAGAGGGCGCCGGAGATAGTTGCAGCTATATTTGCAGGGGTAGTTATTTCTGTACCATGGATTCCAGAGGAGATTGATAGCTGTATCAAGCCCTGGAGTTCTGTTCGTATTGGCTTAATCAATGACATAGAGGTAGAAGTCACTTTGTACTCAGGCTTTGAAAGAGCAGTTTTCTTTATCCCCTGTTTAGATAAGGCTTTTTCTATAGAAGTCTGTGTGGGCTCCAGTTGAATTGAACTGTTCAACATCACTTTGGTGCGCTGTTTTGTTTGTGTACCTGAAATAGAGGCCGCCTTGAGCCTATGCACCACCCTTGTTGCACCATTCGCCACTGCCATTGGCTATGAGACTATAACTGCTGCAAGGGCAGAACGACAAAGGATGGACAGGGGCTATTCCAGAATATTTATAATAGAAAAGGCTTTCATTTCCGGTGCATTCGGTAAGGGAAGGGGTGTGCTCAAGATCAAAGGGGTAAAACCCCCGCATTCTCTCGAGTGTATGAGTTGGATACTTCGAGTGCTCCTACTCAAAAGGATCCTTCTTGCCACTCTCCACGAAGATTGTAATATTAGAAGCTATAGTATCGGAGGGCGCACTGTAATCCGGTTCGTCACTGAGGCAGGGTCTAATCGGGTACATTCAGGGGGGCTCAGGTATTAGGTACACGGGTGTCAATAAACCATATTTACTACACCCTTTCTCTGTGATCACCAACCAACTAGCAAGTACGTGCTCACTCTGTATGCCAGCACACATATTATGCGTCTACGATGTTGGTATAATTCAGCTGAGGGGTAACATGGTAACAGAGTCGTGTAGTCTTACCTCCTCTCCGTTTTAGCACCTCTGATCGCTTGATTTGTAGATCAATGATCATCAGCCAGCCATACTTCGCCGAATGAGATCCCCAGATCCCGATAATCCTCATGAGGGTCAGGTCAGCAAAACCATCAAAACAGCAAAAACCGCGAACAGCAGACGCCCTTTACTCGCATCGGGCTTAAGAATAGATCTTGTTTTCACTGTTCTGATCTTGTGTTAATTGCATTTCCTCCCTTTTCCATTTGGGTAATCCACTCTTTCTCTTCTCACTTTGGGTCCATGATGGATAGAATGAGCTCTAATGACTTTACTACCTGGGTTTGGGTGATGGGAATCAAGATATACCAAGAAGGCATCTGGTACTTCCTCCTCCACCGCTTTCCCATTAAAATACTACTTCTCTCCTAGGGTAATCTCCTGAGGGCAACCACGGCCTCCTCTACTCGGGTGATCCTCTCTCGCTTGTCCACCCCAGGGTCCGGATCCAAAAGCGATGGCCCTTCCCATGCCACATGAATAGAGGATCCCGGTAGAATAGGTGGCAGAACATCGTCTGGATTCTCACAGTTCCCTTCTCCAAGCTTAAAGTACTAGTTTGCCAAACAATGTTCCAAAAGAGCTCGGGGACTCTTCTCCCCCTCCACCTCACCCCCCTTCTTCAAGCACAGCTTCACAACATCAATGTTTCCCACTCTAAAGCCTTATCTTGTTTCAGCATGGCTTTCACACATCTCTTGTATGTATTAGGGTTTCCTGGTCTAGGCGCGGTTCATAGGCTGCACGTCCCACCCATTACAGGTCACGCAACCAGTTGCCCTTGTTCAGCTTTCTGCCACCTTGGCGGTTTAAAGAGACTCACAAGTTCATAGATTGATGATTTGCCATCTTGCTACCTCTTTAGCTCTCTTTTCCATAATGTACTTTGTTGACTTTTATTTACAGCCTTCACTTTTGTTCAGCTTGCTTTTGCCTGTTCAGCATTTTGCTCACACTTCACTGGCTCACCTCGGCTTGCCATCCATGGCTTTCATTCACTTATTCACAGTGTTCCACTTCGTGTTACTTTCCTAAAGTTCTTGGTTAATCTGAGACTTTTGAACACGTACCGCTTCAATGTGACCACTCTGCTATAGTGTTTCTACAAAAAACCCTTTTAAACACTTGGTTACTTTCAGTTCGTTCCTCTGAATTTATCAGAGGCTTTGGAGAACATGCTGATTGCACGCGTCCAGTCCACTCCGATACAATGTAACTCAGTCTTGCTCATATGTACCCCGGGTTTCTCGCACTCCTTTGAAACTCACTGGTTGCAGCGTTGTTCTCCTCTGTTTCCTCGTAAGGATGATTTCTGGGACTGGATGTCAGGGTCTCACTGTCTGCCCTTCGGACACCCCTGAATTGACACTTCCAATCAGAGGAACAAGCATTTCTTGGCCATAGGGAAGGGACCACCACTTTCCACAGCTCCCATCCCGCCTTGTCCTGCTCCCTGCAGACACCGCTCCCTCGCCACACAATTACACTCTGCTGGGCTTTGCAGTCCTTCAGCATCTCTGCGTCCTGTTCTCCTCTGGCTTCTCGTGGTTTGGGCTCTCTTCCCTGCTGTTTTCCTCCCTCCTTTTAATACACCTGTAACCCATCAAGGGTGTTCAGGTGTGCTTCTCTTGCTAGTTTTACCTGACTCCAATTAAGCTAATTACTGGAACATGCCTGACCTTCAGCTCTGTAGTGTTCAGGCTCCCTCTTCCAGTACTATAGTGGTGTTTGCATTAGGAAGTGTCCATCACTCTTAGTTGTCTCTTCCTTGTCTCAGTACTTGAAGTAAGATTACAGGGAGGGGAAAAGTTGGAACGGACTGACAATATCATATAAAGATGGGGGGTGCAGGGGGAATCTGATCAGTCTGTTAGTCAAGGGGAGATAACATGTCTTGCCCTCTGGCCCCCTCTCACCAATCCCCAAGGACCCTCCACACAGGTGACATATGGTCCAAAGAAAGATTGAAACACTATGCATTGTAAAAATAAAGGGTTTCTTTAAATACAAGTAGACAAGATAATTCTTTGGTAAGTACTATAACATCATATAAACACAATCATAAACACCAACTTAATACCTATGCTATGCCACCCAAGGTATAACTGTATTTAGCGGAGCAAGAAGCAAGTCAAGGTGAGTCAAACCTAAGGTTATATAATCAGGATAGTAATACAGTATTCTTGGGGAATAAAACCAGGTTAGATCTACTTTTAGAATACAATAAGTATTTCAAGGATAGTAGACCTGGTCAGTCGTGCAGTGACACTCTTATGAAATCACATGTAAAAGAAACCGTGATACAAGTATACACCTGCAACATTACTTTTTAGAACTCAAATCAGAGTTCGTAAAACAACTCGTATACTTTCTGGAGAGGCCTTAAAGGCATGGTCCGGTAAAATTGTTTTATTGTCCCTACGGGTCGGCCATGTTTTTTTAAGCCTAAGTGGCTCGATTTTAGAAAAATTTGCTATGGACCTTATCCGAGTTTTCGTCCATTAAACGCACGCGAAAACAGGCACCATGGAGCTGCCATTTTGTGATAATCCTATCATTTCCCCCATCGCCCTGGCTGACCTGCTTCTGCGGCACTAAATCAAATACCCCGCCCCTGAGCCTGTCATCGGCAGACTCGTTCCGCCCATTTCCCAACGCCAAAGCACGTCTCGTGTCAACAATCGATGCGCCTCAGCTAATGACGTGTCGCCATGGAAATGGCAGGACGCCTCTTTCCTCAATAAGTATAAACAGACCGTTTCACAACACACAGCAGCAGATTTTCGATTCCATTCCTCTCTCTGTGTTACTTTGAGTATTCTGTGACCCGTTTCTGTGCTCTGGTCAGCTACCTTCGCCGCTTGTAGCCCGTGTGAACACCTGTACCATCTCTATAAATCATATTACTTTGTTTACCACACAATGGCTACAATAATGCCCTACATGTACGAGCCCAAGTATACCGAGGAGGAACTACTGGAAAGGGAAACGCGCGAAAACGATGGGGATTTGGACAACAGTTGGGAGGACGATTCAACAGATGAAGAGCCTGGGCCTAGTCGCATGGACGGCGTCTCCACCTGGTGCACATGCAATCGGTGCGAGCTAATGCCAACCGAGGACGAGAACTGCTGCTGCTGCCAAGAAAACTCGGGATGCCTGGCCTACATTTCAGAAGGCGAGCCACGACCGCAATGCATCACCGAGCTGCCAGACTTCAGGGCAGCCTGCCTCACACGGTCCGTGTTGAGAATAATGATGGTGCTTATGCACGAACTTCGCGCAACTGTTCGTCCTCGTAATCCGAGTAACGAGTAAGTATACTCTGCTTGTCATGCCACTCCTATTTCATGGTCTTCTACTATATCCAAAGTTATATATTCATATCAATGCATGAAAGTCGTTCAATAGTGTGCATTGTCTAGATAGCATTTGTCCGTGCAGAATGCCATTAGTTACAAGAATTGTCATTGACAACAAACGTTTATTAAACTTATCTTGGTCATTTAAAAACAGTTTGTTTCATTCCTTTTCACAGGTGGTACAGGCTGGTGGCCTATCGTTCCTTTACATGGTGGCTCCACGGGAGGCTTGGACACCGCGTTCGAAGAGTGATAACCACCTGTGCCGTTCGTGCCATAAGAGAAACGTTCCCGAGTGACAGCGGTCAGTACAGGGGATTTTCTCTCTCTGTGCTGCAACCTGACCTGTATAATCTTTAAAGTCTTGTATTTTTGTGTCATGAAAATAAGATACAAAATAAAACACCACATATATTTTAACAAAGGTTGTTTCGATTTTTTTTTTTTTTTTTTTCTTTTAACTTTGTTTATTTTAAATCAAGACAGGATGGCAAATATACAAATCATGACATATCACAAGCAATGCGTATTCAGGTTCTTCGATCCCCAGTCCTCATTTCCCCCATCAGGCTTCCTTCCTCCCACCTCCCTTCGGCCTCTCCCCCCCTCATGTTTGGAGGCGGAATTTTCTTTCTGGGTTGTCCAGTTCGCCCCTTAGCGTCTATGCGTCTTCTCCAGGGTCCTCTTGGTGTTTTCAAGATCCATCGGGCCCTGGTCGGTTTGTAGGTCTGGGCGGGGAAGCGCTGGTCGTATTCCAGCACTGGGCTCCAAACATTCTGAAAGTGGTGGAGCGTTCCCGCCTGTGCTGCCGTGACCTTCTCCGCGATCAGGATGTCCCAGAGTTTAGACCACCATTGGGCTATGTGAGGTCCTTCTGGGGATTTCCAGGCCCTGGCCAACACCGTTTTTCCCGCCAGAAGGCAGTGTGTCAATAGTTTAGACTTGGTCCCGGAGCGCGGGTAGATCGCGGGGATCGTGGCTCCCAGCAAGACTGGTTCAGGTTCCAGAGGAATCGCCGTTCCCGTAATTTGTGCGATGGTCTCTAGGCATGTCCTCCAGAACTGTCGTATCTTTGGGCAAGCCCACCACATATGGAAGGAAGAGCCTGGGTGACCACATCCTCTCCAGCAGGCATGATCTACATGTGGGTTCATGTGGTGAAGTCGAAGGGGCGGGTAATACCACCGGAGGAGCACCTTGTACGCACATTCTCTGTTGGTAACGCAGGTGGAGGAGGTATGTGTTCTGGTCCAGATGTCCACCCAGGTTTGGTCCTCGACCGGATGGCCCAGGTCCGCCTCCCATTGAGCCATGCAGCGGGTCTTTGTGGACAGGAAGTCCCTTAAGAAGCGCCTATATAGGGTGGATACCCTGCCCCGAGTTGGAAGGTCCCCCAGTGTCAGCTCCAGGGCGGTGGGCGGGCGGGTTGCTGCCTGCAGAGTCTGGGGGTGCCAGCACCAGTGGCGTAGCTGGATATAGGTGAATCTGACTCTTTCCTGGAGCTGGAACTTCTCCTTGCATTGGGCGAAGGTGAGGGGTGTCCCTCCCATATATAGCTGGTCTATGGTCCCCAGCCCGCCCTTTATCCAGTTCCGGAAATTGCGGGGGTCTGCTCCGGGCGAGAAGGATGGGTTATGGAAGACCGGGGAGCGTGGGCTCAGTCCTCTGGGCACTCCCTTCTGCTTTCGAGCCCAGTCCCAGGAGCTAAGGGTGTGTTTAGTTGATAGGAGGAGGTCTCCCCAGTGTGTTCTAAGGGGGGGCGGAATGTGTGGCAGAAATCGCAAGGGTAAAGGAGTTTGTGATTGTTCCAGCTCTACCCACCTGGGGCGGTTTGTTATGGTCTGCCATGCCTGAAACTGTGCTAGTTGTGCTGCCACACTATAGGCCCTCAAGTCCGGGACCCCCAGACCTCCTAGCTTGGAACCCCCCAGCATCGTTTTGAGAGGGATTCTCGCTCTCTTACCTTTCCAGATGAATTTCAGCATTTTCCTTTGGATGTCCTTGAGGGTTGATGTGGGGATTGCTACTGGGAGGGAGGCGCAGGCGTATAGGAACCTCGGCAGTAGGTTCATCTTGCATGCTGTGATGCGCCCCAGCAGTGACATCTCTTGGGTCTCCCATCGTTTCAAGTCGCCTTCCAGTTCTTTCAGTAGCTGGGGGAAGTTGGCTTTGTATGTGTCTCTTGGGTTAGCCGGGATGTGGACCCCTATGTAGGGGATGGCTTTCTTCACCCATGTCATCGGGCACATCGTCGTCAGTGGCTCCCGTTCTGCTGGAGTGAGCCCGATGCCCATGGCCGAGGATTTGTCAAAGTTTATAGTGAAGCCTTAGACCTCACCATAGGTGGTAAGTTCTCGTATTGCCTAGTTCAATGATGATTGGGCTTCTGAGATCGTGAGTAGGACATCGTCACCGTATAGGGCGATTTTATGTTGGTTGGGGCCGTCCTGCAGCCCTTTAATTTGATCGTTTCCCCTAATCCTTTGGGCCAAAGGCTCCATGGTGATAGCGAAGAGTAAGGGCCATAGCGGGCAGCCCTGCCGGGTTCCGCCTGATGGGGGGATCGGAGCTGAGCTGTGTCCATTAATTCTTAGACTCGTACTTGGGCTCTTATAGTTGGCCAGCACCATTGTCTGAAAAGTTGGCCCGAAGGCCTCTAGGGTAAGTTTCATAAAGGGCCAATCTACTCGATCAAATGCCTTGGCTGCGTCCAGAGCCACTAAGACCAGTTTTTGGGAGTTCCGGGAGGCGAGGTCCACCAGGTTCAGGGTTCTCCGTATGTTGTCTCCCGCTGATCGATGGAGGATGAAGCCTGCTTGGTCGGGATGAATGATCTTCGGGAGAACGCGATTCAGGCGGTTTGCCAGGATTTTCGAATATATATTTGCATCAATGTTTAAGAGTGCTATCGGTCTGTAAGAGGCTAGACTCCTTGGGTCCTTTCCTGGTTTGGGCAGGAGGATGGTGGTTGATTCCTGCATCGATGGGGTGACCGCGCCCGTGTCTCTGAAGGAGTTCAACAGGGTCACCAGATGGGGGGGGGGGGGTCAGTTGTGGCCTGAAAAGTTTATAGAATCTGGTCGAAAAGCCGTCCGGGCCTGGGGCTCGTGTTTTAAGCGACTTGATGGCCTCCTCGACCTCCTCCCCCGTGATGGGATCCTCCAATTCGTCTCTCGTTGTGTTGGCGATACGGGGAACCGCTGCCTTCTGTAGATATTCCACCTGTTGCGGTCGGTTCCGAGGGGTTGCCTTCATGATTTGGGTCAGGTAGTCTATTGCGAGCTGTTGTTTTTCGGGCTCCGAGTATCGGGTGACCCCCTCAGGATCACGCAGGCTGGCAATCGTGTTGACGCGTCTCCGTTTGGCTAGTTTGGCCACCAGGAACCTGTTTGCCTTGTTGCCCTTCGCGTAATATGATTGTTTGGCTTTTGCCATCATTAGGGCGGTTTGTTCCGCGTAGTGGGCTTCAAGCTTCTTCCTCGCTGTTCGCATGATCCGTTGCGTTTTAGGGGACCAGCCTTTTTCTTTGTGGATTGCCTCAGCCTCTCCTAGCTCGTCCTCTAAAGCTATTCGGGTCTGTCGTCTCTTCCGGTGGTAGGCCGCTCCCTGAGCGATGAGGGAGCCCCTGATTACTGCCTTCATGGCGTCCCAGTTATTTGCCAGTGAGGTGTCCGAGGCTGGGTTTTCATCAAAGAAGTTTTTAATTCCTGTCGCGACCTTGTCTCTCGTAGCCATGTCATTGAGAATCGGGTCATATAGAGACCATTTGCGTGGGTTATTGAGATTGGGGTCCTGAACCCGGAGTTCCAAGAACACTGGAGCGTGGTCGGACATGGCTCTCGTGCCGATGGAGACCTCTTTGACTGAGGGGAAGGTGTGCGGGGAGATCAGGAATAAGTCAATCCTTGAGAAAGTGCGGTGTACGAACGAGTAGAAGGAGTAGTCTCTTTCGTCGGGGTGAAACACCCGCCACGAGTCTATTATCTCCAGAGACCTGAATAGCCAGAGGAGGCTGAGTGCTTGGGCGAAATCGCTTGGAGTCAGGGGGTGCGACCGGTCTTTAGTGGGGTCGGGAACCCCATTGAAATCCCCTCCGACAATTGTTTGGCCCTCCACAAAACTAGCGAGGGTCGTGCCCAAGGAGTCGTAGAAGAGGGATTGTCCCGTGTTAGGGGCATATACCGAGATGAGGGTGCATAGGTCTCCCAACAGGAGGCATTTGACTGCTGTGTATCGGCCTTCCGGGCATGTTTTTGTTTCCAGGATTTGTGGGTTCAAGTCTTTTCTAAAGAGAATCGCTGTGCCCCCCTTTTTGCTTGTGCCGGAGGCAAAAAATTGAAGCGGGAATGATCGAGAACGAAGCCGGGTCACGTCCGCCGGCAGCAAGTGGGCCTCTTGGAGCATAGCTATCGCAGCGTTTTCGTCCTGGAGCTTTAATAAAATTGCCTTTCGTTTGTTAGGGGAGTTCAGTCCGTTAACATTTAGGGAGAGGATTCGCAGAACCTGGTGGTTCAGAGGTGTCCCATTCTCTATCTCTCGAGTTGGGGGGGGGGGGAGTTTGGGTCGATGGTTCAGCTGCCATGTTTGTCATGAGATCTTGTAGTACCATCCTGCACTTGAGGTTTTAACGCGGGGCCCCAACGGGGGGCCGCAACTTTAACGGGTGGGTAGACCGACATTGTAGGTACGGGCCCATTCTTGGCCAACGGGGCCGGTTGTCCCATCGTGTATCAAGTACTGTGGGTTTCCAAGGAACGAAAGTTGGAAAGTGTCCTTGGAGTGGGTATGGTCCGCCGTCTCCGCCCTCGAAGCTCGTCAGATTAAGCGTTATATGGCGGATCCGAATTCAGGCCGGGTCAGAGGAGACCAGGGAGAGATGTAGTTGGAACCTGGAGGTGCGGGGGGGCGCCATTGTTCATCTCGTTTTGTTGATCCGCTGGGTTGATGACCATGGCGTACGTTTAGGTTTCGGGGAGGAATGCGGCCCGGAGTCCTCCAACTCCCTCCGGGGTTGGTGTGGAGAGTTCCTGGGACGAAGATGGATGCATGATCCTCTCCGTATCCTCCAAGTGACTGATCCGGCGTAGGGTGCCTTTGTTTGTGAATTGTAGAGCCGCTGGAAACAGCCATCTGTAGCGGACTTGCTGCTCCTGAAGGAACAGTGCCAGGTGTCGGAGTGCTCTTCTTTTCTGGAGGGTGAGTGGTGAGAGGTCCTGATATATTTGGAGTGGCGTGCTCTGAAATGTAATTTCCTCCCCTTGGCAGCTGATCGCCGAAATCGCTTCCTTGGTTGTAAAGAAGTGGACCCTCGTAATGACATCTGGGGGGGGGTCAGAGACAGCCCCACGACGCGGGCAAAGTCTGTGGGTGCGATCTAGCAAGAGCTGAGATTTATCCAGGTCTGGGAGGAGGGCCTCAAAGAAGCATCCCATGTAGTCCGCTAGCTTGTTGTCGGGGACGGAGGTTGGGACCCCCCGAATGCGGAGATTATTGCAGCGCGCCCTATTTTCAAGGTCCTCATGTTTAAACTCCAGGATCTCGCATTTCTGATGCAGGGAGTCAATGGCTCTTCGCATTTCCCCTAGAGTAGTGGCGTGGTCCCGCGAGTGGTCTTCGATTTCTCCGAGCCTCTGTTCAGCCTCCGTAACCCTTTGGTCCGTCTGTTCGATTTTGGTGGTGAGTTCTGATGGGCATGAGCGAAACTCCGACTTGATGTCCGCCATGAAGGCTATCGGGTCCCCTTTGGTAGCGAGGGCTCCCCCGTCCTCTTGTTGTTTCTGTGGAGTGAGTTTGGGAGGCTCTTGCTTCTTGCTTTTATCTAGCGTAGTGAGCATGGTGGAGATATCTGCGCCCTTGCCAACCTTCGTTTGCCTAGACATGATGATCGTGTTTGGCGGTCTTGGCTGGAAGGGTTGCGGCGAGGCCAAAGCTGTGTGCCAGCCGCCTAGGAGAGTTCAAGCATGGGGGTGCGAGTGAGACGTCGGAGTAGCTGTGATTCCGCAGTAGACTGGGTCGCTAGCTGGATGGGTGGGCCGGGGCGCCCCAGGAAGCACTGAGTGGTGCGTGAAGGGAGGGCCCGCGAGGTCGGGCTTCTCTGGGTGGCTCTCGGAGCTTATCTCGTGGCCTCCGTATTTCCCGTCGACCTGGCCGAGTGCAGCCCCCGATGAAGTTCTCACATGTTCACCGGGCAACCCCGGCACGATCTGGCTGGATCCGTGTTGGCGGGTCCGTCTGCTGCTCCTCTTCGGTCCCCCTGAAGCCCGTCGCCATCAGGTTCGCGGTATGTTATTGAGTTCCGGCGCGGCCACCATCTTGGTTTCTTCGAATGGCGACGGGGGAGCGGTTCGGTCGATAAGTTCTAAGAGAACGCTCCAGCGTTCGGAGGTCATTGTAAGCCAGGTTGTGCCTCATCGGTTCCGATCGCCGTAGATAGCATTGGCGAATTGGATACTCGGTCAGAACCGCTTGAGTCTGGCGGCGGCGGCGGACATCCCACGGGCGGCCTCAAGGGAGCGACCACATCGATGGCGCTCCAAGCCACGCCCCCTGTTTCGATTTTTTTTAAATGAATCAAGTGTGTCTCCATTCAAGGATGGACGTCAGACATCTGTGCTCCGAATGGGTGAAGGTCTGGTCGCTGTGAAGCAGGGTGGTCACTATCTATCTAAGCTAACATAAAATATTCTCGATAATGCACGCACTAAATAACACTTGTTCAAAGTCTTTCAGTAGGTTATGTCTCTATAAAAGTCGCACATATATCTATACTAACAATTAACATTGGATTATACAGGCCTTCAACCAAAGTTATGGCCTCCTCAGACCCCGTGTCTCCAGGCAGGCCTCCCCTTGAAGCAGGCCACCCCCCTAATACCACGACATACACACGTCATTCATTCCCAAACACACCCCTGTTTCTAATACTTTATAAACCACTTGATATGTCTCATGAGAACATCTTTGTGCTTTGCAAGTCAACTCATGAACGTGCTACCTGGCAACCACTGAGACCTATGCTAATCTGCTCGTCGTGTTGCTATCCGTGAACTTCTGTGACTGCTTCGAGCAAACCCATCAGTGTGCTACCTGTGGCCATCCACCTATTCTCCTGCAACATACTGCTCTGCTTGCTGAATCCAACTGTTTGTTGGTAAAGGTAAGGCCATTTATCCTAGTCATATTTCGCTGATTTTTTAAATTTCTATCTGTTTGCGAGTAGAGTACCCAATAGTGCTATGTTCATTGGTCTCATTGCTATTGACTTGAGTTTCCATTGTTATGCTATCAATAGATCTATTTATTTTCATGTGTGTCAATTGTCCTTGAATTGCATCCTTTGGGGGCCCAGTCTATAATGTAAGCATGTTTCCTTCTCATGCAAGAGAGAACATCCAAGGAACGAGTCACATGTTTAATTTAGTCACATCATTTATACATTTCTGCAACTTATGCAAATACTAAGCCGCACATGATGACCTGGTATAGTTCCTGCGACCAAAACAAACCTTGCATTGATCATTGTATGATTCATTTACTTTTTTATCAAATCTTTATTCATGAATATTGTATAATAATGTCGATATTTACTTTTCAGAATTATCAACAAAGCCTGCCTGTTCGATTAGCGGTTGCCCTTCGAAGACCATGCTAAATCTGAAGGCACTACAATGCATGTATTCCCGAAAACTGTTGATCGAATAAGAGAATGGGTAAGACATTGCGGATATCCACTGGATGAGCTGGAAAGTAGAGTCCAACAAGTCTTACAGGACAAGAGGGGTGATCGATACCGCATCTGCAGCCGGCACTTTTCCTCGGACATGTACGCCACATCTTGGGTAACAAAGAAGAATAAACGGCGAACGACACGGAAATTGCTCGCAAACGCTATTCCCACTCTATTCGTCCACATTCCGCCACTGGTGAGTCAAGTGTCCGGATTTAGCTTTAGGCCTTGCGGTAGTGTGTAGGTAGCCGAATGGATTAATTGATATTTTAGGTGTTGTATCCCTTGTAATACTTTCGATATTGATATGAGTGCATAGCTTTTTGAATAATGACATCTATCAATATATTCTTTTTTGATTTCATAACCCACAAACAAAATGTATATATATGGAACAGGGAACTGTGCTATATTGCGCATTTTTCAAGTATTCTGTCGCCTTACATGGCTATTTTTAATATTGGCATTTCATTATCAATCAATAATTTACCTTTACAACTTCTTGACTATCCCTTGAATCTGAAGCAAGAACATTCTACATCCTTGACGTGGTCGCAGTTATCAACCACTTCTAGCGCGTATCAGGTAATCTTACTAGGCTACTCCGCTACAGACTTGTTTTATGCATGTCAAGTAATAGTTTTATTCTATCGTGTAAATATTTTACCGAATGTTTGGTTAGTGCTTTCCAATTGATATACACCTTAGTTATCGTCCACTGGTGTTTGTTTTCAGTTATAATTAGTGTTATCCATACTAATGCAAGTACTGTCTTTCAGGGAGATGCTGAAGCGTCCGCCACATCTACAACATTTCTAGATGTTCTTCACCAGCAGGAGGTATGGATACTGACAGCTCCATCGAGCGTCATCATCAGAGCTGTAATACTTGTCGTTTGATTGTTCTACACAATGTTTCATTCGTGGTTAGCCATTGAAATGTACCTGTGCTTTCGACCCCAAGTGTGTGTTATGTTTTCAATATTGTAATCCTTACTAATGCGAGTACTATGTTTCAGGCAGTTGATGGAGTGTCAACCCCTGCACTTGATGCGGAGCCCGACATTCAAGTAATTCCAGGGGAAGTGGAAGCGGGACCTTGCGTATACGAATCAGCGCAACAGCTTTCGGAAGTGCGCACTACATTTGCAACATCCATAGATATTCTTCAGCAGCACGAGGTATGGATACTGACAGCTCCATCATGCGTGATCATATAACGTGATTCCATTTGCTATACTTTCTTCCCTATTAACGCAAGTGCTGTGTTTCAGGGAGACGACGGAGCTTCCACTACAATCACAACATCCCATTTAGATGATGCAGATGTAAAGGAATCAGAGAAATAAGTCGATGAAATGTGATCATATTTAGATTTTCCTTGATTCTTTTAGACAATGCAACATTTGTGGTTATCTCTTTATATGTACCTGTGCCGTCGACCCCAAGTGTGTGTTATGTTTTCAATATTGAAAACCATACTAATGCAAGTACTGTGTTTCAGGGAGATGCTGATGCCTCCTCTCCAATACAACCATTCATGGCAGTCCATGCAGAGCCAGCGGTATGGATACTGACGGTTCCATCGAAATAGATCATCACAGATCGAATACTTGTCGTTTGATTGTTCTACACAATGTTTAAATCGTGTTTGGCTAATGAGATGTACCTGTGTGTTTTATGCTAACAATATTTTGATACATAATAATGAAAGTACTATGTTTCAGGGAGTCGATGGAGCCTCATTCTGTGCTGTCTATGCAGATACAGAAAATATAGTCGTTGCAGCGCAAGAGGAAGGGAGGACATGCAGAAACAAATCGGAGCTACAGCGTGCAGATGTTGAAGGTCGAGTCAAAAAAGTTGCAACGAAAAGAAACCAAAAAAAGGTTAGTTACAAACAGTTCATAACTTTAAAAAAATGTTTGTGCTGGGGACTTTATCTTGTGTTTAAACTGAACATCCCTTTCCCAATCTCTCCTCTAGTTACCCGTGGGTGTCAGAACTATACATGCACAGATAGTGAAGCGAATGAGAGATGTTGCTTGCCAGACCATGTACACTATGGAGGAACTATTAATTGAGGCGCGGCGTGTTCAGGGTCGAGATGCTCTTGTCCAATGGCCAGAAAATGAATTGATTGTGTCCGGAGAATACAGCAAAGTTGCATTGGACCATTGCTACAGTGCGTCCGCACCACCGCAAGAAGGTGATATTGCAGATCAATTCACACAATCTACACCCGCCAAAAAAATGCCACCCAAAAACCTGTCGACATTGTTGTGTTCTCCCATCAATGTTGAAGTAACAGATGTCGAAATGACAGAGAATGAACCAGCAGCAGCATCCACCGACGCATCAGAACTTGATGTCAGCGATATTTCTTTCCAAAGTGTTGAAATCTCTGCAACGTCACCGGCCGAAACAACGTTGACGCCGGATGACAGTCTAATGAAAGAGAGTAAATACATTGTATTCGACAGTTGTTTGAAGGATATTATAAGTATGCTGAAATGTGGGAATTTTTAGAGGGAAAGGATGTGGGAAGCCATTGATTAATGTGACTCGTCAAAATAAATGCCGCCTGTAGATTAAATCATACGTTCTCATGGTCTGCGCAACCGATGCTGGGGAAAATGCCAGCAGGCAATCTACTGTGTGCAGCTGCATCACTTTTTAGTGGCTCCAGTTTTAGAAAGTTAGAGGCTTTCTTTCAGTTTGTGGGACTCCATTTCTCATTTCTAAAACGCAGTACTACATATACCAACGTGATTATCTGTTTCCGGCCATTAGTGATGCTTGGAAAATTGAACAATTGTCTCTAGCAAGTACATTCGAAGGGAAACCATTCAGGCTAGCCGGCGATGGACAGTGCGACAGCCCTGGATTTTCTGCCAAGTACTGCACCTACCACTTTCAGGACATGGATAGTAAGTAAGTTCGGTGGTCGTGCAGGTAACACAATGTACATCCTCAGTGGCCATGGAGAAACTAGGATTTATATAATCAGTGGAATATCTACAATCAAGGGGAATGCACATCGACCTCCTAGCCACGGACAGACACGTTTCAATTGCCAAGACAATGAGAGAGCAGTTCCCGCTTATTAATCATCAATTTGACGTATGGCATCTTGATAAATCAGTAAGAAAATCTCGGCTGCAGGAAAAAAAAAAGGTTTTGAAAGTATTTTGCAGTGGTCCCAGTCTATCAGCAACCATCTTTGGTGGAGCTCAAAAACTTGTGAAGGGTCAGTGGAAATACTACTTGAAAAATGGCGGTCACTGATGCAACACTGTACCAACGTTCACTGCTGGTCAGAAAACCTACATTTCAACCAATGTGAACATGACCCTTTGTCCCCAGAGGAGGCAAGGAAGAAGAAGTGGTTGATTCCATCTTCACCAACACACAAAGCCATTGAGAAGATTGTTTTCGACAAAACTCTATCAAGAGATTTGAGAGGACTGACAGAATTCTGTCACACAGGAGGTTTGGAGGTGTTCCACAATATGTGCCTAAAGTACAGGCCAAAGCGCTTGCATTTTAGCTTTCGGGGCATGAAACATTGCACTCTACTTGCGGTCTTGGCCCATAACAGCAATGTCGGACGTGAACAATCTAGGACTAGGGGTAACGGAACGATGCCTCGCTACACTAAGTCCTTTTCAAAACGATGTAAGTAATGGGTGATCAAACCAGTCTATGATGAAATGCAGTTCGACTTTGTGAAAGGCCTTATTGTTGCTGTGTTAGAGAAGCACAGATATGGAATTTTGGACGTTTCTGTGCAGAGCAGAGATCCATTGCCACCGAACATTGCAACTGTGCCATGTCCACCCAAAGGAGAGCTGGTTGTGAAGTACAAATCCCGGTTTAAATAATTGCAATACGGTTGTCTTTTTGTAAATGTTATTGTACAGTGTACCTGTAACCCTAACCCCTACATTCACCATCATGGGTGGCGAACAAGCTGGGTGTCATCTTTGAATTCTCTCTCTATTCACCTCATATTGCTGACCATGTCTATATGTGTATGTATATATTTTTCTCATGTCTCATCTCATGTAAATTTAAATGCTGCGCACTGTTAACGAAGGGGAGACTTGCATATTGCAAATAATAAAACAAACAAACAATAAATCTGACTTTTAACTCAACTCCTCTGGTACTTTATACTTTCCCCGACCTTCCGCCAAAAATTAAATGTCTCCATAGTTATGATTCTTTGGGGCTGCAAAGCTCGCAGACAACGGGGACAAAATTGGGGGCCTTAGAACGCGCCAAGCGGGCCGTGGCATTTGGGAGAGAAGCCAATTTGCATTTGCACATTGAGGCGCACTACATAGATGGATTCGAAACTTCAAGTTCTCACAGATGCCTTTACTACGGGATGTTGCAAATAAAGAATGCGAAGGTCAGCGGCTTTGATTTTCAGCTCGCGGCCAGAAGAGGCCCACAAGTCGCACTGGAAGTATAAGGTTCTATTGTTTTTTGACCTTGAGACAGGGACCATGCCGAAAGAACTTCATTTGAAGGGGGTGCGCAATAACGTAAGACGATAAGGCAGAAAATTCTGAAACTAGACCGAGTTTCATGTTTAGTATACGAAAAACTGTTGTCAAGAGCACAGTTGGATTTACAGACTGCATTACGCAGAGACACAATGGAAATTTCAAATATAATGTGAGTAAATCTTTAGACGCTTTTATACCGGAATGAAGAATTAATTAATGGATGCATGAATAAATGAAGAGCTAGGAAAAGCAAGGAAAACGTGTTCGTGGTGGGCACATGGGCATGCAGGTCAACAGGTCTAACCGATCTCGGTCCATGGCCCAGCCACTCTTCCCTGCACTGCCTACCTGCACTACGGGACTGTCTCTGTATCCTTCAGCCCCTTCTCCCGGCACTTACCTTGCACTTGCCACCAGCTAGCCCTATTATTTATCTTGTATTCTACTAACCATGTACAGCACTTTTCCCCCCCCCCCCCCTCCCCTTCCCCTTGCGCGATCTGAATGACACCTGGCCTAGTAGGATCGTTGTCTGTCCCCCCCCTTGTTCCCCCCTGCCACGTCGCGCCTTGAAACACTTGTGTATAGGCGTGTTACAAATGCCATATCATATATCATATCATTCCACACGCGTGTAGACAAACAGTCGTTTCACATTGTGTGTTGGCCTAGATTTATTTTGTTACTTTTCGCGTTGATTTTAGAGCCGAACATACTCCATTGAACTATCCTTGCAAGCAAATAGTTTCTGATCGGCCGTAATAAATAAAATGAGTAATATTAAGATCGGCTGGCGAGACTAATTATAATTTTTTTGTTTTCATAACAGGTATTTGCTCCCGTTCTGCTACTGTCATCGGTTTGAGACACCGGCAGACGGATTCTTCAATAGACACCTGCAGCTTCGTGTGAACAACTGGAGCACGTTAACCATATTATGGGACGATCGCCAAGGGCCCACATGCCCTTGCGCTGTACTAGTGGCTAGAAGCAACATATCAACCTTTACGGTGGACTAGTTCCTAGTTGATGGAACAGCCTTGCGGTTCACCGTGCTTCCAAAGTGCTTCTTTTAACGAAAACCAACACCCTGTGTACCATAAAGGAACAGCGCGTGACTCACGAAAAACTTTTACGGATTTGCGGATACAGATAAAAGAAAATGAATGGCTTTCGGAGTTCATATAGCAATTGCTGAATATTCTCTAAACATTTAATGTCAAATAAATGTACTTTACCAAATGTACCATTTTGCTGTTTGATTTTAAAGTACAGTTTCATATTCCAAATTGTGGTGCGCTGTGTTGTGAGATGGTCTGTGTTGGTTTCCGGGTTCTGTGTGGAGTCGCGTAGAAGACGACTGGGCGCGTTTGCCTATGCAGCACAGTAACGTCACGGAGAGAGGCGGGGAATATGAATGTTTTGATAATGTCAGGCTCAGGGGCGGGGGATTTGATTTAGTGCCGCAGAAACAGGTCAGCCAGGGCGATGGGGGAAATGATAGGATTATCACAAAATGGCAGCTCCCTGGTGCCTGTTTTCGCGTGCGTTTAATGGACGAAAACTCGGGTAAGGTCCATAGGAAATTTTTCTAAAATCGAGCCACTTAGTCTTAAAAAAACATGGCCGACCCGTAGGGATAATAACATTTTTTACCGGACCATGCCTTTAAGCTACTCAATGACAAGTATTAACGCACAATATCTATTTCCGAATGCACTCAGCAATTCAAGGAAAGTAAAACCCAATTACATTTGAAGAAAGACCCACGGTATTTCAATGTAAGTAATGGACCTTATGACTATTTTGGAAATGCTCTAAGCAAATCGGGGAAAGCAAATCCCAAGTACACTTTAAGAAAGACCCAGGATATTTCAAGGTTAGTAATTGACCCTATGACTTTTTCTGAAATGCTCTAGGAAGTTTCAGGGGAGGCACAACCTAGTGTTACAAGTTTGGAAGAGCAGCAGGTAAGTGACCTTTTACTTTTTAAGAGGGGCTTCAAGCATCTCGTAAGACAAGTATTAACTCTGTATAAAGCAGATCAGGGGAAGCAAAACCCCCTGAGCAAAACACGTTAAGAAGAACAGAATGTTATTCAAGGTAGGTAAACCCTATTGGTAAGCTTTTACACTCATTCAGTTAAGCAATGATAAAACAGTACCAACACTTATTACTTTTCAGAAGTGGGGAAACACCATTCAAAAGCAACTTATATACTTTTTAGAGGGCACAATGCATTCGAAGGGAAGCAATTTAAGGACACTTTGTAACTCCTTATTTCACAGAGATACAGTTACCACGCTGAGATACAGTTGCCACACTAATTCTTTCAGCAAGTAAGTACTTTTACACTTGTTAATCTTTTCAAGACAGAACCCTTTTCTTCTCCAGTATGGGGTCTGGCATAGATTCACATGCTCATGAATATTCCCTGTCGTCAGGCTGGGAATCTTCTGTAAAAGAAAAAAGTTTCTCTTTTACTTTAAAACTGTATTTCTCCTCTAAACCTTTCACACTCCTCTGGATCCTACTGCCCCCATCCAATGACAGTCCTCTCCCTAAGCTCCACTCCTGGTGGCCATCTTCAGACTTTTACTGCATGCTTCAGTGTTGGGAGTCCTCAAGTTGCTCTCTGAGCTAATTTCGTGTTTTTTCGAATTTTTGACCTAAATAGTTAGCATTTGGACTGATTTTTGCTTGAACATCTACGATGAAGAACAGAGACTGGCAGTGGGGATCCACCGTCGGATTGTCATCGAAGTTTAGAGAAGACCCGGCATTGGGCATACTTAGTGCCTTTCAGCCATGACTGAAGAGAAGGAGGAAAGTCAAAGCCTCTTCAAACTCTGCTCGAAGAGTGGATTAAGAAACGTATTTGTGGAAGATCGGCATCATAAATGCTTATTGCTGCATCCGGACCACGATGAGGGATGCGAGGTGTGCTGTGCTTTCTCCAAGAAAACCATACAAGACTGCTACAACGGACTGTCAGCGTGGCTCAAGTCAAGCAAGGCCACTGACTCAGCCTTGAGACTGGGTCAAGCCTTATCTAGGACCGGCCGGTTCCGAGGAGCGAACTCCCTCCTGGAGGAGGATGAGATCCTTTGAGGACGCCCCGCTAACGGAGGTCCAAGAGAAGACCAAGCCCTGCGATGCTAACACCGCTGGGTTCTCTTCTGATGCGGATCCCGAGTCAGGCAGAAGGAGATCACTTGTGTATAGGCGTGTTATAAATGCCATATCATTGTATCATGTTATCACTGTCGGCCTCCACAGTGAGTCTACCAACGAAGGGGGCCTCTTCGAAAAGAGAAAGTCTCTAACCCTGTCCAAACTGTGTGTCTGCGGATAAGCCGACGAGGGAAAAGTCTGGAGAGGACTCATTGAAGCTGGCTAAGACCTTGCAGTATGCCAGGTTGTGATAGTCTGGAAGAAAACCTTAACATTGAGACCCATGTACCTGTGCCCTTAATGACAGAACGGGAAACCTTCTCACGGGAGAAACCAGTCACAAGTGCCAACCCGAAGCCTGAAGAGTATATGGGAACTTGGTGGGGTCGTGATATGGTCCCAAGAGTTTTTTGTTCGAATGAGGGCTCCTACAATTTTGCAGCAGAGAACGAGAAGGGGTGCCCGCATGAGGCGGGAGTCCCACCAAGGGAGACAAGCTCACCTGAGGCCACAGCCCCCCTTCGGAAGCCACAAGCTCATGAGCCGGTAGCCCCATTGTGGGAGCCACCGCAAGCGAATGAGCCGGCGACACCATACAGGAGCCTCGAGCGCCGGACTCGGCAGCCCCACTGCGAGAGCCGCGCTCACAGGAGTCGGCCGCTGCGCGGACGGAAGAGACTGGAATGCTGGGTTTGTCAGCAGCAGCGCCGCGCTCTCCCACTTTAGAAGCAACACTAACAGAGGACAAAGAAACCAGGGCTAAGAAGGAACTTCACCCGTACCACTCACTATTAAATATATATGGGGCTGACAGCTCATAAGGAAACCCCCACACAAATCCTCTTACCTGGGGTACTCGGGCTCAGCAATAGCAGGACACGGCCCAACAGCAGCCTCTACCACAACATCCCAAGATGAAGGGGGCGGGGCTTGCAGGGTTATTTATAAAATGGGCAGTAAAATAGCTCCTGATTGGCTGACACACACGGGGGTATATAAACCAGGGTCAAAGGAAGGAAGGTGTGTTCATTCTTCATTTCGTTGCAGAGCCAACCAGAGGTGGAGAGGGGAGCTGCAGGAAGCTTATGGGCATACGAGGACTAAGAGGAGAAGAATATCCAAAGGTCCTTATTTCGTTCCTTGCAAGGAACTGGGAACAAGAAACAGGAAACAGAAGAATTGGAGAGAATCATCTATATATTTATTTTCATTTAATTTTTTTTGCCTTTGGTTGTTGTAAGCCAAATAAAGACAACCCTTTTTTTTCAACTACACAGTTTGCCTGCCTTCTTGTCACACAGGTCAACAGAGTCCACGACTGCACCGCCGACGAAAGCAGCAAGGAGCACATTGTCGACTAAGTCAACGACATCCACAGTGACAGCGTTCAAGGAGAGTGGGTCTGCAAAGGAAGTGTTGCTGCTCCATGGCTGCCCCCCCCCCCCCAAGGCGAGATACGGCTGCGCAGGCAGTGATGAAGACTGGGACCACTCCGGGATCAGGGAAAGACCTGGCAGCCGCACAGATGCCCCCCGACCTCCCCCACCCCCCAGTGGTCCTTTCCCAGTACGTGGACCAGTGGGCTGCTCCAGACAGGCCGGGGCAGATCTACTCAAGTACCGACGAGGACAATGATCGGCAGGATAATTGCTATACAGATCACGAAGGGTCCCCTGCTCGCAAGAGGAGGCGTGTCATCCCAGACCCTGCACCAATGGCTCAGTTCACCCCTGGACCTAGGGACGTGTCACTGGACATTCGAACAACCCTGCACACACTGGTCACTGAAATCCAGCAGAGGATGCCTCCAAGACCTATGCCTTCACAGGATACGTTAGAGCCTCTGAGGCTAAGTTCGCCCCCTCAAAAGATGAAAGGCCAAAGGGGGTGCTGGTCGTCGCCATCATCCCCTCCCTCCTCCACCATCACCACCACCTCGTCAAGAAAAAACCCACCCGGAGCCCCAGCCCTGCACATGGACACGAGCATGGACACCGCGGCTACGGGCACCGACGAGGATGACCACGTCATCGCGGCCGATGAGGAAACAGCATACGCGGACGAGCCCCATGGGGCCTCCCCACCCAAAGAAGTTGGATCCTTTAAATGCGTCATGTGAAGGGCCTCGGAACTGTTTCAGTTAGTCCCTGAGGGTTCCAGATTCAGCCCCCAAGGTGCTTAAGGTCTCAGCGCTCGCCTGATTCGGTGGTGTCAGCCGCAGCCAGGAAGTGCTCGGTGAACCAGTCATCGGCAGCCATGGTACCGCCGGACCAAGATGGGAAGAAGCTGGATGCAATGGGAAAGTGGATAATTTAGACAGCTGCCTCCAACCGTATGGACAAACGCCGGTTGTACCTTAAGACAAACTCCTACCAAGGATTCTGAGCCCGACGGCTGCCCACACCTTTGGGTGCCACCAAGAGAAACACAGACGAGGTTGATTTTCAGGAATGGAGAGGAGTTTCCATCACCTGTTTGTTGTCCTACAGCAATTACTGTAATGTCAGGTGTTTGATTATTCTGGACATGAAACTCAATATGATCAGATTTTTGTTCAACCATGTGGCATGTGCCATTTAAACTAACATGGTAGACACTTTGTTTTAATTTTATTGGCTGGTTAGTCTGAGTCCAGAGGACCTTGTTCAGTCTATTAGGGGAGACAACCTGCGAAGGATGTCATTCCCTAATAGACACGGGGTTCCCTCTGGAGTCACGACTATGACCGGGTGTTTCATCTTATGTCACCCATTTTTATTTCCAGATCTGCAGTCCCCTCGACAGGAATTTAATTCCTGTCGAAGTTCTGAAGTTGTCCAAGAAGAGGGATGAGAGGGATCTGGTGTCTCTCCCCCTTTCCTGAATTTAGCTGCTCAAATGCCCTTTTTGACAGAAGAGTGGCTTGGGATCCAGTGCTGAAAATGCACATTGCCCTTGCACTCGGACGGGGGCTTAGAATCTACCTTTTTTTTTCCTCCAAGGGGCAAAGGTAATGGGCATTTTGGGCAAGCTTGTGGGGAGGATCCCTCCATTAATATTTTGTTCTCAGGATGACAATTCTGGGGTTCAGGGATGGGTGACTCTGAATCAGTCCCCACACCCACCCAGTCTTCATTCAAGTCTCTTGGGAACCATTTTTATTTGGGAGGAATTACCCCGTTCCTGAAGGAGAAGATTTCCTTCCCAGAATCCTCCAAGGATTCTTCCCCTTCAAACTGGATGACACCGACTTCCTCCACAAAATGCGTCTTTTTGATTTCTTTTTCTCCTACCCACCCTCTTTTCCCTGGGTTGCAGGTTTTCGGGGCAAGAGATTTTAGTTCCGGTTCCGGGGTGTTTAGGGGCTTTTCACAGGTGAGGAAGGAAGCTAATGCTTTACACCTCCCTTCCTCCCCTGTAACGGTGGGTTGTCAGGGTTCTCTCCCCGTCATTGTTCTGGGGTTCCAGACCCTTGGTTTGAGGGGTTCTGAGCCACCATGTTCATCTGAGGGTTCTGCTGAGCCCTCAACATGCGACTCAGATGCTGCATGAGGTTCTGGACCTGGCGCCCAAGTTGGGACACCCGTTCCGGCTGGTACAGGGGTATTTGCTCATACCTCGGTGGTTATCGGGAAGGGTAACTATCCCTTCTCCCGGAGTACCCTGGGTATTGGGGATACCCTTGGTGACCTTTCACCCTTGGCCTCCCCTCTCCCAGATTGGGTGGTCTGGACTCCTGAAAGGAGGGTTGTCCTGCAGGTTGGGGTTTGGTAGATACTGGGGAAAGAAACTTATCCCAGGATTTGGGGAATTACTGCCCTCCTGAGGGAAGTTAGGAGGGAAGTTTCCTGGGGCAGTACTCACCTGGTTGGATCCCCCCAATGGGCTGGGGTTACCTACCTGACTACCACCTGCTGCTGATTGACCAGAAAGCCTTCTTTGCCCCTGATTTGGCTGGTTTTGAGAAGGTGTTTTTTTTGCCCCCCGTCCCCCATTTATAGAATCTAAATGGGGACAATCTTCACCACTGCCACCTTAGCAGCAGCAGGGGTGTTGGTTGGTTTGGGGGTTTTTGTCTGGTTTTTGTTTTCTACAGGTTTTTGGACCTCATAGATCCGGGTAGCCCGCTCTATTACCCAGTCCAGGGTCCTGTCGTCATGAAAATCCCTGACCAACTGGGTCATTATATACTTTGGTAGCGCATGAAAATAGGTAGTTAGGAATTCACTACTATTCGTGTGCACCCGCCTGGTGATTTGTGCCAAGGTGTGTTTTAGCTCCTGCATAAATTATCTTGGGGCCTGATCCTCTCTGCAATGCAGATTTTAGGCCGCTTTGCGAGCCTCCTTGGGGTTTCTGTGGGGGGAGAAGTGCTTCAAGATGGCAGCCTTATAGGTGGACCACCTTGAATGGTTCCGGTCTTCCAGCCCTGTAAAGAAGCTGGAGTACTCCGGAGAAAATGTCCCTTTGGCATAATCTATGCAGTTCTGGCTATTTCTGATGTGAAAAGAGTCCATCATTTTTTCATATAGTTCCAGATGCTCCCAGGCAGAATAAATTGCATTTTTGAGATACAGGGTTATACAATTCCTAATAGCCTTAATCTGTCTAATGCGGTCTTTCACCACAGCCCCCTTTTGTTTATTTGCCTTCCTTTGCTGCGTTACCTGAGGCCACTCGCCCTCAGACTCAGAGCTGCTACTGTTTGAGGTCGCCTCTTTATCCTCTAGGTGCTCCCTGATTCTTTGAGCTTGTGATTTGCTCTCAGAATGGTAGGGGCCTAGTTTCTTCTCCCCTGTTGTACCTTGGGATCTCTGGGTCACTCCCCTTGGACTCCCTCTTTCGAACAGGAGAGTGGTTTTCTGACTCCTCTATGCTTCCAGGATTAGTGGAGGGTTCCCCCAGCTGCCCTGTTGGGATGGAGGATTTTAGAATGCTCTTTTGGGGCCTCATTTCATGCTGTTTTTCTGCATAGTGAACCAAATGGTTCCTTTGTAAGTGATGCTTCTGTAGGTCTAGCTCCCTGAGTTTCCCCTCGTAGGAGTCTTCCTGATCAGATATTTTGGCCATAACATTTCGGAATCTGTGCAGGGATGCCCGTCCATCAATCTCTGATGGGTGTTGGCCTACCTGCTCAAACACGCTAGGCCTATTTAAGTCTGGTTGCCTCATGACTCCCAATTCTTGTGAACCGGCGGACATGAAGTCAGCAGTGCCTTGTGCATACACATTGGTAAATGAGTTTGAGGCCTTTAGTGCAGAGGGGTTGCCCCACCCTCTCTACTTGTTCGAGTCCCTCAAGTTTGGATTCAGCCTAGCATACTCTTTCTCTAACAGCTCCAGTTTCTCCTTTTCAGACCCTATTTTCTGACGGTAGGCAAAGGCCTGAGCCTTTTGCTCTGCTGTCATGGATTGGCTTACTTCTTTGATCTTTTCTTGAGCTGTTACTTGACCCTGGAGTCCACTGTTCTCCTCACAGAGGGTCTCATTGTCTTTTTGTGCTGCCTATATGGTCTGGGAATACTGAGACAATTTTTGTTGCAGGAGATTTATCTCCTGATTTTGCGCATTTTTAGCTTGAGTGTTCTCTTCTAGCGCACCCTCCACTCGTCGGTTGTGTCCCAATAACTTTTCATATTCTACTTGTAGTTCATTTAGTTTCTGGAGATCTAACTCTTTCCCGTAGATCTATTTTTAGGTTGCTCACTTCCTGACAGAGGGCTTCTTTTTCTTAATACAGGGTGCCCCTTTGTTCAGCCAGGTCATCCCGCTGCTGTTTGATTGTGCTTAATGTCTGGTGTTCTTGGTTAAATTCTGTCTGGAGGTGGAGTTCTTAACTGATACATTTTCTACTCTCCTCCTCCAAATTTTTGATCTGATTTTGTAAGATGGTTATTTGTTCTGAGCAGGTTCTGTTATATTTTTGTTGTTGATTCAGTTTCTTGCAGAGAGTCAACCTTTGTCTGACACTCTACTTTTAATGCATGTAATTGGGACTCTTAATCTGAATTATTTAGTTGTTGTAGAGCCAAGTCCTCTTTTAGCTGTTTGATGTAGTTTCCAAATTCTTCCTCAGAATCTTGGCTCTTTTGCAATTTCGCTCCTACTAGTTTTAGTTCAGTCTGGCTTTTGGTTAAGAGCTCAGACTGGTTTTGTGCAAGGGTCCTATTTTCGTCTTATTTTTCCTCCATAACTCCCATGTGGAGATAAAGGTAGGCTGTTGCCATTTTAATCTGCTTCTTTTTAATTTTCGGAGTCATATACAACTTGCTCAAGGCTTGATGTAATAGGCCACCGTCTTGCCACACATCCAGGTTCATGGCGGTGACCTGTTGCATCATTTCCTCTAGCCAGACCTCCTCATCTTGCTACGCCCATTCCCCTCTGACAAATATTTTGTGCAGAAGGTGCTGCCTAGCCATGTTTATCTCTACTGTGCTCATTATGGAAAGTGTTCCTTCTTTATTAATTTATATAAGAGTAAACCTGTAATCTGTTACTTTTTGTCTAGTTCAGGGTTGATTTAACTTTGTTTACACACAGGCCTATACTTAGGGTCTAAGTTTTAGCAAGGCGCTTTTACAGTCTAACACAGCTTTCTAACCACAAAAGTATCACTACCTTTTCTAGGTTAGCCTGCTGTGTTAAGCTGTCACGGGTGGCAACACTATCTCAAATCCCGGACAAGCCCCCACCTTAAGGATATTAAAGGCACAGTACACTTCGGACCAGGACTCATTCTACTGGCTGTGGATGCAGCGCACAATTCAAACACTTTTATTTTATTTATTACGAATTCAGTTTGAGAATTCACCCAACCCGTCTTACGCCCACCTTTACAAATACCCCGGGTCGCAGTTGACCATGAACCAGGCCGGTATCTAATAATACAGTATTTATTTTTAAATTCCAATGAAAATCACAAAAATTTAATATAGGGCAGCAATCACCAGTGTGGGGATAATTAAACTGTAAATTGATAGAATACACTTAGTTTGACCTTGTTACATAAGAGATACAATGCACAATTGAATAAAGGCAAGATTACTTTTTGGGTGGTATTTTCTGATAGCACCACAGTTAATGTTTCCCCCTGCAAAACACCCTCAAACTCCTGTTAACCGAATTGTGTGGGTAGAAAGGAGTAGCAATGAGTCGGGTATACTAGGCAACAAACAGAATGAAAATCTGACCTTCCACCTCTGAGTGTGAGAGAAAATCGGATTGAAAACCCTTGAACTTGAGCAAAATAGCACTCAGAATTACTAAATATTTGTTTTACATGTGCGGTTGAGTGAAGAAGGCAAAAATGGGTATAGCAGTATCAAAGAAGTCAGAAAACTAGCAACCTACAAGGCAATGTACTACCAACGGGCATACAGTTCAGAAAATCAACTTTGGAAGGAAAAACAGTGTAGCAAAATCACATGTGGAGAAATTACAATTGATTAATTTCACAGGTTTAAAATAGCAAAATGGTTGGTAATTTTGGCTAAACAGGCAAATCGGAATGCGGTTTTGATGCTAGGGTACAAGGACAACTCACAGGTGGATATGAAAGTGGAAGGGTAACTCTGAATGAAATGGCAGGGTGGGATTCTGAAAGGGGAAGGAACAATAGTTTTTTTTTAAATGACAGCAGTTGCACTTGGAAAATAGGTTTGAAAAGGAAATGGCACGTTTTACTGAGACTATATTTTAGTGGCTAGAAAAGAGGAACGCTGTCCGTGAAAAGGGTTAAGTTGCAGTTTTGACCCCCTCACACTGTGTGTCTCTTTATGTGGGAATTAATTGTTTCCAAATATTTCTAAGGACTTATACAATTTACTAAAAGGATTGGAAAGGAACAGCGCTAATACATGGAGATCACTACAGGTTTTCCTAAGAACAGGGTGCACAGAGGATTCTGACAATTTTAAGAATTTAGCTGGGCGATTACAGGATATCTATGGGATTGGACCTAATACAAGGTAACAAAGCAAGGGATGCTCTTTGTGTTTACTGGGGAAGGGAAATGCTCAAAATATGCACTTGAATGGGGTAGCTTGGACAGCGAACCGAGTTTCTGGACAGCGATGCAAGATCTGGTCACTTTGCAGCAGCGGGCCCTCCTCAAAAGGGACAGCTGGGCCTAGTCTGTTCACTGGATAGCGAGGTGCATCAGCTGGGCTCCCCCTGAATTATTGGGATTTTTTAGTAGGGTTTTAATTCTGGATCAGAGGTTCAGCCTGGGTAAGATCAGCCACCACTGGCCTGGCTTCTGGAATCTTGCAGGGTGAATGGGGAAAATCTGGATCCCTGGAAGTTGAGTAATGAATGCTGGATTTTCTTGAATGTCTGCCTTTCTGGAATCTGTGTGTTCTGAGCTTTTGAATGTATCCCCCTTTATAGGCCGGATGACATAGTATTTTTACTATGTGGGCAGAACTCAGCTAGACATACCTCTGAATTAGATAGGTCAGCCTATGGAAGTCGCCTCCTCCCTGTAAGCAGGTTGGACTGAAGGAGGCGACTCATTTTTAGGGTGGGTGTTTTCTGATGTACCTTTGTTTCACCACATATTTTACCAGGAATATACCATTCAAATCTCAATACGGTGCAATGCTGTTTAGGCATTCTGGCAATCTTTCCCCATTTCCATGGAACACCTTTCACCTAAAATTCTACAATTGTGTGTGTGTGTGTGTATATGTGTATATATTAATGTATAATATATATATATTATATATAATATAGATTATATATAATCATAGGGCAGGTTTTCATTAATTTTTAAAGCTGTACCGTGTAAGCTTTCCCCAGAATTGCCATTTTCCTGCCGTTCGTGTCCCCAACATGCTAGGAAAACCTACGTCTTATTTTTATAGCGCGAACATGACATTTAAACGGTCCTAATTTCACATTAATATGTCTTTTGATCACTGAAATAAATGACATAATCTGAACAGTCTCTGAAATCAAAAGGGCTGGCTTTGTTTTGCAAATATGGGTATTCTTTTCATCCCCCAGCCAAATGTCGGGCTCTAGTCACCTTAGCCTGAGGTTGCCATGGATTCGCCTTTGAGGTTAGGCTGTTGAAGCTGAGGAGAACTGTCAGAAGATTTCACACCTCGGTGCCTGGGCAGTCCATTGTCTAATGCTGGAGCAATGCCGCTTTGTCTGACGAGGGTGCTAGATTCTCCCCCTTGGCCCCTTTCATGTGCCCAAGGGGGCAGGCCCACTTAGGGGAAGGTGATTCTGTTCCCAGGACATGCAGGGTCCTTTGAAGCCAGGGCCTGCCAAACCTGCTCTGCTGACCTCACAGTCATTTTATTTATTTCTTTATTTTTCTTTCTCTAACCAAAAAGCCAGTCTTTTGGGAATATATATATATATATATATATATTTTTTTTTTGTTTTTTTAAAGCAAACCCTGATCGCATTTCTATGCAAGCACAAAGCCTTAGTTTAACATTTCACTTTTAAAAAGGCATTTTCTGTTTGGCAAAAGCACCATTTTACACTGTTAGGCAGAAACCTGTGCAGTTCCCTCTGGGACCACTGCAAAAGATTTAAGACTACAGGTGTTTGGCAGTAAACCCACTTGGTAGCAGTCTGTACCACACAGATTCACTTGGTAGCTGTGGCTGAGCAGTCAGACTTCCCTCAAGAAGAGTTAGGCAGTATACAGAGTATACATAATAGGTACAGAGATACAGTAGTACAAGCAAACACTGACAAGAGCTCTGGTGTAAAAGTATAGAATTATTTATTTAAAGACACACTTGTAAATTACACCAGCACAAAGAGGTAAGTAAATTCAGCACACAGTCACTATTGTGTATATATACAACCCTAATTACTTATTAGACAAGTCTTAATGAGAAACAGCACTTCTTTTCAGACAGAGGTGAGCGCTTAACATAAAATGGCACTCTAATAAGTTATTAAAAAGGGAGGGAAAAAGGCAGAGTTATGGAAGCACACAAATTTCAATACTTTTCAAAGAACCACAGTAAGGCAGGATAGGCAGAGTACTACTGGAGAGCAAGGAAGTCAATTGCAAGGCCCACTCTTGGAGAGAGCAAGCAGAAAGGGTCCAGGTTCACACAGTGGAGGTATGCCCAAAGAGTCTTGTAGATAGTTCGCACACAAAGAATGAAATTAAAGTCAGGAAAAGTTAGCTAGGTTGTCCCAGGCCAGCCCAGGTTAGAAAGTCGAGGCTTTACTGTCACCCCGAACGATCTGTCACAAGGGAAGCCAGGCGGGACACAGTACCTTAAGTGGGAAGGACGCTCCAGCGGGGGCAGTTGTTCCTGGCAGCGGGTGCAAGTCGGTGTTTCGTCCAGAGGAAGAGGAGGTCTCGACGTGGAGGAAAGGTGAAGGTCGTTGCACTGCCAGGGAAGAAACCAGCCGCAGAGTTCTTCGTTTAAAAGGTACTACCCTTCTATTCGCGGTAGTGGTAAACCGTGGTATTCCGGTTGCCGGGGTGCTTGGCACGGGCAAGGCGGCCACGAGGTTCTCCAGGAAGGCGAAAAGAAGGCAAAACTGGTTATATCCCCACCAGTCAAAGGAAGAAGACTCTCCGGACTGGAGATCTCCTCTGTTGTCGGGAAAAGTGTTGAGACGGTTCAGCAGGGCTCCACCAGTGGTGTCGTCGTTGAAGGTCGGCTCAGCTTCTCCCTCCTCGGATTCTTAGGTCCTGTGGCGACTTCTGAAGTTCCAGTCCCCAAAGCCCTGCTTTTATGCAGCAAACCACCATTCATTCAGCCTAGCTGTCAATCAAACATGCTAAGTGGTGAGCCGGCCGGCTCACCACTTGGGCCAATCACACAAGAGTGCGACTTGAGTTGCCGAGGTAACTCAGTCCAGGGTGCCTTAACCCCCTCCCACACCTCCTGTGGTACCCAGACAGAGTGGCACCACTTTTGGAGGCTTCTGTGGAGAAGCCCGCCAAAAAGTGGAACAAAGGGCTCAACTTGGGTTGGAGTCACAGAAGAGAACACACATGCCATTTTAGAATTGAGTTCTGGCAAAAAAAAACAACCGTGAACTAATATTAAATAAATAAACCGGCATGTTCGAGGCTATAGGAATTAAATAATTAAAGTTTGTAGCCTCGAACAATGGGAAAATCCCATAAGAGATATATTCGCGGTCGAATATAAAGAGTAGTATCCACTGCCACCAGCCAAAACTCGATCAGGGGGGACGGAGACGTGCAACAGACCCCTCGAACAACAGACCCCGGGGCAATCGAATTGCCCCGACCAGTACGTCCAAAATATGATGGTTTGTAATGGTTTCTGTTCATAATTTGGGACTAGTAAAGCCCATGGTGACTTTACATGCCCTGGGAGACAGTAGTCAGTCCCAGGGTATGGAGTCTATGTTTGGGGGTCGCTACGACACCCCTGGGTTACGGCACGGAGGGTGCTCTGTAACCCACATCAAAAACACATGAAACCCTATGGAGTAAAAGACCCCATAGCCTATAAAACACATGGAAAGACAAAGGAACACCTCAAATCATGTCTAAGAGTGGGAGTAAAAGAGTCTCACTCTTAGCAGGAGAAAGAAATAAACCCCAAAAATCCAGCACAGCTGCCGGGGGAATCACTAGGTTTGGGAAATTAGCCTTTACAGAGCATTCTCCCTTACATACACGTGGGTTGATATTCCTTAAATGTCCCTTTTACAAAATGTGGTTTTTCCTCACATCTGTATTCTGAGCATTTCCATGGCCCTAGTCAATTTCTACTACACAGGAATCTGTTCAATGCAAGGGTCCTTTGAAACTGACATAAGCAAAGAAAGAGCAGGCTTCTTGTAAAGGGTTTGCCTTTGTTATTCTGTTGCAAAATGTAAAGAGTTTGCTGTAAGGCTTGGAGTGAAGTTCTCTGCTATTTCACAGATTTTGCCTGACACAACATGCCATTCAGTGAGGAATGCCCCCATTTACTGGTGTACACCCTGAATATGGGTGTACATGAATGTGTCTTACTGGAACAAAATTGTGTAATGTTGAAAAGATGAAACGGGCATCAGTGCGCAGTCAATTTAAATGCAGAACGTTTTCTTTTTGCAGTGGGAAGTTTTGAGCTGGCAATTCCTTTCTTTGGTGCACATGAAGAAAACACTGGCAGCCATTCTCGGGGGTTCCATCTCACCTCATATGTGTTTGGCAAAGATAGCGCAGCCATTATTTCTGTAACTGCAAAATGCAGTTTTAATGCAAGGGAATGGCGCTCAGCAGAGCCAGCGCAACCATTCTGCTTGTAAATGCTGGAATGCAGTTTGATGATATAGGGGAGCTCTGCTGGGCTGGTAAATGTACCCCACAGTTTACAAGAGTGCAAATACTTACTTGCGCACATCTTTTTTTTTTCCAAATATATATATATTTTTTTTGACTTTTTTTTTTTCAACTTTAGTTTTTATTTGCATTTTTATATGACAAACAACAAAGGAGAAACTGAACAACCTCCCCCCTCCCTTTGTAGCCCCCCCCTCCCCGTGTCTATTCCGGTGATTTGTTCATGGGAGACTCCCTGTGTTGGCTCCGACTCTCGAGCCTCGAGGGCGATGCTATTTGTGACCGCGTCTTTAGCTGGCTTGATGCCACCGTTCCCCAGGTCGTGGGGACCCAGTCCATATTGTTCTGTCTTACGAGGCTTAACCCGTTCCCTTATGGATAGGCACCTTCCCTTAAGTTCAATGGACATCCCATCCCCAGGATTGCTGCACCCCGTACCAGTCTGTGAGGAATGAGCTTGTGTCATTGTTCACCATGGCAGTTAGTTTGTCCATCAGAAACATGTTTTTTACTTTTTTCAGCCAGTCCTCCTTGGATGGGGGTTCAGGACTCTTCAATTTCTGGGCCAGGGCTACCCTGCCTGCTCTCAGCATGGTTTCCCACATCCTTGGGTATCGGTGGAGCTCTGTGTCCTCAGGGGGAGGCCCAGCAGCATCGTTAAGGGATTTAGCGGCAGACTGTCCTCTGTTACTTCCTCTATCCAGCCCCTCACCGACTCCCAGTAGGTCTGTACTTTTGGGCAGTGCCACCACATGTGGCTTCTAGATCCCGTCTGACCGCAACCTCTCGGGCACCTCGGTGACACCCCTGAGAACATTTTAGACAGTTTTACCGGGTCTCTGTGCCACCCATGTATTATCTTAAAGTTATGCTCCATGTCCGAGGTGAATAGGTTCCCATGAAATGCTATCTTGAATATTTTGGCCCAGGCGTCCTCAGAGATCTCCTCGCCCGCCAGGTCGTTCCAGAACAGGCGCAAGCTCCTTCTTCCTTGAAGGTTGTAGGTATTTAGTATTTTATACACACTGGACACGGCCCCCTTCCTTGACGTCGCAGAGTCTAGAAGCTTCTCAAAAGGAGTCAACTGCCTCCTCAGGTTTGGGCCCCATGATTGGGCGCAAAGGATGCCCTTCAGGCGGAGGTACTCAAAGATGGAGAGTGATCCTTGTCCGAGAGCATCTTTCAAGTCCTCATAAGGCAGGAATTCGCCTTCTCTGAACAACTGCCCAGCCCACTCCAGGCCCTTATCTGACCAGATCTGAGAATGCCTGAACCCCTGCCCTCCCAGGTTGATAGGGTGGCCCCAGAGAGAGGACATCGGAGACGGCCATGTGGTAAGGTGAGCGGTGCTGGGGCCCTCTTGCCAGATGTCCCAGAGGACTCCCAGGGTCGGATGGGATCTTAGGTGTTTCGGGATCGTCCTGCGTGGTGCCCATAGGAGATCTCGGACCTTTAGGGGGTGGGCGTCCATGTCCTCTAAGTAAGACCAGTACGTTCCCAGCCCCTCTTTCATGTGTTCCAGGAGGACACACAGTTGGGCTGCGCAGAAGTATAGGTGGAAATCCGGTAGCCCAAATCCCCCCTCCTCCCTTGGCAGGGTCAGCGTGGCCCTTCCGGTTCTCGGGGTTTTCCCCTGCCATACAAAGTCTCGTACCCCGTTCTGTAAATCTCTGAAGCTCTGTGCTGGGACTCTAGTCGGGAGTGCAGTAAAGAGGTACAGGAGCCGAGGGAGTACGTTCATTTTGATTGCAGTCATTCGGCCGTACCAAGAGAGGATCATCTTCCCCCATCTCCTCAAGTCTGTTGACTGCTCCCAAATTCGCTAGATCCCTGGTGAGAAGTACCCCCAGATACTTTATGGCAACCTTACCTACCTTAATCCCGTGAAACCTGTCCAGAGGGTCTAGCACTAGGTCTATTGTTTTCATTGGTAGCATGACAGATTTCCCAGTGTTTATTTTAAGGCCAGAAAAGCGACCAAAAGCAGAAACCAGGGCCAGGAGGGGGGGGGGGGCGAGGAGCCCGGGTCCACCAGATAGGCCAGGACATCGTCCACAAATAGGGAGAGCTTGAATTCTACCTCACCCCTTTTAATACCCCTGATATCCGGGTTGGCTCTGACCGCTATTGCCAACGCCTCCATCGTGAGGACGTATATCAGGGGAGAAAGTGGGCATCCCTGCCTTGTCCCGCTGGAGAGGGGGAATGATTCGGATAATATCCCATTCACCTGTACCCTTGCCGTTGGGGCTCGATAGAGGGCGGTTATCCAAAGCATGATGCGATTTCCAAAGCCCATCCTGCGAAGGAGGAGTTCCATGTAGCGCCACTCCACCCTGTCGAAGGCCTTCTCCGAGTCCAGGGAAAGGACGCATGCGTCCAATTCCGACGATTGGGCGAAGTGGAAAAGGTCTATTGTTTTGCGGATGTTATCTGACCCCTGCCTTCCTCTGATAAAGCCCACCTGGTCCCCGTGTACTAACTTCGGCATTATACCTTCCAACCTCCTCCCCACCACCTTGGCCAAGATCTTGACGTCAATGTTTAATAGTGATATGGGGCGATAGGAAGAGCAATCCGCTGGATCCCTTCCCTCTTTGGGCAAGACCGCTATAACGGCTCCCATCATGGATTCTGGGAGGATGTCCCCCTCTAGCACCGCGTTGAAGACCCTTGCTAGGTAAGGGGCCAGGGAGGAGCGAAATCTCTTGTAAAAGAGGACGGAGAAGCCGTCCTCCCCCGGGGTAGTGCCCACCTTCATCCCGCTAATCACCTTGTCCACCTCATCCTCGGTTATCGGGCCCTCCAACCCCTCGGACATTTCCCCGGAGAGGGATGGAATCTGTATGGAGTTCAGGAAGTTTTCTATCTGGGTGTCGTCCCCATCGTATTCGGAAGAGTAGAGGGTTCTGTAGTATTGTCGGAAAGCCTCTCCTATATGGGGAGAGTCGCAGCCAAGGAGTCCCCGGGTGTCCCTCACCTCCTTTACCCTCCTGCTTTTCTGTACCTCCCTTAACTTCCAGGCAAGGATCCTGTCCGCCTTGTCCCCTTTCTCATAATATTTTTGCTTAACCATTTGAAGACTCCTCTCCGTTTTGTGTAGGAGGAGGTCTTTTAGTTGGAGCCTATAGTCCTCCAGTGCTGCCACCCGGTCACGGTCTAGGGGTTGGGTCAGGGATCCACCCGGTTGGAGACGGGCTATTTTTTCTCGCAGGGCTTTCTTCTGGGCCTCTCTCTCCCTCTTCTTTAGAGCGCCTATTTTTATAAGAACTCCTCGTAGGGTTGCCTTGAAGGCGTCCCAGAGCGTGTGCGTGGTCACCTCCCCGTTGTCATTAAGCTCGAAGAACTCTGTTATGGAGTCCAAAACCTCCTGAGCAATGACCTCATCCTTTAGCAGTGCGTCATTGCATTTCCAGCGCCCTCTGCTTTCCCTATTCCATCCCATTGTGATGGTGACTCGGGCCATGTCGTGGTCCGACCAGGGGACTGGGTCTATCCTGTAGCCTGCTACATACGGACGAAGAATTTAGTCCGTTAGGATGTAGTCTATCCTGGAAAATGAATTATGTATGGCTGAGTAGTAAGTAAAGGAGGGGATCCCTGTCCTAGGGGTCGGGATAGTATCTATCAGGCCCAGGTCTTCATTCACTCTCCGAAAGCTCTGTGCCATGGCCTCTTCTGTGGGCCTGGGGTTGAGGGGGCCCATCCGCTTCCCATCTATGGAGGGATCCAGGACCATGTTGAAGTCACCCCCCACCACCAGTAGGCCCTGCGTGAATAGACTGAGCTTGTCCCTGGTTTCCTCCCAGAATTGGGCCTGGTTCTCATTCGGGCCGTACGCCACCGCCAGGGTAATGGGGGACCCCTGTAGGGCGCCCCGTATCAGCAGGTAACGGCCTTCGGGATCTTTCAAGATCGCCTCCTTCTCGAACCCTACGTTCCTTCCTATCAATATGGCCACCCCCCTTTTCCTAGACCTGTGGGATGCATGGAAGACCTCCTCAATTCCTCCCCCCCGCAGCCTGGGCTCCTTCCCCCTTGCCCAGTGTGTCTCTTGCACAAACAGTAAGTCTAATTTCGCCCGCTTAAACTCTCTGCAAATCAGAGATCTTTTTGTGGGGGTGTTCAGCCCCCACGCATTCAGGGTACCCACTCCCAGGGCCGGATGGCTGTCAGCCATAATCAATGTTTCCTGCCCTACTGGTCAACAACTTCGCATCGGTTCTCCCTTTTCGCCCCCCTTGATTCACCGGTTGGACGCTATTGAAATGAACCCCCAACTGCCCCCCTAACCCTTTCCCCAACAAACGAACCCCAACTTGGTCGTGAACCCCCACCCCCTGCCCTGGCGTCCAGCCAGATAGTTCCACCATTGCTGGCATTTTGGCCGGACCACCAGCTTGCCCCTCTCGGCCAGGCGATCAGTGCAAAACCTCCTTCTTGTGAGCCCCCCCCGATTTCGTTCCCGTAATTGCCCCCTTTGTACTTGCTGTTCAGCCTGATTCTTGTATCGTTCTTGCCTTTCGGTGATCCCCGGACTACCGCCTTGTAGGTAGTTGGCTAACTCCGGTCATCCCGGGAGACCATTCTTTCGCGCCAGTGCTGGCTGGGGCCCCTTGGTAATCATCCCTCCGAGTCGTTCCGCTCTGCCTCTTTCGCTGGTGAGGGGGTGTGTTCATTTTCCTAAATTTCCGTGCCCCAGATTTCTTCCTTCTTTCGCTCGCCGGGCCCGGGCCACTTGCTCTGCCCGTCGCCGGTCCTGATGGCTCCCTTCGGGGGGTGGGTCCACCATGTAGTCCTGAATGGCTCCTTTGATGTCTTCCTCCGTGATCAACGTCGTCCGTTGGCCTTGGTATTTGAAGGTTAGGGAGAAGGGGAAGCCCCATCTATATCGTACTCCCTTTTCTTTCAGCAGCTGTGTGAGGGGGCGGCACATTCTGCGTCTGGATAGTGTATATGCGGAGAGGTCTTGAAAGATGGAGACCTGTGAGTTGTTGTACGTTATCTCTTGGGCTCTCCTGGCGCTTCCATACCCGTGTCTTCTCCAGATAGTAGTGGAACCGGACCAGAATCGAACGAGGGCCCCCCGCTCGTCCTCCCGCCCTGTGTACCCGATCAAATGTGAGATTAGCAGTCATCTCCTCTTCGAAGAGGAGGGCGATTATGTTCCGCACCATTCGGGTAAGCTCTCTCTCCGTTTCCCCCTCCGCCTCCGGGACCCCAAAAAACCTTAGGTTGTTTCTCCGTTCCCTGTTCTCAAAATCGTCCATTTGTCTGGACCTCTCTTCCTCCTTCTTCTCCAGGGCTGATAACCTCATATTAGTCTCTATCTCCAGGGTTGTTGAGGAGGATTGGTTGGATTCCACCTGTAGGAGTCTGTCCTCAACTTTGTCAACCCGTTGGTCCATCTTCTCAAACTTCTGGGCAATGTCGGAGCGCATGTCTCTAATTTCTTGCAAGATAGATGCAAAGCCCCTTTCCGTTGCGGGGGCAGCGGCCTCTGAGTGGGCCATCTCCCGGACCCGGACCGGGTCTTTTCCGTAGGGGCCTGGGTCTCGGTAGCGGTATTTCTGCAGGTTCCTCTGCCAGTCCATTCAGTCCCCCCCTGGGCACTCCGTTGGGTGAACTTGGGCTGGGGGGAGCTCCTGGTGGGTCGCTTCGCGGGTCCACCTGTACGGGTGGAAGGGCGGGCACACGCCCCGCCGCCCTCGGGTGGGGGCCTCACACCCGGTATCCTCAGGGCCTTCTGCGCCCTTTGTCTTCCTTTGGGGGGGGGGAGGGGAGCTTGTTTGCCGCGTTAATCACTGCGTGGTGGTGGGCCGCGTGCCCTGTTGGCGTGATGCTTGAGGCCGAAGCCCTCTCCGGTGGTGGGGTTGGGGGCCCGAGGGGATAGGCCGCTTCTCACTTATTTCACTGGTCTCTGCTATGCCTGGGGGACCCCTCTGGGCGGGCACACGCCACGCCGTTCCCCGGCAGGGGCCCTCACACCCGGCGTCCTCTGGGCCCCAGCCGTGGGCGCGGCCCGCGCGTATTAGTCGTGGGGGCACCTCCCCCGCTGTCTGTGGCCCGCTATGGGAGTGGGGGGGCGGGGTAACCGTCGCCCGCTCCGCGGGCAGCCCGCCGTCCCCCACCGGGGGCCTCTGAGTCCGCTCCGGAGCTCTCACCTCACAGAGGCCTATTCGGGCCGGCGCTCCTCTCCCCGGGTCGGGCGCGTCTCCCGCGCGGTCCCCGCCGACTTCGCTTGGCAACTTCGCTTGCCGGTGTCGGCAGACCTCTCCCCAGGGTGGGTCCCCCCGGATCCCGCTCTGTGTTAGCGCCGCGGGGGACGGGTGTCCGCCGCGGCGTAGGAGGACGACCCTCCCTTCCCAATCTCCTGAGCGGTGGGCCTCGGCTCCGACTTCCGGCTTCGCGCCGCCCGGCCCTCTGCGGCGCTCATGCTGCTGGATCTGCAGCCCCGGATCTCCGCTCTCCCTGGGTCCTTCGACCCCGCTGTTTCGCTCCGCGGGGGCACCGGGGGTTCTCCCTGCTCTTCGGTCCTCTTTCGCCTCGGGGGGGTCTTTGGGGGGGGCTCAGTCCCGGTTAAGACCTGGCCGTTGGTGGAGCACGGGAATCAGGCAGCCATTGCCTGTGCGCCCCCTGGTGGCCTCTCAAATATATTTTTATTGGTATTTATGCATGCCAGCTTAACATTGCAACGATAGAGACGCCTTTCGCAGAAGGCTAGCAAGAAGTGTATCGCAACGAAAAAGAGCAACAAAATAAAACATTAACGGAACACTGTCATGATCTCTGCTTCCAAAAGGTCAGGGTTTTCCCAACTCCCTTGGAAGCAGATCCATAACCCAGGTTCCGAGTGCCAACCAGTCCCAATTGGGACCTTTTGGACCCAGTCCTGGCGCCAGTGGCACCAGGCTCATAAATATGCCCAGTCCCAGCACTGGAAGCGCCGGGCTCATAATGCTTGGGTGGACTTACCTGCAGCAGACCATGCTGCTTACTTGCCTGCCAGTTGAGTCTCTGATCCTCTTCTGTTTGGAACTACTTTTCCTGTTGGGTGGGGCAGGAGCCACTCCCTAGATTCAGAACACTGGAACTCTTCTGGAAAGCAGGAACTCTTTTCTTACCTAGGCGTGGCTGTGGAAGGAGACACCTAAGCACTACAGGAGGCTATTTAAACCACACCCGATGGATGAATCTTGCTTTGCGTTAATCTGCATCCTCTGCAGCAGAACGCTCATCGTGTCTTCTGCATCTGATCCTGGGCCTAAGGAAAAAGGCTTACCATCCTGAATCCAGTCTTCAGCAACACCTATAAAGACAAGAAAGAACAGGTTAGCATTACGGTCTTCAGTGACAGCTCTTCACTTACCTGGTCCATCGGCTGTCACCAACGCCTCGCGCTGCATTCCGGCATCTGAAAGACAAAAGCTTACCAACTCTTCGCACGCTCCGGAGGCCTTCGGCGCTGCATCCCGCATCTGAAAGACAAAACAAGGTGCGTTTAAAGACATTGGGGAACTTTAATACTCACGTGCCATTACTCCTTTCCACATCTAACCCAGTGGGTATTCCGGCACCCTGCAGCCGCCCCGAACTTGTACCTGCAAAATAAAAAGACAGTTGGAGCGCATCGTGAAGCAGGCAACAAGCGCTTACTTACGTGCTTCCAGGCGCTTCTATTCATCACACGGGCTCCATCTTCAACTCACTTCAGCCCGCCATCCGCCATCGCCGGAACCCTGCAAAACAAGAGACATCATTACTAAAGACTTTAAAGACATTAGAATTACTCGAAACTTACCGTTCATGCAGTAAACGACGGACAGCAGTCCTCTGAAGTCAAGAGGCCTGCTCCCCTTATCCAGTGAAGAAACTGGTTACAGCACCCTGCCTCGAGGCAGATGGAGAGCACAGCGTTCACTTACTTAAGGTGAGAGCGTTAACCTTTGGGGTTCTACAGGAGAAGAGAAAGGGAAGAAGAGAGAGACATTCAATAAACCAGTTCATTAATCCCACATTTTCTATCTGCAGACATCTTACCCTTCGAGCCAGACATACAGTGCACAGAGGTCCAGCCCAAAGAGCCAGCCGTGTGTTACACATCACCTTTGAAGATACGGTATACGCCCAGTCAAGACCGGCGCCTCTACGGGAATCGGGTGAGCGTTACAAACACAACCCAACGGTGGGCGAGTCTTTGGGTCTCTAGAGGGGGAGATCGCGGGGGAGCTATCTACTGGGGGAGGTGTCGGGGGAGCAGAATGTCTCAGGGTGATGGTGCGAGTGGCGGGGCTTACCGCGTGTCCAGGTAAGGAGGGCCCGGCTCGGTGCCGGTCTCCCCGGCTCTTGGGGCGTCGGCTGGAGGATTGGGCCCGACCAAGACTAGCTTGGCGCTGGCAGAGATGGTTCCTGTTCCGGCATCACCGGCTACGGATTCCCCCATCCAGCGGAGGTTGGGGGGCTGTCTCGCTAGGCCCAGGTATTTCCCTGTGTAGTCCCAGAAGGGGCACCAGATTTGTTTGAATTTGGCGGGGTTGCCGAATCTTAGGGCCGTTATCTTCTCCGCTGCCACTGTCTCCCAACATTTGGATCACCACATTTGGATGGTTGGGCCCTAGGGATTCTTCCAGAGTCTGGCCAGGGCGATCTTTGCTGCCGTCAATAGTTGGGTGCATAAGTCCGCTATGCGACCTGTCAGTGGGAACTGGCCCCCGCCTGTGGCCCCCAGGAGAACAATGCCCGGGTCCCAGGGGATCGTGAGGCCCGTTATCCCTCTGATCTGGTCCAGGACCTCTCTCCAGAACCGCGTGGATTTCGGGCAGGACCACAGCAGGTGAAGCAGCGTGCCCCGGTCGGGGCAACCCCTCCAGCACTGTGGAGGGAAGGCCGGGTTGAATTTGTTTAGGGCTTCCGGTGTGCGGTACCAGCGGTAACATACCTTGTTGGCCCCCTCTCTGTTTGTCGTGCATCTGGAGCTCTTGTGGGCGTGGGTCCAGATCTGACTCCACTCCTGCGGCTCGATAGTTCTGCCAATGTCTTTTTCCCAATTGAGCATGTACAGTTCTTTTTTGGACGGGTCCGACCTGTCGAGCAGTTTATACAGGGCCGAAGTTTTCCCTTTGGGGGGATTCGACGAGAGGGTCCGCTCTAGGGCTGTTAGCTCTCTACCGCCTAGTTTCTTGGCTGTTCCACTGGATAGCCAATGCCTGAGCTGGGCGTACCGGAACCTCTCCGGAATCGAGAATTTAGCCTTGCATTCCTCAAACTTTAGCGGGTTCCCATTCACGTAGAAGTCCGCCATGGTTCTCAGGTCCCCCTCCTGCCATCTGTTAAAGGTGTTTGGGACCAGACCCGGGAAGAAGTCAGGGTTCACCCCAGATTGGGGTGAGTGGACCTGTTGGGCTTCTGCACTTCCAGAGGTGGGCCGCTTTCCTCCAACTCAACACCGTGTTCCACGTTGCTGGTAATGGGCCCATCTGCCCAGGGATGTTGCCTGCTTTCATGTGGGGGAGTGCTTCGATCGGGGAAGGGGAGCAGTCCTCCTCCAGTTTTAGCCATCTAGCTCGGTTGGTGGTTGCTTTCCAGGCAAAGGCGTGGGCGAGCTGGGCTGCGATGGAGTATCTGGGACCCCCAGGCCCCCAAGGGCAGGGCCGCGGAGTATGATGTGTTTTGGGATTCGTGGCTTCTTGCCCTCCCATACATACTTCAGAATGGCTCTTTGCAGTTTTTGCAGGGCTTTCGTGGGGATAGTTGTGGGGAGTGCCAGGCAAGCGTAGAGCAGTCTCGGGAGCAGGTTCATTTTTAGCGCCGAGATACGACCGAACCAGGCGATTTCCTGCTTGCGCCAGCGGCCCAGGTCGGCCTTGTGCTCTTTGAATAGTAGTGGGAGATTAGCTTTATATAATTTTCCAGGGTCAGATAGAATCTGGACCCCCAGGTAGTTAATCTCTGCTTTGGCCCACTGGATCGGGTAGGAGGTCTGTAGTTTCTCCCTGATGTTGCCCGGCATGTTGACTCCCATGGCTACCGATTTGGCGATGTTGGTCGTGAACCCCGAGGCTTCTTTGAATCCCTCCAGCTCCTCCCAAAGAGCCTGCATGGACCCCTCTGGTCGGGTGAGCAGAATATCGTCCGCGTAGAGTGCTGTTTTGTAGGATTCTCCCTTGAGTTCCAAGCCCTAGATCCGCGGGTTGTTCCGGATCCTGCTGACCAGTGGCTCCACGGAGAGGGCAAAGATGAGTGGGGAGAAGGGGCATCCCTGCCTGGTCCCCCTTGTGATGTTGATTTTTCTGGAGCAAGCTCCGTTCAGTCTCATGTGGGTGGACGGATGCTGATAATTGGCGAGGGCCCATTTCCTAAAGTTCGGGCCGAACCCATAGTGGCGAAGGGTTGCCTCTATGTAGCCCCAGTCCAGCATATCAAATGCTTTGTGCGCGCCCAGCGAGAGAACCACCAACGGGGAGCCCATTCTGTGCGCTGACTCTATAATATTGATCGTTCTTCGGATGTTGTCCTGCATATTGCGACCTGGGATAAACCCTGTTTGATCCGGATGAATGATATCTGGGAGGATGGGGGCTAGTCTGTTAGCTAAAATTTTGGCAGTTTGGCGTCATTATTCAGAAGCGTGATGAGTCTGTATGACGCGCAAAGTGTGCGGTCTTTACCTGGCTTCAGGATGAGGAACGTTAAGGACTCTTCCATAGATGGTGTGGTGGCCCCCGAAGTTAGGAAGGAGTTGAATAGGGCGGCCAGCTGCGGAGCCAGGATGTGGGCAAACTTCTTATAGAATGTTACTGTGAGCCCGTCTGGCCCAGAGGAAGTGTTCTTCAGAGTGCGAATTGTGTCGGATACTTCCTCCGAAGAGATTGGGTGCTCCAGTGCTTCTAGTGCCGGGTGTCTTGGGAGCTTCTGGGTGGCCACCAGGAACCTAGCCTGGGCCGGGGCAGATGTGGGGGGTCCCGCCATAATGCCTTTGTGATGTTGCGTCATAAGGTTGAGCTTCTCAGCCTCTAGGTTGCATAGGGTGCCGGAGTGGGCTGACAGGCACTGGATGAAGTTCCTCATTTGAGTTTTCTTTAGTTTGTGCGCTTGGAAGCGGCTCGACTTATTGCCATTGAGATAGAATTGTTTGGTGTATTGTAGGGCCCTAGCTGCCCGCTCTGCCTGGTGCATTTCTAGTTCTGCTTTGGCCCTTTTGAGGTCGCGGCCGGTGGCTTTGGCCGGGTGCTTTTTAAAGCTAGTTTCCATTTCTATTACTTTCCTCTCCAGGTTGGTTTGGCGCAGTTGGTTTAGACGGCGGAACCTTGCAGTGGCATCCATGGCTACCCCCCGGATCACTGGTTTCTTTGTGTCCCATTTGGTTGCCCGGGAGACGTCCGGGGTGGTGTTCTCCTTGAAGTAGTTCACCAGTGTTTCCGCTAATTCGGCTTTAATGACTATGTCCGAGAGGATGTGGTCGTGGAATTTCCAGGGCCTGTGGGGGGGGGCTTCGGAAGCCCCTAGCCGCGAAGGCTCAGTCACTGGAACGTGGTCCGAGATGGTGAAGTGCCCTATGTCAATGTCCTCCGCACAGGGGGCCAGAGGACTTGAGGCCAGTATCAGATCGATCCTCAAGTATCCCTTGTGCACATGCAACAGGTGTGTAGTCTCTTGCTCCTTGGTTGAGGAATCTCAAGATGTCCAGGGTTTCTGTTTCCCTTAGGAATTCAGCCAAAGCTAGGGCGTTAACAAAGTCCTCTCTTGAAGGCGGGAGGGTTTTGTCCAGGTTGGGGTCTGGCGGCAGGTTAAAGTACCCCCCCGCCCCCCCCCGATGAGTATTTGGCCTCTGGCGAAGGCGGCTATGTTCGGTAGGAGCTTGCGGAGGAAGGGGCCCTGGTCCTTGTGGGGGCTGTAAAGAGCGACTAGGGTGATCGGGAGCTCGACCAATAGGCCTTTGAGTAGCAGGAACCTGCCCTCCGGACTCCGGATCCTTTTTGGTGGTGACTTGGGTGAGGGGTTGGCTGCCACTGATGAGAATCGCGACCCCTCTTTTTTTTTTTTTTTTTGCATTGCCGAGGCGAAGAAGCGCCTAGAATAGGTTCTAAAGTTAAGGTGTTTCTCGTCGGGCTCCAAGAGATGCGTTTCCTGGAGGAAGACTATGTCTGAACCCAAGGGAGCCAACTTTTGCTCCACTAGTTTCCATTTCCTGGGAGCGTTGAGACCCCAAACGTTCCAGGTCGTCACCTTAATGATCTGTTCCGGGGTCCCCATCCAAAGCTTCTGTGGGAAGATGTTCCAACGCCCTCCACTGCATTAAGTCCCCCTGACCCCTAACGCTTTGTCCTTCTGTTGAGCTCCCCCCTCTCCCTCACCACAAGAACCCGCATCTGGGACAGTCTTTAGCCAATGGGGGGCAGGCGACTAGTCCAGCACGCCAAGAGCTGAAGGCAACGGTGCCTCTTGTTTAAACGGTGAAACTGGTGGAGGGAGCCTCGTGGGAGGCTCCGGGGAATACCCCCTCCGCTGGGCCAACAGGCCTCGATAGAGGGCTTAGGGGCCACCCTGGCCCAAGAACTTTGGGGAGTTGAGCGATGCCTGTTAGGCCGGTGTCCTGGGGGAGACAGGCTGTCTGGGTCCCGGGCCGGTAAGTTCATGTGCGTGATCTCCATCTGATGCAGGGGCTTGGGTTACGGGGAGCCGCAGGCCGACGGGCCGCTGGAGCGCAAGAGGCCGGACGAGGCTTTAGCCATTGTCATTCTTCTTGCTTTTGGTAGGGGGGCATTCATCTAATTAATGTTAATACTTGATATGCTGGAAATATTTGGCTACTTATGGTGAAATTACAGCTCATTTTGAGATAAGTGTCCCTCTCAAAGCGAGCTGAAAATGCACTTTAAGCATCTAAATAGGTCCTGCATATCTAGTAATTGCTTCTCAGAGCTTAAAAATATGTGGAAGCAAATATTTATGCATGGTCCTTAGTAGTAGACCTAGTAAAAAGACTTCTCCCCACACAGTGGATAGTATTTGTACTGTGTCTTACTAGCAAAAAGTGTGCAAATACAAACCTGCAGACATGTTTAAGGTTTGTAAAGTAATTACTAGATGTGTGGGGCATATTTTAGTACTTTGAGTGAATTTGCAGTTTGTTTTAATATGGGGATATCGTCTAGAATTACTTTTTTAAAGCTTAAAAATATGTGCAAGCTTGTTTTTGCAAGCTGGTACTTGGAAATAGATTTGGTACAAAGTTGTCTTGGTGGAAGTCTTTTAATATATTGGTTGTTTCTCATAAGTGTGCAAATGCAAACCTGCACAAACTTACAAAGTTTGAATGGCAATTACTGGACATACTACGTATATTTTGTGGTGAATTTAGGATACATTTTTAAATGTTCAGAGTTAAGGCAACAAAAGTAAGTAAATGACCTGTTTTTGTAGTTCCCTTTTGATGAATTGATATAGGGAAACCGGTTGCTTTATTTTCTTGTATAATAATTTTGAATTTGCGATCATTTTAAAAAATGTGGGTCCTGACAATTCGAATTAGTCCTAAAATGTTTGCTTTTGGAGCCAGTTGCTCCTTAGGCAAAAAGCTGGTGTGGAGCCCTGCAAGAGAGGCACACTCTAACATTCTCCTTCTCTGAATTTGTTTTGGTGTCGTCCTGTGTCAAAAACCCAGGGTGTTTATTAAGCATTACTCTTAAGGGTCTGGGTGGGTGGGGGGGGTTAGAACATTTTGTTTTACTTTGTTTGTTACAGGTATCCTTTCCCTTTCTTTTAATGGAGGCTGTAGCAGCAGGTGCTCTTGTCTCTGTTGTGCTGGAAATTGCGAAGGAGACATGAGTTCTCTTCTCCCAAGTGTTCCTGGTAGTATGGGAAGGAAGTGGGGCTCCGTCGGTGTCCATTAACTGCATCGTTGAGGACTGGGCTTACTGCTGGCACCCTGGATACCACAAGGCCGCCCATTTTGGGGGTTGTAAAACACTTACCCTGGTTTTCCATCATCTTACTGTAATTGAGTTTTTCTAGTCTGCTCTGGGTTTTCCTCTGTTGGGAAAGAGATTATGGTAGATGTCCCTTTCTTGTTGCTTTGTTAATATGGTTTGGGTCGTCTGAACCAGGCACATGTTTTCCAGCCGTCTTTTTGGCCTAGGTGACATGACTAGGTCTTCTATATGATTTAACCTTTACTGTGTCCAGAATTCCACTCCCTGGATTGTTCAAGAGGGGAATTATGTGACCTCTAGCTTTGCTGGTTTGCTTTTCCTAAATGGATATGATGATACCTAGGAATATGTTCTCTCTGCACAAAGCTGCTGTTGTGAACCTGGGAGATACCATACCCAAGTAGATGTGGTCATTTTACTACAATTGAAATGGCACTTTTCCTTAAAGGTTAAATTGAATTGAGACACGCCCCACCAGCTTCTCAGTTATCAGCTGCTATGCCCTTCGCTCGCTGCCTCTCCCCCCGACTCACTCCCATGTAACCAGCTGGGAGCAGAACTAAGAATAATTGTCCAAAGTGAGAATGATACAGGACCATATATTCTTTTTCATCCCAGTTGCGGGTAAAGAAACCCATAGTTCATGCATTAAAATATTCACAAGATACATAAGCATATTTGTCACTAATGCAGCAAATGTTTTACGTAAGCACTTGATACCAAAACCCGTGGGTACCATCAATGAGCTCTGCCTTGATCTATGACCTTGATTTAAGAAGACACTTTAAATAATTTGATGCATGCTACCACACCATCTCTGATTTTAAATTTAGGTTGTTGGGCAGAGTACAAACCCAAGAGACCATTGCTTTCTTGAACTCCTGCAGCAGAGGAAGATTTGTGATCAAAGTTCTCCAGCATGGGGTCTGGCATGGATTCACATGCTCATGAATATTCCCCATCGTTAGGCTGGGAATCCTTGGTAAAGAAAAAATCAGTATCAGTTTCGTTTCTGATCTGTCTTTCTTAGTGGTAACCAATCACTGGTCTCTGGGCCATACTGCCCCCAGCCAATGACTGCCTTCTCCTTAAGCCCCACCCCTGGCAGCCATCCTCAGATTTTTACTGCACATTCAAGTGTTGGGAGTCCTCATGCTATAGCTCTCGAGCTTTTACTGCGTTTTGTGTTTTTTCAAGAGATTAATCTCATTTTTTTCGGTCAATCGAGTCTCAAGCTCCACCGTTTCTACTTCCGATCAACGGGGACCCGTTTCAGATTTTTCTACGCCCCTCAAGGGCGAAGTTTTCGTCGAGTTACGCTTCTTGGAGGATTCCAGAAGTTTCTGAGGCCTACCTCGTGGACATGGCCCAGGAGAAAGTAAGCTCGACACCCGGATCCAAGCTGTTTAGGAACTGTCCTGGATGTGGATTACAGAATATGTTCGAGGACAAGCATTCGAGATGCTTCTACTGCCTTCAGAGACAAAACGCATATGGAGAAGGACTGTACTTTTGCATGAACATGACAGATCGGACTATGAGGGATCGTCGGACCTGCCTCGCCAACTGGCTGGAAGGAAAGAGCCCAGCAGGTGAGAATAAGTCTGAGCGGTCTTCTAAGTCCTGCGAGTCCGGGAGCGCCGAACGGTCGGGTTCTCGGCTGCCAGGCAGGGCGCACCTTCACCGGCGCCGTCAACCACGAGCCGACGCTCTGGCTCGGGGAAGAGAAAGTCCGAGAACCCGGTTAAGCTTCTGGAGAGGCCCCGGTCGATCTCGAAGGAACCAGCCGAGGGGGAGCGAGGCGGTGACCCCCTCCGCCCCCAAGGTGAAGGCCTCAAGGACGAAGGTGGTGACGGCCTTGATTCAACCGGCTAAGGCCTCTATCGAGGTAGTCGCAACGGCCCTGGCAAAGCCTGTGGAGGATACCCCAGTGGAGGCGACCTCCGGGCCCAGAGTTTCCCTGCCACCGCAGAGGGAGGGAATCCTCTTTTCAGCCCATCGAGAAGACCCCTGTAAAGACCCTGGTGGAAAAAGAGGGGGGGCGGCAGTGAACGTTACGGACACAGGTTCCGAGGAGGAGCTGGTGGAAATCGTAGAGGGCCCCAACAGGAAGTTTGAGGATGCCCCGTCCCACGGGAGGAATCCCGACAAGGAAGACGAAGAAAGTGACAGTGGCGCCGACGAGGCTCCCGTGGAGGAGGAGCAGCCGTCGTAACCCGAGCCACAGGACAACTCGGTGGCCATTTTGATGGCAATCCAAACCTTATGCACGGCGATAAGGACGAGATTGCCCCTATCTCCAACGGATGACCCAGCAGAACCGGGCCCATCAGGAAGCCCTCGAAACAAGAGGAGAGTTCATCCACCACTGCCCTTCCAGCCCTCACGGCCTTCTCAGCCTTTGTCTCCTTCCCCTATCCCTGGGGATGACATGGGAACAGATACAGCCACGACCGGGACGGATGACGACGTTGGTGACAACGGGACGGACCTCCCATCACCACTTCCTCGGGCCTCCCTGCCCGATGAAATTGGCTCCTTCCACGCCAAGATTGCCAGGGCATCCAATCTTTTCCAGCTCTTCCCCGAAGAACAGAAGAAGGAAGGATTCCTCTACCAACGGCGCAAGGCCAAAAGGAAGATGGTCCTCGCGGTGCCGTTGCTGGATGACATCTGGGACGAGGGACTTGTTCTTCTGAAGAACCCGTCCACGACACCTGCCAAGAGGGACCGGCACGAGAAGTAGTACCGGGTCCCCGATGCCACCCCTTTGTGCCTCAGGGCACAACCGAACCCGGATTAGGTCGTCTCGGCGGCAGCCAAGAAGAAAGCGGGGAAAGAAGCTGGACGCCATGGGACGACTAGTCATCTCGTCGGCGGCGACGACGATTAAGGCGGCCAACGCCCTAGCGATTGTGGCCCACTATGACAAGGAGTTGTGCTACAAGATCGCCCCCCTGTTGGACTTCCTACCGGACGACAAGAGGGCAGAGGCACTGGCGATCCTACAGGAAGGTGAGGTGGCGTCGGACCACGCCATAACGGTAGCCACGGACATTGCCGACACCGGTTTCCGCCAGTTAGGCAACAGTGTTTGCCTTCGACGGCGGGGGTGGCTCAAGGCGACGGATTTCCACCAAGCCGTGCAAGCCAAGGTTTTGGACATGCCCTTCGACGGGAACAATCTGTTTGGGAAGACACTGGATGAGTCACTGCAGGCTATCAAGACCGAAACAGAGACGGCTCCGTCCTTGGGAGTTCTGCAGCAGCGACGGCCGCCCTTTCGGAACTCTGGAGGCAAGCAAGGTGCCTCCAAATGATTTGGCGGCGGCTCCTCGACATAGTCAGGCGGCCTGCTCCTCGTCGCAAGAAGCCTACAGGGGATGAGGCAAGTCAGGTGGATCTCGCCAGGGAGGCCAAGGCGGCAAGGCCGCTGCCAAGCAAGGCTGAACCGGCCGTTGCGTCAGGCCCTCACCGGAGCACCCCGGTGGGAGGCTGGCTGACGAAGTTCGTCAGCGTGTGGGAGTCCATCTCCACCAACCGTTGGGTGCTGGATGCCCTGGCCCATGGGCACACTCTCGAATTTCTAAAGAAGTGCCCCTGCATTCCTCCCGTGGCCAGGAAGGAAAACCACGTCCCTCAACTGCTGTTAGAGGTAAGGGCGAGGCTCAAGAAAGGAGCCATTGAGCTCGTCCCAAAGAGGCTCTGGAGTATACTCAAGATAATTCCTCATCAGAAAGGATGGCGTCCCATCCTGGACCTGCGTCGACTAAACAAATACATCAAGGCACAGAAGTTCCGGATGGTCACCCTCCAACACGTGCTGGGCCAGCTGGAGGAAGGCGACTTCCTATCGTCGTTGGATTTGGAGGATGCGTACTTTCACATCCCCATTCGCAAGGGAACTTGCCGTCGAACACTCAGCGAAGACCGTCCGGCTGCTCACGGACCTGGGATTCTCCATCAATTTCCCCAAATCCCACCTGGTTCCATCGCAGGTCGCACTGTTTCTGGGAGCCAAGCTCGACACAGTAGCGCGATTGGTCTCGCCGTCGGAGGAAAGGACGAAGGCCATCCTGGGCAAGATGCAGCGTCTGCTGGCCACGGACGTGGCCAGGGTGAGGTCCATCAAGTCCCTTCTCGGGATGATGTTCTCATGCATCTATCTGGTGCACCTGTGCAGGCTTGGGATGTGTCCTCTACAGGAGTTCCTCGACCCCCGTTGGATGCAAGCGGTGGGCAGTTTCGAGGACAAGATCTCGCTCAACAAGGTTTTCCGCCAAGCAATTCGGTGGTGGGGCACCCACGCGCATCTAGCGGGTGGCACAGACTTTCAGACCCCATCACACCAGGTGACGTGATGACAGATGCCTCCCTGGAGGGTTGGGGAGCGCACACCGGAAATCTTCACGCGAGAGGCCTTTGGCTCCCGAAGGAGAGGCCGCTCCACATCAACATACTGGAGCTCCGAGCAGTGTTCTGGGCTCTCCGGTCGTTTCTCCCGTCCCTCAAGGGCAAGGTGGTGAGGATCTTCACCGACAACACCACCACAATGTTCTACATCTGGAAGCAGGGAGGAACCAGATCCCCAGCCCTATCCAAGGAAGCCCAGGATCTGTGGCATTGGGCCGTTGCCCAGGGGATGTTTCTGGTACCCTTTCATCTGGCAGGGATAAAAAAACACCATAGCTGACTCACTCTGCAGGGAGCTGCGTTCGTGCCACGAGTAGGAACTACGCCAGGATCAAGTGGATCGACTCTTCCGGCGATGGGGCAAACCCTAGATCGACCTGTTCGTGACGGCGTCGAACTCCAAGTGCCAGAGGTTCGCCAGCAGGTTTCCTCAGCCGAGGAGCATGGGCGATGCTTTCTCGTTCCACTGGGATGGCATGTCCCTGTATGCGTTCCCTCCATTGCCGTTGCTGCTATGACTCATCAACCAACTCAAGAGGTCCCGGTGCAGGATGATCCTTGTCGCACCGGCGTGACCAAGACAGATCTGGTTCCCGGACCTTCTGGACTTGTCAGCGTCCCCACCAGTCAAACTGTCGACGGACGGAGATCTTCTCTCCAGAGAAGGAGGCGCCATCCTCCATCACGACCCGGAGTCGCTGAACTTGCAGGCCTGGCTCCTGCAGCATTAGAGTTTGGAGGGTACTATATCCCGGCGGACTGCAAAGAGGTTATTGCAAGGGCCAGGGCGTCCTCAACTCTCAGTGCTACGGACACAAGTGGAAGAGGATCTCTGTCTGGTGCCGTGCACAGAAGTTTAACCCTCTACGGATTACGGCCCCTCAAGTGCTACCGTACCTACTGTCGCTGGCCAAGGCGGGACTAGCGCATGCTTCCATCAAGATACACCTGGCAGCGATTTCCCGATACACCAGAACTACAGGACGGCCATCCCTGTGGTCTCCTCGCCTGGTGAAGGAAATAATGAAAGGACTGTTCCGTTCATTCCCACCGGTGAAGGCTCCGGCCCCGCCGTGGGAGCTCAACGTGGTGCTGACCAGGCTCATGGGGGCGCCATTCCAGCCTGTGCATTCGGCACCGATGAAGTTCCTGTCGGGGAAGACAGCATTTCTTGTGGCCATCACCTCTGCACGAGTGGGAGAGATCCAGGCCCTATCCTGCAAGCCTCCATACTTGACTTTTCAGGATACGAGGGTGGTGCTGAGGACGCACCCCTCCTTTATGCCCAAGGTGCCGTCGGACTTCCAAATCAATGAGCCCTTGGTGTTACCAGTTTTCTTCCCGTCGCCTTCGTCGCCGGCCGAGTAGACTTTGCACTCGCTGGATGTAGCTAGAGCGCTGAAGTTCTACGTGGACCGCACGAAGAGTTTTCGGAAGACGTCACAGCTGTTTGTGAACTTTGGACCTGTTAACCAAGGGAAGGCCTTCTCGAAGGCTTCCATTTCCAGATGGCTCTCCGGCTGCATCATTCACTGTCACAGGTTGGCAAACAGACCGTTGCCCGGCCGTCCGAGAGCCAACTCAACCAGAGGGATCGCTGCTACTACGGCGTTCTTGTCTGGTGTGCCCCTGCTGGACATCTGCAGGGCTGCTACGTGGAGGTCAACGCACATCTTCACAAGATTCTACTGTGTCGAACGGGATTCCAGGGAGGAGTCCAAAGTCGGCCAAGCACTGCTGAGCAACCTGTTCGCCTGAAGGTGGGCCTGGTGAGGAGGTAAGAGTTCCTTAATGTTGAGTTTATGTGATGCTTAATATTGAGCCTTTGCCACCTCCCGTGGTTGTGCATGTGTGTACTGCTATGTATTCTTATATTCATGAGCATGTGAATCCATGCCAGACCCCATGCTGGAGAAGGAACAAGTTACTTACCTGTAACTGTTGTTCTCCAGCATGGGTCTGGCATGGATTCACATGCGAACCCTCCCTCTTAACCCTCTGCGGCTCTTCACTTGGTCATGCTGCCACTTTACCTGCTACCAAATCTGAGGATGGCTGCCAGGGGAGGGGCTTAGGTAGAGGGCAGTCATTGGCTGGGGGCAGTATGACCCAGAGACCAGTGATTGGTTACTACTAAGAAAGACAGATCAGAAACGAAACGGATACTGATTTTTTTCTTTACCGAGGATTCCCAGCCTGACGACGGGGAATATTCATGAGCATGTGAATCCATGCTGGAGAACAACTGTTACAAGTAAGTAACTTGTTCCTTCTGGATGATTCTTTGTTTGCTTGTCCTGACCATAGTTCTTATTGTGACGGGTCAGAAGAAGGACACAGACTCTGATCTTTCATATTCTGAAAAGTACTAATTATCTTTAATCTAAGGGTTTGCTCTACCCAACAGAAACTAATTAGGGTGCTTGTCAGTTGTCAAAGTCCAAACAAATCTGTCATAATAAACCTAACATGACCCTGTCACTACCAAAACAACAAACCTACAGAAGAATGGCTCCCTTCTCCTGTGGTTTGGTTTCTCAGCAAGTTTCTCTTTAGAAAATGTGTTGATAGTTCTTTGTGACTACATTTATTAGTTCAAACAGTTAAGATATTGGGCTCTTCAACTTTTTTATTCTGCTCTCTAATGTACTTTAATGTTTTTTATTCTCCTTCCTCTTGGAGCTCTGCTGCTTTCCTCCATTTAATCACAGTTGAAACGCCCTCTTTATTTAATGTCCAACTTGCCCCTTGATTAGGATAAACAAAACTGTTCCAATTACAATTCTCAATCTTCCTGTCTATTTCCAACACTAGGTCTTTATTGGTAATATTAATATTCCAGCCAGTTCTCCAGATAAGATTTTGAAGGGGGAGTATTCAACTCTCCATTTTTTAAAGTTGGAAGTAAAACGAATTTTTGGGGAGTAAAAAAGTCAATTTTGCAATGAGAGTATTTTATAAGCACATCAAAATGATTAAACAGGAAAACAGAAATGTTTCTGTAATCATGATTTCTTTGCACCTAGTTCATCATGTACATTAAAAGATACATGTTTACTCCTTCCGATCAGGCCGTAATAATAGTAATTTCTTTCTCTTGGTACTACATGCACTACTGGTCCAAACATCCATGGAGCTGTTTGGGTGAAAGCAGGATCACAAGGTCCTCCTTGTTTTTGTTGGTAGTATTTGCCTATTTGTAGGGAGTAAAAGTGGCTGATGCACCCCTCATCTGTAGGGCTCATTCCAGCAATGACCCTCGTCCTTCAAATCTTGGGTTTTACTGGCATGAGTATGACTGCTCCAGTAATGATTTTCACTCCCTTTGAATACTTCTTCATTACAGAGACGAGTATGAGAACTCCAATATTTATTCTTTTTCAGTTCTTGTTCTTTACTGGGACGAGTCTGAGGATTCAGTTAGTTAGTTCTGGCACCATCCCCATGTCTCCCAGTCCCCCTCTTACCTTTGTCTTGGGGGATCACGTCACCAGGCCTCCAGGTAGGATGGGGTTCTTCGTCAATATGGTCAGATTGGCTTCTCTGTTCTCTCTCTGTTCTCTGCTTTATCTTTCTCCGACCCGGTCCGCGGTGCCTTCAGTGTTCTTGGCATCCCACGTACTCTTGGCCATGCCACCACTTCGTTCTTGGTTCCTCCTTGGACCGCACTCTTGTCCTTTTGACTTTTTGGACCTCAGGTCTCCTGAAGGGCCACCTGCTTCTGCTCTCCACTTTCTCACGCCATGTCCCTTCTAGCGCTGGCATTTGCATGTCCAGCCTTCCTTCAGCTCCACTCACCCAGCGTGTTTGAAACTTCCAGGCTTCTCTTCCTCTCGTATCTCTGCCTCTCAGTTTTATGTCTCATTCCTGGGGCTTCCCAGGCGCAACATTAAAGTCCCTTTTCTTTGTCTTAATGGGGCTCTGTATTACTCCAGTGGTTATCTTTGTCTTAGTACTAGGTAAGTGTTTCCTTTCATGACTTCTCATGGATTCTGTATGAAAACTACAAATATCAGTTTGTTCTTTAGACGTCTTCCCTTAGGTTTTCTTGGGAGTGAGTTATATGTGGGTTGATCAGGGAGTTGCTCATCGGAATAACAAAAGCCCTGTGCCCCAAGGGGGAGTCCCTCCCAGTTAGAGGTACTGCTTGCCTCTACCCCTAGGAAGGGTTTTGTGCAGTAGGCTCACCTCCCTAGCCTCACAGCGAAAGGCGCCCCCCCGGAGAGAATTGACTGAATCCCGCGATTTGTCACCTTATTCACACACCACCAGTGCACCAGAAGTATTGTGCTCCCTGAAGGGCATACACCTTATGCCCTCAAAGACTACGAAAGGGGCCTTGACCATTGTGAGGGGTCAGAATTGTGAGGCAGACAACTTGGTATAGGTTTTTCATAAGATGCCATTTTATTAACTCAAAAGGGTTTGACAAACGCCTCACTATTCCTACCCTGACTACCCTTTCCCTGCATATCAAAATAAACTAACTAAAGGAAACGCTCTAACAAAAAGAATCTGTCCCTCACACTTATACATAAAATAAACTTAATACAGTAATGTATGGCAATTCAAATATAACAGAAATATCAGTTATGTTCAAAAGCTGATAACTGTTTCTCCTTGTAACCTGGGTGAGGTCACCAGATTTAAACAGTATTTTCCATCAATAGTTCAAAATAGGAACGTTCCCTCTGGCAACAAAAATCTAATAAAGTTCTTCTTGCTCCAATAAGTCTCTCACTTGGACTTGACCAACAGTTCAACATATTTAGCAAGTCCTTATCTCTCCACTTGTGGCAGATAGTTCAATACAGCTTCAGATATACCTCCACAGTTCGTCTATCAACAAAAATGCTCTTGTCAGGATGATTCCACAACAGTTCACAGTATACTTTAGTGGTTTTACCACTTCTTCTTTTTCACAATCTTTAATCACAGCACAGTACTTCGATGACTCCTTCCTGGTCCACTCACCTGCCAGGACTATAACTACAAAGTCCCTTTTCCTGGTATACTTGCCTGCCATGAAACTCCTAACACTACTACAAGTACTTATGTGGTAAAGTTTTACTTCAAGCAACTTAGCAAAGTCTCTTGACTTTCCACAACATCAGTTTTTACTACTTCTTCTAGGAAGACATGAAACCCATTGATGCTGTTTATTCCGCACTTTTAATTGCCACATGCAATGCAGATTATGCTGCTGTCCTCCTGAATACTTTCTATCAGGAGGGCAGCTCTCCTGCCACTCGTTTTCCCACTCTTATATTAACCAAGTGCTGATACTGTTTCTCACACTTGCTCTTCTGTGGCTTAGACAATGCTTGTTTAGGTCTGTTCCAACTATTGCATCTTTCTCACTCTGGCAAGAGGGTTTACAAACCGCTTGTTTCTTAATTGCTCTCTTCGCTTTGACAATGTTAGTTCTTATTAACTTGATTTGATATTGCCCGCACTTGGCTTTAGCAATTACTCTAACCTTATTGATACCTGTCTGGTCTGTTCCCAAAGTTCTTGGTATTCCACCACTTTAGCTTCTTTGTATCAGTTCGGTATTTAAAGCGATTATTAGTTTGTCATTTATTTTATTTACATCACTTTTGTATTTAAAATGATTAGATTGGGCCAGCGGGCGATCAAAGAGCGTTCCGTGTTCACACATCACTAATTAACTCATTGGGTACTGTATACGCGTCCGCTTGCTCCGCTGCCTATGGGTCTTCTGCTTCCTCTGCTTTTCTCGAACCAGTAAACCGCTTCTTTCTGCTTTCTTGCGGCCCACTGGAGTCTGACTTGCAATAGGGAAGGCTTTTCAACTTAACGCCTCCCGCTGCGCAACCTCTGCATTCAAGCTCTTTTAAGGTAGAGATCCTTTCAGAACTGGCATCTGATCTGCTAATCGTGATGGCTCTGGCGTCTCTGCATCCCTTCAACTTCTCCTGCAACGTGGAGTTACTGTAATCACTCCCATTACTTCTCGCACTCTCTTGTCTGCACCTGAGGGGGCCTTTTATACTTCCCAGTTGTTAGGAAAGATTCTCTTTACTGCACATTTCCTTCTATCTTTATGACACCCCCAAACCTTTCGCTTTTATTTTTTAATGTGACCTATACTTTTTGCAGTACAGTGAAGCCTTAAGCTTCACTGCACTGGCCTTTGCTCACATGTTATGGGGTAACTGATAGTCCTTAAGGCTATCAGTACTGGGAAACAGTGTTCCCTTAGTCGTGTTACTATGTTGCTACTTATGGTTACTTTTGTATCACTTGTGGTAACTTTTTATCATTGCACAAAGCCGCTTACACTGCAGTGCAATGTGGTGCATTTTTGTTTTGCCCTAGACTAACACTGAAAGGACTTTGTGGTTACTTTAGATGTGCTTAAAAGATGGGCTGGTGGCAGCAGTGCCTTTCCCCCACTTTTTGGGGAATTTCGTTTTAGCTTTACCGCGTTTGGCTACTGACTGTGGCTACTGGTCAAACATGGCCGTGCCACAAGGTTTTTCGGCAATTCTTTTTGCATCTTGTTGTTTAGCCTTCTTCTTGGCCTCAGATTCCAGGAAGATCCTTATAAGGACTTCCAGTGCCCGGAAAAGTAGCAGCTTTTGGCGGGCTACTGGAAGGCTTTGTGTGTTTGCAGGCAGGATGTGGGCTGGGCACGTCTGGCCCCAATCCACATACTGGTTTCTGTGTGTCTGAGTGGTATGCATGAGTGTTCCCGCCAGTGGTCCTGATTGAACCACGGGGGGGGGGGGGTGGGTGTGTGTGTGTGTGTGTGTGTGTGTGTGTTTGTTTGTTTGTTTGTTTGTTTGTTTTTGGGGTGTTCGTTCTGCAAGTGGGAGTTTCGACTCCTTACCTGGCTTTTAGGATAAGAGGACCTCTGCATGAATTCTAGAGATCCTGGAGGAGCCAGGTATCTTGTCCAGCTGAGAAGACCTGCAATGAAACCTGACTGAAGGAGGCCTGGCAACCGACTTCTGCTGCATCTCTGGTGGAGCCCTGTCTTGCTCATGATCTTCAGTAAGCCGTTGAAGGTGCTACGACCCTTGGAGTGGAGAGATCATCCATTCCCGAAGTCTACTCTGTGCCCAGCACAAAAGCTGCCTTCGGATGTGCCAGGGAATTGTCCTGTGACTGACCAGCTTCATTTTTGGGCTACCAGGTTAACTTCATCGCCATTCCGAGTTTCCACCTGAAACTTGGCACACCCTCAGCTGCCACTGCGACGACACCCACTGCGACATTTTGGCGTCCTAGCACCAAGGGGACTCGAGAGACTGGAAAGCTGACTGTGACAACTCTTTAACCACATAGGACTTTTCAATAAGGCTGGAGATCTAGTCTATGAATTCCACAGTGCCCAGCTCCACCGGGTTCCAATAGGCATTTTATAATTATCAGTTTCCTTTCTCTTTTTGATCGGTCAAGTATGTGAGGTTCCCAACGTAAAACCACTTTCTGCATGAATGGGTTTGGATTTTTCACCTTCATTATTTCCAAACCCATCCCATTTTGTAATGCAAATCAAAGCCCTGCAGTTGCTCTTCCCATCGGGGCAGATTTAGCCGGATTGATGTGCACGGTTTAACCGTCCAGGTTAGGCTTGTTTCGCACCCAGGTCTCCTGCAGACAAATGAGGTCAAAGTCATCAAGCTTGACTCCACCCCTTTTAAATAAGTGGGAGAAACCCTTGGTACCAACAACCTGGGGTTACTCCCCTCAGACTGCTACTGTAGATTTGACCTGGTCGGTGCACCAGGCAGCCAAAACCCTGAGTAATTTGTTTCTCATGGATTTCCAGTGTTCTTTCTTGCTCAAGACCTCACTTCGACGAAATCGTCATCCTCAGTACCTCTTTATCAGAACCAGCAATATCTATTTCTTTGTCCCTGTCAAACCTGTTTGGACCCCGGAGCATCCTCGGTTGTACCACCTTGCCCATATCTTCCATTTCCAGTGTCTCATGCTTTTGCTCTTCCATGCTTTGATGATATCTAACCTTGAAACAATGTTGCTCGCTCAGTCCTTCCTTTAGTTCAATTGTTTCGTTCTCAGTTTCCATCACCGTTGTTAAATCAAACCCCAGTAGTCGGAGGCTACCGCTAGCTTTCATCAGAGTGGGTTTCACTATTAGCTAGCGAGTATGGAGAAAAACTGCATCCAGGCGTGTCTCATCTACAAATTCAATCATTGTCAAGTCCTCCGTAGGTAGCTGTCTGAGGTTTGGAATGCAATTGAATAGAGCCAAGACATTTCATCTATTCAAAATCAACTTCTCTTCTCTATCCAAAATCCTTTCTAAACGCAGACTACAGAAGTGATCTCTTTTGATCTTTTCTTGTTCTACGTTCTTCAGGTTTGTTGGAAGAGTACTTTTCGGTTTTGAGTCCCCTTTCTCCATTGGCTGTGTTGTTTTAAAGTTTTTATCTGCCAAGGCTCTTTTTTGTTCCAACGTTAAGAATAAATCGTCAAATGGACTTGCACGAGGAGCCGTGGCTCAATCCACCTCTCGCCTTCAGGCTAGGTACGTTTCTCGCTTGTATTTTGAAATTGCAAAATTCTTTTAATAGTTCTTTCTGCTGTTGCAGGCCACTATCTTCCACACTAGATTTCAGGTTTTGTCAGTGTTTGAGATCTGCCACCATATGTTTTTCTGCAAGAGTTTGTAAATGGATCCTGGGATACTCTACATTTACAGGAGTTACCTACTTTTCTACTGAATGTACCAACCAATTCATCACAGGGGAGGCAGCTACATCGCCCTCATCCATTTCCAAACCTGTTTCCCTTGACTTCAGTTCCTGGGGCAGGCTAAGCATCAACTCTTGTTTCTTGCTGGCCATGTTTACATTTGATTCATTAGCCCTTTCTGTCATCACTGGCTTTGTGGGATGCCTCGTGATTTTTCTCAAAACCTTCGGTCTCGTAGGTTGCTTAGATGTTTTATTTTATTGACTTTGCAGCCTGCTTTTTTCTTCCTGTCTTTTTCCTTCTTCTCCGCCCAAATATCAGAAATGGGCTAGATGTATTTAGGGGCGACAACTCCCCCCTCATTCTTGATCTCAGAAATGAATATTGGCGGGGTAAGCCCATACATTGGTCATTATAGTCGTTGAGTACTCTGGTTGTTCTATGGCAGGGGCTAAGGCTACCATCGGGTCATCTTGGCTAACCACTTGCTGGCAGGCAGCTTCTGCTGACACCTCTCTAATCGAGTGTCCCCGGTGACACAGGACCTCGAGGTCCACACACTGATCTTCTTCAAGTCTTGGGTTGATAAGTCCATTATTGCCCCCATGTTTGGACCTCGATCCTCTCTGTGCAAGAGATTTCTCTTGCATTTTTAAAATTCCAGGGTGTTCATTCAGGGCACAGATTCCAAAATCCTTAACAGCGTGATCTTTGACTGCAGTGATATAGCCCTCTATGAGCAGGACTTTGGAGTTAAGCATAGGAAGTAATGTAGCCTGATCCTTAATATTGTCACTGATCGTTTCATATAATTAAAAAAATGGGGCTACGGCAATTGTCAACATTGACATACCGCTAAAGAGGTCTGTAAAAGTAGGGGCCTCTCCTGAGCCCTCTTGAATTGAAATAGATGAGTCAATTGATTCCACCACCATTGTGGGGTTCCCCGTTTCCTCCATCCCAACTCCTCGGTGAACCGTCGGTATATCGTTGCCCAGGTCCCCCAATGTTTTCTCAAAGGACTAGTGCCTTCATCTAGCTTTACTCACAATTCCTTCAGTGGTTCTAATACCCCAGAACCAGATTGTACAGAAGATTCTACGGGTATATCTAAAAGTGCAGGTCTTCCAGAGGTGACCATTTTTATCATCTCTTCGATTCTGGCGATGTCACGCCTTCGAGGCTGGTCACCAGCCTTAGCCTCAAGAAGTGCCAAGTAACCTGGAGTGCTAGTCTGTTCAGACAAAGCCCTAAATGCTCTTTTCGAAGGAGTGATTACATCTTGAGGTAATAATGGGGCAGGAACCCTTGGAGGCGCTCACATCGGTTAACCCAAAAAATACAGGAGCCGGGCCCTTATATATCCAGTGATGTGATTTTTCTTTCTTCGGCTGAGAGTTTCAACGTTAGCCAGCTCCATAAACTCTAACACTCCTTCCAACATTTCCACATCAGATAGTTCACCCAGAGCCATAGTACAATTGTGAGTGGTCTTATTTTTCAGTGAGAACATTTTTTTTTCCCCCTTCGCTTGAATTGAAACTTCTATAGGGTTATGGGTTTCATCGAGATAATCTGTGTTGTGTGTCCTATCCCTCTGTTGCTAAAACTAGCAACTGTGCCTGCTGCTTACTTGTGCCATACTGATCCTGTGCCAGAAGAGGATTAAGGTCATCCACTGACTCGCCCAGTTCTGACCCTGATGTTAGTCTCTTTTAGGCAAGCTGTTTGCATGCTTTGTATTTGAGTCAAGGGGCTTCTTGTTGATTGACAATTCCCGGTTTGGTCAAGCCACAGGCTTATAAAGGTTGATCTGTTTTCATGGATGATGGCTTTTGTCATTAACGATCGTCTGACGTCTGCCTGCAAAGTTAATCCTTCTTCAAGTGTAGAGGACTGAGGTCCTGGACCATAATCTACTATCGTGGGCACAATCTCCATTACCGGCTCAAACTGCTTTTAATATTCGCCACTTGCACTGCTTTGAGCTGTTAAACAAATTTGGCAGGATGGTCAGTTGTCTGCTACAAGCCTCCTCCCTGTGTGGTCTTAGAGACTGCAAACTGACTTGCATCCATCCATCCCGCTACACCTCTACTCCCAAACAGGTGAGCGGGTGCAATATCAGTAATGGCGTTTGCTGTTCCTTCCATTGCTTAAGCATGTAGGCAACCATTTATGTCAATGTTCATATCAATGTCATCCCTTAATTTAGGGTTAAAGTTAGCTTTGTTTGCAGTAATAATAATGTTTCTACTTGTGTTTTTTGGGGTTGTTGGACAGGCTAAAGGAGCCAATCTGTCCTCAATGGGCTTTACAGTCCTAAATTTAAGACCCCTCCCCCGACAACCCCTCATGCCGCTCCAAGGTGTCCCTCGCCCAAATCTCTAACACACTGGGGTTCATGGAATCGTTCAGAGGGGTGGCTTCAGAAGGGGCAGTAGGCGGAGGGGCAGACATATGCGCCAGTAAGGGCTTACCTTCACTTCCCTTAGTTCTCAGAGGGATGTCTCCAAGCTCTGATTCCGGTGCACTACTGCTGCCATCAACACTGCGAGTTCCACGCCCGCTTCCAGTCTTCGAGGCTCCTCCATAGGCAAAGTAACCGAGGAAAGAAACATCTGCTTCGCCTCACCTCTGAATCCAGATGGGGAAAATGAAAGAAAATAACAAGGCAGTGATTGCCGGCGGTTAACTGGCGAGTAACCTGACTCGCCACCAGACTCCGTGCCTCTTTCCGGGGTTATATAGAATTTGAAAGTCGCAGTATCACTGAAATTAGGAACAGTAGGGGCATTCTTTCTTCCAGCAAATACAGCGAAAGCAACATGAGGGGGCTTTAAGTTGAGTAACTGGACTCTCCACCGGACTCTGCGCTGGTACTCAGCGCCTCTCTCTGGGATTATAGAGAATCTGAAAGTCACAGTATCGCTGCAATTGGGAACAGGAGATGCATTCTTTTTTCAAGCAGATCTGGCTTATATGTATACATGGAATCCACATTTTCCAGGCACTGTCGTAATAGGTCTACCTGGCCACATGATGATGGTAAAGGCTGGCAAATGGTGCTAGTAGTAGAACATATTATTGCAGTGTCTGCCAAATGCAGGTCTAATGCCTATACAAACGCCAAACCTGTTGGCTAATGTTTGTGTTTCTAATCGCTTTTTGACACTGGCAACACAGATATGTGATGTCACTTGCTCCAGTAAAGTCATTTTAACATTTTGGAAGCATGAGGATTTAATTAACTTTGAAGATATTGTTAACATATCAAAGAACGATTGTATTTGATTTATGGTTCAATCCAATTGGTAATGTGCATTACTAAGCACAATATGCATAATGCATTCTTAGTATTTTAGCAGTCACAAATATGAAGACTGAATAGGCTGTATGGTATTGCAGCAGGTAGCTAAAATAATTGAGGAAACTATCAAGGGAATAGGAGATTAAACCCCTCACTCACTACATGGCACATTCATAAAAGCCCCTTCCCAAACACACATGCACCCAAAGCTGAGTATGTCTGTGGTTAACAAATGATGAATTTTTCAGAAAGCTCAAAGAAATGCTTGCATACAGTGAGTTTTGAAATTTAATTACAAAACCTTCTCTGGTAAATTGATGTTGATCCTAGGGAACATCTGTTGGCAGTAGTTGGCGTATTGTTTCTCATGGAAATCTTTTATTGGAAAGGGTGTGGTCGGGTTCAAGTATGAGCTAATCGATCATGACGCCTGGCCTTTAGGGTGTGGAAGCTCCCACACAAGTTATCTTGTCATTTTAGTGTGCTCCTACTGTAGAACTGGGAGATGGATCTCCAGAAAAACCTGCTCTACCACTCTGCAGCAGGTTTACTGTGCACTGCTCTGCTGCTGAATGGCACAGCTGGGCCGTGCCAGAATGTGTTAACATCATCCAGAATCCTGCGTCACGAGCAGTAATAGCTCGCACCCTCTAATGAAATAAAATTCTCAAGCTGGTGAAACATTCCTGACAACTATGTTCTATACTTTGGTAAGTCGGGAGTTCCCCTTTTGGGGGGGACATAGATACCGAAAACAAAATCAAACTCGTTTTTGTAGTATATGCTGCTAAAAAAGAAAACTTGTGATTAAGGAAAAGTGATGAAATTCAATATTGGAAGTAAAAGCAGTAATCCAGTCTGTACATTCTTGATAATACCTAAATGGCTGTTTTAACACTGTCTTCTAACTTGCACTGATTTGCAGTCTAAATTAACTGGTCAGACCTCAATGACCAATGCAGATTAATCTAAAAGATTACTACAGCTGGGAGAGCAAAGGGAGACTCGAGCTCGCCGGGGCAAGTTGCCGATTCATGCTTGAATCCAGTTTCGAGCCAGTGCCTGCCCAAAGCATGGGTTGAGCCCTGGCTACTTGTAATTAGAAAAGAAAAGATGCCAGTGCTTAAGGCAAGCTTGAAACACACTGTGCTATTGCACCAGCTTGGCTTATGCTTGTGTTTTCTGTGCCTTTCTACCTAGGACGGCCAAACCATAGGTTAATGCTACAATCACAGCTTTCAGCCATCCACTTCACTCCACATGCTGCCTATGGAGCAATAATGAGAGTTTAGAGTGCTCTGTCTGACCCTTAGGGCACTATGCAGAAGGGACCCACGCTCATTACAGGCTAACTTTGTAAATACCTGCCCATCCCTCCCCTTATGCCAAGGGAACGCAGCCATGCACCAAACAACAAAGTGTTTTCAGATTGTTGTTGATACTTGCACACATAGCAACTCGGGGAAAATGGTCAACCTGTCTTGTTTGTAAAAAATAAAAAAATAATAATAATAAAAAGTCCTAGTTATCTATTCCCATGCTACAGTGTACATGCTCTTCAACCATGTTTTATGATGTACACTGTGGCCTACAAAAACCTGAAATATAACATCTACACAATGTTTGTTCATCAATGCATGTGTGCCTTTGTGATGCTTGGGCTGATGCCTTTGAATGCGTGTTTGTGGCAAAGGACTGTGCCATCATAGTGAACATCGATTTAATTGATTCTGCAGACAATGAGTTAGGTACCGTACTGTTTGTGGAAGATGGCATCTCGGAGCCAGGTGCAAAGGCTTTGAAAGCCACACTTTATCTTGTTAACTAAGTGAAGAATTTGATGATTTGGCAGAACAATATGGGGGTTAAGTATCAAATTTGACGGGAAGTGAAGGACTCATTTTTTTACTCTACGGCTCTTTTGCTGCATTCTCCCCCCTCACACCTTCTCCCCTAGAAAATGACCATACTTTACTTGCTGGCGTGTCCATCATCTCGAGACTTGACTACGCCTAAGCTCTCTATGGCTCTAGCCCTGAATATCGGCTTCATCAAACTTCACTAATCTGCTCTCATCTCACTTACAAGAACCTCTTCACTGGTTGTCGGTTTGTCAGAGTCAACGTCAAACAGTTTTGTCTGATTTGTAAATGTATTCATGATCTTGCCCCAGGTTGATTAGCTTTGCAAATGACCTTTTGTTACTTATCTCCCACACCAAATGCAAGTCCAGAGGTGAATATCGCTTTCCAGTGCTTGGGCCGGCCAATTGAATAGTCTAAATGCCTTGACTCCTTGTTTTGTTTTCACTAAACCCTAAAGAACCATCTTTTCACTTAACCTCTTATTCTCTGATGTTAGATTCTGATTAAATATTCTGCGCCCAGATCAGTTTAGCCTCTGTGGTGTAAATATATGAAACCAAATCTAATCGGAGCTGAACGTTCTCTTGTAGTGTTGGCATTTAAAGTTCGCCTGATGGCCTTCTACGTAAGCGTACTGATAAATGGCCATCAACACGTCTTAGTTAAGACCGTGCTCCCATACAGGTTGCCAGCAATTAAGTGTTCAGGACAACTCTCCAGTCTGCACCGTAAGAAGGCCTGGCAATTACTTATTCAACATACATTTTGTTATCATTAACTTTTCGTTATGTGCAAATTTGCACACACTTGGACCTCCATGCGTCCATTTCCAACTGAAAATCCATGCAGAGTTTATCTTATATGCACAAGATCTCCTATTTGGCACAGAAAGTTTTTTTGTGGAAATATATAAATGTATTTAGCATTGTCAAAAAATCCAGCGTGTGGTTTTATCCAAACAACGAATATAGGCAGTTGACCATATCACAATGTTTTTTGTCTGCAAGTCCAGAAAGTACAGTGGTGTCAAACATAGAAGAATTTGTAGGTTCTATTACCTTGCATTCTGGTAAATTTAGTCTTCCATTAAAGATGTAGACAACAAAGCAATACTAAACCTTTTTGCTTAAACTGTTTCAATAAGGAGTTATATAGTCAGTTTGTCTTACTACGTCAAGTGCTCGCAAGTGCTGCGACAGCATTCTTGAATTCTTGAAATCCAAAAGTCAAACATTCGAATTAAGAACGAGTGTATGCATCTTCTTGTTGTCATGGAGCCAGTCCCCCGATATCTTCACGATTTATAGATGGAACATTGGTACTGTTTGTGGTAATTACCTGCTTGTTCGTGACCATTTTTAGGAAGTGCGTTTCTTTGTTTTAACACGTTTCCGAACCCCTTTTCCCCTTTTACTGCATGTGCCAATCTTCAAGCTTTCAGGCCTGTACACATCCCAAATGATATCTAGCATTTAACATATTGAAGCTCAGATTTAATGTAGGGTATGAACACTGTACTGGCATAATCATCAAATGCTTCCACTAAGCCACAGCATGTTGACAATTGCAGCGCAGTCAAGGATGGTTATTTGCGAGTAGTTTTTTTCTTCTGGGTGTGAATTCTTCTAGGCACTTTGTTCCAGTTCTTAGACTCCCTAACTTCGTCAGTGCTGGAGGATAGGCTTGGTTTTGGTGTCTAAAGAAATCATCCAGATCTCCATTACATATCTGTGATGCAATGTAGTCTCTAGAAAATAGCGAGCAGTCATTCCTCATCGATGCCAGTTGTAAATATTTACTTTGACTTTTCACAAACTGGAGGACAGCTGAAGAGGTACAGGTTATTCCGTTTAATGGGATCTGCGATAAGTTTAGTTTGATTAATAAGCCTGTCACTTACATATAACTAATTCTGGTCGCCTCAAATTTTTTCAATATTTAGCAATGTGTCTGTTACTGCTGGATGGACTATATTGCTGCTGTGAAGTGCCATTAGATCACAGCTGGTTTCATTAAGTGGGTTTCCCATATCTTGTATTGAATAAGCGACTTGATATATTTTGCAAAAACCATCTGTCAATGCTTGTTGGTCTCGTGGTGACGCTCCTCTTTTTCAATGTAAATTCTCAGGCAGCCTTTCCAGGAAACTGCATGCTCAACCAACACTGCTCTAAAGAGCTAGTATGCCATTTCAGCACTGTACAACATCAATTAGAAATAAGTACATATAAATGATAATGCAACTCATGAGAGTGGACAAGATTTTTAATGCAAACGTAGAGGACAATGCGTCTTAAACAAGGTGTGCTGATGCATTTCGGACACCTTGATGTGTCCACAACTCTATGTATACTGTGCCACTCATAACTGTCCCTCAACAGAAATTAATGTAGGATCAGCTTTGTGCGTGCAAGCGAGCAGCATCAAGTCCTCTTTTTCCCTTTCTTCTTCTTGTAGAATTAAATTCTTAAACTAAGTGGGCCATCTCGGGACCAGAGACCATCCAATGATGTAGAGCTGTTGGATTTTCTGTCGGGCCTACAGCCCCTCAATCCCCTTTGACTGATGCGTTATGTTGTTCATGGGCCTGATCAATGGCAAAAGCAGAGAAAGCACACTTTGACTTTTGTGGGAAAAACCTCCCTTTCATGAATTCTGCATAGGTGTTAGGGTGCTGCTTTTTAATTGAAACCACATCACGTAAGTGGACATGAATCGATCGTGCATAGTGAATATGGTCCAAGGAAAAGAACCAGGGATCAATTTTGGATAGTGCCTCTAAATAGAGCTGGAAAACACTTTCTTGTATCGCTCTTAAAAATGTCAGCGATCTAGTTGGCAGGACGACCCGTACTGGTGGCCTCGGGGGAAGAGACGAGACAAAAGTATGACGCATCGAGTGCGCAATGCAAAAAGTCCTGAAGGCAATCCAAGAGGCAAAGGAACAACTGGAGCAAAGAATGGAGGCGATGGGCATAGATGAAGGATTCCTTCGACACGGCCTCTGGAATTTGTCCGCCAGAGTTTAGGAAGCTGAAGGCCGTATCTCGGCGGTTGATGATGCAATAACATTCTTACAGAGGGACACTCGAGATCTGTAAAGAGAATGGCGCTCCTGGAAAGCAGGATGGAACACGCGGATGGGGGCTCCTGCTCGAACAATAAACGCCTGAGTGGCTTGCCAGAGAAGGCAGAGGGCCTCTCCATGAGCTGTACCTGGAGAAATTGATCCAGGAGGTTGTCAACAGTTTTTCTCCATTGAGCGTGCACACAGGGTACGGGGGAGGGAGCAGCCCCCGGGGCCCCACCCAGACAAGTGATCGCCAAGCTGCTAAACTACCGACACAGGGACGTCATCCTCCAGGTGACGCAGAGGAAAGGGGCCCCTGGAACACAAAGGTGCAGTGGTGGCTATATATCTTGACTTCACCAAAGCGGTCCAAAAGGCAAGGCAATCAATCGCAGCTAACAAATCTGCTGTTACCGCCTAACTCCTAAAATAAGAGGAAGACGGGAGCAGCGACTTCCTCAGAAATACCAAGCCACCTAAGGGCGCAATCCCTGCCCTCCTGGGACCTTTCCTTTTATGCGGAGCCCAATGGGTTCTATGCAAACCCAGCAAACTATTGAAAGGCCAGCAGGACATAGGAAATCTGGCCTTAACTTTGCACCAGTAGCGTGTGTCCTCACGCATGCCAAGAGGTGGGGCCATCCAGCTGACCATGCAGTGGCGAGATCAGTTTAGTGTAATACTATGTATGTATGTATGTGTGTTGTGAGGGGCCAGAGGTAAGACTCTGACACAATGGTGGCATGTTTTTGGGCAGAAACATTTACTATATGAAAAAGGGTTGGAAAAATACCTCTGTTCCTAATACTATGAGGGGTGTCCCTGCCTCTAAGAAAAAACTGTCAATGTCCAAATTAAAGTTCATCCCTATTCTCTCAAAAAGCCTACTTCTGTCCCTAACATATCAACTGTGCAAATATGATCTCTTCCTAAAGTTAAAATGTTCTTTCTCCAGCATGGAGACTAGCATGGATTTGCATGCTCATTCCCCGTCCTCCGGCTGGGAATCTTCAGTAAAAGAAAAAACTGTTTCACTTTAAAACTGTATTTCTCCTCTAAACCAATCACTGTCCTATGGGTCATACTGCCCCGATCCAATGACTCTGATTTTTACCTCACGCTTCAGTGTTGGGTGTCCTCGAGTTTCTCTCTGAGCGATTTGTACATTTCTCCATTTTATTTTACAGAAAAGTTTGATTTTTGTTTCCACAAGAGCCTGTGTGCTCCTTCCTCATCGGTCTGCAACAGGTCCCCGTTGTCGGTGAAGTTATGTGCCCCTCAAGGGGGAAGATTTGTTTCTGGAGGCCGTCTTGGGCCTACTTCACGCTTACCGACATGACAGAGGAGAATGAGGGAAGGACCCTCTTCAGGCCCTGCACCAAATGTGGGCTACGGAATGGCTTCGTAGAGGACAAACATCTAGAATGTCTTTAATGCCGGCACCCAGACCACGAAGAGGTGGTGTGCCAGATATACCTGGGCTTCTCAAAGAAGACAATAAAAGACCAGCCAATTCGAACAAGGTCTCTGCCCCATGCTCCGAGGGGTCCAAGATCAGGCCAAGAACCGTAAGTCTGATTCCATCGGGTTCACCGCTGATGCAGGTCCCAGGTTGGAAAGGCTGCAATCATTATCGCCGTCCGCCTCCGTAGCCAGCCTGCCATCAAGCCCCTCTTCAAAGAGGAAGCCATCCACCCCGGCCAAATTACGGGAGGAATGGGAAAAACTGAGGCCGGAAGAAGAGGGGAAGGCTGCACAGTCCAAGCAGTCTCAACCGGCGCAGCAATTGTCCTCGTCGACCACTTTGTCGACACCAGCAGTGACGACCGCAGCGGCGGTAGGTGCCGATCCAATGAGGGTGGCTCCTACGTCCCAAAGGGTATCCCTGCCTCCAAGGTTTGACGCGGCCACCGAGGCAGCAGAAAAGGCTGTAAACAACCCGGAGTGGGGTGGAGGGGATGGAGAGGCAGGAGGCACCGACCCAGAGCCCGGTTCAAAACCCTGAGGGAGGAAAAGGGAAGGGGGGGGCAGGACGCCCCAAAACAGCCCTCCAAGGTTGACGTTAAACGGATGGACATCTCATCCACAGACGACCAAGAGTCCGTCCATGCGGGTAGGACAATGGCAGTGCAGGGCCTAGCGATCCATTGTTCCCTGCGCAGCCAAGGGACATATCCATGGACATCTTTTCAACTCTCCACACCCTGGTGACAGGTCCAGCAGAGGTTGCCCCTAGCATCGACACCTGTGGTGCTGCAGGCCCCTGATCAGCCTCCGCGTAAGAAGAGAAAGTGTCAACCGACGTCTCCACATCCTCATCATCCTCCTCCACCATATTGGGCCCCAACTCCACCAACGGACCCGGATATCCACACTGACACTGGTACTGACTTGAACACGGGAACCGAGGAAGATGAGGACTTCGTCCAGGCAGACGATGAATCGCTGCATCTGGATGCCCCTCATAGTCTCTCCACCAGATGAGGTGTTATCATGCCACTCGATCTCCAGGGCCTCTGATTTGTTCCAGCTGGTGCCTGAGGAAACCAGGAAAGAGGGCTTCTTGTATCTGCAACGAGAGTCCAAGAGGAAGACTATCATGGCGGTGCCCTTTCCGGACGACATTTGGGAGGAAGGCCTAGCCCTCATGAAGAACCCATGCACGGCTCCAACCAAGCAAGACCGTTTGGAGAAGAAATATAGGGTGCCAGAATCCGCGCCCAAGTGCTTGAGGTCACAACCGTCGCTGAACTTGGTAGTGTCTGCTGCCATAAGGTACCATTCAGCTAACCCAGCTTCATCATCCGTTCCCCTGGACAGCGAGGGGGAAGAAGATGGACGCAAAGGGGAAGAGTCATTTACACGGCAGCAACCACGATCAAGGCTGCCAATGCTCTGGCTATCTTGGCTCAATACGATGGGGAGCTTTGGCACAAGCTGGGCCCGATCCTGGAATTCCTCCCCGACGACAAGATGATGCAAGCTTTCGCCCTCTTTCAGGAAGGGGAGGTGGCGTTGGACCATGTCATTACAGTGGCAGTGGACATCACCAATATGGGTTTCCGGCAGATGGCAAACTGAGTATGCCTTCGTCAGCAGGGATGGTTGAAGGCCACAAACTTTCGTCAGGACGTTCATGCAAAGGTGTTGGACATGCCCTTCAACAGAGAAAATCTGTTCAGGAAGGCGGTTGACGAATCCCTTCAAGCCATAAAGACAGATACGGAGACGGCACGTTCCCTTGGCACCCTTCAACAGCATCGCTCGTCTTCTTTTCGCCCCTCCAGAGGTAAATCGAGCATATCATCGAAGGGATTCTCCAGATCATACAGATAACCTCCCCGATCCTCCATGTAACAAGCCTACAGAGGTTGTTCCCAGGCCTACCGTAGCAGAGGTCGGCGTCGCCGGCACCCAAGCGAAGCCTGAACCCGTAGAGAAGTCTTGCCCCCACTCGTGCACCTGGTGGGAGGCTGGCTGACGAGGTTCGTCAGCGAGTGGAGGAAGATCACCACCGACAGATGGGTGCTAGATGCTCTCGCCCAGAGACGCACCTTGGAGTTCCAGTGCAGGTGCCCACGTATTCCACCGGTTCCCCGTCAGGCGCTCCACGTCACTCAGCTCCTGGAGGAAATGGGGCCCATGTTACGGAAAGGGGCGATGGAGCTCGTTCCCCAATAACTCTGGGGCTCCGGAGTCTATTCAAGATACTTTTTGATAAGAAAGAAGACTGGGGCTTGGCGATCCCTCCTGGACCTGCGCCGTCTGAACAAGTACCCGAAGTCCCAAAAATTCAGGATGGTCACATTGCAGCACGTGCTCGGCCAACTGGGGGAAGGGGATTTCTTGACGACGTTGGACCTAGAGGACTGGTACTTCCATGTCTATATCCACAGGAAACATCGAGTTCCTACGGTTCATAGTGCAAGGCCAGCACTACCAGTTCAAGGTCCTACCGTTCGGCTTGAAATCGGCCTAAGAGTGTTTACAAAAGGCCTGGCCCCATAGGCGGCCCATCTGCGTCTGCAGTTCATAGACGTATACCCATACCTGGATGATTGGCTAATATATGCGCCCGCTCTCGAGATCTGGGTGACAAGCACACAAAGGAGACTGTCTGACGTCTGACTGAGGTGGGATTCTCCATAAACTATCCAAAGTCCTGCTTGATGCCATTGCAGAATGCGCTGTTCCTCGGCGCCAGACTGAACATGGTGACCTGCCTGGCGTCGCCTTCAGAGTAGAAGCTAGCAGCCTTTCAAGGGAAGGTGCAGCGATTGTCGGCAATGACGGCCATGGTGCGGCCCATCAAATAGTTGCTGGGCATGATGTCGTCCTGCATCTACCTCCGTCTCTGCAGGTTGCAGATGCGACCCCTACAGGAATTCTTGGATGCATGTTGGATACACTTGTCCGGGAGTTTTGTGGTAAGATCCCTCTGAACGAGGAGTTATGGAGGGTGATAGTTGTGGGGGGTGGGCTCCCAAATAACCCAGGAGGACGGAATTTCAAACCCCGCCATACCAGGAGACAGTCACCACAGACTCCTCGCTGGAAGGTTGGGGGGGGGGGCCCTCACACCGGACGTCTGTACGCCGGAGGTCTGTGGCTTCCAGAGGAGAAGGATCTGCACATCGGCATCCTTGAGCTATGAGCAGTGTTCTGGGCCCTCAAGTCTTTCCTACCGTCTTTGAAGGGCAAGGTGGTGAGGATCTTCATGGACAACACCACCACCATGTTCTACATCAGGAAGCAAGGGGGCACTTGATCCCCAGCGCTCTCCAAGGATGCTCAGGACTTGTGGCAATGGACCATCAGACGGGATGTTCCTCCTCCCTCTCCACCTGGCAGGCGTCAAGAACACCATTGCAGACTCCCTCAGCAAGGAGCTGCTATCCTGCCATGAGTGGGCAGTTCGTCAGGATCAGGTCAACCTCCTGTTCGTCAAATGGGGCAGACCCCGATCAATCTTTTTGCCACGGCAGCAAACTCCAAATACCAGAAGTTTGCCAGCAGATTCCACCAACCGAGGAGCTTGCAGGCTGTGTTCTCCTTCCCATGGCAAGGTCTGTTTCTGTACGTTTTCCCCCTGTTTCCTCTCCTGCTATGTGTCATCAACACACTCGGACAGTGTTGATGCAAGATGATACTCAATGCCACTGTGTGGCCGAGGCAGATTTGGTATCCGGACCTGCTCAGCCTGTCGGTGTTGCCTCCAGTCAAGTTGCTGGTACTTCCGGATCTGCTCACCCGAGAGGGAGGCGCAATCCTTCATCACGACCCAGGATCGTTGAGCCTGATGTCATGGCTCCTCCAACCTTAGATTTTGGGGGGTTATGATTTGCCAGCGGACTCCAGGGAAGTCCTCGCCAAAGCCAGGGCATGGTCGACTAAGTGCTAGAGCCATAAGTGGAAGCGTTTTGCTACGTGGTGCCGGTTGCAGAAGATTATCCCTCTGAGTGCAGCGGCTCCACAGATTCTTCTATACTTCATGTCCTTGGCAAACGCTGGACTGGCTCACGCTTCCATCAAGGTACACCTGGCGGCCATCTCACGCTACGCCAGATCCCCTGGTAGATCCTCGCTGTGGTCCCACAGGCTCGTCAAGGAGTTAAAGGGCCTTTTCCAATCTTTCCCACCGGTGAAGGCTCCTGCCCCGGCATGGGAACTCAACGTGGTCCTGACAACGATCATGGGGGCATCTTTCGAACCTATGCATCAACCCCCACTCAAGTTTCTCTCATGGAAAACGGCTTTCCTTGTGGCCATCACCTCGGCCAGACTTGTGGGTGAGAGCCAGGCCTTATCCTGCAAGCAACCACATCTGACTTTCCACGAATCGCGGATAGTACTGCGTACACACCCCTCCTTCGTGCAGAAGGTTCAGTCGGAATTCCACCTCAACAAACCTTTGGTGTTGCCTGTTTTCTTCCTGAAGCCTCCATCGCCGGCAGAGAGGTCCTTGCATTCTCTGGACTTTGCTTGTGTCTTGAAGTTCTATATAACGGGCACAATGTTTTCGGAAGATTTCTCAATTGTTTTGTAAACTTTGGTCTTGTTAACCATGGGAAGGCCTTGTCCAAGGCTTCCATTTCAAGGTATCTCTCCGGCTACATCATGCACTGTTATCGGCTGACAAACCGGCCTCTGCTGGGCCGTCCGAGAGCCCATTCCACCAGAGCGATCGCTGTGAGGATGGTGTTCCCTTCTGGTGTGCCCCTGCTTGACATCTGCAGGGCTGCAACGTGGAGGTCCACGCATACCTTCTACTCCATCGACGGGGATTCCAGGGAGGAATCCAGAGTCAGCCAGGCAGTGCTATGCAACCTGTTCGTTTGACGTAAGTCTGTTCCAGCGGTAAGTGTTAATTGCTTCTGTTGAGCCTTCCCACCTCCCATGGTTGTGTAATGTGGTACTGCTGTGTATTCGTTATTCATGAGCATGTGAATCCATACCAGACCCCAAGATACTTACCTGTAACTATTGTTACAGGGAAGTAACTTCCAAGGAACAGAAAAGTTCCCAATCTCTTGGGCGAAAAGTGACATAAATAAAGAAATGTTAAAAACCGTAGGCCTCCAATGTTATGGTTGTAATCCTTTCCGCTAGATTCCTTATTATAGTGTTTGAGGCCCCTCCTGCCTGTATTTGCATGAACACAAATTTCAGTAGTCTGTTCACAAGAATATCCTCCTTATGCTTCTACTATTTATCCGACCTACTTGGCACACTCCCTTTGCCAAGTGTAGGATTTGTTGCACTTTATTCTCTTCAATTATTTTGGGTGCGGGTCCCAAAGTTGCAATATAACTGCTAGGTTCACTCTCCTGCCAATCCGTTATCCTTCCATGAAACCTCCCGTTTGGGTGTGAGTCCCAGACGTGCACATTCACAGTTACTTGGTACACTCACCTTCCAAGCCTTTGTCCTCTCATGGGCTGTCACACTATGGGTGCAAGTCCCAGACTTTTAACATTCACAGATGTTATATTGGTTTACTTTCCTGCCAAGTAACAGTTCAAACATAGGATATGTCTCTCTCTGGGTGCAGGTTCGAGACTCGCAATATTGGGTTTGGCTTTGTTTCAGTTTCTCATATGGGTTCGGGTCCCCGACTCGCACTCTGTTCCCAGGGTCCCAGACCCCCTTTCTGTGGGCTCCGCCTTCACCCTTTCGCTACCCCGGACCTTCTGCACCTCTCGGATAATGAGCATTCCTGTTTGCTTGCCACTGAAGGTACTGGCGTTTCCCGAGCGGCTGCAGCTGCTTTGAAAGGCTCCAGTCATGTTCTAGGTGCTGCGAGGTTCCATTCAGCAGTAACGTCCGTTGTCTTGGCTTCCGGGACCTTGCTTACGTTCTCCTTTTCCTCTGCTCTCTGCTTCCCTACAATTGGCTCTTGTCCTTCTCACCACGGCATGGTTTGCCGGTTTGCTCCTTGGAGGATAGTCTCTTTGTTGCATCTCAGTTGTCTGAAATTTAAATTCCTGTTTAGGAAAAGGGAGTTGCTTTGGGCCAAACATTCTTGTTTGAAAACGAGAGCGCCCATTCTGCTTTTTGATAGTGATCCTCGGACTCCTGATCATCCATCTTTTCAGTACATGTCAGAGTCAGATGTAACATACTTGGCACTTTCTAATCAAGTATATTAGATTGAATAACCAGACTATAACAGATATTGGCTTCATCAAAAGAAGGGAAGGGAGGATTTAACATTGGAGAGGGGGTTAGGGGTACTAATGCGGAGGCATACTGCATTTTGTGAACATATTCGTCCCTAATCCCATAATGGAGTTCCTCCCCCCATGTGATCCTCCCTCTGTGCACCACCCCTAGGGGGACTATTGTAGTGTGGACGCACCCTTCTGTACCCACAGGAAAGGTCTCCACCCCCCCCCTTCCCCGGGAAGAAGCGACGACATCCTCCGATTCATCAGTGTCTATATGTATATATGTGTTCATGCGTAAATACGAGGAATTCTCTTTGAATGTGTAATGTGTGTGTGTGGGCTGGTGGGGGCAAGGGCTACAATTGCTGGTAGGAAACTGGGGTGACAGGCACTGCGTTGTGTGCCTACAGCAGGGTGGTGGAAGAGGGAGCCTAGGGCTGCTATTGCTGCGTGGGAATGGGGATGAGGAACTAGAACTACATTGGTGGTGTAGCCTATATAGAAATGTTCCCTTACAGTTGCATTGCATGTTTACTGTCATTATTAACACAGCCAGCATGATGAGCATTCTTATGTTTGCATTCTGGCCTACATTGGGGCAGCCAGAATGGACATGTTTTCTTGTTTGCATGATGTTTTTTACTGGGAGTGTGGGCAAGGTCAGAATGAGTGTCCTTCCATGGCCATACTGGTAAACATTGGTGCAGCCAGTATGGACGCGATTTCCTTCAGTGGCATGGCATTTTTGCTGGCGTTCTGGTCAACGCTTAACAACATTATGTTCTTAGGTTGGAATAGTGGCATATATGTGTAAAGCCCCAGCATGAACATGAACATTCATGGGAATATATTTTAAACTAGCAGAATATTGGCATATGTTGGGGGCAAATCCATCATTAAAATGCATTGTAAAATGCTCCTCTGCCCTATTGGTGACTTGGCATTGATTGGATTGTTTGATGTGTTAACCCACAAAACTGATAGTAAACTGTGTGGCTGTTGTGACAGGGTCTGCGTTCAGGCTCTTTCCCACCCCAAGCAACCCATGGCGCAGCTGCGAGTGTGTGAACCTCTTTAAGCCTCTCTACCTTGTGAGATGATGCCATCCCAAATGCAGAGGGACGCTGCGAGAAATACTGCGGGAGACTGCGAACATGACAACACCTGTCCCGCTCGCCTGGAGGCTGCAATGCAACACCGCGGGATGCGGCCTCCGACTAAACCATCAAGGATCCTACCTTTTAAAATAAAGGCACTATTGATGAATACCACACTAGCCCACTGGAGAAATTAACATTAAAAGTCCCACCAGAAGGCCTTCTCAAATGGGGACTCCAGTCCGTCAGAATGTCTTTTACTTACTATGCAAGAGATGCTGCAAGACTACCTGGAAAAGGGGCAGAGCTGTAACGTTGCGGTCTCCCAAGTAATCCAACATATCCAAAAGTAGTCAAAAAAGGAGTGTACATGTTGCAAGAAAAAATAAAATTGTAGTTCCAGGCTACACCTTTTTAAAATGGAAAATCACAACAATTACTATAATTCTAACATGTTGATTGTTTGCTCGAAATCTGGCCTATAAAGAACTCTACACATTGACAAATCTAACTGGTGGTTTTCTTTCTGGTGGCAAATAAACATACCGCCCCTTGAACATTACCTAATGCAATAGTTATCCCAAAACTGGACTCTCTGATTGGTTGCCATCATTTGTAGCGCAAGTTGATAGAATGATAGTTTCTGATTGGGCAGTTGTGTTGGAGACAGCTTCAGATAATAGCATCCCACCGAGAAGGACCAATGGCCTTCTGAGTGAAAATCGGCAAGAGCAAAACTGTTACTTTCTCCAGAACACTGCAATCCCCTATCCCTGATTGGATCCCTTAACCCCTCGCCCCCCTGCACCTGCTCGCTACCCATCTCCCGTGTTGATGCATGTTGCAAACTCTGGACCCAATCTTATAGTTGCCTCTCATGCTGAAAAGCTGCATGGAAAAAAACATGTGAATGGCTCTGCTGTTAGAATGAATAAATAGAAAGAATACATTTCTACCACACACTTTTAATTCCGATCCAAATGCCCAGTGGGAGAGCTGTTGCTTCCCTATTTTTATATTTTTGCAGTGCCGTGATCTGAGCCCTCTCGTGCATCATACTGTGTCCTTCACGATCACTGTGTATTCATTAGTTTATCACCTGGGAAGTCACCTGCTATCTGAAGAGTATCTTCATGCCCATGAGAAAATACTCAGTTGCAACTATTAATTGAACTCTGTTTGGCATTTCTTTCCATTCTGACCTTTGCTCCATGAGCTTTTCTGCCCAAGAGTAAAAATGTATTGAATTAAACAAAGACAACAGCTTTTAGCTAAACCATGATACGCTGCAACTTTCAACACTGGCCAGGTCCAATATGGCTGTCCTCTTGCTCCCTGCAGCAACTAACGATTCTACTTAATACAGTTCAACCTACATAATAAAACCAAGCCCCTCCTACTCGCCCTTTTACATAACAATATAATTGTGCTAACCCAAGTTCACTCTAAAAACTACCCTGTTGCATGTGTGTTTCTGCACAGCCCCAGCCTAACAACTCCCCGATGTGTGGCAAAACTATATATGTATTCTAATTACCCTGTGACGTCAGAAAACTGTGACCACTGCGTCACTCTCCAGGCCTAAGGCCCAGCTAAAATATTTTGTATCCTATACTTGCAACCCCCTTTGGGACGCTTAATTAGCACCTTTACACATACCTACAAGCCCTTTTTGAAGCATACCTAAGCACTTCCCCAGCCACACGCCTGGAGCCAAGTAGGTGATTGGACAGGGTGAGTATCTAATCCTGGGACGGGATGTGGGTATTTAGGGAAGTGCATGCGAGTTGTGCAGTGTGAGTTAGTTTGGTGAGGACTGGAGGTGGAACAGGATGTCTGAGAGACCAAAGGAGGCAAAAGCAGTGCAGAGGCTTTTGGACAGAGGGGGGTCTGTGGAGTGTTTGGGTGAGAGTAAGGACTGTGGAATAGCGATAGAGTAGAATGTATTAGTAGTTGGGACTGGTGGAAGTAGTGGTAGTTTTGGGAGGAGTCAGGTGGTAGTTTGTTGTAGTAGATGGTAGTGAGTGGTAGCAACAGTATTGGAAGTGATGGCAATGGGGGAGAGTTAGTGAGAGTAGTAGTAGTGGTAATAGTAGGAACAGTGGAGAGAGTTGTGGTAGTGTGGAAGCAGTGGTCAGAGCAGAGTGTGATTAAAAGGTGGAGTAGTAGTGAGGCGGAAGGAAGGAGATAGTGGCAGAGTTATTGGTAGTTGAGTGGTAGTTGTAGGTATGAGTCGCTGAAGGTAGAGGAATAAGGAGATTTGTAACATCTAAGGGCGGAGGTTAGGAAGGCGGAGTGTAAGAGCAAATGTACAGTAGTACTACAGGAGCAGAACATCCTGGGACCCAGTTCAGTGATGGGTCGGGAGAGACCATGTGGAACTGGTGGAAGGAGGCACCATCCCGTAACTCCCATAGAGTACTAATTTGGGGTAGGTCATGGATAACTAGAAGACCCATAGGGCGGTAGCTAGCCACTGTCTTGGGGCAGCCCCTTTTAGCCAAAGGAAGAACCACCGTCGGGTTCACCTTCCCATAATACTAACCCCCCATTATAGACTCCTGGGGGCAGGAGGAAAAGGGCCGGGGTAGTCGAGTTGGAGAGGGGGGTGGCCGTAGCACCAAACATCCCAAGAACGCAGTAGGCCCTAAAGATACCTTTTTAAGAAATGACAGTCCTTTCGATTGTTGGAACAGCTACAATTAACACACTGGAGAGGTTCATTGTGGCGGGCGCCCGGTCACACTGTATACTAATTTGTGTGCTGCAAAATGCCCCATTTCCAACCATAATTAAAAAAAAGAAAATCATGGTTGAACCCTCTGAATGCACCCCTTGCTCTTGTTACGCTCTGACACTCGCGCATATTAATTGGAAATGTTTGCACCATTTCACTTAAAAAATGTTTTTTCAAAAAGAAGAAAATCACCAGCTGCCACTGGTGTTATATCACGTGAAGGGTTGGACCTATTACACCTGGTCTTTGAAAATAAATTCCTAGAGCCAAGGCTACAACAATTATTAAAGATATTCTTACATTACATTAACAAAATCCCAATTCTAGTTGAGCAACTGTTTGCTCCTTGGCTCATGGCTACAAATCTCATGGAGCAGAAAGTCATTGAAATGTATTATCTATTCTGTGGGGGCAATTTGTGTGGATTGGTTTTTTTTACCAATCCACTCCATGTGAGCTGCTCAGAATGAGTGTGCGCAGCTGCTCTCTGTGTGCAGGGCAAAGTGGTATGGATGTTGCTTTGTGGGCACTTGGGCCAGTCTAAAGTGCCTGCATGGCTTCCGGCAATGTTGTCACATATGCTAGAAAGCACAGGGTCCACCGCATATACACTTGCGAGAGTAGGAGTTTCTTTGTTTCCTGTCTCCTGCACCATCAGACAGCCAGGCCCAGGAGCAATATGTTGCTCCTACTGTTCTTCTACTAGTACTAGGATGCCATTATTGGGGCATTTGATGCTTCCTGTTGCAGAGCTGGGGGATGATCCTGTATCCGTACATACGTCTAGCAGCACTTTTTTAGGCGTAGGCTAAGGGTGTATACAGGGATTGAGCCTGGGTGAGAAGTGTGACTGATGGGGACTAATGGATGCTGTATCAGACTGGCTGGTATGGCAGTGTACCATCCAGCCCAACACAAAGGCTAAAGATGTAATTGTTGTACTCTGCGCTTGGGTCCTCAAATCGGAAGTGGGGCGAGTTTGTGGTGGGCTGTTTGTATTCTTTTTTTAAATTTTTTTAAGCTCTATGCAAATGATAAATGACCATGGTTGGCTATGACTCATGAGTCTAGTACAATACATTTAACTTGTCACTCATTCAAATGTCAGTTGTTAGACTGCTTCTTTACCTCTCTAACTCTCTAATGCTTGCACAGTGCACCGTTGTGGAATCGTATATTACTGCGAGGTGGAGTAGCGCCATGGGTAGTGGTTAGAGGGGATCAAATAGCAATTGATGTCTGGGAGTGTACATGTTCTTTTCATTTATTATCGGGCTCCTGGAGCACTATGCCATTGCAGGTAGCCATTACTAAACCAATATGAGTCAAGCATAGAACCGCCACCTCTGTAGAAGCCAGTGCTCGCCACTGCCAGTGTCATTATAATACCAGCAGTGGCAGAATCCTGAATCCATTAACTAACTGAAATCGAGCCAATCAATGTATCTATTTTGTCGAATATCTGAGTGGCTGTGCCTGGCTGCGTGAGTTGTACTGCTCAGAAGACAGGAACTACACTCAATGCTGTCCTGTCTGTAGAGTGCAACTGCATATAAGGTAGTGTCATGCTGCGATTGCTTCTTTCGGCAAAACCAAGTGGACAATGTTCACCTTCATAAAGTTGCATTGTGAACTTGAATGTAGAGGAAAAGATGATTTTTTGTGTCTCTTCTCTAGGGAGAGGGGAGGGTTCATCTGCAATCACGAACAGAAAAGGCGAGTCTGCTGCAGGCAGTGTAGAAGTGTGTTGCCAGTGTTTTTCTGTGCAGAGCTTCACCTAACTTAGCCAGCCTGGTTCAGCCCCTCATCTGTTGTACAAGACTCCCTGAAGCTGACTATCTCTCACTGCTGTGCTGTGCATGTCAAGTGTAACTGCACCCTTAGGCAATTGCAACAGGGTGACGTGTTAATAACCAAACCTGTATATAAGGGTAGTAATGTTGTAATAATGGCAAGGAGGCATGTATCACATATGCAACAAAAGATGTCTGCTATGTGTACAACTACACCAACATATCGAAAGATCCAAACGAGAACAACTTTTGGAAAAAACTATTCTGCATTTTATGTATTAATTAAACACTTTATTTTACAGACCGTATACTTTCTTCCCAAAATTTCAAAACCGGTCACAAAGTTTCACATTTACGACCTGTCATCTGTGGGATCAGTTCATTGACAGAACCCTTTTCTACGTTTGCAGATGTAGATCTCCACCCTATGATTTACCATGCAAACATCATGCACAAGTCGTACAATGCATGTTCTCAATGCAAAGCTCAATACCTGCGTGTCTCTATGGAGGTTCATTCTCTATGTACGTCAAATGACCATAGTTTCTCTATCACGTCCATAACATACTTTGCACAGGATGAAATATGTGGCAAGTTAGGGACTACATATATTGCCGATAATCTGGGAAGGCTCATCGACTGAAAGTATGGCACTTTCATACCTTCTTAATCACAATCTGTTTGGGGTCACTTTAACAACATAATATAGTCCAGCCAATAGAGAGTTTCTCGATATGAATCTGGCCATCGCTGACAACCAGCTTGAAAGTGAAAGATTAAAAAAAGCAACTGAAGTCGGTTCCATTCTTAACAGCACTAGTAGACTTCAAAGATGTGTAATTTAATAAGGTCCCTAAAGGAAAATTATTCTGAGCGAAGAGTAACTGCAGTAAAAATCAAGAGTATGTCAAACAAAAGAATCGATCACAACTAGATTTTTACAAAGAAGATATATAAGAAACATGATATTAACAACGAAATTAAATACACTGCAGCCAAATCCAGAACCGATTTATTAAATCCCAAAATGAAAATCTGTGAAAGCAAACCAGGAAAGGTGGTCAGATTTATTCCAGTAAATCATGCAGGCGTTACGAAATATATTGTTGACCAACCTAACATCCAAACAATAAAACAAACCTCAGAGAATCAGAAAGCTGAAACGTACATTTGAAGGGAACAAATCTGAAGGCCATTACTTGGTTATCCTGTAAATCAACATGCTTCTTTAAATGTGGATTCGGCAAAGTCTTCCCATTTGCATTGAGCAAAACTAGGTTCAAAGCATATACTGAAATGTATTACAAAATAAAATGTGTTAATTGTAATGCAACTTACTGTGTACATGTGATATTTTGTATTTGTGATGTATATGCATTGGCAACACAAGCAGGATGCACAAGAACAGGTTAATAAACACATGTAGTCTATAAAGAAGTCAGGATATCGACCTCCTACTATCTGCTCACTGATGCAAAGAACATTTAATAGATATTACAGGATTTAAATTCTTTTGCTTAGAACAAGTCCTATTTGTAGCAGATAGTGTAAAATGGGGCAGAAGGGGGCAAACCTTTAATCAAAAAGTGTAAGGACCTAATTAAATTCCGATATGAAACTGTTCCATTTTCTGTAACTAAACGAACTGCATTATATAGTTATGGATCATGTTTAATCCCCTTTACATTTGTTGCGCACACAATAGCTAAGTGCATTTTAGTTCTAGTACAGGTCACATAATTTCCACTAGCCATTGGCTGGTGATAATTGACTGCTGGCGTTTAAGAAATTGGGTGTCTGTATGTGCATGATTTCGAGATGGCGACTAACTTTTTATGACTTTTACACCCGAGTTATACACTAAAACATTTGTTCTGCACACACGATTAACGTGAATGTTTTAAAGCAGTTTCACGCTTTCAGAACGTTTTCAGGGGTGCAAATTTCGGGTTTCATGCTGCTAGCGTGGTATAAAGTCACTCGCTCCCCTCAATTCTCCACATGCACACAGCACACCCTTTCTTAAGTGCCAAGAGTCGATCACTATACAATGGCTAGTGGCGAGTGCACATTTTGTGGCCCAATTATGATACATTTAGTACTAAACACAGTAAATGGCTATAATTACTAGTTAAACATGAAGAGACTTGGGTCTGGTTTAAAACTTTGTTGGTGGAGTTCAGCTGAGCAATTACATGCATGTGATTAACTCATGATATGATTGGTATGATATGATTGGTTATTTATAACACACTTAATACCCAGAGGATTCTAAGCGCGGACCCGGGGCTCAAACCTGTGTTGCTCCGTGTCGTCTTGCTTGCAAGGCGAGCCCGTTGCCCCTGAGCTATCCTCCCGAGAGAATAACTTATTATTCACTTTAAGATTCCATACCCCTATAACTCAAGAATATGGAGAAGAACATGGCCACAATCCTAAGGTAGTAGATTGCCTTAGATTGGAATATCATATGGTTAGTAATGCTTAACAAAAAAGCACTACATTAGATTGATCAATCAAACAAACGTATATCGCGCACAAACCAATGCTCATTAATGTTCAGTGGTATTTGTGAAATGCTATTCAGCAATATATTGATTTAATGACTCCAATAACAAAAAAACGTAAGTTCTATAAAGAAAAGAAATCGCAGTCTCGCTAATGGCGCTTACATTATAGATTGTTTTGCTTGACCGAATAAACGTGTCGCATATAAACACCACATCTGACACCAATGGCCAGTGAAATTAAATATTTTTCAAGCTAATATTCCAGGCTGCCTAATACAGCTTGAAGATACAGAATACCTCCCCACCATTGTGGCTCCTTTTGTTGGAGCTCCTCGTTTTATAACTAGGATATTTCTTTCACTCTCGTTTTTCTTTGCTTGCAGGACCTAACTACTAATTGTAACAATTCATGCAAAAACGAAACTTTTGCATCATATCAAATGCAATGAAATGTTTCAAAGGCAACCAAAGTTGAAACAGTTATATATACCCATGATGTTAGTCCTTGCTACACATGAGCATAGAAGAAACAAAATAAGCTTTTGATTATTCTTGCTTCTTACTTTATAACAGGGTTTCCCCATACATATTTATGTTCTAATAACTGCACACTTCTACTTATTCTAATGCATTACACACAAACTAGTGAAATCATTTTTAAAGTACAGAAGAGAAAACCATAGCTAAAGTGTAGCTCTACATTATCAAACCATAAGCAATTTAGGTGAAAGTGTTGCGCAGCGAAGTCCACTTCAGGCTTGACTGTATATAGAGCATCGCAAATAAAATTAAGAATATGCAATGCAACTTCAATCAAACAAGCACTAATAAATGTACTGTTGAGTTAGAATACCACTCAGATATAGATCACAAAATGGTCAAAGGAATTTACACTTTGTATTTGTTTTGCATCAGTCATGAATAATATACAATTCCCTTTGAATTCACAGTTGCGCTGTTGGCCTCGATAAAGTGTTTTTATGAGAAATACGTTGACCACAATACTCTCCTGAGGATAAACCGAGAACCCCCAAGAGCCACTTCATTGATCATTGTATATTTTTGCCCAAAACCGTGAGTAAATCGATCTCCTACATATGTAGCCACACACTGTATTAAAATGTTATCTATATTTATCATATTTATCTTCCTGGTGTTTCACTCCCTTGTTTAGACTTATTAATCAGTCTTCCAAAACTGAGATGGTTTCAAGAATTTCTGGTTGGGAAGCCTTGCTGTGCTGCACTGTGCAAAGCCATTGAATAAACTTGTGATGTAGCTAAGCATCAAAGACGTCTTTCAATAGTGGGAAGTTGAAGGATTCAAAGAAATGTTCCAGTTGCTTTAGAGAAGCTGTGCTCTGCCTTTCAAAATGCACATTACAAAACTCACAGAAGAGAAATTGGATAGCCGAGGCATAGCTCCATGTGAGAAATTCTAATAAACTAGAAAGGTTGCATTTACTTCTGATGCTTGCACAGGAACTGCAACAGACTTACCTAGAAGAAACGTTGCGTTATATTGGAGAAAATGTGAATATTACGGAATCGTTGGAGCGCGGCACAGTGAAAAATACAGTATCCAGTAAAAATCTTAAGGAAGATGTCACCAGGGGGCGACATTTCCCCAAATTTGCATCCTGAATACAATCAAACGCTTTCCCCAAGTATTCTAGAATTGGTGTTTAGAATCATAAATGACACCCCTCCTAGAATATTAGAGGAAAGTATTTTAGGGGCCACGGGGGAAAGAAAGTAGACTTCCTGATGACACTTTGCTGACAAAATATACACATGGAAACGAAAATACTTTTATTTAGTTGGAAGAAATGATTCATTTACTTGGAAGAATATTAACATTCTCCACATAGTTAGTGCCATTGGTTTATGGTAGTGGTTCAAACAGTGTAGCAACAGCCAAGGTTCTTCATGAAAACAGCAGGTCTGTGCATCACTGCATTGTATAGGGTGTTGTGAGGGGTCAGAAATGTGAGCCGGACAACTTGGTAGAGGTTTTTCATAAGATGCCATTTTGTAAACTGAAAAGGGTTTGACAAACGCCTCACTATCCCTACCCTGACAACGATATCCCTTCCTATCAAAATAAACTAAAGGAATCACTCTAACAAAAGGAATCTATCCCTCACGCTTATTAACAAGGTTATATATGACAATTGAAATATAATATAAATAAGTTATGTACGCTATAAACCCGATGACTGTTTCTCCTTGTAACCTGGGTGAGATCTCCTTCCACAGATTCAAACAGGAGTTTCAATCAACAGTTCAAAATAGCAAACTTCCATCTTGCAACAAAGTTCTAATGATAAAGTTCTCCTTGCTCCAAAAAGTCTCTCTCGCTTGGACTTCGACCAACAATTCAAAATATTCAAGAAGTCTTGATAACTCCACTTGTAGCAGAGTTCAAGGCAACTTCTTCATAGGAAACAAAAATACTTCCACAGTTAAATGCTTTTGTCAGGATAGTTGCACAGCAGTTCACAAAATAATGTTGTGGTCTTGCCACTTCTTCTGTCTTTAACCACACCAAAGTACTTCTATGACTTCTTCCTGATCCACTCACCTGCTAGGACTATAACTACAAAGTCCTGTGCCCTGGTATACTCTCCTGCTAGGATTAAATGAAAATCTCCCAAAACTACTACAGTACCTCTGTGGAACAGTTTACTTCTAACAATTTAGCAAAGTCTTTTGACTTTCAACATCTGTTTTGACTACTTCTTCTGGAATACCTGAAACACATTTCTGCTGTTTGTTCCACACTTGTAATTGCCACATACAGTGCAGGTTATGCTCCTCTCCCCTGAATACTCTCTGTAAAAAGGGCAGCTCTCCTGCCGCTCCGGTTTTCCCACTCTTAGAGCAACCAAATGCTGATAATGGCTTTTTCTCACACTTGCTCTTTTGCTTAGACAATGCGTGTTTAGGCCATTTCCAACTATTGTTTCTTTCTTACTGTGGCAATAGGGTTTATAATCAACTTTCTTCTTAATTTCCCTCTTTTGGCTTTGGCAATAATAGCTCTTATTAACTTCTTATAATATTGCCTTTTTCTTGGCTTTGGCAATTACTCTGACCTTTGTAAGTATAATGATACCTCTCTTGTCTGTTCCCAAAGTTCTTATTCTTCCACTTTAGCTTCTTTTTATCAGTTCGGTATTCAAAGTTAATCCTGCCACTTCAATTTCTTTACATCAGTTTGGTAGTCAAAACAGTTCGATCTGTTCAGCGGGCAATCACGGAGCATTCCGGGGTCACACAATGCTAGTGAATCCACTGGTTGTTGCATATGCGTCCGCTCACTCCGCTGCCTCTGGATCTTCTGCTTTTCCAGCATTGAATCCTTTTATGGATGCACATGCTTTGAATTTTCCATGCTGACTTTAATATTATAGCTTATAGTAAAGCTTTTAGGCTCACTTTAGTAGCTCATCAATGTCCTTTTGGGTGCATTCTGCCCCCAACCAATGGAACGTAGAGTATCTAGCCCCCACCCTGGAGTCCATCTTCAGATTCGAACCGTACATCGTGCTGAGGAGTACTCGAGACAGTTTCTGCTGAGAAAGTTCAAATCCTTGAAAATACTTCAAGAAACCTGTCGTCTCTGAAAACCCAACATAATTTTTCAACAGATAAGTGGCTTTTTACTAGGGGAATGGAAGAAAAATGGAAATCCCTTTTTAAGGCATGCCAAACATGTGGCATTAAAAATGTGTATGTGCGGGATAGACATGCTGAATGCATATATTGTCTCTACCCATACCATATACAGGAAAACTGTGAAATGTGTGCTACTTTTAACACAAAAACTCTTATGGAGAGGAAAAGGAGATCAGCCCTATGGTTAAACAAAGGAAAGTACCCCCCTTCAGAGGCATAATCCTTCAGAAGTACGATGGACGACAGGGCAGACAGACCTCAACTTCTCAAAAGGTGTCAGAATGCACCAAAGTATCAACTGAAAAGGATACAATATTCAAAAGGATACAGGAGGTAGGGTCTTCCGGATCCCTGTTCACCCGACTTGATAGTCGTGAAGTCAACAAAGACCTTCCAAATGATACAACCCTCTGGCTGATAAAACAGGCAGAGCGATGGATCACTGGAAAGGGCGTGGGTAAGGTATAGTAATCCAGCCTAGGACAAATTAAAGTATCATGAATAACTGCTCCAACCTGAGTATGATGAGTTAGATAATGACAGGAATGATTACACTGACCTGTATCTCTGGGTAGAACAATCCAGAAGTCTCTTGATGGATTTGAAATGAAGAACAAAACGACAGGGAAGGGAAAATTAGTAAGGGAGACTTATCCCGGACGGAACGAGGCTCACGCTAGATACGGGTTGAATTCACCACAGGATAGCGTCCAAAGTTCAGTTCAAAGTCACTTCCAATAATCCTTGAAAGGCTTCCTTCCCACTTAGGGATCAATCCTTCTGTTAATTCCACAGATGCAGGAGTTAGAAGAAAATAGCGTTTGAAGACAACGTGAGCGTGTGGATTTACACGCGGGCAGGAATCGCGCAGCCTGGGCCAGCCGCGTGTGAAGACAACGTGCGCGTGTGGATTTACACGCGGGCAGGGTTCGCGCAGCCTTGGCCAGCCGCACTTGAAGACGAAGAGCGCGTGTGGAATTTACACGCGGGCAGGATTCACGCAGCCTGGGCCGGCCGCACTTGAAGACGAAGAGCGCGTGTGGATGTTACACGCGGGCAGGATTTACGCAGCCTTGGCCAGCCGCGTATGAAGACAAAGAGCGCGTGTGGATTTTACACGCGGGCAGGATTCACGCAGCCTGGGCCGGCCGCACTTGAAGACGAAGAGCGCGTGTGGATTTTACACGCGGGCAGGATTGACGCAGCCTTGGCCAGCCGCGTATGAAGACAAAGAGCGCGTGTGGATTTTACACGCGGGCAGGATTCACGCAGCCTTGGCCAGCCGCGTATGAAGACGAAGAGCGCGTGTGGATTTTACACGCGGGCAGGATTCACGCAGCCTTGGCCAGCCGCGTATGAAGACAAAGAGCGCGTGTGGATTTTACACGCGGGCAGGATTCACGCAGCCTTGGCCAGCCGCGTGTGAAGACAAGGAGCGCGTGTGGATTATCACGCGAAGGGATAGCTCCAGGAATCAGCGTGTGGCGGAACACACGCTATCGAAGGCCCAAAAGTAGCTGTAGGAATATACCAGGATGTAGATCAGAGGTTCAGCTACACGACGCCAATAGAGACGATCAGAAGCAGCGAGTGAAGCTTCTACGCTGCTTAAATACGTGATACCGTAGTTCACGTGACGAAGCAAAAGTCACGTGAAGTTAGCGACGTGAAAAGTGTAAACGTCGTTTTCCCGGTAACGTATCGAATAGCCTCCATTTGGAGTAGAACGGTCTAGCTGTTCTACGAGCGTAGCGTCCAGCATGCATGACAAAAGGTCCATGTCAGAAGAAAGATTGCCTTCTCTTTCAAAAAGGAAAAAGTAGGGCAAATTAATAAAAACCCTCCGTCCGTCGACTACATCGCTGACGAGAGAACCACCTGAGACTAAAACCCTGTCATCGACGGGCGAAGCAAAAGACAAATCAAAATCCGGTCACAACCATCTCCTCGACCATGGTCCAGAAACCCTCCTCGACACCATCCTCATCGTCGACAGCCCTGTCGACAGTCAGACCAGTTGCTACCAAGTTCTCGACAACAGCGTTGACGGCATGCCCTTCGATGTCGACCTTGTCATCGAAGAACCTACCGACTAATCAAACTGTAATGGAAACACTGACAGCAATGTTGACGGTGCATACAATATCCCCTACACTGTTGAAATCTCCAGAAGTGATGCCATCGTCGACGACTGAAGCAACGATGAAGGCTACTGAAAAGTCCTTGTCGACGGACACACGAATAATTGTAAAACACAGCGAAAAGGACACTGGAAAAGCAAAATTGGAGATTTCAGTCAGATCAACACAAAATTCACAATTCCAGTGGAAAACCACTCAAGTCAGATGCCAAGAAATCACAGGCTGCTGAAAGCTCTGTAATGAGAGGAGAAAGACCAATAGTTCTAAAACTGCCACCCAAGAAAACCGATAATCAACCCATAATACCCACAAACAGTCAATGATCCTTGTCCCGAGTCTCCTCAATACTACCTTAGCAAATATTGGAGCACCATATTGACTCAGAATTTGAACAGGGATACTCACCCCTGTTCTCAGATGAGGAACAGTACTCACCACATGAGGCACCCCTAAGATCTCCAAGATTAAGACGATCACTGTGACCTACGGATCCAGGTCTACAAACGCCAGTAGACCTGCCCCAGCCGGTGGAACCGCTGCTTAACCCGCAATCTTTATCGCCGCAAATATTGTCCACACTGCAGTCTCTAGTCCAACAGTTGGAGAAGAGATTACCTTCTGGGTAGTCCTACCCACACATGCCTGAGGATATACCTGGTCCTTCTGGAATACCTTGAAATTCTGCCCAAGAATATCACAAGGACAGGGAAACGGTCACGCTAATGATACACCAACTAGGCATACAAGATCACCACCAAAGGAGCCGACTGTCATGCCAGTTATATATTGGCAGAGAAATAGATCGGGAAGTCTGGTGAGAACACAGGGTTCTTCCCCAAGACCATTGCAATCGCCACATCGTGACCACAAAGGGGGAGAACTCCACTCGTCGACCATGGCGATAATGGAAAACAGACAGTACTACCTCCCACTCTCTACAACCAGACTGGGAGGACACAGACATGGAACTAGACCAAGTATCTGAGGAACCGACTCAACAGTCACCGCCGGACGAAATAGGCACTTTCCACACTAATGTGCAAAAGGCATGCAAGGAATTTGGTCTGATTCCCTCCTAACAGGAGGATTGGTTTCTTTTTGATTTAATGCAGAAACGTAGAAAAGCAGTGATGTCCACCCCCATTCTAGATCGCCTATGGGAAGAAGCACTGCTGTTAATGAAAAGACCTTTCTCAGAGCCAGCATTAAAAGGCCGCTTTGAAAAGAAATTCAGAGTGTCGGAAATGTCCCGGAAATGCCAGACATTTCAATCAACCCCCGACTCAGTGATATCAGCGGCGGCAGGTAGTAAGTTTTAACACACAAGGCCAGGAGTGTGCGGTAACTCCGGATAATGACAGCAGGAAACAAGATGCTTTTGACAAGAAAAATGTGGCAACGGGTGCAACTACAGTTAAGGCGACAAATTCCATGGCAATAATCTCCAGGTATGACCGTGAGATGTGGGACAGAATCGCTGCACTAGTGATACACTTGCCAGAGGACAAACGTGAACAAGCCTGGGACATCCTGCGAGAGGGAGAAGGCGCATCAAATTATGCTTTCGACATCACAGTTGATATAGGAAAAACTGCATTCAAACAAATCAGCAACAGGGTTGTTTTACGAAGACAATCATGGCTAAAATGCACCAATTTCAGACCAGACATGCAATCAGTTATTAGACATGACTTTTGAGGGGGCCCCAACTTTTTGTCCCAAAATTGACCAGGTACTAAAAGTGAAAAGGGCAGATACCGCAAGGTCGTCAACTACACTTTTCGCTTGTTTCGAAGAGTCTGGGGTCGATCAACAACTGCAAACAGGGGTGGAAAGTTCTACTAACGAGGGTCTTCCTGTTCTCAGACCTACTACCAAGGATATAGAAGATCCTATCTTTACAGACCAAAGGACTACAAAAGTGCTCTTAAGGAGACATCCCACAACAACTACCTTGAGAGGTAGGAACAGAGACAAGCCTGACTCCCATTGCTTCCGATTCCCCACGTTCAAACATCAACAGGTGGGAGGAAACTTGCAGTACCATCTGCAACATTGGGAACAAATAACCACACACAGGTGGGCTATGGCTATTATATCGGCAGGACATATAATAGAGTTCAGCGGAAGACCACCTGCGACTCCATCACGGTTACAACAGTAACCGCACTTAAACATCCTGAAAAACGAGGTGGAAAAACTATTGATAAAATGTGCAATTGAAAAGGTACCAAAGCGTCAAAAGGGCAAGGGCACGTATTCCATGTTGTTTGTAGTCTGTAGTCTGGAAGCCAGACAATTCCTTGAGACCAATTTTAGACCTAAATGGTCAGCTTAACCGACGTTTTAAAGGCGGTAAGGGAAAGCAACTTCCTGACACCACTCTTCTCCACTCCGCTCAACAGTGGTTTAGTAGTGCAGCTCGTCCTCCACAGGTAACAGCAATGGACAACAGCCTTCTCAGCAGAGTGACTGCGCACTCTTCTCTGAAAATCACTTGATGACATTATACCCTCCTACTCCTCAATATATCAACTCTTTATGATGCTGTGAACCACCTCATACTAGTGCAAAGAGTAATAAAAAGCAAATGGGAATTTAATGAACGGCCCTGGACTGGATTACAAACTACCTTGAATACACTGCAAGGATCAAAATAGGACATTTCAAATCCTCATCGATATTCTCCTTTCATTGTTGGGTGCCCAAAGGGTCCATCTTATACCCATGGCTATTTAATGTGTGTATTAAACCTTTGGGCGTCATCGACCGGTTTACTAAATTTTCTCACCTGTATGCAGATGGCTTCAAGGTTCTTGTGAACATGGAACCAGAAAACACCCACCTTACATATTACTGAAATCCTCCAGAGAATATAGGACTGCACCAAAGATATTTGTCTTCGATGCATTAATGCAGAGATTTTCTAATGGATTGTGTCCTCCCACATATTCCTCATCTTTGATGTTTGTCTTCCAGATTGAGCTGCTTCGGAAAAAAGATTTCTCAACAGAGGGCACTGTGCGGTAGCGTCAATGACTCGATGTCCCTGAAAGGCCTCCGTCTGATAGTCGACGTCATCCGCATTATATGCAGCACGTGCAGCGCCCGTTGGCTTCTGTTCAGTTTTTCCGATGCGCTTTCGCTTTGAGAGAAATTACGGCATGCTTCAGTTTGTTAAATAAAACATCATGTCTTCATCAACGCACAAGACGGGTTTTAAGAAATGTCAGGATTGCGGGTCGGAGATGTCCATCGCCAACCCCCACTGCTTTTGCCTGTGGTGCCTCGGCACGGAGCATCGTACGAAGGAGTGCAAATCCTGTAAGGCGATGACTGACAAGGCTCTGAGAGAGCGCAAATGTAAATTGACGGTGGATAGAATTCCAAAATCCCCTTCTGTCTGGAAAAAAAGTACTTTGGATGAGTCAAGAGATTCGCCTCATCGAAAAAGATTGAAGAAATTTCGATCAAGAAATTGTGTGCGTCATTCTTCATCTTCCAGGAAGGTGAAGAAAAGACGTCATATGTCTACTTCATCCTCGAGTGACTCCTCACCCGAGAGAATAGCATGTCCAACTAAATCCGACTCCCCAACAAAATGGGAAGGATTTGAGGGAGATAATGAAAATCTACGAGCGAGAAGCCCCTACTCCCTCGAAAGACCATGTCCCAGTCGCTCTGCATAAAGACGACAAGGGAAAGTCTAAGGCTAAACCCTGTGCACCCTCGAGTCTGGGACGCAAGCCTGACTAACATCAAGAGCCTTCAAAGCCTCGAAAGAGTGAAAAGGTGTTGAGGATCTTGACGAGTCGAGTGCCCAGCCCTTCAAGTGTTTTGTTGAAGACATCTTCGAAGAAAACAAAATCTGTTGCAGCAACGGCCTCGACGTCGGAACCTTAGGCACCCATATCGAAGCCATTGACACCCAAGTCGAAGACTTTGCTGCCATTGGCCTCGAGGCCTACTCCGAAGACTTTTTCGGAGCCATTGATGGCAACACAAGAGAAATCTTACAAGCCTCTACCACAAAAAGATTTCTTTAAATCTCTTTCTTCACTCTAAGAAGAACATGGACCATCTGATGATGATCAGACACAGTTTGGTCTTCAATATGGCAATCCATAGGTGCCAGATGAGTTTATTTCAGATGAATCTAGAATTAAAGATCTCTATGACAAACTACAAACAGCCAGTGGAGTAGATACATATCCTGAGCTGGAAAGCCAGATCCTGCAGATCCTGCAGATCCTGCAGATCCTGCAGATCATGCTGGCAACTCGTATAGACAATTGATGAGAAAGGTAGTAGAATATTTGGGATGGAGTAGACCTGCTCCTCCTTTTTAACAGGATGACGTGACGGACATATTAGACCAAGGTCCACAGAGGGATCCCATTTTGCCATTCCGTATTGCTTTGCAAAAAGTGTTAAAACAAATTGGGAAACCCCAGATTCTATTCCTGCGGTTAAGAGTTTTCCCAAGAAATCTAGACTGTCAAGCAGTGACTCAGATTACTTAACCAAGCATCCGACTCCAGAACGTTTGTTTAGCGGACGTGGCTGCTTCGATCACCAATCTGCCTACCCTACCATTCCTACAAACAGCAATGATAAACAGGTGGACGCTTGGGCGCGGAAAGTATTTACTGCCGGTAGCATGGCCTTGAAATTGGCAAATGCCACCTGTGCTTTATCTAAGTTTTTCATTTATCCTGTGGGATTGTGCAGCAGTGGCCGCTGACCACATCCCCGAAGGGGAAGAGAGAGAGACGACTTCCTGGCTATCGTCAAGCATGGTAAGGAGTCGATGTGTGAGTGCCTCAAGTCAGGTCTGGATACTGCAGATAGTATTGGCAGATCCATGGTGACTAGCACTGTGCTATGCAGATTTGCGTGGCTGATGAAAGTCTGGAATGGCTACAGACCTCAAAAGCAGTGCCTAAATCTCTTAAAGCCGCTATTAGACAGCCTCAACATTCCTACTCCAGTATGTCATCTTGGAGGGGTAAGTCCTTTCGTTTCTACTCCTCAATTGGAAGAGGACGAGGACAAGCCAGTCAGAGGACAAAGATTTCCTTGTGGTGGATGAGGAAGAGGTGCTAAATCAGCCTAAGCAGCGGCAGCTTTGCCTTCAGCCGCTGCTTCAGCTGCCTCAAAACCACTGAGGTCTTAATCCACAAGACCCCAGTGGGAGGCAGGCTCTCGCAGCATCTGAAAGAGTGGCAATACATTACTTTGGATGCTTAGGCACTGGAACCGGTAGCCCAGGGTTACTGCCTTCCTTTTCCAAAAAGGCCCCAGGATCATCCATCGGGGGACAGCTCATTGAAAATTCCAGATCTGCTCCTTATGCAGGAAATGTTGACCCTGCTAGAGAGATGCAATAGATACTCCCCAGATTTTCTAATCCCCAAAAAAGGACCCAGGATTGAGACCCATCTTGGACTTAAACAAGTTCCTCAGGAAGGACAAGTTCAAGATGGTTACCCTTTCTCAGATCCTTCAGGCCCTCCATCTCCAAGACTGGATGGCATTATTGGACCTTCAGGATGCTTACTTTCATGTGCCTATCCATCACAAGCACAGAAAGTACCTGATGTTCACAGTTGGCGTTTCGCAAGTTCATTTCGAGTTCTGGCATTTGGGCTGACCTCTGTCCGAGGGTGTTCACCAAGTTGATGTCGGTGGTGGCAGCGAGTCTCAGGAGAGGGGGGGATTCACGCCTACCCATAACTGGACGATTAGCTGGTCAGGGCTAGTTCTCCCGGACAGACCCTGGAACATTGCAGCGTGACTTGCCACTTTCTCCACATACTGGGCTTCTCCAATTACAAGAAGTCAATTATGATACCATCTCAAAGACTCCAATTTATTGGAGTAGTCCTGGATGCCTACTGGGGGGGGAAAAAAACTCACATTCGGCAGATGGACACCTAATTTCAGAGTGCCCAGAGTCTACAGGCCTTCAATTTTATTAAAGCATTTTTTTAGGTTGCTCGGCCTTATGGTTTCCTGCATTTTTCTGGTGCCAGAGACTTGCCTGAGAATGAGATCCCTCCAATGGGCTCTCAGGACTCAACGGTCCCAATTCTTAGGCAGGATGTCAGACCTCCTTAAAGTTCCGAGCAGAGTTGCACAACACCTTCTGTGGTGGGTCTGCGAGGACTGCATTCTGAAGAGAGAAACATTTTGGCAACCATGGCTGCGGATAACAGTGACGGATGCCTCACTCATGGGGTGTGGAGCCCACACCAACGATCTGACAATCAACTGTTGCTGGTCTCCATCAGAGTCCAAACTACACATCAACCTTTTGGAGCTGAGGGCAATCAGACTAGCGCTTAAGGCCTTTCTACCCTGTGAACAGGGAAAGAATGTCCTGATAATGACTGACAACACAGTAGCCATGTACTACCTCAGCAAGAGAGGTGGTGTAGGGTCACCACCACTGTGCAGGAGGCAGTGCAGCTCTGGTACTGGGCAATTCAAGAAGGAATCTCACCTAGCCGGTGAGGAGAACACAGCGGCGGATGCTCTGAGCAGGCAGAGCAAAGTCTCCTACTAGTGGGAACCTGCTCAGAAAGTCCTTCAAGAGATCTTCACCCTTTGGGGAACCCCTCAAGTGGATCTGTTTGCAACCAGTGTCAATCGGAAGTATGAGTTCTAGGAGATGCGTTCGTGGTGGACTGGGAGTTTCTACTTCTGTACGAGGTTCCTCCAGTCCCTGTCATTTCTCACGTGATCGGGAGGTTGAGAAAGTTCAGGAAATCCATGATCCTAATTGCTCTGAATTGGGCCAGGAGGACGTGGTACCCAGACTTTCTGGACATGTCCATCTGCCCTCCGATATGTCTTTCACAACGAGATGAGCTTCTCTCATGAGAGGAGGGTCAGGTTCTCCATCCAGAGGTCTAAACACTCAGCCTTCGCGCATGGTTTCTGAGAGGCTGAGGTACAAGGATTGGGACCTCCTGGAAGATATAATGGAGATTTTGCTTTGGGCCAGAAGGCTATCAACAAAATTCTTATACCGCTGTTGTTGGAACAGGTTCAGCAGCTGGTCTATGGATAAGAATGTGGATCCATGTCCGTGTGATACACCCACAGTGTTAACTTTTCTACTTCACTTAGCAATTCTGGGCGCCAGATCACAGCAGTAAAAGGTTATCTGGCAGCACTTTCGATTTTCAAGTGCTCCTCAGAGGAAACCTCATACTTTAAAATCCCTTTAATCATTCAGTTTCTTAAAGGACTCGCTAATGTGTTTCCTCCTACTCCCTTTCAGGTCACTGTTTGGGATCTAAATCTTGTATTCAAATTCTTAACATGCATTCCTTTTGAACTCATGCATTCATGTCCATTAAGACTTCCTTCACTAGAAACTGTTTTAGTAGTCGCAATCGCATCTGCCCGCAGGGTGAGCGAATTGCAAGCACTGTCTTGTAAACCTCCATATATGGTCTTCCACAAGGATAAGGTTATTCTTAAAGTAAGTCAAAAATTCACCAGGGCGACCCATTATTAATTGGATATAAAGGTCATAAATTGTGGTTAGCAAAACCTAAACCGACTTAATCCAGATGGATTATTCTGGCTAGCCAAGAATGCTAAAGACTAGCTGGTGAAGATCCCCCAGATGGTTTAAGTGCTCATTCAACCAGGGGCATGGCAACCTCTTCCGCTCTTCAGAGAGGAGTACCTATTAAAGACATTTGCGCGGCAGCCACATGGTCTACCATACATACCTTTTGTGAAACATTACTCCCTGGGCACTCCTACTACTCAAGAGGGAGCTTTTGGGAAAGCTGTCTTGCACTTGGTCCATGATAACTGCTAAAGGCAGATATCAATTATTTTCCCACCTCCAAGACTATTACTACTTTGGGAGGCTATCAAAGATGAGGAAGGAACATCCAATCGAAAGAACGTTACCTGGGGTAAGTAATTTGTTCAGCTTTGGGTTATCTACACCTGTTTCACAACCATTCACATGGCCACCCCTTATGCAAGCAGCGTCTATCCTCTGAGTCCAGTCGAAAACCCGAAGAGTTTTTTAACCATACATGTTCACCACAACCTAAAGTTGGCTCACTGGCTTGAATCCCACTTCCAACCCCACAACAGTAGTAAGAGTGTACCATATCTTGATATAAATCACAAAATGAATTTTACCAGAGCCCTGATCCTCTCATGACTCCACTAATGTAATAGCCTCTATCTGGGATTAAACAGAAAATCACCTGAAATAATTACAACTAATCGTAAACAAAGCAACACTTGTCCTGAGTCTGGAGTCTCAGGGCATACCTCCACTGGCCTGAAAGGGCTCAATTTGTTCCTCCCAAGGAGATCAATTATTCTCCAAGTTCTGTCCCTCATTTCCTGTTAGTTGTAAAATGGCAAGCCAAACTTATCTGAACCCTCACGTAAACAAATATATCCCAAGGAGACTGTTGATATGAACCAGAGTTGCCTAATATCAAGGTTCAAGAGGCGTACACAAAGTGAGATCCCTTGCAGTGATGAAACAAACTTCTGTGGCACCTGCAATCCGAATACCACCCTACGCAATTAATACATTGCTGTATTTGGAACTTTTGTTTTTACAAGGAAACGCTTACCTGCCTTTCACAGCACTGCGAGCAAAGACTAGCTCTTGCTGTGCCCTTGTTGCTTCCCGGAGGAGGTGGAGCTAAGCGACCACACGTGACTGATCACATGACATCACCTGGCCTCATATTCAGCCACCCTTGCGGCGTTAAGCCCGCCAGGGTAAAGGGCGCTGACTGTTGTGCGGCTGTTAGGCGCTGGAGGCCACCCCCCCCTACTTGCGGTCTTGTTTCAGGTGTGCATAGGTTGGTGGCATCTCTTGTTCGCATTCCCACTGGGTAGCGGAGTTTAAGGCCCCACGACATCTTCCGCTCCTACTTGTAAGTAAGATGCAACCACGCACTTTGAAAACTGGTATGCCTCTTGCAACGGGCTCCCTGGCGGTTAGAGGTCAAAGAATATTACTAACCCCGGTGCCGCGGCAACGCGCAGCAAGCATGACATGCTCCACCCCTTGTTCGTGGAAGTCAAAAGAAAGAGGTATGGCTTCTCCAAATTTGGGAAATTGTAAAGACATCCGTATATTTTGGAAAGAGGCCAGAGAATAGACCATTACTAGCACAGTCCTGGGGTCGGACCAGTTGCAAACTGGAATAACAGGCGCGAGTGTTGCAGGTAGTACCATAACGTCAAGCGCAACACTGAAAACTTGTAAGTCAAACTATCCTCCCCCGGACAGGGTAATACCCCCAATCCCTGAGCCTGAGGTTGTTCATATATCCCTCTCTGAAGGATTGTCAATTTCAGATAGTGCCCTACTAAAAGCAATCCCCTTAACAGCTAAATTACCATAAAAGAATATTATAACTTGCCTGAGTTCAGAAGTGGCAGTTAAAGATTTAGACCCTGAAGGTACTGCCTTTTCAATACAAGTTCTCCCAGATAATATCTCCAAATCCCCAGTTTTGTTTGATTCCCCTGAAGAGGGGAACAGTAGTTCTGCTTCGAGTGTCTCCTTCATGCAACCAACACCTAGAAAACCTCCAAATTTGCTTCAAATGGCCACAGAGTCCTCTAGTGAAACGCAAAATGGAAAGCTACTTGAAGTAACATTGCACGCCATGAATATGGCAATTCAGGCATTGCGTAAATTAAATGAGTCCATTGATTATAAACTTGCTAAACACACCACTAATATGGAAGACATACGAATTTGGCAAGAAACGTTTGAACAACAACTTACCAACAGACTCCTATCCCGGACTCCGACTAAAAAACCGAAAATACCTGGGATGGCGGTCGCTTGCCAAACCCCTAATGTCGGCAAATCCCTGGGGCCTGGCAAGCTAAAAAAGACACTCATATCTCCACCATATATTGAAAAAGTCATACTTGAGATAATGGAGCCGGGCCATGTTCCGCAAAACAAAAAATCTGCAGTAGAATTAGTAGCTAGCAGTAACTAGGAAGCTGCTTCTAAAAAGAACTACACCATCTTTAAGGCAGGTAAAGCGGGCTCTCTTTTAGAAAATAGTATTAACAAACCCGTCAAAAAAATCAAAGAATGAAAAGAGGGGGCTGACAGCAAGTACTACGCAGTTTTTTAGGGCTATTAATCTACCTCAAAAAAGTGCAACTTCCGCTTGTCAGGCGATAAAGAAAAAATATAAACAACAAGCATTAGCGAAAGAGAATAAAAGTCTGATGAAAGTCTCAGTTGGTCAGATGTCATATGCTCCATTAGATGATCTACTGCAGCACATAGACATCGGTAATTCAGATTCTTGTCCTGAATCAAATGATCAACTGGATAAAAGTGTTACAGCGATGGGCCATAAAGTGGGAGCGATTGCATTGGCAAAAGCCCGTGATTTAGAAGCAATGAACCAGCATAGACTGGAGATACGGAAAGCTGTGGATGCTTATATGATTAGCCATAGAGCACTGGAAGCCAACAAACCAGGCATAGTGAGAGAACGGCAAATGCCAACTGCTGAGAGAGAGAAGATCGGAACCAGGCTGTTTGAGGGAAGGGTTCATGAGGGCAAAGAAGAGTCTAGCCATAATATATATAATGGTTCTGAACCTCTAAATCCTTGTGGCCCCCTTTTAGCACCAGCATCGGCGCTAAAAACAGCTAACATAATGAACAATGACTAAATAGCAAGCAATTCGCACATGTCCATCCACTAAAGTTCTAAAACAGAATTGAAACAGTCCTGAGAACCATTGAAGCTAGTCATAATCGTACAAGTTTGAACAAGCCTCAGTTGGGGGAAAGGAAAAATGAAAGAAATGAGAAATCAAATCCTGACCTCAAACTAGGATTGAAACGTCTGGCAACATATTCTTTGACACTAGCATGCCGCCCGCCCCCTGGAGATCAATATGATCTAAACAGGAGATCGGTAATGGCAATCTTCTCAGAAATAACAGAGTTAGAGGACATAACATCCTCTGATATTGACTGTGTAGAATTTACTAAAGATGGAAAGCTCAATTCGGTTCGACTCTGGCTAAATTCCCAAGTCGTCCAAAACGTAATATGGTCATCAAAAAATGCTTTATATAACCTGTGTTTTGAGTTAAGCCCTGAAATAACCACCAATATAAAACAAAACGTTGAATTAAATCAAGTGATTGCTCATAGAAGATATGCAGCTCAAGAGAAGGAGGAAAACTCAAGACAACAAATGCCTAACACTTGTCAATGTAAATGCTCCCAAAAACCTTGTTAACTAGACAGATCAAATCGACAAAATTTAGCTACACTTTCAAGTTGGAACACAAGAGGGTTTGCCCATTTACTCAACAATGATGATAGTAATTTAGGGTCTATAGACATCATATTATTGCAAGAGACGTGGTTGACATCAATTCCGGTGTGGGATAACCATGATATCTATTTAAACCCTGCATTTGAACATTCCTCTGGAAGACCATCTTCGGGGCTTCTAATTGCCATCAATTCAACAAAAGTAACATTATCGGAATTATGGGCAATGCCAAACAATCAAATGCTCATGGTTAAGGCGATCATTGGGTATACTGTTTATGCAATTTTAAATATATATTGGAATAGCATGGCAATAACAGAAACTAAATTTTATCATGACTTGTCCACGCTTTTGGATTTAATTGAAACTGACACCACAGTATCCTATGTAGTAATGGCGGGTGATCTTAATATTAACAGTTGGGAAAGTAAAACGCAAAGTGATAAACTTAAAATACATAGATGGAAGTTATTCACGAAACATCGAAATCTCCATATGCTTAATGGGACATTCAAAACAGAAATGCCACCTCATGCCACGTGGAAACGAGGGAGTAATCTTTCCATAATAGACTACATGTATGTAAATGACAACTTATTTTCAATTGTAGTGGGTTTTGAGGTGCTGCACTCAGGAAAAAAGTGAACACAATATTTAGGCAATGACTTGGGTAAACGAGTATCAAAAAACAATTTGCAATAATACGCAGCAAGGAAACCACCTTTGTGTCAATCCTTGGATGAATCTCCTTAGATGGTCTGAGGAGAGTTTACAGCACTTTAACACATTTCTGACAAATTCACTCTCTAGGGAAGTGGGGAGCAGGGGCCATCTGGGAACGGAATATAGTAATGCAATACAACTTTTCCAGCAGCCCAAATCAACATTTGTCAAGTTAAAAGCTAAACCTCATCTACCTTCATTTGATCCAGAATTGAAATTGAGAAAAAGAGCATATCGTGCCGAAGTGAGGCGTATAGCTAGCAACCCTCCAGATCAAAAGGCGCTTCAACTCAGGAAGGCTAAAATTCAATATGTAAATTGGGTAAGACAACATCGAGCCCAATTGTGTCAAAATGATGGTGCCAACATACTGAGCATTTTAGCCACTAAAAATACAGCAAAAATGTGGTCGATCATTAATCGGGCAACAGTTGGTTCACAGGTAGCAATCCAAGCGAATGCAGTCAATGAACAAAAATGGGTACAGCACTTTACAAAACTTTATGCCTAGAGGTTAACACGTCCATGCACAAATTCAACTTAGAATTTGATCAAGAGGACATATGGCTCTTGATCAAATCAGCAAGCAATTCAAAGGCGTTTGGCCCTGATGGGTTATCTAACTACCAGCTGAAATTGCAACAGGAACTTTGGACATCTATATTGTACAACATTTTCATAGCCATAAACCAAGAGCAAGTGATCCCAAATAGTTGGACGCATGCCATAACTGTGCCCCTATTTAAAAAGGGAAATTGTCAACTGCCGACTAGTTATCGACCCATTTCACTGCTTGATGTCCCTGGTAAAATCTATGGAAGACTTTTATTGAAAGAACTAAACAAATGGACTACAGCTCAGCATCTAAATTATCCATTTCAAGCAGGCTTTGTGTCAGGCTTGGGCACAGTGCCAAATATCTTATGCCTAAACTTAATAAAACAGCAATACGCAGAAAAGAGCCAACCATTATACCTGGCATTTATCGATTTTCATGCGGCATTTGATTCGATTGTCAGAACTATGCTATACAACAAAATGTAAAAAACATAAGTGTCCTGCTTCCATATTAACTTTGGTTATGCTACTCCATATGAATACCACAATGCAAGTACGTCGAACATATGGGGGCCATTTATCAGAAATAATAGCTACGAAGAGAGGTCTAAAACAAGGATGTTCTCTTGCATCATTTTTATTTAATTTTTTCATTCTGGATATGGGTGACATATTCACTAGCACGATCTGTGACGCACCAAAGTTAGGCAACCAAAAAATAAAATATCTACTCTATGCCGACGATCTGGTAATTATGTCTCAAATCCCTAGTGGGCTGCAAAACATGCTACAAGCTCTAGATGCATACACCAAAAGGAATAACATGATCATAAACATCAATAAATCACAGGTGGTAGTATGCAAGCCGAGACCATCTAAAAACAAAAATAAAACAAGAAGGCCCATGGAGAATTCAAAACAGAAGTTTGACTGTAGTTGATCATTACAAATATCTAGGTATAATTTTTTCAAACACAATTAACCAAATTCACCACAGATGTGAACTAGAGTCTAAACTTCGAGCTTTAACATCACAAGCTAAAATATTAGCATTCAGGTTTGGGACATTTTCACTTAAACATGTCCTGTCATTTTATCAAATGAAAGTAACGCCAATTCTAATATATGGCATGGAGGCCTTTTGTGTGATTAAAAAAAGAGGAGTGGAACAAACTGGAAGCCAGTTTTTGGAAAAAAGTATTGAATTTGCCCCACTGCACCCCGCTACCCCTGATCCGATACGAATTGGGGTCACTCTCTCTGTATTCTCAATTGTTATGGAAAATGTGTTCCTTGTTACGCAAATGTATACTGAGTATTCAAATGCATAATGTGTTGAGCATAGTAGCCAAACATCTATTATCAAACTACAGCACACTATCAAAAATCTGGTGCAAAATAACATATTGCTATGACAGAAGCATCTATTGATTTGGAATTATTAATGAACAACCCTGGGAGAGCAAAAATCAAACTCTTCCAAACTGATTGGATTCAGAATGCAGAGATTTGTAAGCAATATAAGGACTTTGATACATCATTATTTGGGACAAAAAGGTATAGACAAATGGCTGAATATCTGATTAAATGTCCCTCATCTCGTATTCGATGTCAGTATATGCGTTTTAGGCTGAATTTGTGGCATACGCGCGATGTATTGGTGCGAAGGAGAATAATTCCTAAAGAGTTAATACATTGCCTTTATTGTTTAAATGATTGTGAACCCAAAACACAAACGTTTACTGGTGCTATGTCCTGCCTTGAGTGCGATTCGCAAAAAACTTTTTCTAAGAGTGTTTGATTTTACGGCACACTTAAATGTTCAGGAAATTTGGCAATTGGTTTTTTCATGCCCTAGAGTATCGGTAAAAGCAGCAATTGTTCACTTTTTAGAAATCGCTGTGCCTGACCATAGTCAAAGCAAGAAGGATAAAAGTGAATAATGATGTTTTTAATTTTAAGTGTCAATTTAATCATAGTTTTATTATAAATGAAATTAATTGAAATGAAATTAATTGTAATTAAATTAATTTTATGTTTACATATATTTGAAAAGTTGTTATGCAACTAAACAAATTAATTTAAAAAAAAAGAAACCTGAAACGCTGGCTCACTAACCTCAAATCTTCCTACTCCTACGTCCCGTCCCCTTTCCTCCATACTTGTGGGACATTTCATCCTTTGGAATGGGACCGGAGCACTTTTAAAGCATCAAAAATGAAAATGTTTGTCCTTCTTTTATTTTTCTGCTGGGCTACCGCACGTGACCATAGCCCCCCCCCTCCTGAGCTCTGCCCCGTGCATCGCCCTTCAGTCCTTTTCTCCGCGCGGTCGGTGTCGAATGCACTAGCATTACAGGGGAGATTTTTCTTCTTTGTTCCCTTGTCCTTCAATCTTGCTCCAGTTCCACAGTCCTCTCTTTTTCCGTCTATGCCAGAGCATCCGGGATTCGTGTCCTGTTCATCCTGCGAACGTCGCTTCGCGAGGCCAATCCCAACTCTTTGCCTGGAGTGCCTAGGTCCAGACCACTGTTGGAACGCGTGCTTCTACAGTGACTCCCTCTCTGTCTGGGCACTCTGTCGGCTTGTCAGATGGGAGGACGTTTTTCAACGTGTTGCTCCTCATTTACAGCTCGTCATTGAAGAAAAAAGGAGATGGCCGGTAAGTTCCTTTTCAGGGCCGGGGTAATTCTTCCCGGGGTCTTCTGCGTCTGGGAGGGGCTCAAGCAGATCTATTACAAGGGATATCCCTGAGGTGTCACGCAAGGGATCTATGAGGCGCACTGGAGCATCCTCAGAGGACTCCTTGAAAGGGGCTGTCAAGACCAGATCTTCATCCGAGTTTCTACCTTTAGGGGCTAAAGTTGGGCCCAGTTCTTCTGGTGCTGTTTTTACCAGGTTCAGCCCCGAGATTTCCGCTTCTCGAGACTAAGTGCAACTAGTCGCGACTCAAGGTCCCTCTCAAGGTGACTAAACTTACCAGGGTTACCCCTGAGGTTCCCCTTCTTGGGGCTATTTCTAAAATTGGCAAGATTGAGGGGCTCACTTCGATGGTCCTGGCTTCGGGGAGTGACTCCGAGCCTCCTCACACTCAGACCTGTGGTGGAACCAATGCTGCTGAGGGGGCACAGAAGCCAGTCATGCACCATAAGTCTTCTCATACCCCTCTTCTGAGGCTCCCCTTTTTGAGGCTAACTTATCAGCAGGCCCTAAGGTGTCCCAGAAACACTCTCTAGATATGCTAGCACTGGCTCTGCCGAGGTTCCTTGTCAAAAGGCTAAAATGGCACATAACACCCCTGACTCCCCTGTGGTGACCACTGACACACTAACACCTGTGACGCTGTTTGCCTCAGGCGTTGACAAAATGACGGTCCAACCCATGCGGTCCACAGCAGCCATTTTGACTACCTCTTACACTAACGTTCACCACGGCTGGTGCTGAGGGGCCTGTTTTTGGGGAAGAGCAGCCTTTGCCATGTTTTTTTGACAATAAGAACCCGTTCCGCCCTCTAATGGATTGGCGTCCTCGGACTCTGCTGCCGCGTACTGACTCGCTCCCTCCTGCATCTGCGCCTTTGATCTACGTGGATCCGGCTGGTGGTGGACCATGCTGGCAACCACCCTCTTTGCATTCCTGGTGGTATGCCTCTTCTGAGCAGCCTCTGCCCACTACAGCGCCCAGACCCTCATCTTATGCATTTTGAACCCATGAAGGCATACTTTAAGATTTTATTTAAGGAAATGTATCCTAAGCTGCCTGAACCAGTCCCTGTTCCATCAGTTCCTATGCTGATTCCAGTAACTCCACCTCCTCCTCCACTTCCTCCTCTGCCTCCTCTTTCCTCTGTGGAAAAAGACTCTGGTGGCTCTGCCAGACACCACTTCAGGACCTGAGGTGCCACGTGCAGTGGACCAGTCATCATCTTCTGTTTCACTGGATGAGGACGAGGAGGGCGACGATCCGCCCAGCTCTGTTCGAGCCCTTCACGACTGGGTGCTGGATATGATGGCGCTGCTAGACATTCCAGTACCTGAGCCCCCAGCTCCACAGGAGAGGGTACTTTCTGAAGCCTTCACCTTGTCGGCACAGGAGCCCACCGGCCTGTTCCTTCAGAAGGACATCCTGGTCGAGACCTGTAAGGTATCGGGAAAACCTCATACCGGGCAGCACCTAAACAGAAAAATAGACGTTCGTTATAAGCTTCATGCGTCTGAAGAGATATCTTTGTCTTCAAACCTGCTCCCTTCCTCGACTGTGGTGGCAACAGCTACGCTCTAGTCAAAATCGGCCTCTACATCTTATTCTGCAGCGTCACAGATCCTTTCCAACTACGTCAGGCTAATACTGAGCTTATGCTGGCTGCTGCCAATGTGAAACTTTGGAAAGCGCTAGCTGAGTTCCAGGAATGCATTCCTCTGGATAGGCTCGAAGACGTCAAGTGTGGCTTATCTGACGCCAGAGTTCTGGCATAGGATCTACTTGAGGCTGCGGCCCATAATGTAGACCCTTCCGCTTGAGGCCTTACGGTCGCGGTTGACATCTCCCATCAGGCGTGGCTGCATGCTACAAAGTTATCAAAGGAAGTCCAGGACAAGGTGCTTGACCTCCCTTTCAGGGGTAAGGAACTGTTCCACGCCTCCACGGACGAGGGACTTACAAAGACCAAGGCCAGTACTGAAACTGTAAAGTCATTGTCAGCCCTTGCGAAGACTCCTGCTAAGCCACCTTCCACTCGGAGGTCGGGGTCTCAGTCAAGGTCCTTCTCTGGCTTCAGCGGATTTCAGGACGGTGGTGCACGCTGCTCTGATGCTCCAAATTGCTGCCCCTGCCGTAAGCGGCAAATGCTGGGCAGCCGGTTTTTCTCTCGGCCAGCGGTCTCCTCCTCAACGGGAGGACGGATTTGTCTCATCTGGAGGCATGGCAGACCATCACCAAACACAGATGGGTTTTGTCAGTCGCTCGGGCTAGCTTTTGGTTGCCCCCCAGCCCCACTGCTAACTCCCCACCCCAACTTCCTACCCTCCTCCAACAGACTGTGACACCCTCCCTCAGAGCAGAGGTACAGAAGCTTCTAGACCTCAGCAGTGGAACCTGTTCCTCTCAGGGAGCAAGGGGAGGGGTTTTACTCACATCTGTTCACAGTGCCCAAACTAAACCAGGCTGGCCTGCGCCCTATCCTCGACCTCTCAAAGTTCATTCTCTTCCTACCCATATTCAGGATGATTACGCACTGCCAGATAAAGTCTTCTCTGCGGAAGGGCGATTGGCTCAGCGTGGTAGACCTTCAGGATGCATACATGCATATTCTGATCTGGAGTCTGCATCGGAAAAATCTGCGGTTCTCTGTGGGAACGCACCACTTCCAGTATCGTGTGCTTCCTTTTGGTCTCAGCTCAGAACTGTGTGTCTTCTTTACGAAGATGATATTGGTCATTGCAGCGTTCCTCGGACTATCAGGAATTCATATATATCCATATTTGGAAGATTGGCTTCTGTGCAGTCCTTGCCCACAAGCCTATGTGATCAATCTTCAGTCACTTCTTCAGCTCTTGTTCCGGCTCGGGCTGTCGGTAAACTGGCAGAAAACTTCTATGACGGTCTCTCAAGACCTGATCTTTCTGGGTTTCCGTTGAGACACCCTCAGTACCAGATTCTTCCTGACGAAGGACAGAATTGCAGACTTTTCAGCCATGTGTCGGCTCTTCCAGCAGTCCTCCCATACGTCGGCCTGGTTGTTCCAGAGACTTCTGGGCCTTATGGCCTCTTGCGTGTTAGCTCTACCTCTGGCACGCTTGAAAATGAGACGCACTCAGCTTGCTCTTTAGAGCTGCTGTCCCGGGCTAAGGACCCGGATTCCAAGATAATTCCAGTCCCATCCTGCATGATGGCAGATCTTCAATGGTGGTCCTCCACCATTGAAGATCTGCCACAGACGACCTCGCAGTGGGGACCTCCTTCCAGGAGCCCTGCCCACAACGGTTACCACAGACTCCTCCATCTTGGGTTGGCGTGCTACTCTGCTCCACCTCAGTGTCTGTTTTTTTGGACGCCCCAAGAAGGGCGCTTCCATATCAATTACCTGTCACTTGCTAACTGTCACTTTATATACGTATGCGCTATGTACGCACCCTGTCTTGCTCTCATGCCTGGCCGCAAGCGCTTCACTGATAAACCACCATATCACACTACTACGCGTACTCTCTCCTATACACATCATTCAACTTGAACACAGCTATGCTATAACACATTCGGCCTAGCTGTTCTCATACTAACATGATCCCACAAACACCTCATCATCCTGATAAAACACAGCTGGCTGAGCACATTCCGGCTAGTTTAGGTGTCTCCTCAGGCCTAACGCAGCCAGAACTCAGTCTGAGTGTCCACCCTCCAGACTGAACACATCCAACTGATTTCCTCAGCACCACACCTCCCGCTAAGAAGCAGCTATCATGCAACAACCACAACAGCTGCACACATATTCGGTGCGCCCACGCACCATACGACACACTCTCTCTCTCTCTCTCTCTCTCTCTCTGCTGGCCTGAACTGCGGTTCCCAAGGGCGTTCAACCTACCAGCACTTGGAGGTCATACCAATGATACATAAGGCGCTATATAAATGCCAAGTAACATAACATAACCTGGAGCTCTTAGCAGTTTTTCTGGCGCTCAAGGCATTTCAGCCCTCAATCACCAACAAAGTGGTGCGGATACACACAGACAATGCCGTGGCAATGTTTTACATCAACAAGCAGGGGGGCAGCAAGTCTCCCCTCCTGGTGGACCTGGCTATCCAAATCTGGGATTGTGCCATCCAGCACAATGTCTGGCTGCAAGCTGTGCACATCCCGGGCCACATCAATGTGACTGCAGACTGGCTCAACCGTCAATCTGCAAAGTTACAAATGAGAGTTGAACACGCATGTTCTCACTGCAATTTTCCAGCAATGGAGTACCCCAGCTGTGGACCTCTTTGCGACTGCATCGAACAGGAATCTTACTCTTTACGCTTCCAGGGACGGGCTCGGATCGTCCTCCTTGGGGGACACCCCTGAGATCCCGTGGGACAACATGAGTGCATACGCATTCCCTCCTCTGCCCCTAATACATTGCTCACTCTGGAAGCTCACGAGTGCATCCAACTGCACTCCCCTCTTCATAGCGCTGTGGTGGCCAGCCAGGTTCTGGTTTTCGGACCTACAGCACCTGTCGAGGTTTCCTCCGTTCAGACTGTCTCGGGAGGATAGCTCAGCGGCAACATGGTCACCTTGGAAGCAAGAAGACACGGAGCAACACAGGTTCGATCCCCGGGTCCGCTCTTGGAAACCTCTGGGTATTAAGCGTGTTATAAATAACCTATCATATCACAGATACCCAACCTTCTTCACCAGAGCAATCACCAGTTGTGGCATCCCTCCCCTCAATTGCTCTGCTTGGCAGCATGGTTCCTGAGTTCCAGTCATTGGCGCAGTTCAACCTCTCTGAGGACTACATGCGAATAATGCAAGCGGCGCGAAAGCCCTCTACGAGAGCACAATACAGGAGCAAATGGCTCAATTTTTGTCACTGGTGTCTGGCAAAGAGCCTTGACCCCCAGGCAGGCGTCTATCGACACTGTTTTGTCTTTCATATCGGACCTTGCAGCTTCTGGTTTAAATGTCTTGTCTTGCAGGACTTATTTGTCCTCCATTGCGGCTTATCTGTCCACGGACAGCTGCTCTTTTTCGTTGACTAACCCGGTCATTAAGAGACACTTTGCGTGTCTTCATCTTTTTCCGTCTGTTCGTACTCCTCATCCCAAATGGGATCTGAATGTAGTCCTCACCGCTTTATGCCATACGCCTTTTGAACCTATGGCCACTACTGATCTCAAGTACCTTTCTTGGAAGGTTGCTTTTCTGATTGCAGTAACATCGGCAAAGGCGAGTAAGCGAGCACCAAGCTCTTTCTGTGGAACCTCCATTCGTCTCTTGACACAAGGATAAGGTTGTGCTTTGCACTCATCGTTCCTTTCTTCCTAAGGTGGTTACTGATTTTCATTTGAACCAGTCAATCTCCTTACTGGTCTTCTTCCCGAACCCGGCCTCTGATGCCGAGCGAGTTCTGCATAATCTAGACGTTAGGAGAGCCCTGAAGTTCTAACTGGATAGAACCGGTGAACTCGGAAGCTCCTCACAACTTTGTCACGTTCGGCAAACCGAAGGGGGAAACCAGCCCCGAAAGCATCCATTTCCCGCTGGATTGCGCCATGTATTTCTGATGCCTACAATGTTCAGGGCCTTCAGCCACCAAAGCGCATCCATGCACAACTGGTCCGTGGTAAAGCGGCTGTGGTTGCTTTCCAAAAGTAAGTCCCTTGGGAGTCCATCGCCAGGGCGGCTACATGGGCCTTTCCATCGGCTTTTTGCAAACATTACTGTCTCGACCTGAGCTCACAGGCTGATGCCCAATTTGGCCAGGCAGTTCTCAATAATTTATTTCAATAGGTTTTCCATCCTATGGTCAGTGCATGGGAATCTCCCACAAGTATGGAGGAAAGGGGACAAAGTAGGGGTACGACAGTTACTCACCGTAGTGACTACTTTAGTCCTAGTCCATAGTCCCCTTTCCTCCATACTCCCACCTTCCCCTCTAATAAGAGTTTCCTCGATTATTGCTAAATGGTCCTGGACCTGTTGATAGAAAAGGACTGAAGGGCGATGCACGGGCAGAGCTTAGGAGGGCGGCACTATGGTCACATGCGGTAGCCCTGCGAAAAAATAAAAGGACAAACATTTTCATTTTTGATGCTTTAAAAGTGCTCTGGTCCCGTCCCAAAGGACGGAATTTCCGACAAGTATGGAGGAGAGGGGACTATGAACTAGGAGTAAGGTAGTCACTACGGTGAGTAACTTTGTCATTCCTCGCCCCCACATCACTGCAGTGCAGTACCAACAGGCTAACCCTGACCCAGAGTTTGATTCGGCACTTAGTCACCAAAGACAAGCACTTTTCAGTCGTCCAGGTGTTTTCTAGCAATTTCTGTTAACCTCTGACTAGCCCGATTTGGGCATTAGAAAGGTTACCTTACTGATGCTGTTTTTGGCGTACCATGTTTTAGTAATTGACTGTAATGCTGGCACAACAAAGGCCTTGTTTTGCGTTTACCAGCAAATTGCATACTTTAAAAAAAGAAATGATTGATTTTTATAACAAACAAAACATAACCAACACACCCGACATTTTCCGGTTACAAGCTTCTTAGCATACATTTACATATTATTCCTTACTGTCTTCCCCTCTCCCTCCCCTTTAACTCGAGCTTCCGCCTCAGTTCCTCAGATTTATTTCTCTTGGGGATAATCCCCTTCACTGTTCTCGGACGTGTCTTGTTCACTGGATTCGGCATGGGAGGATCCCGACAGTGTGGCTACCATTTGTCTCCATGCTATTAGAGGTTCCACTTCATCATCCCCCCGTCTGCTAGCTGCCTCGTACCATGCTACATCTCAGCATCTGCCCATTTCAGGAGATCGTTCCACCATACCTCTAATCTGGGTCTGTGGGTTGCTTTCCAGCCCATAGCTAGTCTCCTTTTGGCCAGAATGTAGGCCAGGTCCTTGAGTTTACATTATATGTTTTAGGTTGTGTGGTCTGGTAAATTCCCCCCCCCCCATCATGCATGCCCATACAGATTCCACATCTAGCTTAATTCCCTTTTCAGATAGTCGTAGTTTGACTTCCTCCCAGATTTTTCCCACCTCCGGGCACGCCCAGAACATGTGGATCATCCCAGCATCACCTCCCCGCAATGAGTGCATTTTTGTACTTCTGTACTCCCGAACCTGGCGATCTTCCGGGGAGGGTCATGTATGCCCTGTGGGTGACGTATAACTGAATCTGCTGCAGCCTCGCATTCCTGGACACCTTTTTATGATCTCTCTGGGCTCTTTCCCACTGCCCGTCCTGCATAGGTTCTCTCGCTTCCTCCTCCCAGTCCCGTTTCAGTTGGAGCAACTCCTTACCCACTCTAGACATCAACAGTTCATTGATCTGGGATATTTCGGGCCCTCCCTCCGAGATATCAAATACATCATTTCCATGGCAGTGTCCGGTTGTTCTGCCAGTGCAGCCTCGGAGCACGTCTCCCTCACTCGTTTGATTATTCTAGTATATGTGATCTATTGCCCTGTATGTACCCCGGTTTCATCCACTATCATTTGAAAGTCCAGTGCCTTCCCCTCTTGCCATATATCTCCTAGGGTCGCCAGGCCTACCAGCTCCCAGTATTTGCGGATCCCCTTCTTCAGTTGCTCGTCCACTCCGCATAGTGCCACGAGTGGCACCTGCGGGGAGCATGGGGTCCGGTTTCCCACGACTCGGCACGCTTTGTGCCATGTCTACTAGCCCAGTTCCAGCAATCTCGATCACCTGTGCAGCTCTGGTTTGGGTAGCCATATCAGTTCTCTTAAGAAGTAAGGGTCACATTCACTCCTCAGCAGTCTAGATTATGCCGTCTCGTCTTCTGACAGCCACCTAGCGACATATTGTAGCTGCCCTGCCAAGTGGTATATCTCGAAGTTCGGCAGGTTTATGCCCCCTCTGTCATACGTGTTTTGCAATTTCCATAAGGCTACTCGAGTTGTGCCATAGGAAACCTCTGCATAAGCTGTGGAGTTTAGTAAAAAAGCATTTGGGCAACATATATGGGATATTTACGAAGAAGTGTAGTAGCCTAGGCAGGACCACCATCTTGAGCAAGGCCGCGCTTGTCTACGATCATGTGGTATATATTAATCCCCAGGTATCTGAATGTTCTGGTCTGCCGGGGTATCTGCAGGATGGGTATGTTCTCCTATGGGACTCCCATGTACCTCCTCAGGGTGAACATGCATGATTTTTGGGGGTTCACCGCTATGCCTGAAAGAGTCGCATAGCGCTCCATCACCTCCAAGATATATTGCAAGTTTTCTTCTGGGAATAGCAGCATATCATCTGCATACAATGATATCAAGTGCGGTCCCCCCCTCAGTGTGGATCCCAATTTCTTGATACTGCTGTCTGAGACAGGTCGCTAGTGGTTCTAGTGCAAGGATATGCAGCATCGGGGACCATGGCCAGCCCTGTCTCGTGCCTCTGCTAAGTGGCCATTTATCTGAAATTATCGCTCCCGTTTTGACCCTAGCTATTGTGGAGCTATACACCATTTTCACCCACCGCAGGTACACTGGTCGCATCCCATATTCTTTCAAGGCCGCCATCATCCAAGGCCTCCTTACGGGGTCGAAGGCTTTCACTGCATTTAACAAGACTATTGCTATTTCACTTGGGTCGCCCTCTGCCTGTTCTATGATATGATCGAGCCTCCTATGGTTATCGGATATGCTTCTGCCTGGGACATAACCGGTTTGATCGGGGTGTACGAGTTTGTTTATTACTCTTTTCATTCGGTTCGCTAGCACAGCTGTGAGAATTTTGCTATCTTGGTTTAACATGCATAGGGGTCTGTACGACCCGCATTCCGTGCTTGGTTTATCGGGTTTGAGGAGAGGAATAATTACCGCCTCCCTCAGGGATTCCAGCAGTCTCCCTTTGTCAAAGGCCTCATTTAGCATTGCCAGTAGCGGGGGGGGGGGGTGAATCACTTCTTGTCTATATGTTTTATAGAATACACTGGGGAGCCCGTCTGTCCCCGGGGCTTTGCTCGTGGGCAGATGTAATACCACTGTCTCTAATTCCTCTATTGTGATTGGGGCATCCAGGTTCTCCCTCTCTTCCTCATTTAAATTAGGTAATCCTATGACTTCCAGCGTCTCCTGAGTCTCCTGCTCTCCCCTGCGTCTTCATAAAGGCGTTTGTAGAATCTAAGGAATCCCTCGTTCACTTTCACTTGGGTGTTCCAGACTTGGCCTTCTTCTCACGTTATCTCCCTGATTGCTGATCTTGGTGTCTCGTTTTTGTATAGCCATGCGAGCAGCCTCCCCGGTTTGTCCCCCCCTGCATGTTGCCTTTCAATGTATTTTTTGTAATTCAGATTACATAGACTCTCCCAGAGCCCCCCGCTAGCTTGTTGTAGTTGGCACACCTTTTCGGCGTCCTCCTGTGAGGTACCCCCTCTTGTCATAATTTCTTATAGTTTCTTTTATGTCTCCTGTAACTCTTGCTCTATGCCCCCTTGGAGTCCTCTAGATTTAGATATGGCCGCCCCCTCACTACTACCTTGAAGGCCTCACATAGGGTTCCCTCTGACTCCACGCTCCCTGTGTTATTGTCAAAATACCCCATTATTTCCTCCCTTAGGTCCTCTCAAAATACAGTATCCTTCAGTGCCTCGGCCCTAAGCCTCCATGTTGGGATTCTAGCTCTGGGGGGCTGATGTCGCCACGCCAGGACCAAAGGGGAGTGGTCCGATAATATTCTCACCTTACATTCTGAGCCCGTCATTTCCCTAGCATGTTCCGGAGTGGCGAACATGTAGTCCAGTCTCATGTACAGGTTATGTGGGGTGGCATAGTGTGAGTAGTGCTTATCATTCGGGTGTTGCTGCCTCCATATGTCTTCCAGCCCGAAGGCTCTCAGCAGGGCTAGTAGCATTTTCGTTGCGGGGGTGGGTTTATCTAGTTTTGTGTCTGATCTGTCCATTTTGGCGTTTAGCGTGCAATTGAAGTCCCCTCCCCATATGACCGCGCCTCCTATGTGGGGGCTGATTTTACTATATAGTGTCCTAAAGTAGACAGCTGTGTCTTGGTTGGGGGCATATGTGTTTATGATGCACAGTTCTCTGTTCTCTAACAGCCCCACACATCACTATCATCGTCCCGTCTGGCTCCACCGTGGCCTGAAGCTTCTCGAAGGGCACGTGTGGCACCACCCAAATGATTACCCCTCTGGCATAAGCCGAGTACGTTGCTCCTATGGTGGTCCCTCTCCACTTCTTCTTAAACACCTCTTGTTTCTCTTTGGTGAGGTGAGTTTCTTGCAGTAACGCTATATCCACTTTTTGCCTTCTCAGGTACATCATTACCTTATTTCTCTTCAGGTAGCTGTTGAGGCCTCTAACATTCCAGGTTACTATTTTAAGATCTCCCATTGTCATCCATATCTTATCCCTTCTCCCTCTCTCCTTGTCCTTCTCTCCTATTTTGCTTGGCGTAAAAGTGAGCTTGTTCCCTGTCCTATTTCAACATAAACCCCCCCCCCCCCCAACTGGCCCCACGCCCCCAGGTCTCCCCAACTAAATTCACTGCACACATTCCCTCCCCTCCCCCTGCCTTTCCCTTCCCTTCCCCTCCCCAACTGGTGCAAAGCTCCATCGCTGGATCTCAGGCTATGCCCCATTTGGTCCTTTCTCCGTAATACCAATATCAGGAACTCAGCAGGGAGTTACCGATCTATTGGTAACCTAACTAAGCTATCTATGGGGGTGTGAGAGCGAGTCCCTCAGGTCTCCTACAATTTTGTACTATTTCGCCATGCTTGGTCACTTATGTTTATGCAACCCATCTCGTGTCTATCCCAGATGGCTTCGCCCTGTCTTATATTCCAGTCCCAGTTTCTGATTCTACAGCACCTTCAATACTGCAGTCACTGTTTTACTTATCTGCTCCGTCTTCTTTCTGCATATCTGTTTCCGATGGGCAATTCTGGGTATCCAACCACCCTGTCGCCTCCTCGGGAGTGTCAAAGGCCAGAGCTCTGTTTTTGTGGTACACCTTCAGTTTCGCCGGGTACATCAGCATATATTTGTAGCCCGCTTCTTGCAGCCTTTTCTTTACTGACCCATCGTTCATTTGTCGTGTCTGCACCAAGAGTGTGAAGTCCGGGTATGCTGTGATATTCGCTGATGCCCTTTGTATCGTGCCTCCTTTCCGGAAATGTTCTAGGATTTTCTCCGTGTCTCGATAGTTCAGGATTTTGGCAATTATTGGTCTTGGAGGGGCTCCTGGCGGTGGCCTCCTTGTTAAGGCCCTGTGCGCTCTTTCAACTGCGAATCCTTGAGTGAGCGCCCCTCCTCCTATTTCTTGCAGCAACATCGTCTCGACATAGTCCATTGGGTTTGATCCCTCTGCTCCTTCCGGTAGTCCCACGATACGGATGTTGTTCCTCCGCTTCTTCCGCTCTATTTTCCAGGTTGCTAACGTGTTGTTTCAGGATGTGGATCTCTGATGTATGGGACGCACATGCAGCTGTGTTTGGTTCACTTCTTTTTCCAGTTCGCCTTTGCGATCTGCTAGCACTCTGACGTCTTGTCTGAGAAGATTCACTTCCTCCTGGACTGCGCCAACTCTGAGTTCCAGTGCTGCCTTCAGTTCGACCATGGCTGACTCCAGTTTAGTTTCCCACGTTAGTTTCAGGTCCACAATTGTTTCCAGAATCTGCTGATCTTTGCATGCCGTGTCAGTGGAGGCGGTCTTCTCGTTGCCCCTTGCCCCTTGCCCCTTCTGTCGACAGCAGTGTTCTTGCGTATTCCTCCAGCGTGAGTTGTTTCGCTTTTGTCTTGGTCTGTTTGCTCGCCATCTCGATGTTATCGTATACCTCAATTTGGGCTATCGAGAGTGTGGTTTCCAGTTCTTCGAGACTGTTTTGGAGTCAGCTGTGGTTCATGATGGAGGCTGTGGTTAAAGTCCACGTGTGCTATTTGTATTGTCTCTCGACTGGGTTGTGCTCTCCCACGTCCCTGGCCGCTGCTACTTCTATTGTCCTTGTATACCGGCCCTTGTTGGGCCGTGTGACTGCCTGCACTCTCGAGGGTTCGTGGTCCTGTGCCGGCCCTGTGTGGGACCCGAGAGTTCCTGTTTGTGATCGCGGTATTCTTCCCTGGGTGGGTGCCTTGGCCTTGTCCCACTTCTTGAAAGCCCTGTCGGGCCCCTCCTTCGCTGCTATATTCTTCCGGGTGACAATTGCATTTCCCTCTCGGTTGTGCGCTGTACCTTGGTTCGCCCCTCAGGTGCACCCATGTGTGGCACTTATAGTGCACCTTTGTCTTGCCCAAGCCGATTGTATTTGTGGTTCTCCGTGGGGCAGTCTCGCTTTGCCAGTCTCTCGATTTGGTTGCCAGCACTTCTGTTTCTATCAGCAAGCTCTGTGCCCACTATCTAGTGTTTGTACGTATCATGCACTTGTGCTGCGCATGTGTTGGGCACGCTAGGCATTCATATGACCCCCTGTCCGTACCTCGTAAGCCAATGCGGGTCTCTAGTTGCCTCTGTTCTTCTTCTACTTGGCCCGCTCGAGTTTAGCTGTAGGGCCTTGCAGCTGCCTGATGCCGAAAAGACATCTCCTGAGGCCGTAGCAGGGCTCCACACTTCCAGCCTTTGGTTTAGGTCTTACAGGTCCCCACTCCGCAGGTTATGGGCTTGGGCGGTTCCTTTGTTATGTTGACAGGGGTTCTGTTCCCAGCTGCACACTGCCTCCTCCTGTTACCTCTTGCGACCCTCCTCAGCTCCTTGCCCTGGCCCACTCTGCTTTATACTTTGGGCTCCCCACTGCGGCAGACAGGGCACCAGCCCATTCCCAGTGGCAGCCCACTGGACCTTATTTGTTTCTTGGGCCCTCTCTGGTGCCGGCACAGTGGAATTTTGTATGCATACTTCTGAGCGAGCGCTCTCCCGGATGACTTAGGGGAGGCGCAGTGCGCCGTTGTTCTTTGTGCCTCTAGGCCAGCCTGCGGCTTATCTATAGCTGTGGCCGATTTATTTGCCGTTTAAGTCTCTGTCCAAGCAGTATGTCTATTATGCCTGCCCAGTCATGCACCAGTCTTCTGTGACCCTTACGATCGTATAGGCGCCCTCGTTGCTGTTTATTAGGCGCTGCCCTGTGCTAGCACTACGCTTGTAGCCGTGTCTCCTGCTGGCGCTGCGCGTTCGTCTTCAACCGCGTTTCCATCCGACCTGCGGCTGTTGCCAAGTGTTCCTTTTCTGTGTCCGCTATGTTAGTCTACCCGTACGGTTGGATCCACATGAGATAATGTGTTGCTGTGGGTCCGTCCACTGTACTGTATCTCCTGGGCGCCTGGTTCTCCGCCCTTTCCGCATCCGCTCGCTTCCGTATAAGTAACCGGAGTTATGTAGGGGGCCCTGCGCTTGGGCAATGTCCCGTGTGCTGACGAACAGCTTATATGGAAGCTGGGTTCAGCCGCTGATGGGCAGACCGCTTGCTCCACAGTTGTCGGGTTTGCGGTCCCGGCTGTAAATCTCCCCCAGCTCACAGTGCAGTCCGCCTGCACCCTCACAGGTGCTCCCCGCCGGTCCTGCTTCAGAGCCTCTCTGCTAATCACGGTCCGTCCGCAGCGCCTATATGGGCTCCGCATTTACTGCCTCGCCCCACTCCTTTATTCTTGGCTGCTCGCCATCTTGGATTATCCCTCGGCGGACCGTCTCGATGTTCCAGGGCTCAGAACTTTAGAGTTACGATATCCATCGGAACAAAAACATGTTCCGGGCCAGCCTCACTGTTTCACACATGTGCACCAGTATTTTCATGTGTTGCCTGTTGTTTCTTGTGCGCTTTTATGCTGGATCAATGGAGGGTCGGCAGGAGCTCCTCCGGGAACACGTCCGTTTACCTGGCCCTGTAGCCACGCCCCACTGCATGATTCGCCTCTTTCTAACCGAACTGTTCTTTGGAACTAAAGTCCTATACATGTTTTCAGGGACACCATGGGTTGGTAACACTACCACATACAAGTCCAATGGCTGGCTGTCTGTTTGGGTGGCATTTAGAGACCCTTTTTAGTTTTTTGTATTCTGTACTGTATAATTTCTATATTTGTGGAGGTTTGAAGCAGCACTCCTGTTGACTCATCAGCAAACGCAATGGGATGTAATGTCACCAGAACTGAGCATATTAAGGTGGAATATGCACATTTCATTAAATTGGCTTTGCATAACCGTCCATATTGAACGTGACTAATGGTATTTGCCTTTAATAAAATCAACAGACACACAAAACCAAGAGAGGATATTTTCTTCCAATAGTGTTTTAGAAAACATCAAAAGGTGTGCATGTTTTAATCTCCCAAGAACCAATACAAATGTTTTCCCCGGATCATGCAGTACTGAAATGGGTCATTTCACCTTTAGTAGTTTGCTATTTTTGGTCAGATTATATATTGCAGTGGTGAAGTGTCGGGTCTGCAAATCTGACTGCTGTTTGATACACAAGGTCGGCTTTAATACATAAATTCAAAGAAGATATTCAATGTTTCTCATTTTAGGTGGCAGGTGGGAGGGGGGGGCTGAGCCACCCTCTGAAAATTGTGGGTGGACTCCGTCCACCCGCGTGTACCTTTGACTTGAGCCCTGGTGGATGTTTTTATGCTGGTTTGTATAGTTGCTGGTGGTGCTCTCGTTCCAATATAGAATAGGTTTGTATTCAACTTTGAAAATCCCTGTTAACTGTTGCGCCAGGAAGCCTGTAGATCTCGTGTCCTTCAAACCTGCTTAAATATATTGCCACCGTATAAAATGTTTGTGTGGTTTCCTTTAAAACGTTTGCTGAAATTCAGGATTTATATGGGAGTGCACACTTTAGGCTAGTTTTTGAAGTATCAATACTGCAGTTTGTATGAGAGTAATGTCATATTGTGTGGAGGTAAGGTGGGGAAATATATGGGCTGTTGGGAGGAGTGGTTGGAAGAATTTAATGGACAGTCGCCTGGGACAAACGGGAGAAGATGGGTTGCAAGGGCAATGCATAGTTTTTTGGAGAGCAGCTGAGTGAGCGTTTTCTGTACGTGAAGAGGGATGAGCAGGATATCGAGATGATTGTAGTTTGTTTCCCTTTTCAGTCTGTTCTGGTGCGGCTTGGCTTCTGAGGTCTTTAGGCACTTTCTTCTGGTCATAGTAGGAATGCTGAGGACTCGGAATGTGAGTGGGGAGCCATGTGGGCGGCATGCCATGGCCAAGAGGTGGATAATGACACCAAGTCTCACTGACGCCATGTCTCACTGTTTGGCCCATTCCACTCTAGTTGGGTAGTTTGTTTGTTTATTTAGAATGCGCTACGAACCCAGGGGTAACTGTGCGCAGTTTACAACGATATGCATTTTCTTAGTTAAACAATGGTAATACAATAATAACTCAACGACATATACAATACAATATACAGTGAAATCAGATTTACACAGAAGAATATACAGTAATGTACAGCAATGGAATTTCAGCATTTGTATTATCTAAACAATACTTTCATGGGTGCTAAAGTGAAGATAGGAAGAGGTGGGCACATCGTTGGGGGTGTCTACTGTGGGGTGTTTTTAGAAATGAGCCCGTGTCTAGTGTCCTTCCTGAATTTAGTGAAGGACTGGTCTGCTCTTAAGGGGGTGGGGAGAGAATGCCACGGTTGAGTTGCCAATACAGGGAAACTACTGCCCCCTGCTTTTTTTAGTTTATACCTAGGTACTTTTAGAAGGCCAGAGTTGGAGGATCTGGTGTGTTGGGAGGTGTTCTTCTTGGAGAATGTTTCCGCTAGGTAGGGAGGGGCTGAGTTATTAAGGCATTTGTAGGTTAGGGATGCTGTTTTTAGTTGTATTCTTTCGTTGATGGAGAGCCACTTATTGTATTCTCTGATCCCAGAGGTGTTGCCTTCTAGAGATACCCAAGGCAGTTCTACAAGTTTGTTTGTGACCGATTTGCTGGCATCTAAGTCAAGTGTCTAGGCATCTAGGGATGATCATGACTCTGTATGGCCACGTCTTTCTGTGCATTAGATTGTGCTCAAGATTGGTGACTAGATCAATGGTCGTGAGCGAGGGGGTCCTCAGCAGTGTTTTTTAGGCTTATAAGTGTTATAGTTAAGTTGTGTTAATGGCCTCAACTGCGGTAGTGTCAATCGGTACGCTGTATTCTGGCGCCGTCGATTTGGCGCCAGGAGTTTTGGTGCTACGCCTTGGACACAGCTCCCATTCAGGCATGCCATGTTGGCCTCCGCCAGCAGGGCGCAGAGCTGTCCACACTGGGATAGCACTTATAACAGTAATATTCCGGTGCAGAGACCCATCTGTGCCGGGATATTACGGTTTGCTTGAATATATCGTCTATCAAAGCTATGCATTTATTAGTGCTTTGGTTAACAATATATTTAAAGGCGCATGGTCTACTAAAAATTTTTATTGTCCCTACCGGTCGGCCATGTTTTTTTAAGCCTAAGTGGCTCGATTTTAGAAAACTTTCCTATGGACCTTACCCGAGTTTTCGTCCATTAAACGCACGCAAAAACAAGCACCAGGGAGCCGCCTTTTTCTGATAATCCTATCTTTTCCCCCCATCGCCCTGGCTGACCTGCTTTTGCGGCATTAAATCAATTCCCCTGCCCCTGAGCCTGACATTATCAAAATATTCATATTCCCCGCCTCTCTCTGTGACGTTACTGTGCTGCGTAGGCAAACGCGCCCAGTCGTCTTCTGCGCGACTCCACACAGAACCCGGAAACCAACACAGATCAACTCACAACACAGCGCGCCACAATTCGTAATATGAAACTGTACTTTAAAATGAAACAGCAACACGGTACATTTGGTAAAGTACATTTATTTGACATTAAATGTTTAGAGAATATTCAGCAATTGCCATATGAACTCCGAAAGCCATTTATTTTCTTTTATCTGTATCCGCAATAACTGTTCCGTTTCATCTTGAGTCACGCGCTGTTCCTTAATGGTACACAGGGTGTTCATTTTCGTAAAAAGAATCACTTTGGAAGCACGGTGAACCGCAAGGCTGTTCCATCAACTAGGCACTAGTCCAGCGTAAAGGTTGATATGTTGCTTTTAGCCACTAGTACAGCGTAAGGGCATGTGGGCCCTTGGCGATCGTCCCATAATATGGTGATCGTGCTCCAGTTGTTGACACGAAGCTGCAGGTGTCTGCTGAAGAATCCATCCGCCGGTGTCTCAAACAGATGGCAGTGGCAGAATGGGATCAAATACCTGTTATGAAAACAAAAAAATTATAATTAGTCTTGCTAGCCGAACTTCATTAATATTACTCATTTTATTTATTACGGCCGATCAGAAACTATTTGCTTGCAAGGATAGTTCAATGGAGTATGTTCCTCTCTAAAATCAATGCGAAAAGTAACGAGATAAATCGAGGCCAACACACAATGATAAACGACAGTTAGTCTACATGCGTGAGGAATGATATGATATATGATATGGCATTTGTAACGCGCCTATACTCAAGTGTTTCTAGCCGTGACGAGGCAGGTGGGGAACAAGGGCAGACAGACAACGATCCTACTAGGCCAGGTGTCTTTCTGATCGCGCATGGGGAAGGGCTGTACATGGCTAGTTGAATACAAATTAAATGATAGGGCCAGCTGGTGGCAAGTGCAAGGTAAATGCCGGGAGAAGGGGCTGAAGGATACAGAGACAGTGCAGGTAGGCAGTGCAGGGAAAAGTGGCTGGGCCAAGGACCGAGATCGGTGAGACCAGTGGACCTGCATGCCCATGTGCCCACTACGAACACGTTTTACTTGCTTTTCCTAGCTCTTCATTCATTCATTTATTCATGCATCCATTCATTAAATCTTCATTCCGGTATAAAAGCGTGTAAAGATTTACTTACATTATATTTGAAATTTCCATTGTGTCTCTTCGTAATGCAGTCTGTAAAACGGACCGTGCTCTTGACGATTTTTCGTATACTGAACTAAAATGAAACTTGGTCTAGTTTCTGAATTTTCTGCCTTATCGTCTTAAGTTATTGTGCACTCCCTTCAAATGTAGTTCTTTCGGCATGGTCCCTGTCTCAAGGTCAAAAAACAATAGACCCTATACTTCCAGTGCGACTTATGGGCCTCATCTGGGCGCTGTCCTTCGCATTCTTTATTTGCAACATCACGTAGTATAGGCATCTGTGAGAACTTGAAGTTTAGAATCCGTCTATATAGTGCGCCTCAATGTGCAAATGCGAACTGGCTTCTCTCCCAAATGCCACGGCCCGCTTGGCTGGCGCGTTCTAAGTGCCCCAATTTTGTCCCCGTTGTCTGCGAGCTTTGCAGCCCATATTGAGACATTTCATTTTTGGCGGAAGGTCAGGGAAAGTATAAAGTACCACAGGAGTTGAGTTAAAAGTGAGATTTATTGTTTGTTTGTTTTGTTTTATTATTTGCAATACACAAGCCTCCCCTCCGTTAACAGTGCGCAACAGTGCACAGCATTTACATGAGATGAGACATGAGAAAAATATATACATACACATATATGAGGTGAATAGAGAGAATTCAAAGATGACACCCAGCTTGTTCGCCACCCATGATGGTGAAGGTAGGGGTTAGGGTTACAGGTACACTGTACAATAACATTTATTTACAAAAAGACAATCGTATTGCAATTATTTAAACCGGGATTTGTACTTCACAACCAGCTGTGCTTCGGGTGGGCATGGCACAGTCGCAATGTTCGCTGGCAATGGATCACTGCTCTGCACAGAAACGTCCAAAATTCCATATCTGTGCTTTTCTAACACAGCAACAATAAGGCCTTTCACAAAGTCGAACTGCATTTCATCATAGACTGGTTTGATCACCCATTGCTTACTTCGTTTTGAAAACACCTTAGTGTAGCGAGGCATCCTTACTTAACCCCTAGTCCTAGATTGTTCACGTCCGACATTGCTGTTATGGGCCAAGACCGCTAGTAGAGTGCGATGTTTCATGCCCCGAAAGCTAAAATGCAAGCGCTTTGGCCTGTACTTTAGGAACATATTGTGGAACACCTCCAAATCTCCTGTGTGACAGAATTCTGTCAGTCCTCTCAAATCTCTTGATAGAGTTTTGTCGAAAACAATCTTCTCAATGGCTTTGTGTGTGGGTGAAGATGGAATCAACCACTTCTTCTTCCGTGCCTCCTCTGGGGACAAAGGGCCATGTTCACATTGGTGGAAATGTTCATTTGCTGTCCAGCGGTGAACGTTGGTACAGTGGTGCATCAGTGACCGCCATTTTTCAAGTAGTATTTCCACTGACCCCTCACAAGTTTTTGAGCTCCACCAAAGATGGTTGGTGATAGAATGTGACCACTGCAAAATACTTTCAAAACCTTTTTTTTTTCCCTGCAGCCGAGATTTTCTTATTGATTGATTTAGCAAGATGCCATACGTCAAATTGATGATTGATTAAGCGGGAACTGCTCTCTCATTGTCTTGGCAATTGAAACGTGTCTATTCGTGGCTATGAGGTCGATGTGCATTCCCCTTGATTGTAGATATTCCACTGATTTTATAAATCCTAGTTTCTCCATGGCCACTGACGATGTACATTGTGTTACCTGCACGACCACCGAACTCACAATTTTCTTACTATCCATGTCCTGAAAGTGGTAGGTGCAGTACTTGGCAGAAACTCCAGGGCTGTCGCACTGTCCATCGCCGGCTAGCCTGAATCGTTTGCCTTCGAATGTACTTGCTAGAGACAATTGTTCAATTTTCCAAGCATCACTAATGGCCGGAAACAGATAATCACGTTGGTATATTTAGTACAGCGCTTTAGAAATGAAATGGAGTCCCACAAACTGAAAGAAAGCCTCTAACTTTCTAAAACTGGAGCCACTAAAAAGTGATGCAGCTGCACACAGTAGATTGCCTGCTGGCAGTTTCCCCAGCATCGGTTGTGCAGACCATGAGAATCTATGATTTAATCTACAGGCGGCATTTATTTTGACGTTACTGCCTTTTATTTGACGAGTCACATTAATCAATGGCTTCCCACATACTTTCCCTCTAATGGAATGCACACATTTCAGCATACTTATAATTTCCATCAAACAACTGTCGAATACAATGTATTTGCTCTCTTTCATTAGACTGTCATCCTGCGTCAACGTTGTTTCGGCCTGTGACGACGTGGAGATTTAAACACATTGGAAAGTAATATCGCTGATATCAAGTTCTGATGCGTCTATGGATGCTGCGGCTGGTTCATTCTCTGTCATTTCGACATCTATTACTTCAACATTGATGGGAGAACACAACAATGTCGACAGGTTTTTGGTGGCAAATTTTTGGCGGGTGTAGATTGTGTAAATTGATCTGCAACTACTTCAGAGCTATCTTCAATACATTCAATAACCTCTTCTTGTGGTGGTGCGGTCGCACTGTAGCTATGGTCCAATGCAACTTTGCTGTAGTCTCCAAACAGAGTTAATTCATGTTCTGGCCATTGGACATGAGCATCTCGAGCCTGAACACGCCTCGCCTCAATTAATAGTTCCTCCATAGTGTGCACGGTCTGGCAAGCCACATCTCTCATTCGCTTCACTGTCTGTTTGTGTATAGTTCTGACACCCACGGGTAACTGGAGGAGAGATTGGAAAAGGGATGTTCAGTTTAAACACAAGATTGAGTGTAGTAGAATTGACTGGAAAAAAACATAAAATAGTCCCCAGCACAAACTTTTTTTTTCAAGTTATGAACTGTTTGTAACTAACCTATTTTTGTTTTTTTTTCTTTGCAACTTTTTTGACTCGACCTTCAACATCTGCACGCTGTAGCTCCGATTCGTTTCTGCATGTCCTCCCTTCCTCTTGCGCTGCAACGACTATATTTTCTGTATCCGCATAGACAGCACGGAATGAGGCTCCATCGTCTCCCTGAAACATAGTACTTTCATTACTATGTATCAAAATATTGTTAGCATAAAACACACGTGAGGACGAACACACAGGTACATCTCAATAGCCAAACACGATTAAACATTGTGTGCAACAATCAAACGACAAGTATTCGACCAGTGATGATCTATTTCGATGGAACTGTCAGTATCCATACCTCTGGCTCTGCATGGACTGCCATGAATGGTTGTATTGGAGAGGAGGCATCCGCATCTCCCTGAAACACAGTACTTGCATTAGTATGCTTTTCAATATTGGAAACATAACACACACTTGGGGTCGACGGCACAGGTACATATAAAGAGATAACCGCAAATGATGCATTGTCCAAAAGAATCAAGGAAAATCTAAATATGATCATAATACAGCTGAACCCCTGTTAGATTTGTTTGTTGAAATGGTCAGAGCAAGTGAACTGCACTATAATAGCAACAATAATCTATTAGATATGTTTAATCAATTAACAGAACAGGTCAGAGTAGCCATAAGCGATAAACGTAGATATAAGTCTACCAATGAAAGATGGAATTTAGGAAAGAAGAAGAAACATGATAAAGCAATCCAACAAAAAAAGAAAACCTTACGGAAAGATATACGGGACTGTATTAAAGAGAAAGATGAACAAGCAACGAGTAAAATACGACACCTTAAGATAACATATAGAAGATGGCTGAAATTCCATCACAAAGCAAAAAAAGAAGAGATGTGGCGTTCGCTAGCCGATGCATCTAATCTTAAGAACAGTAAAATGATGTGGGACATCATTAATGAGAAAAAAGATACGTGTATACCGATTAATTGTGTTTCTGAAAAGAAGTGGATCACCCATGTTACTAATACTATTGGTAGACTAGCAGAAGATGAAACTGACTATAAACCAGTAAAAACTGAATGGAAAGGTAACTATACAGTAGACTCACTAAATAAAATAATTAGCAAACTTCCTAAGTCCGGAGTTGCTGGCCCAGACAACACCTGTAATGCCCTATTACAGAAATCCCCTGCAAAATGGGCTAAGGTATTATATATTGTCTTTAAATGGATAGGAGTACATGGGAAGATCCCAAATTCATGGAAGAAAAGTATTAATACTTACGGTACACAAAAAAGGAGACCGCAAAGAACCCAGTAATTATAGGATGCTAGCGATGCTGGATATTCCAGGTAAAATCTTCGGTAAAGTCTTGTTAGAAGAGCTAAATAAGTGGATAACCAACTGTAAAATTCTGCCTGAATACCAATCTGGCTTTAGATGTGGGTCATCCACAGCCCACAACATAGCCATTTTGGTTAATGCAGTAGAATATTCCTGGCTAAACCGAGGACTGCCTGTATATGCTGCATATATAGATTTCTCTGCAGCATTCGATACAATAGCACGTAGCAAATTGTGGGCTAAATTAGAGCAATGGAAGATACCAAGTGGCCTTCTTTACATGATCCAACTATTGTACAAAGATACCTCGGTCAGGATACGACTAGATGCGGAAGGACAACTCTCAGAAAACATCCAGACTCTACGAGGGGTAAAACAGGGATGTACTTTAGCAGCCACCCTTTTTAATCTTTACCTCGCCGATTTTCTGCAAAATGTGAATTCCATTAACATGAATGACATTAAGTTAGGCAAACTGATGCTAAGATGGTTGGGATATGCTGATGACCTTATTTTACTAGACCGTACACCTAAGGGACTACAGGCAAAACTTAACGAACTTGAAAAGTATACAAACATTAACAATCTTGTTGTAAATATTAGCAAGTCTAAAATTGTGAAGTTCGAAACGCAGGTAGCTAAGAAGAAGAGATTTACTGGAGGGTGGAAACTAAACCAACAATGGATCGAAATAGTACATGAATATAAATATTTAGGAGTTATCATAGACGACAAGTTAACATGGAAGGCACATTGGATAGAGACAAAAAGAAAGTGTATGATAGCAACTATGGCACTGAGTAGGTTCATAGGTAATTTAGGCACCTACTCTGTTGCAACAGTTGTAAAATTATATTCAGCTAAAATTGTCTCAAGTTTAATATATGGGGCAGAAATCTGGAGCAGCAAATTAGGGGACAATATTGACAAATTTGAAGCCAAGATGTTAAGAATTCTGCTGCGAATGCCAAATGTAGTACCATATGAATACATGATGCTAGAATGTGATTTATTAAGTATAAGAAGTAAAGTACAACTGTCCTCTGCCGTACTATATGCGAAGCTTACACGACTCAACAATGATACCTTTATAGTGCGATTGATGGAACAATATAAGGGACTTGATTGTAAAACAGATTTCAAAACAATAGACAGATGGAGATTAAACTACCTCCAAAAGATCAAAAATAAGACCTATACCTGGCTGCTATATTCTGTAGCCCAGATAAAAAATAAATTGAAAAAATTAATTTGGGAATTAGATAGAGAACAAAAAATAGTAAATTTGGCCACTAAAATGAATACTGGAATATATATAGAATATATACAAAAGAGGACACTGAAACCTAAATACCAGATGTCCTACCCTAATTGCTCCACCATTCGATGGTATCTGTTGTTCAAATTTAATGTATGTGAGGTTTTAGAAATATTAGGAGCACGAGTGGGAATCCCTCGCGGACAAAGACTGTGCCGTCTTTGCGGCACCGATGCGATCGAATCGGCATACCACATTATATGTGAGTGTGAAAGTGTGCAAACTATACACACCCAATATCTGCTGAAATATGACAACTCAATGAATATGTGTAATATGCATAGTGTATGGGAGAAGCTTGTGGAAGGTAATGATGTAAATCTAATTTTTTATTTAATGAAATTCTATGTGTTGATTTTAGCAATTTTAAAAGATTTATCCCTGGATATTTTATACTATTAAGTGTGTAATGAAGTTGTTATATATATTTTTAACAAGATACTGCTAGAGATGTGTACATTCTAAGCTAGCAACTTTGATGTGATGATTTAAGCAAAAATATGTAAAACTGTATTGTTATATACATATTATCAAATAAATAAATAAATAAATATGATCACATTTCATTGACTTATTTCTCCGATTTATTTACATCTGCATCATCTAAATTGGATGTTGTGATTGTAGTGGAAGCTTCGTCGTCTCCCTGAAACACAGCACTTGCGTTAATAGGGAAGAAAGTATAGCAAATGGAATCACGTTATATGATCACGCATGATGGAGCGGTCATTATCCATACCTCGTGCTGCTGAAGAATATCTATGGATGTTGCAAATGTAGTGCGCACTTCCGAAAGCTGTTGCGCCGATTCGTATACGCATGGTCCCGCTTCCACTTCCCCTGGATTTACTTGAATGTCAGGCTCTGCATCAAGTGCAGGGGTTGATGCTCCATCAACTGCCTGAAACATAGTACTTGCATTAGTGAGGATTACAATAGTGAAAACATAACACACACCTGGGGTCGACAGCACAGGTACATATCAATGGCTAACCACGAATGAAACATTATGTAGAACAATCAAACGACAAGAATTCCAACTCTGATGATGACGCTCGATGGAGCTGTCAGTATCCATACCTCCTGCTGTTGAATAACATCTAGAAATGTTGTAGATGTGGCGGACGCTTCAGCATCTTCCTGAAAGACAGTACTTGCATTAGTATGGATAACACTAATTTTAACTGAAAGCAAACACCAGTGGACGATAACTAAGGGGTATATCAAATGGAAAGCACTAACCAAACATTCGGTAAAATGATTACACGATAAAATAAAAATATTACTTGACATGCATAAAACAGGTCTGTAGCGGATTAGCCTAGTAAGATTACCTGATACGCGCTAGAAGTGGTTGATAACTGCAACCACGTCAAGGATGTAGAATGTTCTTGCTTCAGATTCAAGGGATAGTCAAGGAGTTGTAAAGGTAAATTAATGATTGATAATGAAATGCCAATATTAAAAATAGCCATGTAAGGCGACAGAATACTTGTAAAATGCACAATACAGCACAGTTCCCTGTTCCCATATATATACATTGCGTTTGTGGGTTATGAAATTGAAAAAGAATAAATTGGTAAATGTCATTATTCAAAAAACTATACACTCATATCAATATCGAAATTATTACAAGGGATAGAACACCTACAATATCAACGAATCCGTTCGGATACCTACACACTACCGCAAGGCCTAAAGCTAAATCTGGACACTTGACTCACCGGTGGCGGAATGTGGACGAATAGAGTGGGAATAGCGTTTTCGAGCAATTTCCGTGTCGTTCGCCGTTTATTCTTCTTTGTTACCCAAGATGTTGTGTACATGTCCAAGGAAAAGTGCCGGCTGCAGATGCGGTATCGATCACCCCTCTTGTCCTGTAAGACTTGTTGGACTCTACTTTCCAGCTCATCCAGTGGATATCCGCAATGTCTGACCCATTCTCTTATTCGATCAACAGTTTTCGGGAATACATGCATTGTAGTGCCTTCAGATTTAGCATGGGTCTTCGAAGGGCAACCGCTAATCAAACAGGCAGGCATTGTTGATAAATCTGAAAAGTAAATATCGACATTATTATACGATCTTCAAGAATAAAGATTTGATACAAAAGTAAATGAATCATACAATGATCAATGCAAGGTTTGTTTTGGTCGCAGGAACTATACCAGTTCATTATATGCGGCTTAGTATTTGCATAAGTTGCAGAAATGTATAAATTTTGTGACTAAAAACTGAACATGTGACTCATCCCTTGGATGTTCTGTATTGCACGAGAAGGAAACATGCTTACATCATAGACTGGACCCCCGAAGGGTGCAATTCGATGACAATAGACACAGATGAAAATAAATAGATCTATTGATAGCATAGCAATGGAAACTCAAGTCAATAGCAATGAGACCAATGAACCTAGCACTATTGTGTACTCAACTCGCAAATAGATAGAAATTTAAAAATCTGCGAAATATGACTAGGATACATGGCCTTACCTTGACCAACAAACAGTTGGATTCAGCAAGCAGAGCAGTATGTTGCAGGAGAATAGGTGGGTGGCCACAGGTAGCACACTGATGGGTTTGCTCTAAGCGGTCACAGAAGTTCACGGATAGCACGACGACGAGCAGATTAGCGTAGATCTCAGTGGTTGCCAGGTAACACGTTCAGGAGTTGACTTGCAAAGCACAAAGATGTTCTCATGAGACATATCAAGTGGTTTATAAAGTATTAGAAACAGGGGTGTGTTTGTGAATGAATGACGTATGTATGTCGTGGTCTTAGGGGGGCGGCCTGCTTCAACGGGAGGCCAGGCTGGAGACACGGGGTCTGAGGAGGCCATGTGACCGATGGCCCCTTGGCGTGGGACACCTTTTGAAGTGTACATGTAGTTTGGCACCTTGGCCTTTCGCGCCCCTGACAGCCCCCCATGCCAGCGCGCATCCACAGGCGCGAACCGCCTTTGATACAGGGGGGTGGGAAGGATGGGCCTGGGGCGTGCAGATAAGGCACAGGAAGACTGCTGAATGGAGACACACTTATGTGGATTGCAGGGGGGCGGCCTGCTTCAAGGGGAGGCCTGGCTGGAGACACGGGGTCTGAGGAGGCCATGTGACCGATGGCCCCTTGGCGTGGGACACCTTTTGAAGTGTACATGTAGTTTGGCACCTTGGCCTTTCGCACCCCTGACAGCCCCCCATGCCAGCGCGCCTCCACCGGCGCGAACCGCCTTTATATCAATATATAGTATATCGTCTTTAAATCAATGATAGCATATCGTTGCTTATCAATAACAAATGCCACATACCGGAGATTATTGTGAGCACAGACCCACACTTCAACCGGTGTATTATAGTGGTCAAGACCCAAGGCCTGTATAATCCAATGGTAATTGTTAGTATAGATATATGTGTGACTTTTATAGAGACATAACCCATTGAAAGACTTTGAACAAGTGTTATTTAGTGCATGCATTATCGAGAATGTTATGTTAGCTTAGATAGATAGTGACCACCCTACTTCACATCGACCAGACCTTCACCCATTCGGAGCACTGATGTCTGACATCCATCCTTGAATGGAGACACACTTGATTCATTTAAAAAATCGAAACAACCGTTGTTAAAATATATGTGGTGTTTTATTTTGTATCTTATTTTGATGACACAAAAATACAAGACTTTAAACATTGTACAGTTCAGGTTGCAGCACAGCGAGAGAAAATCCCCTGTACTGACCGCTGTCACTCGGGAACGTTTCTCTAATGGCATCAACGGCACAGGCGGGTATCACTCTTGGAACGCGGTGCCCAAGCCTCCCGTGGAGCTACCATGTAAAGGAACGATAGGCCACCAGCCTGTACCACCTGTGAAAAGGAATGAAACAAACTGTTTTTAAATGACCAAGATAAGTTTAATAAACGTTTGTTGTCAATGACAATTCTTGTAACTAATGGCATTCTGCACGGACAAATGCTATCTAGACAATGCACATTATTGAACGACTTACATGCGTTACAATGATATGTAGATGTAATTTTGGATATAGTAGAAGAGCATGAAATAGGAGTGGCATGACAAGCAGAGTATACTTACTCGTTACTCGGATTACGAGGACGAACAGTTGCGCGAAGTTCATGCATAAGCACCATCATTATTCTCAACACGGCCCGTGTGAGGCAGGCTGCCCTGAAGTCTGGCAGCTCGGTGATGCATTGCGGTCGTGGCTCGCCTTCCGAAATGTAGGCCAGGCATCCCGAGTTTTCTCGGCAACAGCAGTTCTCCTCCTTGGTCGGCATTAGCTTGCACCGATTGCATGTGCACCAGGTGGAGACGCCGTCCATTCGACTAGGCCCAGGCTCTTCATCTGTTGATTCGTCCTGCCAACTGCCGTCCGAATCCCCATCGTTTTCACGTGCTTCCCTTTCCAGTAGTTCCTCCTCGGTATACTCTGGCTCGTACATGTAGGGCATTATTGTAGCCATTGTGTGTTAAACAAACTAAAATAATTTATAGCGGTGGTACTGGTATCTGTTCACACGGGCTACAAGCGGCGAAGGTAGCTGACCAGAGCACAGAAACGAGTCACAGAATACTCACAGTAACACAGATAGAGGAATGGAATCAAAAATCTGCTGCTGTGTGTTGTGAAACGGTCTGTTTATACTTATTGAGGAAAGAGGCGTCCTGCCATTTCCATGGCGACACGTCATTAGCTGAAGCGCAGCGAATGTTGACATGAGACGTGCTTTGGCGTTGGGAAATGGGCGGTACGAGTCTGCTGATGAGAGGCTCAGGGGCGGGGGAATTGATTTAGTGCCGCAAAAGCAGGTCAGCCAGAGCGATGGGGGGAAAAGATAGGATTATCAGAAAATGGCGGCTCCCTGGTGCTTGTTTTCGCGTGCGTTTAATGGACGAAAACACGGGTAAGGTCCATAGGAAAGTTTTCTAAAATCGAGCCACTTAGGCTTAAAAAAACATGGCCGACCCGTAGGGACAATAAAAAATTTTACTAGACCATGCCTTTAAGCAAACAGTAATGTCTCTGTGCCAGGATATATCTGTTAGCAGTCGAGTGCGCTGTGTCCCCGCTGGGCTGTGCAGACCTCAGTCTGATGGAGGAAATGCTTTGACCAAGCGGAAGATGAAAGGTTAGTAAGCGGTATCTTGATGCTACAAACTAAGGGAGGTGTGGATGCCGTAGAGGACGAATGTTTTACAAAGCAGATTTGGAGAATTGCAACCTAGTGCAGATGTAATGTTTGATGCATTAAGGGCTCAAGTGTTGTAGGTCAATCCTGGAAATGTGCTGGTTTATTTGCCATTTCTTTGCCTTTACGTCAGGTCAAATTCCCTGATGTTAACACTAGGTCTGTCACGCCTCAGCCAGGAGTGGCGCATGTATAAAGGTAAATGTTGTTGGGAACGGCTGATCAGTAGGTGAAGTAAGGGAATGGAGTGGTACAACTAATACGGTAAAAAATGAAAACGTCTGGCACCGTGAAAGAAAAAGGTCATTTGTGATTAAAAGGGTGTTGAGTGTTGTCATGCTAGTGCCAACATGTTGATGTTGGAACCCATAGACCTGGGTTCTAATGGCTGCCTTAGAATTTGTCCAGCAACATTTTGTGATTTTGGTTGCCTTACTTTTGTGCCACAAAATGTAAATATGCGCCATGTAAATGCATGTTTTTTTAAAATCATCTGTACAGTTATCCTCTGGTGCTGTTCCATTTACAAGCCCGCCCCACGGCCCTTCCTTCATCTCCCCAGCACATCCTGATGTCATTAATGAAGTCTCTATTAAACTGTACTAGTTGTGGTGTCTGACCCTCCCAAGTGTGTTGCCCTTTTAAGGGAATGTATCCCTCCCTTGTGGTCTGCCCTTTTAACATGGCGATGACTGTGTCATGGACAATGCTAATAAAAGGAGCCCCAGCAGGCACGTGCACCAGAACGGCTGCAGAATCCGAAAGAGGAATGACTGGCCCGTCTCTCATTTAAGCCTGCAGGCCCACACCTGTGAGCACGGGCATGGCAGGCCATGCCGTGGGACCGTCGAGCCAGGAAGGTGGCAAGGGTCTGCATGGTAATGGGTATGGCCCGCCCTGCCCACTCTGAAGACTGTCTCCCCTGGCAACCCTCTAAGTGACATAGCACACCTGCAGCCTGCTGGATGCCCCTAGAAGGTCCCTCCTACAACACTAGTTACTAGTTGTCCCGGGAGGATAGCTCAGCGGCAACATGCTCTCCTTGGAAGCAAGACGACACGAAGCAACACAGGTTCGATTCCCCGGTCCGTGCTTAGAAACCTCGGGGTATTTAAGTGCGTTATAAATGCGCAACTAAGACAAAAAACGGTTGCACAACTAAAAAACAAACAATTCCTGTAACAGCGCCTCGATGCCTGCGGGTTGTGTGAGCGCATTAAAAATGCAATAAATAAATAAATAAAACAGTTCTACCATGCAGAGCCACGCCTCGTGTAGAGTTAGTTGCTCCGTCAGTCATCACGTAACTGGGTCTTGCCTGCTATGTTGACGCATCCGTAGCTCTGCTATTTGTAGTTAAAGCAACAATAGCTTATTTGGTTTGCTTAACACATCTAATGCATTAGCTAATCGTACTGTAACCAAGCATCATGTATTCAAGTTCCATATGCGGGGCTGCTGCCTGTAACCCTCAAGCAAGCCTTATTAAGTTACCTTATAGCGCCTCAATGCCTGCGGGCTGCAGTGCGCTTTACAAATCCAAATAAAAATAAATAATGTAACTACTTGACGTCCAATCCTATTCCATGCCCTTTTTTAAATGTAGTATTTTGTGAACTGCGCTTGTGGGTTCCACGTTGTATTCCCCCCACTTGCCACCTGTGTATGTTGCGTGGCCTGCCAGCGGAGACTGCCTTCCTTTCAGCTCGGCACTGGGCGCTGACTGTGCCTGCACCACGTTCCCCGCTCCCCCCTCCCGAATGTACACTCAGCTGGTTCAGTGGCCTGAAGCCCTGCATTGTTAGCCTTGGACGTGCGAGCTGAAAGGAAGCGCTTTGCCTCCGCCCGGCGGGTGCACCGAGCTCCGCTCGCCCCCGCTGCTGCATTATTAACGGGCCAATGTTTTCATGTTGCAGATGGCCGAAAGCTAGCGCGGCGCGCTCTGGACCACGATGGCTCAGTTTTCCACAGCCATGAATGGTAAGCAACTTGCTTCTTTATTACGCTGCATGAACTTTAGGGCGCACTCTGCATCTTATGATTACGTGTCCGTAATGGACAGGCATCCTGGTATGACAGCTTGCTGGACGCCTGGTCAATGGTCACCGGTTTGCCGTGCTTTGTGTAGTGATTACATACGTTTCAGAACAAACCGTGCTGCAGCAGAGATTTCTGCAAACTACGTTTCTTTTTAACACTGAGTTCTAGCAACGCACGCTTTCAGTTTTATATAGTATAGAAAGTCTTTGTTTAAACACATTCCTGCTTGCGTGGTATGAACACTTTAAATACTGTAGTTAAAAAAATGAACATAATGTACAGTCTGATAATAAAATCCACCCTTAAACTCTTACCTCACATAGTAACCGGATATATCAAAAGGAATCTGAAAATAGCTCCGGAGGTGTGGTGCGTTTTGATGTAAACTTGTTATTGAAAGTCGTGTAATCTGTATTTCAAGGTCCTTCCAGAGGTATTGTCTCGCGGATATGGAAGGCACGCTTGCTATTGTTGACACAATGGGCAAATCCTGCCATGTTTGCAGTGCAGTCATAACTTGATAAGTTAAAATGTTCTACATGTAGCCACCTATGGAGAGAAAGCTGCAATGTGCTTGCGCATACATGTGCTGAAAGGGTTGCAGCAGGCGCTGGGTGCAGCAAAGAACCCCCACACACTGATTTCCTCTTGTTTTATCTATATTTCTTTAAAGCAGAACATCTGTTGTTTTGTTCCTTATACAATTTCACACCGTTTCACCAATCTACACACATTTTTGCATAGTACCCTGTTAGGACCCTCCGGACATTACTGGACACCCCACCCCTTTCCCTGGATTTCAGCACCTTCACACATGAGACCGTTGCCTCAAATCGGCGAAACATGAATCCGGTTGTAGAAGGACCGGACAAAGCTCATTTTAAGCGTCGAGACGCAAGGAACAAAATCCAAAGGCCCAAAAACCACTTTCAAGGCCCTTGGATGCCCCGTTTCCAAGATATTGCACCGTAATGCACCACAACGCACTGCACCAGGCTAGGGTGAGGTGACAGGTGGGTAGAACGCACAGAAGGTCCCACAATGATGCAGCACGCCAACTCTCCCCTCCATGTCGGTTCTGGGGCATGTAAACCAGCCACACACGCCCATTCTCAGTGGAGTCTACTTCAGAGTTCAAAGCACGTCAAACGATGAGCGGCTTGGAACAGCGAGTTACAGGATAATTGATTTTCAACAATTGAGGAGTGTTAGCATGTATGTCTAGTGGTTACTTTAAAGAGGAAAACTGTGGTTACCATTATCAATTACCATTCTAGCAACTAGTGTTGGCGTTTACCCTACAGTTATAGGTTTCGAAATAAACTCCAGCTATCCGGACATCAAGATTGCCAGAATTTTTTTTTCCCAATGCTTTTAATTAGCAACAGTGTTGCCGTAAATGTGTCAAAATATTTCTGTATTTTCTCAAACCTTCCATACTGAGCTACAGTAACTGGCAAAGGCTCCGGTCTATTTGCATGTATGGTGAGACAACACCAAGGGAGATTAGAAGCAAAATATTCTTGTGAAAGTATAATGTTTAGAAGCAGGCCCGGCCTTAGGTGGGGGGCTTGCCGGGCGCCATGCTCCCCAGGGCGGCATTAGCCCCTGCCACGCCAGCTCTGGGGAGTCTTTCAAGGGATCCCCCGACCTGGCCTAGCGGGAGAAGGCGCAGCAGGTGGGCGCATTCAATGACAATCGGGTGCTCAGCACCCCACTGTCACCAAATGCGCCCTTCTGCTGCGGGCGCTTTCACCAACAAAAGGCACCATTGGCCCCCCACCAGGCCAGCTCGGGGGAGTCTTTCAAGGGCTCCCCTGAACTGGCATAATGGCAGAAGGCGTGGCAGGCGCCCCTCATTGTTGGAGAATGCAGAGCGCATTTGAGAACAATATTTATTTTATTTATTTCCATTTATAAAGTGCGCAGCTGCCCTAGGGCATCATGCCGCTGTTGCAGCATATTCACTAGGTGCAGGCAAAATCAAGGGTAAAACTCTTGAGTACATGTTCATTATGGCCTAGACACATTCATGTTCCTTGGTGACAGTGGAACAGCAGAGTGGATAGAAATAATATGGTTTTCAGAGCCTTGCTGAAGGCTAAGAGGGATGTTTCTTTTCTGAGTTTGGGTGGTAGCGAGTTCTAGGATTTTGGTGCTAGAACTTCAAAGCTGAGCTCGCCGGCTTTTGCTTTGTAAAACGCAGGGATTGTAAATTGAGAGTATCGATCTCGCTTAGGTCGGAGTGATTGTGTACGGTGTATTTGTTCAGCTAATGCTGATGCGCCCTATTCATAGAATTACCTCCTCGCCGGAGAGAGGAGGTTTAAAAAAAAAAAAAAAGAAAAAGTGACACTTCCTGCCCGCCCCCTGTTGACCAGGGGCGCGCAGGGGAAGAGGGGTGACAATTCGCCCAGGGCACTGATGCCCCTAATGCCAGCCCTGTTTAGAAGGCAAGTTGGCTTATTATTTACAGAACATCTGTGGAACAGGTTTGACGCTGCTGCACATTTTGTAAATCCCATCCCAGAGGTTGTTTATATTCATCCATTTAATCTTTTCATGTTGAACCAGCTGAAGCAAATATTGCACACATTTCTAAACGTTGTACTATAGCAAATACATCCATACCATCTGTGGACACGGTGAAGAATCGGATGGTGTCATCACGCCCTTTCCTTTGGCAGCCTCTCCACATGTGCCCTTGGGAGCAGCTATATGCGGGAGGACCACATGTGGGAGGTGACCCCGAGGGGGATAACGTGGCATCATAGGATGAAGGCACATACCCCCTTTCCCTTTTAGTGATGTTCCCTCTGTGTCTTAAGCTTTTATGACTTATTCTAAAAGTTACCTCCCACTGTCCACAAAACCTGCTAACAACCTCTTCCAGTATCATGTAGAAAGAAAGCGAGCAATGCCCACGAATCGGAATGCGCTCTAGTAGTTGCGAGCGCTTGACAGGTGCTAGGAGATTTAAAAGGCAGAACCTGAATGAACACAGTGAGAGCTACCTGGGGAAGCTGCGTCTGTTCGAGGTCGATTGAGGGACTGCTGAGCCGCTGTCGAGGATTCCGTGGAGTTAGCCAACTCAAGGCAGAAGGAGGAAGGCTGCAGCAACCGGTTTGCCGCGCTGGGACAACACCAGAGGAAGAAGGCCACTCTGGTTGGCGGCTGCGGGAACCGGAGAACAGCACCTCAGCCACAGGAACATAGAGTCTGAACCAGCAAAGGGGAGCCACGAAGGATGTGGAAGCCGGTGAGTGAGGACGGTGGACCCACACACTGGAGGCGGAGCACCGAAACACTGCTCCCTTCTTACCGCAAGGGAACTGAAGTGCGCTGCAGAAATCCGGTGAGTCCTCCTGGAGAGCGAGATTGGAACACAGGGGTGCTTCGGCAATGATACCGAAGAACGCTAAATAATTGTACATGCAATGAATGAGAATCATATTGGGAGGCAAATCCTGAGAGAGGTCAAAGGGGAAGAAGGAAACTCCTCACCATGTGAACCTTTGCAAACCCATACCAGTTACGAGTCTGGTACCCTTACCCAAGGGGAGCAAAGCCAGAGAGAGGTTAAGGGGAGAGAAACAGAGCCATTCACCTCGGGGACATTTGTGAAACCACCAAGTCTGCAAGTGTGTGTAAAGTGTACCACATTGAAAGCAGGAGAGTACACCAGACAAGCGCATGTCTACAAGTGTGTTTAAAGTGTACCACGTTAAATGGCCTGTCTGGAGAGTCTAGCATGCCAAAGCTAAAGTTTGCAATGGTAGAAAATTGACTACCCAAAAAAGTCCTGGCGCAGGAATACGCCAGGTAAACTCAAGACTGTGAATGAAGTGAAATTGAAGTTGGAAAGAACCAGACAGCGGGATTACACAGGTATTATGTATAGTTGGAGCTTCTATCTAAAACTGTTTTGGAATACCAAGTGTTTTTGTTATTAACCAAGAAACCTCCAAGGACGTCTTGTGCCTTTTGGAGTCTTCAGAAATCTTAAACTGCAACCTGGGGAAGGGAGCCATCCCCTGGAACTGTGAACTGTGTCCATTGGTAACTTTTGTGTTGGAGTGCATTCATATTTCTTTTGAACTTGAGCATTTGTGCACCTTTTAGACTAGAGACTTTACCCCTTTGCACATTAGAGTTACTTTAGAATGTGAGGGCAAGGATAGGCTATCGGACACAGGACCATTTTGCTTTGAACATCATGACGTGTGACAGACCCTTAGTTTTGGTTGAGATAGGGATTTACCTCTTAACAGTGGGGCATTTTTCAACCCCTTATCTTTTAATAAAAGTCTGTAACCACAACTATGACTTCTCAGTGTCTGTGTCTCATTTCTGGCTCCTCCAATACTAATAAAAAGGGCTTTTTTCTACAAGTAACACCCTACATTTGAACACAGACCTTTTGGTTAAATAATATGTAGGATTCAGCCTTTTTCTTCTGCTCGGGACAATTGTCCACTCTGACCAGTATGCGACTTCCCACCTTTTTAGGGAAACATTTTATTTCCATTTCCTATTCCTTACAAGACCACAGGCAAATTAAAAACCTAAACAAAGCACTGCACATGTTATTAACCTTCACCCTCTTTTTAATTCATATCTTCCTACAGGTGACTCTGTATCAGCATTTGTCCAAAGAATTTCTTCAGGGATGCCAAATCTGCTATACTGAGATGCATCCCCTTAATGTGATTTAATTGATTTGCACAATATACCTTTGCTTTGAAATTGTCTTCTCATGGACCCCCGCAATCCCTGATATTGGTCTGAATATTATGTTTTATTAGAATTGCAAATCAAAACCAAAGGTGGTCCTCTTACTCTCTCACAGATCCTCCAGGCCCTTCAGCTCCAAGATTGGATGGTGTCAATGGATCTTCAAGATGATTATGTTCATGTGCCAATTCATCTCAAGCACAGGAAATGCCTGAGATTCGCCGTTGGCAGTTCTCACCATCAGTTTCGAGTTCTGCCATTGAGCTGAACACTCCGTCCAAGTCTTTTTGCCAAGCTCATGGCGGTGGTGGCAGTGAATCTACAGAGGGGGTGATTCACATCTACCCCTACCCGGACGATTGGCTGATCGGGGTCCGTTCACCGGAACAGGCTCTGAAACATCTGGACAGCACCTGTCATTCTCTCCACAAGCTGGGCTTCTCCCTGAACTTGAAGAAGTCACACATGATACCTTCCCAGAGCTGCAATTCATTGGAGCAGTCCTGGACTCTTCCTCGGGAAAAGCTTCACCACCCGAAGTGAGGGCTATCCACATAGCACAGATGGTAAACAAATTTAAAAGTGCCTCAAATCTTCTGGTCTTCGATTTTCTGAGGTTGCTCGGTCTCCTGGCATCCTGCATTTTTCTGGTGCCAGAGGTTCATCTAAGAATGAGTCCTCAGGACTCAGTGCTCACAGTTCTCTGGCAGGATGATGGATCTGGTACAGATCCCGAACAGGGTCATGCAGGATCTCATGTGGTGGTCCATCAGGGACAATGTTTTGAAGGGGAACCCTTTTGGCAACCATGGCCGGCGATTACGGTTGTTACAGACGCCTCCCTATCAGGTTGGGGAGGTCACACCAACGGTCCAACAATGCAGCTCTGGTTTTGGGTGCTGCAAGAAGGACTCTCTGTCAGTAGTTCATCTGGCTGGAGAAGAAAACACGGCGGTGGACGCTCTGAACAGGCAGACCAAGAGCTCAGTCTCCCACGAGTGGGAGTTGGCTCAGGAAGTCCTTCAAGAGATCTTCTCCCTTTGGAGAACCCCAGAAGTGGACCTGTTCACGATCAGTGTCAACCAGAAGTGCAAATAGTTCTGCTCCAGGGAATTTCCCTGAGAGGAGCTCTAGGGGACGCGTTCGTAGTGGACTGGGAATTTCTACTTCTGTACGCATTACCGCCGATCCCAGTCATTCCTCATGTTCTCGTGAGGCTAAGAACATTTTGGAAATCCATGATCCTGATTGCCCCGGACTGGGACAGGCAGACGTGGTACCCAGAACCTCTGGAAATGTCCCTCTGCCCTCAAATTCGTCTTCCACAATGAGAGGACCTTCTCTCACAAGGGGGGGGGGGGTCGCATTCTTCATCCAGACATCAGGACCCTCAATATCCATGCATGGTTTGAGAGGTTGAGGTACAAAGATTGGGACCTTCTAGAAGTTTTCACGGAGGTGTTGCTTTTGGCCAGAAGGCCAGCAACCAAATCTTTATACTGCTGTCGTTGGGACAAGTTTTGCGGCTGGTCTAGAGATAACGGAATTGATCCATTTACTTGTAACACACCATCGGTTTTGTCTTTTCTACATTTAACCCCATCAGGGGCTACAGGTTGCTACAGCCAAGGGCTCTCTGGCTGCGCTGTCCATTTTCAAGCGCTTTCCGGAAAAGGTTCCCATAGTCATCCAATTTCTGAAAGGGTTGACCAACATCTTCCCACCGGTTCCTTTTATTGTTCCGGTCTGGGATCTTGACCTAGTTCATGGGAGAGTCTCAACCAAGTCTTTAGCTCACTGTCCCTTTCGCAGAGGAGAAATATCCCTGCATATCAGTCTTTGTCCTGCCCAGGGGCAGTCCAGCACCTTGTTGGGCATCATCAGTGAGGTGAAGCTGTGCCTTTCTAAGAACAGTGAGCAAGGGGTGCACGTCTGGAAAACATGCTCTGATTTGGGGTCATGATATATATTCACACCCTAGTATCTAAATGATTCTGTGCTCCATGGAAGGGAAAGGATAGGCAAGTCCTCTTTCTTCACTTTCGCCATCTTGGCCAGTGGGAATAGGCAGGACTTCTTATTGTTATTTATTTGGATTCCCGTCAGTGCGCTAGAGTGATGGAGTACCTCCAGCACATATGGCAAGTTGACCTCTGTGTTACTCAGATACAGTAATGTGTCCTCTGAGTACATAGACACTACGTGCTGTACCCCATTTATATCAATTCCTATAGTCCCATATTCCTTTCTCAGATAGGCAGCTATAGGTTCCATGGCAATGATAAATAGCATGGGGACAGCGGGCAACCTTGCCTCAGTCCCCTATATAGTTGCCACCTCTCGAAGTACGTGTTCCCTGTCCTGACCCTGGCCATCGGTTCTGTGTATATTAGCCGTACCCACTTCATGTAATTTGGCCGTATTCCCATCTTGCCCATAGTGGCATACAACCAGTCCCAATGGATGGAGTCGAACGCCTTAGTCGCGTCTAGTGCTGCTACAGCAAATTGCGCAACGCAGTCTTTCGTGCTGTAAAGGACATGGTGAAGTCTTCGCAGATTCTCTGCGATGCTTCTGCCTGGTACGTACCCCGTCTGGTCTTGGTGGACCAGCAGGGGAATTGCCTACCGAAGTCTGTTTGCCTGGATCGCGGTTAGGACTGGTTAGGATTTTGCTGTCTTTGTTTAGCAGGGACAGTGGTCTTTACGGACCGCAGTCTGTGCTCTCCTTGTTTGGTTTCAGCAGTGGGATTATCACAGCTTCTCTCATACTATCGTAGGCTTCGTTGAACACCTCGGCGAGGAGCGGCGCCAAGGCGCTCGCATAGGCTTTATAACACTCAACCGTCAGCCCATCTAAGCCACAGGCTTTCCCGGAAGGCAACTTTCCGATAGTGGCAAGGACCTCATCAGGGGTTAGGGGTTCCTCTAGCATTTCTGATAGTTGTGCCTCCAATCGTCGAAGTTCTATGAGGTCCAGGGTGTCCTGTATTTCGCCCTGAGCCTCTGAGTGGGGGTGAGCATACAATGTCTCGTAATACTGTGAGAAAACCCCATTTATTCCCACTTGCGCGTTTACCTCTACGTGGTCCGAGTTACGGGTGGCGCATATTGGGGTCCTATTATCCTCTTTCTTCGTACAGCCAAGCTAACATTTTACTGGGGTTGTCCCCCTGTGCATGGCTCCTTTCTAGATATCTAGCGTGGTTGAACTTTCTTAGCCTGTCCCACTGCACTAGGCATGCTTGCCTCAACCCGACCTCTTCCTTTAAATGTTCAGCATCTGCGTTAGCCTCCTTCTCCAATACCCGCAGTTTCTCTTCCATGCATGTAAGGGTATTTACTATGGCCTTCTGGATTCCCCCTGAGGCCGCCATCATTTCCCCCCTTAATGACGACTTTATATGCTTCCCAAACCATGCCCATCAGTTGTACACTCCCCTCATTTATTGCGATGAAATCTACAGTTCTTTTCCTGATGTGTTATTTAAATGCTACTTCTAGCAGCGCTTCACTTTGCAGTCTCCAGGTGGGCACAGGTGTCCTCGGGGCGAACATCCTCCATTTCACTGAGAGTGGAGAGTGGTCCAACAGGACCCTAGCCAAATATTCCAGCTCCTGAAAATTCCATCACATGTTGTTCCCCAGCGAACAAATAATCAATTCTTGTATGGACACCATGTGGGGCTGAGTAATGGGAATATTACTAGCCGCATGCTGTTCTCTCCACATCCCTAAACTGAAAATGCTTTAGGAGTGAGGCCAACACTTTGGCTGGGGGGTCAGCATTTTATGTTTGCAGTCCGACCTGTCCTTGGTAGGATCCATGGTACAATTAAGATCTCTGCCCCATATCATTAACCCATCTCTATATGGGCCAAGACTTCATATAACGACCGGAAAAAAAACTGTGGCATCATGATTTGGTGCATACGTGTTCACAATGCATATTTCTCGGTTCTCGAACACCCTCTATATTAGTGCCATTCTACCTCCGTTGTCCGTTTAAGTAGTGAGTATTTTGAATGGGATGGTAGGGTCTATCCAAATCGGAACCCCTCTAGCGTATGCTGAATATGTCGAGCCCACAAGTACACTCCCCCCTGCACCCCCATGCTCTCACCAGCTTCTTTTGTTCCTGCGCATCTAGGTGCGTTTCCTGTAATAGTGCCATCCCAACCCTGTTCCTCTTAATGTACATGCTTATTCTCTGACGTTTCACATAACTATTTACTCCTCTGAAATTCCATGCCATGATTTTAACTATTTAGCAATTATGCCTCGAAACCCAGGGTATCATGGGGACCATGAGTCTAATGTAGTCCTTGTATGCGATGTACCCCTAGGTATGCCAGGTCTCCCTCCCCACAACAACCACAAAACCACACTCAAATTTAACCTATCCAGCTGTGCCGGGCACGCTAGCACTTCTCCGTTTCCGCCCATTCGACCTGGTTGATAGACTAGTCTCCTGAAGCTCTACGGGCGCTTGACCTAGTTTTGAGCTTCCTGATGGGGTTCTCCATTTGAACCATTACATTCTTGTCCACTTAGGATGTTGTGCTTAGAAACTGCATTCTTAACAGCCATTACTTTTGCTCGCAGAGTGAGCGAGCTTCAGGCCTTGTGCTCAAAACCTCTGTTCATGATCTTTCATAAGGACAAGGTAGTTTTGAGGGTTCGTCCGTCTTGTCTGCCAACAAATAGTGTCAGAATGACCCAAAAGATTGTAAAATAATAATTACTTTTATTACCCTGTACAAATGCCATGTAAAAATAAAGAGTAGACAAACAACTATTTGTTTGCTGTGTGGGCCACAGAATGGGACAAACGGTCACTAAACAGACCCTGTCTCGGTGGATCATACTTTGTATATCCGAATGCTACAACCTGGCCGTGCAAGAGGTTCCGGAGGATCTAAGGGCCCACTTGATCAGAGGTGTAGCCACTTCTTCAGCCCTCCAGAGAGGGGTACCGCTACAAGATATCTGCAATGCTTCCACCTGGTCTTCCGTGCACACATTTGTGAAATATTACTGTTTAGATTCCTTTCCGGGCCGGGAATTCAGATTTGGAAAGGCTGTGTTACACAGCATAAACCAACATTAAATTAAAAGCAAACTATTCTTTCCCACCTCCTGCAACAGACTGTTATTGGCAAATATCAAAGATGAGGAACACGTGGGAGGACACTCCATTCGATGAACACATTACTTACCCCTAGTAATGTTCTTTCGACTTGATGTTCCTCACGCGTTTTCCTCATTGTCCTCCCATACTTACCTTCTGTCAAGGAGTTTCCGTGGTTTACATCTTCCTCTCAGTTGACGCTCAAGTTTTCAAATCTTTGAGACTGCTGTGCTGGTTAGAGGAAAAACACAAACTGAGGCAACGGGCGAGGTGCGTGCCATATATACCAGTGTCGACGTCGTACTCTAGGAGGACGGAGGCTCTCGAGGGGCACGAGATCGACATTGACACACAACGCCCTCTGCTGAAAAATGTTTCCGAACTGCAAGCAGGATATCGGAGTATATCAACGATGAGCAATATGTGGGAGGAACATCCAATCGAAAGAACATTACAAGGAGTAAGTAATTTGTTCTTCTAAAGTCTCTTTTTGGCTTCAGGTAATGCTGGATCTTGCCTGAACACCACAGTCAAAGAAGGACACACCCTTTTTGTTTGCGATGATGTACATAAAGCCAAGAGGAACTTGGAATCAGAGGAAAAACTCCAATTCATGGAGGAGAGAGAATCCTACGCGGAGGCGAACCTCTGACGTGAAGACGTCCTTGAGGGGCAGAGTCACACTACACTGCAGAGCCAGAGGTTGCATGGAGAGCGAGCAAATCACCAGCCGGACGCCGCAAGGCTGGTGTCCTAACAGACAAAAAAGCCAAGGTCGGGAGACAGACAGACAGACAGGAAAGCAACAGTCTCATCCGGTGGCACAACCTCGTGGAAGTTGTGGTGGGCCTGGGGCACAGTAACAATGCCGAGACCAGACTGCAGATGGGAACCCGGATACCCACGCTCTGCACGAGAAGTGCATTTGCTACAGTGACGAGCAACAGAAGGGAAGCAAACGCTCCCGAGGAGAGAATTATTCAATTGAGATGCACAAACATGGATACTCAAGGCTGGGGAAGCCAGCGAGTTTACGGAAGCTTGATGAGCCAGAACAGAGAGAAAGCAAGCCTATCAGAGGGCCATAGGGAATTCGGAGAGCCTGAGAAAGTAAGAGACTTTAACATTTGAAGTGGGGATAGTCTCAATGGTTGCGGGAACTGAGAAAACCTGAACGGGCTGAGGCTCCACCGAGATTAAGAGAAAGTAAGCCTGTTTGAAATCCAGAGGACTTTGGAGAGTCAAAGAATCATGAAGTTTTAATAAAGAGAAACTGGAGGGTTTCAAGCATCTAGTTGAATTAGAAGAAATTTTATGAAAAAAAACAGTATTTGTTCCTGAAGAAGAATAAACTGTATGGAAGATATTAACACTTAACCAACAGAACCTGTAGATAGGTTGTGAACTGTATTTTGAGACATTGGGCCTCATTACGAGATTCACGGTAAAAACCAATCCTTACCGGCAGGGAGGCAATACCGCGTCCGAGTAGCACTGATGCCGCTAACAGCGGCCGATTACGAGAATGCGTGCACGCGTGTACCGGCATGCCGTTAACGACCCTCAAACCCCCTTTAGCGGCATCATGTAATACAATGACACCCACTCCGCCCCGTCCACCCCTAAATAACAGGCACCAGCAATACCGGGCCCGTCAATACCAGAACCGGAAGTAACTTCATCGCGCCGGAACGAGAAATGCAACGTCGGCCATCTTGAAAAACCCAATCCATTGCAATCCTACACACACAGGACCTGGATCCACAAACCACCACTTACATCTCCAGCACAATGCCTAAGGCCATCAAAAAAGGTGCCTCCCGTCAGCGCAAGGTGCGCTTTTCGGAGGATGAATTGAATATGTTGGCAGAGATTCTGGCCCAGAATGGTGATGTGGTCTTCGCAGCAGACCCCAGGCGACCTGCTCAGATAAAAAAAAAAGAAATATGGGAGGAAGTGGCCAGAAAGGCCAGTGCAGTCGGCACCACCCCCCGCACTGTCAAAGACGTGCAAAAAAGGTGGGATGACCTATTCCTCCGTGTGTGGAACATTCTATCGGCCAATCGGAGCCAGGGTCTGGCAACAGGCTGCGGGGCCAACTCACCCATCAAGCTCACCAGATGGGAGGAAACATGTGCCAGTATGATCGGCATGGAGGCCATTGAGGGAGTTGGAGACATGGAGCGTGGAGTACCGTCATAGGCAGATGGAGGTGAGTGTCCACACAAACCACTGGAATCCAAAGCATGATGATGGGCCACAAATGTGACAGTGACCTAAGCCAAGGCATGGGCCATCACACACACATGGACACATCCCTGTCTAGATGCTGTCCCCAGCACTGTCCCATCAACATGCATGCAGCATTTCAATGCCATACCTGAGACATACCCCACAAACCGCTAAACGGCATGTGTCACACTGCACGCAGTCCACAACACAAAGGCATGTCACACAGCATACATATGAGAACCTGACATATGCCTGAATAACCCCCATATAGCAGGCAACCTGTATGTCACAACTCCAAGACAGCAAACCATCACATGCGTACAACTACCAATGTATGCATGATGCATGTGCAACCATCAATGATGCCGTGCCTCTCTCGGTCCCCCACAGGCACAGATTCTGACAGCGATGGTGGGGATACAGCGGCACAGGCCAGGACACCATCCAAAAAGGCCAGGGCCAGGGACGACGGCACCAGGCCATCCACATTAAAGGCCAGTGGCAAGCAACAACTGCCACCCAAGCCAATACCAACACAAGATGCCAAGGCACAGGGGCGGCAAAGAACTGCCTTAAAACCAACAGAAGGAAAACGGGTGGAATCCACTGATCCTGAGGCAGTGGCAGACGGAACCATGTCGGCCACAAACAGCTCCATAGGGGAGGCAGCTGCCACAGCGCCCCAGAGTGGAGACGAAGGACAGTGCCAGGCTGAGGAATGTCTACCTGAGGACGACAACCTGTCCATGGATGTGGTAGGTACACAGAGACCTGAGCAAACCCCCCAGCACACCCCACTGAGCACCCCCAATAGCACCCCACTGGACCAGTCAGGAGGAGAGGCAATTCAAGAGGCCTGGAGCCCCCCAGAGGACAGACCTACATTGGGCCCCTCGGCAGATGTCCCGTCTACCTCAACAGGCATCCGGGACTGAGAGTGGCGCATGGCCCAAATGGAGGGGCGGCAGCAGGAGCTCACAGGGCTGGTCAAGCAGTATGTCGATGATGGTGCCTTGACAAGGCAGGAGGCACGTGAAAACACTGCGGCCATGACAGGGGCCATGGAGTCAATACCAGGCGGATTTGTGAGGAGCTGTCAGCAGTGACGCAGGTCCTGTCCAGGATTACCCAGGCCTTGGAGGTTCAGCGTCCTAACAGTGGAGCATGTGGGCACGGCGTCATCGACCAGCTCCACCCAAACGAGCCCCCTGCGTAAGTCTTCAAGCACCACGCAGCGCTCTGACATGCAGCCCACGGAGGCCAACAGAGGCTGCCAGTAGGAGGGGCAGCCTGCATGTGCAGATTCATATTGACCCATATTGCATAGAATTACTCTGATTGCACACCAGGTGTGGGGGAGTTGTGGGGGGAGAGGGATGGAGGAGGGGGTGTGTGGGGGAATGGAGAGGGTCGGTGGAGGGTGTTTGTGTGTGAGGTGGGAGGGTAAATGCACTTTGTATATATTGCCTGTTTAATACACCTGTTGTGTAAAAAAATAACACATGACTGGACATTGCTTATGGTGTATGTGTGCTTTATTAGTTTACAGTACAGTGTCCATGTACCCCCACACCCAGTGCCCAGAGTCCCACATCCATGGCACCCTCTGCATCCATGTGTCTTAGAAATATTGGCCTATCATAGACTGGCGCACAGCACGTCCCTCATGTGCATGTTCCATCAGATGCACATGTTGTGCAGCATGGCACATACCATGATGTTCTTGGCCACTTTCTCATGCCCGTACAGGAGTGCCCCACCCGACCTGCTGAGGCAGCGAAACCGTTCCTTCAACAGGCCAAAGGTATGCTTGATCACCACACGGGTACGGGCCCGATTGTAGTCCTCTTCGTGCCTGTTCTGCGGGTTCCGAACAGGGGTGAGGAGCCATGGCTTCAAGGGATAGCCAGCATCACCTGCATGGGGGCAAAATGAGGTATGTGTGAGTCAATTTCTACCATGACTCCTGTACTTATCACTCTCATGTCTGCAGATATTTGTTGTTCACATGCACATGTCCCTGTATGTCTGCACACATTGCCACATTGTGTGCTGTTCCATGGTCTACAGGTGTGGGTTGCGTCGTCCAGATGATGCAGGGTTTCCATTTCCATGCTGGTGCTCATGTACTGTGGATGCCTACCGCTGTATTTTCAATCATTTATGTGATGTGGAGTGATTCGTATTTATTTTTACTAGCAGCATTGGCACAAGTTTCATCATGATTTGTCATACATCGGTTATTATTCCCATAGTAACATGCAGCGCTACTGTGGTGGTGGGCCAGTGACAATCAGCGTATTCCCTTGGTGAGATTGATTTGTGCGCACTCATGGATGCATGTCCTATGTTGTGCTTTGCTGCGGTCATGTACATTGTGCATACTCACAGCATGTTGCTGCATTGTGTTACAGAGAGTACTGTCTGATGATGTGCATTGGATGTGTTGAGGGATGTGGGCTGGTTGCAAATCTGGCATATTAGCATTGGTGTGCAGCATCCATCATTTCTATGACGTTTAGGTGTCATGTTCAGGTTGGGATGTTTTGGAGCACAGTGTTTTGCAGTATGGGCATTGACCAGTCACCACCCCAATCTCACCCAGGTGGTGTGTGCATCTCCCCCACCACCCATTACACTGCCATGGGCCTGTCATGCAATTTACCAAGCAGCCAGGCACGTCGTCCAGCATGTTTCTCCATGTAGCGTGATATCGTGGAGTTCCGCAGGACCATTGAATCATGAGTTGATCTGGGATATCGGGCACGACAATGTGCGATGAACTTGCTGGAGTCACATACCATCTGCATATTGACGGAGTTGTATAGCTTATGATTGCGGTACGTCACCTCCATGGCATGTGGGACCACCAATTCCACATCGGTGCAGTCGAGGGCATCGATGCAATTAGGCATGCCTGCCAGTGCATTGAAGCCAATTTTAGTGTCAGAGATCTCCTGGGCAGTCCATGGTAGGGATATGTAGTCGCTTGCGTGCTTCAGTAGGGCATCCAGCACTTGTTTTAGCATGCGTGGAAAAAAAAAAGGTTGTGATATGCAATGCATCTGCCCCACTGTGTGCTGGTAGGTGCCTGTGGCCAGGAAGTGGAGCACAGACACTACCTTCAGTAGAGGGGGGATGGCGGTGTGGATTTCAGTCAGGCTGACAATGTCGTTGTGTATCATGTCCACAATGGTGGTGATGGTGTTCCGGTCCAGGCGGTACAGGGTGTGGATCTGCACAGGAGTTAGGTTGAAAGGACTGGCTCTGATGCGAGGGATTGGTGGCTGCCTGCGTGATACCACTGGCTGCACTGGTGGGACTTGCTGGGCCTGTCTCACCCTCCTTCTCCTCCTCCTGCATCGCCTCTGTAGTGCCAGTTGTAGTTGTTGCGCCAGTTGTAGTTGTTGCTCATGGAGTAGCAATGCAAGCATGTCCTCCGGCCCCAATATCACAAAAGCAAGTGGGATAATTTTGGTGTGGGAAGGGGTGTGGTGTGGGTGTGCTCCTTTTGTGCTGGGCCAGACTCCATTTCCTCCACCTGTGCTGATTGTGTGCACCTGTGGCAGTTGGGAACACAGCACATTGCTATTAGCGGGTGATCCGCGATGCCGGTAATGCCGGCATCACGGTATCCCTAATTACTGCCTTCGGGTTGCCGGTAGGTGCATGTCCGCGTGACTTGTGATATCCTCTTGTTAGTGGCATCCCGGTATTGCCGTGCCCGCGTATATGCCGTTACGGAGGGGCACGGTCTCAAGGTGGCACTAATACCGGGAGGTCTACTCGTAATGGGCCGGAGTGGTAAACAGTGTCGGTATTCCCTTACCGGCATCGTTTTTCCATTACCGCAAATCTCGTAATGAGGCCTATTGACTAACTTTGTAAACCTATTGAAAGGAAACCCTTGTGAACTGGGTTTTGGGGCACCGACAAGCCTTATAACCCCATGGAAAGGATATCCTTGTCAACTGGGTCTTGGGACACTGATTAACTTTTGAAAACTAGCTGGAAAATGAACCCAGTGATTGGACAATGCAGAAGCCGAAGACCGAGGCTGTTGCTCTGACCTCCTTCTTTTTGTTACTTTTTGTAAGCGATGGGGCCAGATAGATAATAGAGTTTTGGACTACGGACTATTTCATTTGGAACATTCGACAAGCACCATTAGTTTTAATTCTGATAGGCAGGAAACTTCCCTTATAGCGAGAGGGCTGGATAGACTTTTTCTTTTTTAATAAAACACACTTAACACGTTAGTACATAGTCCCACTCCTTCTGGTCCTCCACAAGATGGGGTTTCCATGTGATGCTGTGCAAATGGAATCAACTCGATGTTGTGCCCATTTGCTGTTATGCAGCTTCTGCTGTCAAGGAACAAAATGGCCTTGATTTAGGCACTGTTGGCTGCGATTTAGTAGTGTAATCTATGTTCAAGATAATTCCTCAAGCAATGTTGGTACTTTGTTGCTTCTACTCAAATGTCGTTTCTGTAAATGCTGGTTAATTATTTTCCCATTAAACCTTTTGTTATCTAGTCTCGCAGTTTGTACCTGGTCTTTACGTTTCTTATTAAAAACTGTATTTATCCCTGGCGGTCATGTTGGAACAACAGCTAAGAAACGATTGCTTTGTACATGAGTTTGGGGTGTGGGCCCTGCGTTACTGTCTGGTACATAGCATTAACAACACAAACAGCATTTTTATGGGTAGAACCCTACCTTAGATATGTTCTCTTACTAAGCATCCCCTCTCCTCCAGTCCCTCTCAGTGAGCGTTGACAGCAGCTCGCAAGCTAGCTAGGTAAACCCGAAAGTCACACCATATGTCCTTTTTGGTTTGGATGTGCCTGGCAGCGTAGTAATGTAAAGACCCACGCAATTCTCAACCCAAATCAAGTCAGACATCCAGTCCGTGCCCCTCTGTGTCTCAGCGTTCTTCTTCCATCTCCTTAATACACAGCCACACACACACACACACACACACACACACACACACACACACACACACACACACACACACACACACACACACACTCACACTCACACTCTCTCACACTCACACTCTCTCACACTCACACTCTCTCACACTCACACTCTCTCACACTCACACTCTCTCACACTCACACTCTCTCACTCTCACACTCTCTCACTCTCACACTCTCTCACTCTCACACTCACACTCTCTCACACTCACACTCTCTCACACTCACTCTCTCTCACACTCACACTCTCTCACACTCACACTCTCTCACACTCACACTCTCTCACACACACACACTCTCTCACACACACACTCTCACACACACACACCTCTGCTCAGGGACATTTTCCCATAGCCCAAAGAGAACACTCATGGCGGAGTGTGATATTCACCATTTGCGACAGCGTATCTATAACGTGCTTCCAAAAATCCCAGCAGTTTGTGGCAGTCCCACAGCATGTGCAAATGGTCCTCCTCCGCCTGACTCTGGGGGCCTTGACATTTGTAATGGGGGGCTCCTTTTGAGCCTATGCAATTTTGCAGCCTAGTATTCATCCCCGTTATTTCTTTTATACTGCAAACATTAGTAATGGTCTTAAAGTGCTGAGCTTTGTCCCTGTAGAGGTAATTTGTGACACCTGCTTCCCCCACGGTGGCAGCCAAACTATGGTCTATGGGGTGAAATGGAAAATGGAACAGCCAGAGCAGGAAAGGGCAAAGGTCGGGGAGAGAAAAAATATACAGACTTAAACTCGCAACATGTATGGAGATAAAAACATAATGGTGAGTGATGTTATATTGCTTGATGTTTGTATAGTGCCTTATTGCCATTGCTTCCGAAGCATATAGGGTTATTCTAATTTCAAGTGACTGTTAATTACTAGCAGAGGTAACTAGTGTAGGAAAATAATAACTTGAGCATGAGTAGTGTTCACTTGCCTAGTAGATTGCTCAGTCAGTGACTATTTGACAACTGGACCGTATTTATTGTGGGACTCAGCCATATTCAATGGGACGCATTGCTAAAGTGAAATGGAGCTAGTATAAATCAGGCTACCGAACCCATGGGCAGTGGTGTTGCTGGGGGGCTCTATAGCCCAGGGTCTTTTGGTTGTAGCGGTGCATAGAAGCTCAGGGGCTACAACCAAAAGACTAGCTAGCCCAGAGTCCCGACAGTCCCAACATTAGCATAGCCCTGGACCTTTTCCAGACCTAGCAACACCCTTGCCCAAGGGCAACTGTCTACAGCTGAAGACTACTATACTTTACATGGAAATCCCACCTGATCCATATTTACCAGGAAGCAGTGGGTCCAATCAGTTGGCCAACAATCGTCTTACATTTTCAGATCTACTTTTAGAAGGGAGATGGGTCTATAGGAATAACATATGGTGGTGAAAAGCCCATTTTTTCCCCTGAAGAAAGTTCAAGCACTGAGAAGCTATAAAGAACTGCAACATGTCGCGATATGGTTGTTTTGAATTGACACTCCGTTTAAATGCATAGTGTATTGTAATTGTCATGTCTGTTGAATTGTATATGTTGTTAATTGTGGTGTAATTTATCCCATTAGGTTGATGTTTTACCCACCATGTGGGTCAAATCTTGGGTCATTTTGTGCATTTTAAAACAAGTTTTTTTTAGTAGTGTTTTATTGATTTTGAATATGATAATTAAAATGGTTAAATTTATAAGTTTGTTGTACACCAAGTCCATTTTTTCAGGACCAATGGTTATAGATCATCACTAAACATCCTCTGCTAGACAGATGAACGATTTATTAGATTAAATGTTGCGTACCTGTTCTCCTTTTTGTATAAATACTTATGGTTAACCCCGGACCGTGGAGTTAGGTTTACAGTGGGGTGGTTGTTTACCTTATGTATGGTAATCTATAGGAATAACAACATCTAGGGTCCTTTCATTTCTTTGGGATTACTGAGATCATCGCTTCCATAAAAGAGTGATTCATTTGTTCTGTGATTATTTCATTAAAGATCCTTTGTAGTTTTGTGGCTAGTGCCTGTTTAAATCGTGTAAAGAACTCTACCATAAGTCTATCTAGACAAAGTGATTTTTCAGATCTCATAGCTTTTATTGTCTGAATTGCCTCCTTCTCTGCAGCGGGTGCTTGTAATACTGGCAGCATGTCTGGTACCAGCCTAGGCAATCCCAATTCTCTCAAAATACATTGCCATTTGTGAGCTGGATCCCCGTTCACCCTTTTTATAAAGGGTTTCATGAAAATCAGCAAAGGACTCCACTAGATCTCCCAAGTTCGTAAGACTCTTGTTTTGATCTACAGCAATTTCCTGCATTCGCCTGTGCTCTGTTTTCTCTGACCCCTTGCTAGCATTGAGTCTGCTTTATCTCCCTTTTCGTAGAATTTCTGCTTCAGAAAAAAGATGTTTCTTGTAGATCTCACTACTTGTAGATCTCACTACTTGGTTGCGGTATTAATTCTCTACGAGTTTGATAAATCTTGTCTCTCGGATCATCCCGTTTGTTCCTGACCTAGCTTGGGCTGATAGGTTTCTTACGGTGTCTTCTCCCCGATTAAGCAATCTTGTTTAAATTTTACCTCCTTGCTAATTTATAGTCCTCTCCAAACTCTCTTGCCGCCTCCCAAACCACATCCATTGTGTTTTCGTTATCTTCATTGTTTTTATTTTAATAAAGTGTATCTCTTCCTAACAAGGGGTCCTTAAACAGGAGGGCTTTGCATTGCCACTTCTCCTTATGTCAATTTGGAGCTGGCAAATCCATTGTCACTTGGACCATTTCATGATCCATTTATGTTACTGATAGAATTTGGGCTGATCTAACTCTTTTACTACATTTGATTTCTATGAGTATGTAGTCTATACGGAGTAGCTATCGTGTGTAACTGAGTAGAATGTGAATTCCCATGGTTCCAGTTGTGATACCAGATGTGTCTTAATTCTTCTTCCCATAACCGCTCGATAAATAAGTTTCCTTCATTGCCACACCTCTTTTTGCCTTTCTTGAGATTTATCCGTAAATGGGTCAACCTCCCAGTTAAAGTCCCCTCCCCAAATCATGACCTTGCTACTTAGCCCTAGAACCGTTGAAAACACCTCCTCCAGGAACTTTCTCTAGCTATGATTAGGGCAGCATACTGAAACCAGGGTTGCCTATTGTGGTAGGTCAGAAGGAGGACACACTCTGATTAGACTTTTCACTGTGAAGTTTATTAAAGAAAACAAATAATGCCTAGCTTTCCCTATATTACAAGGCAACCCTACCTAATGAAACTAGCTAAGGTGCTGGTCAGTCGTCCATGAATATCTAGAAATCAAAAAGTCCACTGTCCAACTCTAAGCCTGTCTGACCCTACCACTATTTCTATAACTTAGTCAGGGGAATGTCTCCCTTCTCCTGAGACTTCAATAGTTTATCTTCAGGTAGTCTCTGGTGACTGCTTTTATCACTTCGTACAGTTCATTCACTGTTGTATTGGGCTTTTTGTTTTCTTCTTTTGTGTTCCTCTACAAAGAGTTATTCTCTCCTCCTGCCCTGGTAAACTTATCCATCAAGCCTGTTTGTAACTTGTGGGCTCTCTTCGTGACACCCGTCTCCTCCCTTTTTTGGACCTACGTCAGCATGGGCGTGGGACTTCCCCTGCGCAAGTCTTTGTTCCTTCTTCTCTCCTGTGGAACCTCTTCTCCTCCGAACGCACTCTTCGTCCTAGTATATTGGGATTTTAAAGGGATATCTTCTATTTCCTGGGGGAATTAACCTACACTGTTGGTGGCATGAACATACTGTTTTTCTTTTTCGTCACACATTTTCACCATCAAGGTTTGAAGATGTTATTTTGGAATGCTTACTGGGGAGTTCCTCGTGGGAACAGGAATCCTTGTCCCAAAAGGGGAGTCTCACCCAGTGCGGTCCCACTTGCCTCTACCCGCAGGGATGCTATTTGGGAGCGTGCTCACTTTCCTAGCCTCATGGGAGCGATGGCACCCCCTTGGGGAGAAGGGATGAATTCCCGCGATTCGTCACACTATGTACCCTCTTTTCCCTGACCAATGAAGGAGTCTATTATCCATTGTTCTCTTCCCTTTCGTCATTTCTAATTTGGGCCTCCTATGGAATATAATTCGGATTCCCGCTTTGTGTCTTGGAATGCCCAGTATGCTGGGTCAATTCCTCTGTCTACCCCCCCGGTCCCCATCTTCCTCTCCTCGCTCTTTTTAAAGTGGGATTCCTGCACCAATAAAATAACAACATTCTTTCTTGTGAATTTCCGTGCTAAATAGGGATCTTTTATAAGGGGAGTTGAGCCCCATCACCTTTGAAAGTTGCAATTACCCAGCTGCACTTTATCGAACTAACCATTATGCTTCACTTGTAACCTGTTCAATCCCTTCTTCCTCGTAACAAGCCTTTCTTGGGTACCTCCAAGGATTCCCCCGATCATATCCTCTCTTTTCCCCAACCCATTTATATTTAAACTAAAACTGTTATCGCCCCCGTCTCCACTCTCCCGATCCCACAGTACATATCTGTATCCACACCTACAGCACCCCTTCACTTCTTGGTGCCCATAGGACCTGCTCCCAGTGGCTACTGTGACCTCACCGCTGTCCACCTCTCTATTCTCTTAATTGTTGTAAAGCTCACTTCAAATCTTCCACTCACTTCCTCATCTCGAAAGAAGACACGTATTCCCTCCGACAGTGCAGTGAGTACCCCTTGCCCCTCTGAATAACAGTGAATTAATCCATTACACCATTAATCCCCAATGCCCTGGCTCTCCCCTCCAACACTGTTCTTTCAGAGTGTATTTCGATTATGAGCTGTCATTGCTTCTCTATCATAATCTTTTCAACGTTGCTCATTTTCTTCTCCCCTCTGATGGTATTCCCAGGCGTCGATATTTTAGTTCCTGGGAGCTTCAAGCATCCTCTCAGATTTTACTCCAGCTTGATTCTCTACGTCTGTATCTAGTTCTGAGTCCGCCAGTGCCCCTGTGGTTGCCAGACTACAACTATTTACAAACGTGTGTCAAAAGAGAACCCTGTTTTCGAGGGGATTGGGTCCTCCGACGTAGCCCATATCTATGACAGTAATCACCACAGCTGTGCTGCTTCGGAAAATCTTTTGGCGTCCTGCGTCGATGATGTCGATACGCTGTCCTCAAGGGCCTCCGTCAAGCCGACGTCACCGGATGTTATAAGTAGGACGCACGACGCCCGTAGCCTCAGTTCCATTTTTTCCACAAACGTGTCGTGTTCGCTTCGGATATCTAGGCGCGCCTCGATTCTACTGAATCCTGTTCTTTTGGTTCTTCGAATCTGTTTCTTCATTGCTAAATCGAATATGTCTTCGGCTTCTTCCACCCCGCTTTCCGGGTTTAAGAAGTGTCGGGTGTGCGGGTCCAAGATGTCCCTGACGGATACGCTCGACGCTTGCCTCTGGTGCCTCAGGGAGGACCATGATACGGACGACTGTGCCGACTCCCAGTCGCTCACTTCGAAGGCCTTGCGGGAGCGTAAGAAGAAGCTGTCGGTCGGTAAGGTGGCCAAGCCCCGGAAGTCACGTTCCACTGGTCTTTCAATGGACGATTCGAGGGGCGACTCTACACATCGTCGTCGTGAGTCCTGGGGTTCTCGGTCTGGGAGTCGGTCCCGCCATTCCTCTGCCTCTTCGAGGCAATCCAGGAAGCGCCATCACAGGTCGCCTTCCCCGTCCTCTTCCGAGGACTCCACCCGTCGGCGGGTAGCTTGTCCCAACAAGCATTCCACTCCTGAGGAATGGGATGTGTTCCGAAAGGAGATGTTGGCGATTTTTCAATCGCAGGGCTCCGGTCCAGCCACGCCGTCGGAGGACGCCGTTCGAGGCCGCGCTAGAGACACCGCTCATCTGCCTTCGGGCTCGAGCAGTCGCGACCACCGGGCGCCTTGGAGGTCCCGGTCGGACAAGGATGGTCGCTCTAAGCATGCCCGTTCCAGGTCCCCGTCCTCTACGCCATCGAGACCGCGAGACTCTGAAGTCTTCGAAGAAGACATCGACGCCGGCGGTGCCAAGTTCGTCGAAGGTCTCTCTCTAGGGCCCGCCTCCTAGGAAGTCCTCGACACCATCGGCGCCCTTGCGGTCGAAAGACACGCTCGGGGCTCCGACCTCGAGGCCTGTGTTGACGCCATCGAAGCTGTCTGCGCCACGCTCGACGTCGACACACATTCCGTCAACGCCCTCGACGCGTTTCGAGGCAGCCTTGTCGGAGGTACCCTGTGGCACGGTGGCACCCCCCAGAAAGGCGATGGCTAAGGCTAAACTTGTCTTTGTGCCTTTTTCAGTACCCTCTTTCCAGCCTCTGGAATATATTTCTGAGGTGGATGAGGGGGTCTGAGGAAGGTGAGGTTCCTGCATTGGTTCTTGATGACATTGTTTCTGGCCACAGTCAACTTGAGGACCTGTGTCAGTCACTGCACGAAGCCAGTGGTCTTGACAGCTCTCCGGAGGTGGAGTTTGGTAGGCCGGAGCCTGGCACGCATGCCGACTCTTCCTATCGGCGCCTCATGTCGAGGGTCACAGAATACCTGGGTTGGTCTGCCACCCCCACCCCCCCCTGGGGATTTTCAGCAGGATGACCTGACTGATATCCTGGACCAAGGTCCTCCAACTGACCTGGTGCTACCATTCCATATGGCCTTGCAGAGAAGGGTGGCTGCAGCTTGGACTTCTCCGGAGAGTCTCCCGGCAGTGAGCAAGTCCTTGCTGAAGAAATATCGCGCAGCCAGTGGCGCGACCCCTGCTACTTCACAACGCACCCTACTCCGGAGAGTTTGGTGGTGCAGACGGCTATGGCCCCCGCAAAGCAGGCCTCGTATCCTACCATCCTTCCTGATAGGGACGACAAACGTTTTGACGGCTGGGCGAAGAAGGTGTTTTCTTCTGGGGGTATGGCGCTTCAGGCTGCCAACTCAGTTTGTGCCTTGTCTCGTTTCGTGCCTTGTCTCGTTTCACGCATGCTCTGTGGAACTGCATTTCCTTAGCGGCTGATCATATCCCCGAAGGGGAGGAACGGAATGGTTTCCTTGCTATCGTGCAGGATGGCAAGGACGCCATGTGTGAATCTGTTCAGTCTGGTCTGGACATGGTTGATTGCGTCAACACCGTAATGCGCAGGTTTGCGTGGTTACGGAAGTCAGGGTTTGCTCCGGAAGTGCAAGCCTGGCTCCTCAACATGCCCTTTGATGGTGAACATCTTTTTGGCAGCAAGGCTGACGAGAGCCTTGAGAGGTTGCAGACCTCGAAAGCTGCAGCAAAGTCGTTGGGCGCTGCAGTCCACCAACCTCCGCTTTTTCGTCCTAGGGGACAGCAATGGAGGGGGGAGGTTCCTTTCGTTATTACTAATGCTTTAGTAGAGCGACAGGAGCTGCTAGTCAAAGGGGCAACCGTAGGAGTGCCAGAGGTGGAAAAGAAGGTACTCAAGGTGCCAAGGCCACGCAAGCAGTTGCCTCTTTGCCCTCAGGCACTGCCGCAGTCGCTTCAGCTCAGTCATGAGGCCCATGCTTCGCCGGTTGGGGGAAGGCTGGTGCAGCATCTTGTAGAATGGTGTGCTATTACTTCAGATGTGTGGGTTTTGGAGATCATAACCCACGGCTACTGTCTTCCTTTCCGGCAGAGGCCTCACGACAATCCACCAGGGATTCTCTCTTTTGAAGAGTCCGGATCCGCTCCTTGCGCAGGAAATTCAATCCCTGCTGGAGAAAGGTGCCATAGAACTGGTGCCTGTAGCGGAGAGGAACAAGGGATGGTAATCCCCTTATTTTTTTATTTCGAAGAAAGACTAGGGATTGAGACCCATCATGGACTTGCGCGGTTTGAACAAGCTCCTTCGGAAGGACAAGTTCAAGATGGTTACTCTTTCTCAAGTCCTCCAGGCCCTTCAACTTCAGGACTGGTTGGTGTCTCCACACCTCAAGGACGCTTATTTTCATGTGCCGATCCATCCCAAGCACAAGAAGTACCTGAGGTTCGCGGTTGGCGACTCGCACTTTCAGTTTCGGGTCCTGCTGTTTGGATTGACCTCAGCCCCGAGGGTCTTCACCAAGCTCATGGTGGTGGTGGCAGCGTATCTCAGGAAAGGGGGGAGTCACTTCTACCCCTACCTGGACGATTGATTGATCAGGGCGCGCTCTCCCGAGCAAGTCCTGGATCATCTGTCCGTCACCTGCCACGCCCTTCACAAGCTGGCCTTCTCCCTCAACTTAAAGAAGTCCCACTTGACGCCAACTCAGCGGCTCCAGTACATCGGAGCAGTGCTCGACACGTCCCTGGGGCAGTGTTTTCCTCTCCAGGTGAGGGCTCATAACATTCAGCAGATGGTGCACACGTTTCAACATGCCCAGAGTCTCCCAGCGTTCGAGTTCTCGAGGTTGCTCGGATTCATGGCATCCTGCATTCTTCTGGTGCCAGAGGCCAGGTTGCGGATTAGATCTTTGCAATGGGCTCTCTCGACTTGTCCATCTGCCCTCCACATCGTCTTCCCTACCGAGACAATCTGCTCTCACGCGAGGGGCGTCAATTTCTCCATCCAGAGGTCAGATCCCTCAACCTTCACGCTTGGCCTCTGAAAGGTTGAGGTATAAGGATTGGGACCTCCCTGAAGACGTGATGGAGGTGTTGCTTTCGGCCAGACAGCCGGCAACAAAGTCCCTGTACCGTTGCCGTTGGAGAAAGTTCTGCGACTGGTGTAGGGTTAAGAATGTGGATCCTTTTTCATGTGACATTCCTGTGGTTCTGTCTTTTTTGCTTTCTTTAGTCCACAGGGGCTTGCAAGTGGGTACCATTAAAGGTTACCTGGCGGCGGTGTCCATATTTAAGCGCTCGTCTGAAGAGTGTTCCTATTTTAAGATTCCTTTAATTTCACAGTTTTTAAAAGGGCTCACTAATTTGTTCACTCCGTCACCTTTCCAGGTGCCCGGTTGGGATTTGTACCTTGTTCTCAAGTTTCTAATGGGTGCTCCATTTGAGCCTTTACATTCTTGCCCTTTGAGACTGTTAACTCTTAAAACTGTATTTTTAGTTGCGGTCACTTCTGCTCGCAGAGTGAGTGACAGGCACTTTCAGTTAAGCAACCCTTCACTGTGTTTCATAAGGACCGGGTTGTCCTTAGAGTTCGTCTTTCCTTTCTTCCGAAGGTGGTGTCGGAATTTCATTTAGGCCAGAAGGTTATTCTTCCAGCATTTTATCCTCCTCCACTTCCTGATAACAAAGAGGAGAGGCTCCATAGGTTGGATCCTAGGAGAGCTTTAAGCTTCTACATTTCTCGCATGTCCCGGGTCAGAGTGGACGACCAGCTCTTTATTGGTTACGCTGGAAGGCGTTTGGGACAAGCTGTTACTAAACAGACTTTGTCTCGATGGATTATCTTGGCAATCTCTGAATGTTACCGCTTGGCGGGTGAGGACCCTCCGGTAGGCTTACGGGCCCATTCCACTAGGGGTATGGCTGCCTCTACTGCCCTGCAGAGGGGTGTTCCCATTCGTAACATCTGTGATGCAGCTACTTGTGCTTCGGTCCATACTTTTGTACGTCACTACTCCCTTGATTCTATCCATGGGCAGGATCTGGCCTTTGGCAAGGCGGTCCTTTACTCTGCAATTTAATTGGGCATTCTAAATTTGTGTATTCTAAATTCTTTTCCCACCTCCTTACGTTGGTACTGCTTTGGGAGTCTGTCATACCTATGGAATACATCGGAGGACCCAATCCCCTCAAAGAACAAGTTACTCTCTTACCTGGTAACGTTCTTTCGCTCCCTCCCTGCCTACCCCGCTACAGAATTTCTTATGCGATTGCGGCCTACGTTTCCGCAAGGCTTTCTGTGGTCATACTGGCAGTAGATTAGGGCCACATGTTCTGGGAAAAAACTACAACTGAGGCTACGGGCGTCGTGCGTCCTACTTATAACATCCGGTGACGTCAGCTCGACGGAGGCCCTCGAGGACGGCGTATCGACGCAGGATGCAGACGCCGAAAGATTTTCCAAAGCAGCACAGCTGTGGTGATTACTGTCATAGATATGGAATTGGTCGTCGGACCATCCATCGAAAGCACGTTACCAGGTAAGAGAGTAACTTGTTCTTCTACACTAAACAACCTAGCAACACCACAGATAAAAAGATGGACATAAAGGTAGATCTAGCAACATTAGTGGTAAATCAAATGCCCAGTTAGTCAGATGAACCAGCCTTATATATGTTGCATTAAACGGTTATTAAAATATTCATTGCCATTTCTAAAGACCAGAATCCTGGCTTTCGAAGGGATTGTGTCCTCCGATGTATTCCTTATCTTTGATAATACGTTTCCAGCTTGCTGGCCTCGGAAATTTTTTCTGTCGAGGGCGCTGCGCGTCGACTTCCGCCGAGACGATGTCCCTCGATGGCCACCGTATCGGCGCCGAGGTCACCATGCCCATAAATAGCCACGCGTGGCGTCCGTTGCTCAGTTCCGTTTTTCCGCGCTTCGTGGGGCCTCGGAACATTGTTGCTCAGTTCAGTCAGATAATCTAATCTACATCTACTCGAAATATACCAACTCGTTCTCGATGGCATCTTCATCGGAACCGACAATGCCGCGATCCAGCTTCAAAAAATGTCGAGACTGCAGTAAAAAATGTTCGATAACGCATCCACACAGGATCTGCTTGTGGTGCTTGGGAGCCGAGCACCATTGTTGGAGAATGGTTCCCGGAATGGGGACTTACCGGGTCCTCCAAGGTTGGAATGACCCGGTAAGTCCCTATTTCGGGAACCCGGACCCGGTATGCGGTAAGGGGGTAGCCATGGTGCTAATAGTACCATGGCTACCTCCTACCTCATAATGAGGCCCAATCTCCCCTTCAGATGCACTGTGGAAAGCACAGGGAAGCCAGTGATCCATTCAGCATTGTTGCAGATTGCTTTCACCCAGCTGCACTATCCACCCACATTAGTAAAGATGTTCTTGTGGAACATATTGGGGAAGATCTGGCGGAATATATCGCCACTTTTATGGACTCCTGCATAGACTGCATGTCCATGATGGTGAAAGCCTTGAAGGAGCGCAAGGGGAAGCTCGAGACAGGTAAGTCAGTTAAACCCTCCTCGAAAGTTTCTTCGGCCGAGTCGAGGCATTCGTCTCCTCACCGTCGAAAATATTCCCATTCTAGATCTCGAAGTAGCTCCCACCATTCGTCGAGATGAAGACACTCAAAGAAGAGACTTCGAAGATCCCCTTCCTCGTCGTCTTCTGGGTCTCCTGCCCCACAAAACACAGCTCTCAGGCTGAGTGGGAGGAATTCAGGAAGAAAATGTTAAGCGTCTTCGAGAAAGCGGCCTCGACCCCCTCGAAGACAGCTGAGGGTGATACCCCGGGTGAAAAACCCAAAAAATCAAAATGCTGCGAGTCGCAGCACCCAGCGAAACATTCCACCCGAGAGCGCCACGGGCCATCGGGTAAGAAGGCACCGTCTTCGAAGATCCCTTCGACGCATGGATCGGCGCAATCGACGCCGTTGTCTAAGGGTTCTTCGACGTATCGGTCGATCGACTCGACGCCATCGTCGACGCTGACACCGATGAAAGAGAAGACCACGGCTACTCCACAGCCAACGGTGATTCCAAGAGCCTCCGGCACGACGCTGAGACCGTCGTCGATGTCCTCGAGTAGGATCCCGATCCTCTCGAGTTCTTCGAGGCCTCTTCCGGTTTTCTCGATGCCGTTTTCGGCGCCTTCGAAGCCTGTCACATCGGCGTCAACGACATTGACGTTTTCTCACCCAATAATGACGAATTTGGCTCCTTCTGCCTTAGAAATGGGTTTTATACCATTTCAGAGGTCAGAGTACCCTGGATTATCTTCAATTTATGAAGAAGGGGGAGATTCTGACCAGGAAACATTTGGGTTGCAGAGGACCACACTACCTGTTTCAGAGAATTTCACTTCTGAGGAAAGAAGGTTGAAAGATCTACAGGAGTCATTACATGAGGCAAGTGGGCTGGACACTTCCCCAGAAGTGGATTTTGTTAAGCCAGACCCAGGGGAACATGCCGAAACACCCGATAGAACCCTGATGGCAAGAATTATTGAATTCATGGGTTGGTCTGCGCCTTTGCCTGTTTTTCAACAGGATGACCTGACAGACATATTAGACAAAGGTCCACAGGAGGATCCTGTGGTCCCCTTCCATACAGCCTTACAAAGAAAGATTGCATCTAACTGGGAAACTCCTGAAGTTATCCCTGCTGTCAATAAAAGATTATCAGCCAAGTATAGGGTAGCTGCTTCTGACCCTGAATACTTATTGAAACACCCGACTCCAGAGAGCCTGGTGGTCCAAGCGGCAACTTCATCAAGCTGCAGGACCGCTTACCCTACTGTCCCACAGGATAGAGATGACAAGAGGTACGATTCTATGGCAAAGAAAGTCTTCTCTGCTTGTAGTATGGCGTTGAAGTCCATCAACGCCACCTGTACGCTCGCCAGGTTCAGTCACACACTGTGGGAGTGTGCTTCATCAGCGGCTGACTGCATACCCGAAGGAGAGGAAAAGGAAGCCTTCCTTAACATTATTAAAGATGGCAAAGAAGCCATGCATGTGTGGTTGCGAAAGTCTGGCTTTGCTCCAGATATACAGGCCAGCCTTTTGAATATGCCCTTTGACGGCTCTTCATTATTCAGAAAAAAGGCTGACAGTCTGGAAAAGTTGCAGACATCTAAAGCAGCAGCAAAATCTTTAGGAGCTGCTATCCGCCAAACTCCTTTTCGCCCCTCAGGAACCTCTGGGAGAGGAAAGTCCTTTCGCTATTATTCCGCATTCGGGAAAGGCAGAGGATAGCCGGTTCAAAGAGGCCAAAGAAGATCCAACCGAGGTGGACGGGTCAAAAGTACTAAGACCGCAGCAGGTGCCTCATTACCCTCGGCATCTGCATCAGCTGCCCCCAAACCACTCTGAGGTCTTTCCACACAAGACACCTGTAGGGGACAGGTTAACTCAACATCTGACAGAATGGCAGGCTATTACGTCAGATGCTTGGGCATTGGAGACAGTTGCCCAGGGTTACTGTCTACCCTTTCTACACATCCCTCGGAGTCATCCACCGGGGAGCAGCTCTCTAAAAGTTCCAGATCCGCTTCTCTTGCAGGAAATTATAGACCTGCTAGAGAAAGGTGCCATAGAACCGGTACCTGTAGCGGACAGGAACAAGGGCTGGTAGTCCCCCTACTTTCTCATACCAAAGAAGGAAGGAGGACTGAGACCCATCCTGGACTTGGGAGAATTGAACAAGTTCCTCAGGAAGGACAAGTTCAAGATGGTAACTCTCTCTCAGATCCTTCAGGCCCTCCAGCTCCAGGACTGGCTGGTATCTCTGGACCTTCAGGATGCTTATTTCCATGTGCCAATCCATCCCAAACACAGGAAATACCTGAGGTTCGCAATTGGCGACTCTCATTATCAATTTCGAGTTCTGCCATTTGGGCTGACCTCCGCCCGAGGGTCTTCACCAAGCTAATGTCGGTAGTGGCTGCGAGTCTAAGGAGGGAAGGGATCCACGTCTACCCCTACCTGGATGATTGGCTGATCAGGGCTGTATCTTTGAAACAAGCTCAGACCCAGCTAGATTATGTCTGCCACTTCCTTCACAAACTGGGCTTCTCCCTCAATTTAAAGAAGTCACAAATGATACCATCACAGAGACTCCAGTTCATTGGAGCGGTCCTGGACACTTCCCTGGGAACAGCCTCGCCACCAGAGGTGAAGGCTCAAGATATTCTGCAGATGGTCAACAAGTTTCAAAATGCCCAACGTCTCCCAGCCTTCGACATTTTGAGGTTGCTAGGCCTCATGGCATCCTGCATCTTCCATGTGCCATAGGCTCGCCTGAGAATGAGATCTCTTCAGTGGGCACTGAGAACTTAGTGGTCGCAATTCTCAGGGAGAATGACAGATCTCCTCCGGATTCCGGACAAGGTAGCCCGCGACCTTCAATGGTGGGCCTATCCAGAAAACATCTTGAAAGGAGAACTGTTTTGGCAACCATGGCCGGAGATAACAGTAGTCACAGACGCCTCACTCACGGGGTGGGGAGCCCATGCCAACGACTTGACCATCAGCGGTCGTTGGTCTCCATCGGAGTCCAGACTACACATCAACCTATTGGAGCAGAGAGCGATCAGACTAGCGCTGAAAGCTTTCCTGCCATCAGTACAGGGGAGAAATGTCCTAATAATGACGGACAACATGGTGGCCATGCACTACCTCAACAAAAGAGAAGGCGTAGGGTCACTGCCACTGTGCAGAGAGGCAATGCAGCTCTGGTTTTGGGCAATTCAGGAAGGAATCTCTCTATCGGCAGTCCACCTAGCCGGAGAGAAGAACTTGACAGCGGACACTCTGAGCAGGCAGAGCACAGTCTCCCACGAGTGGGAGCTAGCTCAGGAAGTCCTTCAAGAGATCTTCGCCCTTTGGGGAATCCCTCAGGTGGATCTGTTCGCCACAAGCACCAACAGGAAGTGCGATCTGTTCTGTTCAAGGGAATTTCCCCCGAGAGGAGCTCTAGGAGATGTGTTCGTAGTGGACTGGGAGTCTCCACTCCTTTACGCGTTTCCACCAGTCCCTGTTATTCCTCAAATGATCAGGAGGTTGAGAAGATTCCGGAAAACCATGATCCTAATTGCCCCGGACTGGGCCAGGAGAACGTGGTACCCGGACCTTCTAGATGTGTCCATCTGCCCTCCAATCCGTCTTCCACTCAAAGAGAATCTTCTCTCGCAGAAGGGAGGTCATGTTCTCCATCCAGACATCAGAACCCTCAACGTTCACGCTTGGCTTCTGAAAGGGTGAGGTACAAGGATTGGGATCTCCCTGATGACGTCATGGAGGTGTTGCTTTCGGCCAGAAGGCCAGCAACAAAGTCTTTATACCGCTGCCGTTGGAACAAATTTTGCAGCTGGTGTAGAGAAGAGAATATCGACTCTTTTTCATGTGGTACACCAACAGTGTTATCGTTTCTACTCTACTTGGCAAACTCAGGCCTTCAAGTTGGCACTGTAAAAGGCTATCTCGCAGCGCTTTCAATCTTCAAGCGCACTGCGGAGGAACCATCGTATTTCAAACTACCTCTAGTGATACAATTTCTCAAGGGATTAACTAATGCTTACCCTCCAAAACCATTCCAAGTTCCCTTATGGGACTTAAATTTAGTCTTAAACTTCCTAATGGGCACTCCATTCGAACCACTTCACTCTTGTTCGCTGAGATTTCTCACGCTTAAAACTGTTCTATTGGTAGCACTAACATCTGCTAGGAAGGTGAGCGAGCTACAAGCTCTCTCCTGTAAACCCCCACATACAATTTTCCACAAGGACAAAGTTGTCCTACAGGTAAAGCCTAATTTCCTCCCGAAGGTGGTTTCTGAATTTCATATTACGCAGAAAATTACCTTACCTTCGTTCTACCCTCCTCCCCACCCGGGGAAAGAGGAAGAAAGACTACATAGGCCGGACCCAAGGTGAGCTCTAAGCTTTTACATCAGCAGAATGGCTAGGATCAGGCAAGCAGACCAACTGTTTGTAGGATACTCAGGTCACAAGTTGGGATTACCCATAACAAAACAAACCATTTCCAGGTGGATTATTTTGGCCATTCTGGAATGTTACAAACCGGCAGGGAAAGAGCCACCCCAAAATCTTAGGGCTCATTCAACCAGGGGTATCGCAGCCTCTTCGGCCCTCCAAAGAGAAGTACCGGTCAGAGACATATGTGCGGCTGCCACATGGTCGTCCGCACATACATTCACAACATTTTACAACCTGGATTCCTCCACTAGTCAAGAGACCAGATTTGGCAAAGCCGTATTACATTCGGTCCATCCTTAAAGGGATACATGACATTCTTACTCCCACCTCCAATTACATGCCGCTGCAATGGGAGTCTATCAAAGATAAGGAATACGTCGGAGGGCACATTCTCTTTGAAGAACAAGTTATTTCTTACCTTGTAACGTTCTTTCGATGGGATGTTCCTCCGACGTATTCCTTATCGCCCCTCCCATCCATCCCCGCAGTAATACTTCCCTTGTGGTTGCAGCTTATGCTCCTTCAAGGTCAATAACCAATTTAGGCATGACTTTTCTTATGCTACAAAATGGAACTGAGCAACGGACGCCGCGCGTGGCTTTTTATGGGCATGGTGACGTCGGCGCCGATACAGTGGCCGTCGATGGACATCGACTCGGCGGACGTCGACGCGCAGCGCCCTCTACAGAAAAGAATTCCGAGGCCAGCAAGCTGGAATCGTATTTTCAAAGATAAGGAATACATCGGAGGAACATCCCATTGAAAGTACAAGCTAAGAAGTAACTTGTTCTTCTAGTCTTTTAATAATAATAATCTAGAGTTGCATAATACAAAACCTAGTCATAGAAATGGTGGTGAAAGCATGGTATTGTGACAGCAGAAGAGATGAGGTCAAAATAGTGTAAAGTGTCCATTCATTTTGTGGCGGACGTATCGGGTCATTTATTGTATCATGTAGGTCATACTATAGGAGTTGGATGTTTTAATGTGCTCAAAACTGTTAAGGCAGTAGCCTTACAAA